>NC_073696.1:10443635-11643635 GCF_029784165.1 Wyeomyia smithii
ATATACTAAAAGAATGGATATCTTTTATTTAATCGCTGTCATTTCATACATATTCGAATCAACCCTTTGTTTGCTGCACTACCAAGACAATCATTTAATTGAGCGAATTGGTAAAATTTTCCTATCTAAGCAAAAAGCAAACTTTACGAAACTATCTGAAATTGGAGCCCAGAACGATTCAACCGAAAATTTTAAATTTAAAGTTGTTTGACATTTAATCGATAAAACTCATGCTAGGTTAGTTCCAGCCCAGCATATAACTTCAAGTATTTGAAAAAAAAAACGTTTGGTTCAATAACTCAATATAGCAAGAGCTCAATCACTCACTCAATATAGTTATTCACACACATGCTATAACTATCTAAACACGCGTTAAAACTATTCATACACACGCTGTAGCTATAGCTATCCATACACACGCTATTCCTTTCCATACATCCGATACAACTATCTATACACACGCATAAGCTATCCAACCATGTGCTATTACTATCCATACATACGCTATAACTAATCATTACACACGCAGCAGCTATCCACACACAAGCTATAACTATCCGTACACACGCTGAAGATATACACGCAATAGCCATAATATGCTACACATGCTAGTGTCTTACACACGCTATAGCTAGCCATACACACGCAACAGCGCCATCCCTATCATCGCAATACAGATGCACATACGCTATATGTGCACACTGCACACACACCCAACGTTTGCACCCAACGATATCTGAATTGGATTACCGCTGGTGGGGTCCAACTCAGATCGAAGGAGCACCGAACTGAATGAAGAAATGCAGCTTCCCACTACCTCCGCCGCTGCTGCCTGATACCACCGCTCTGGTTCTGCTGCAGCTCAGTTTGGCCGCTGGAATCAGCCACCGCTGCTGATTATACAAGACCGGCCTGGTGGCCTTTCACTTGTTAACTGATGACTGCTATGAGACGACACAGGCTATTATATAGCCCAAAGCAAAAATCCATCCGCGAGCAAACAAGAAGCGAGCTTGTGATTGGTTGAATGTGCACGACTTTTAACACAACTTTTAACTAGTTTAGTATCGAAAACATATTTAAATTATTATATGACAATCTTGCGCAATATTTCCCCTATCAATCAAGCCATTGGTGTTTAGAATCTGTTCAGTGGTAATGATAAAAGAAGCATTTTAAAACGGTGTTGAAACACCTGTTGCAGCTACCGAAAGCGAGCTCGTTTTGGTTGAAAGCTGTGAGACTGTTAACAAAGTCAGATCGGTTGTATCCGTTAGTGTCGACTGTGCTTGTGAAGAGAGGTGGTGATTGGTTGCTCGGTATGATTTAGACAATCGATGTGATTTATCAATTTTTCAATAGTGTATCTCGAACAAAAGGTTATTTTTGTTACATAAATTCAACCGTAAAAGAATTTCTGATCGGTTGATGCCAAAACCTCGAAATTCTGAAAAGAAATGACTGATATATAAGCGCTCAAAACCTGACCACTTTTCCCTGGTTTTCCCCGGTTGAATTACTAGATTTTCAAATTCAGGTGCCTAACTTCGATAAAGACGTTAGTCCAACGTCAAAAATGAAAATGCAAACTAAAACCAAGGTATATTATTTTTTAGTGTAAAACACCTTGATAGAATGAAATACTTGTTATGTTGTGTAAATGTAATTAGGTAATAGTAGAACCAGTGTTTGAGTTTTGTTTTGCCACTGGAAGCAAAATCCTGCGTGAAGCACGTGGCCGCTGTAAAACATAGGTAACCCAAACGCGGTAGGTAATTTTCTCCCGAGAGGAGTGGCTTCTGCTGGTGTTTTGACTGCTACAATACATGTTTATTCTACCTGCAGAATATATGTTTATTCTACGTACGTATCTTTTACCTATTGTATCTGTTGTGATATGTATGCACGTTATGAATCTGTTTAAAATCTGTTTATAGCAATTGTGCAGAGAAGTTCGACTAAGTTTTGTTATCATGGATCAAAAGGATATATCACGGCTGAAATATTCGAAACGCTGTGCAGCTATTGGCAAAAAGAAGTGCAGCCGTAAGGGTTCACGCAGTTTATCTACAACGATAATAGAAAAAATACGGTCCATGGTTATGACCACCAACTGGATGAATCGATGCACATTTGTGTTTCTTGTCAAGCTGTAATATCGCATAGCAGAAGTGTTCCACAAAAAAAGCGACGAACGGATGAATACGAAGCAACGCAAGATTTCGAAGATCCAAAACCATCAACAAGCGAAAGTCCGCAAGAATCAACATGTGAAAATCCGCAACCATCAACAAATGATGCTAAGCAGCCATTAACAAGTTGTGAAGAGATTAATGACATGCTAGGTAAGAACGTTATTACTTTTAAAGTAATAATAACAAATGCAATAAGTTAATTTTTAACGCACCATAATATGCACGTATTATATAAATATTTTCTAAACTTATTTTTTTTAGAAGCAGTACCGTCAGTTCCATCATTACAGTCAATCGCGTCAGTGGATCAGCTGCAGGTTTCATAGTTTCATGGTGTTGTACCTTTAAGTAATAATCAAATAGCAGTTAAAAGATATTCTAGTTCAGGAGATGACCCAAAAATATTTACTGTATTTAGTAGTGGTAAGAAATAGGTGCTAAGTAATTATGTTTGAGAATAAAACATTTGAATTATAAAGTAAAAAAATCGATTTTTTCTTCCACATTAACACCATTTTCATAGGTAAATTCATCATGTAGGTTCATAAGATGTGAAAAACATTCACATCTGTAATACAATGAACTTTAGGTACTTGCATACACATAATATATTGAAATTAGGCATTGAGTTTTACTTATTTAAATTGTTCCAAACTAAAATAATCAAAACATAACAAGTATTCATTCTATCAGGTTGTTTTACACTGAAAAAATAATATACCTTAGTTTTAGTTTGCCTTTTAATTTTTTATTTTAGAGAATAACTTTTTTTCCTTAAATATGCTCAAGTTGCGATGTATGAACGAAATGTAGCCAATAATGTGGTCTTTCACCAACAAAATTTTTAGCCGATTCGATGACCATTTTTTCAGTCTGCAGACTGCATTTTTTTTAGTCTAGGACATAATATATAATTTTTTCCGATTTTTTTTATGAAAATTCAGACAATTTCCTAAAAGTTACTTATAGAACATTTTTTTGTAGAATTAACCGTTTTTGAATTATATTGATTTACAAAAAATCGGCAAAAAAAATGTTTCGCCCTTTTCAGAAGACAGTCTAGTCTGATTTTGGTAAAAGTAAGTATGCAGAGATGCTTAATTAGGTGATGTCTTCACACCCAAAAAGTTTCAACCAATTCGGAGAGACGATGCCAATCCTTGAGACGATTTGGGATGAAATCCGTCAATAAGGACTCGACGATTCCGTTCAGTGTAACGACGTTTGACGTTACGTTCCCAAGCAGATCAATATCTATACATAACCTGTAAAAATCCAGCGACGCCAGCGACATTGCTTATCTAGGGACTAAATAATCTTATGTTGTGCGGTTACGTAGTTGATGTGTGTGTGTGAACTTTGAGTGAATATTATCTTAAAGTACCAGGTTAGCTACAATGATTTTGACGTTTGGTTTAGACGGAAGGTTAACAGACTGAGTAAAAATTTGTTGTGTTACGAACAAAAAAGAGTCCAACTAATGATGTTGAGAAACTGCGGCAATAAAGTAATCCAACCGGTGTCTCGTGATAGAAAGCGGCTCTTAATTCTTTCAAAAAAAAAAAAACTTTAAAACTGGTCATTCAAATTAGCGACAAATTTGTGTCTGGCAGACACGCAAGCTCATTGCATATTTTAAATCGACTGGTTTTAGAAACGTTCTTATCATCGTATGATATCATATTTTGCCTGTGATTAGAAACAATGAAACTAAATATAAATGCTCTTTATTTACAGAAGTTTGATAAAGTTACAAACAATCGAAAGATTTCTGTCCAGAAAATCGCGTTTTCACACCCTTATATTCGTTCGATTTAGACATTTTTTTAGAATCCTTCGTGTTTGCTCGAATCTGAAAAAATGGCGACTGACACGTTCATGCGGCTGACAGTGGTGTTGCCAATTTATACCAAGATTTCAGTAAAGTTTTTTCTAATATCGGTATACGATTGCCGATTGCCGAGACAAGATTCTTTAACTTGATTTCGAGTTTGATGAATATCGATAAACAATTTTTTTTGCTGAAGTAACAGATAAATTACAATTTAGAATTTTTTAGATTTTTTTTTCTGCAAAATCATTTTGATGGGTAAATTTCTATCCCAAAAAAAAAAATCGCCTTTTAGATTCATGATCGTTTTTTCAGGTAGGTTGGTATATAGAACATTTATGAACTGGCCAAACTATATTCTTTTAATGTAGAAAGACAAAGTTTCGAAATTTCTAAAATAGATCGGATTAAATTAAATTTTTATCTTTTTTTCACGGCAATAAATAATTTGTTTTTGCGCTTGGAACATACGATGACTTGTGATGGAGCATCGTACTTCAGATCCAATTGAGATGACTTATTGATTCTATTTCTGTGCAATTAAAAATTGTTTCATATACCTTTTGATTACATAACATTACAATCTAGCTTTTCGTGCAAAGATTTCACAGTACGATGAATCCATTTCGCGTAAGCGCCAACGTCCGTATATACGGTCGGATGTTTGGAATCGGCACAGATTTCAGCCCACGACACTACACCGTAAACAGTATTGTCCACTACGAATGGACCACCCGAGTCCCTCTGGCACGATCCCGTATGAATCTCGTTGTTTCCAATGCAGTATTGTGCTTCATCATCCAAATTGTGCCTTCCCTGGTAAACTTCCTGACATTGATCGAATGATTGAACCGTCAAATAGGTTGTCCTGAGCATGGTTGACCCTGAACCAGCCCTTTCCGTTGTTTGACCCCAACCGGATACTTTACCTACGCTACCGAATGGTAATCTTTCACCTTGGGCGGGAATAGCAGCACATGACGCACTTGTACCATCGAAGTACAACGGTTCATCCAGCAAGAGCAGTGCGATATCGTTCAGTCCTACATTCGGTAGAAAGTTCAGATGGACAAAAACGTTTGCAATTTTCCGCACCATTCCGCCACCGCTGTGCGTTTGTCTTCAAATCATCGGTAGCACAGTGGGCGGCAGTCAGTATCCACTTGGAACCGATAATGGAACCACCGCAAGTAAACACTCCATTGACCAATAATGCTGCCTGGTGTGGTGCTTCCGATATCGATATCTGACCGCCACCAATGATGAGATTTCGTTTATCGCGTCGAATCACCTGTGGATAAGTTCCGATTGTGAGAAGTCCTACTAACAAAATTAAGAAAACTGCTTCCATTGTCAATGCAATTCTTGGCTGAAGTAAACTTTCTGTTAAATAATTTTAACTACAAATGAGTGTTCGATATTTATATGCTAGCTCTGATCATTTGCATATATTGCAAAGTGCGTCGAATTGTTGAAGATTAGCACTAAGAACTTTACCGCTCAGATTGTGTACTGTATAAGTTTTGCAGAAAATGTATTAATTCTAGCGAACAGTTTTAGTTTTTTTAATTGACTTAAAAAAATGTTTGATGTTAATCTGTAAAAATGAAACAGCCGCTAAAAAATTATACACTGACAGTGTGAAAAAGTGTAGTGGAGTACCCCTATAAAACGCCTCAGCTGTTAACTAAATCTAAAGTTACGAGCTGAAATTACCAAATCATTAACACGGTTTTACTAAACCGACTAATACGAATTCGGCACACTCTGGCTCACAATCGTAGTGAAACCTATTTATACATGTGAAAGCACATTTAAATCACAAATGAATTGCATCAACAATGGACCTCGCGCATTTTATTTTGCTGCTATTAAGTGCCTTTCTAGTAACCGGAACTCATCCAGAGCCGATTCGGAGCGATAAGCGAAAGCTCATCATTGGTGGTACGAAACTATCGATATTGCAGACACCTTACCAGGCGGCATTATTTGTCAAAGGAAAATTCATTTGCGGAGGCTCAGTTATTGGGCCAAGATGGGTACTAACTGCCGCTCACTGTCTGGACCATTCAAAAGACGCAGAAAAGATGGTTCGTGTGGGTTCAAGTCTTCGCTGCGAAGGCGGAGTTGAGAGAAAAGTTGTAAAGGCAATTGTGCATCCAAAATTTTCCCGAAAGGAAGCAGTTAACGATATTGGATTAGTCTTGCTAGAGGAACCATTGGAAATTGATGGTGTCAATGTTTCGTGTGCTATGATTCCAGAGAAAGGAGTGAAGCTGCCCACTGATAGTGTCGGTCGCGTTTCCGGATGGGGTCTAACTGAAGTGAACGCCCGTTACGGTTCGCCTACGTTAAAAGCAGCAGATTTGACAGTTCTACCTATTGAGCGTTGTCAGACAGCGTACCCCGAGAAGATATTGTACAATGAAACACAGTATTGCATTGGAAGTAGTAAAGATCACACAGGATCGTGTCAAGGTGATTCCGGTGGACCATTTGTAGTAGACCATACTGTCTACGGTGTTGTGTCGTGGGCAAAATCATGTGCAGAGATTGAATATCCCACCATTTTTACAAATGTTGCTGCTTATGAAGAATGGATTCGGGAAAATGTGGCTGTATTTTCTCCTCACGAAAAATTGAGCTGTGGCTCTTAGCAATAAACTGAAGCGATGATGAAATATATGGCGTTAATCTTATCTTAAAAAAGTAGGAGGTTGTATCCAAGACACGACCCCATAACTAACGTAGAACTACGCACTATCACTATCAACAAATGCATTGTTGTAAGTGTTTCATTATTGAGTCATAAAGTCTCCAAATACTTGCTTTGTGCTGCTTCAACAGTGGGGGAATAAAGACACTGAAAACACGAGCTGTAAAAGCTGTTTCACATTCAGTAAATTAGACGGCCGCTACAGATTTAAATTACTAGTATCCAGCACAGATTGCTCGTTTGAGCTGTCAAAAAATGATTAACCTTCAAATACTTGTTTATTTGCCTTGAGAAAGGCATTTTGCTGCTCAAAATTGGATTTGCTGATGGAAACCTTTATGCTGCCTCAGTAGTGGGGCAATAACGGCAGTCCGACGACACACCAACCACAGAGCAAGTGATTTGTTTGATTTAAAGGCAGCCACAGGCGCGACCACCGCAATACTGCTGAGTACTGATATCTGCTGCTACTACTGTCAACGTTGTGGACGGTCTAGCCAGCTCCCCTTCCGACTAATGAATGTAGCTGATTTTACCAGAAACAGTCTTTTATAGCCGAAGGTTGCTACGAAATAGGCCACGCCTTTTTTGTTCAGTTTTATCATTCTCTAATGTTCTTTAGCTGAAAAATTTCACAATACGCATTTGATTTTTGTATCCAGCGAAAACACCGATGGTGCTCTCACACACGCAACGATTTGAACCCGTATCGTGTTGCGGTTTGTAACATCAAGCGATTTCGTTTGCTCGCTGTTGCGTGTTGCATCATGTTGCAACTGAGCAGCTGGGAGACGACGAAATTCTGTTCATGTTGATTGATTGAATCGACTTCGATTTATTCCTGTAAAGTCGACCTTTGTTAAGGCGTTCTAACAGAACAGGACAGTTTATTGTTCAAAATCGGTTATGTTGATCTACCCCAATAATGGGGGGCATAAGGTAAATGAATAAAGTGAATTTTTAATCACGACAGAATTTGATTGCTAGGATCCAGCAGAGAATGCTTATGTTATTGTCAAAAAAAAAAAAAACATTAACTTTCAATTACTTGTTTATTTGCCTTGAGAAAGACATTTTACTGTTCAAAATCTTTAAAAGCTGTTCAAAATCTGTACGCATTCAGTAAATAAGACGGCAGCACAGATTTTGTTTTCTTGGATTCAGCACAGAATGTGTTGTTGCCAAGATAAAACAAAACTTTATCGCGGGAAGAAGACCAAAGCCCTTAACTGGCATATCGAGACGTTTGGTGCTACCTCGCTGCTGCTTAGATACGTGATGTGATGTCGCAACCCGCTGCTGCTATTTCCGCAATTCGCTACGATGCGGCTAACTAGTTATACTGTTCTGTCGACCTTTCTAGGGAAAGGCAGCAAGCGACCAATCAGAGGACGTAATTTTCGTTTCAACAAGGCTTGACAATTTTCAATAGAACAATAGTTCGCATAGTCAATCAACACTTTTCCACATTTGGGTGGATGCGTGTATAATTTTCCAATCAGTTGCTGTAAGAATCAAGGAAATCGGTTGAAAACAAACCGATTTATAAGCATTTAAAAAGGGACATTTTTCGTCCCCTTTTCGTTAATAGTTTTCCTATTTACATCCCTATGTGATAAGCTAAAGAAAAACGTAGTTCTACGTCAAAAAAATCAAATTCCGCGGTTAATATTGATAGTATTGCTCCTTTCGGTACTGAAGTGTATCCGACTGTACGAATCAAATACCATTCAATATGGATATTAAGAAGACCGGGTGATGTCCAAAGACCGGAAATAAGTGAAACAATTTCAAATTTTAAGCCCGTCAATCCCGAGCTACGCCGGAAACGTTAAACTGGTGTTGAAAAAGCTTTCAATTGATTTTTTTCAGCGATTCGTGATTTATACTGTATCGAATTGGGTATTTGCTGTGGCTGATAAGGCGATCGAGGTAAAATCGGTTGTGATAAGCTGCGGCATCGATTCTATGGCCCGGTAGCTATTATATAAGAATATTTTATTAAATCACATATTATTTTGAAACATAATCACGGACACTACAATGCTTAAGAAACTATGATGGTAATGGTAACACCAGCTCCGTAATTAACCCATCTACTAAGTACTGGCTGCAATTATTAAAAAAACTGATAAATGTTTGACCTCCATAGTCATGGGATCTGATTTCATTAAAGATTTAATGGACGAATGAGGTCAGTTCAGTTTAACCCCAAGGCAACCAAGTTTAGCATGCCAATCGTGGAATAGAACAAACTAAAAATCTGACGAAGGAGTCGCCTTTGTTAAAGACAGAAATCATTCATTTAAGTATGGCCTGGTGGCCATTATCGTGATCAATTAGTAAAACATTATGCTTTACACGTTTATCGATTGCAACGATTTTATTTTTGTTTGAAGATTTGTCGCTCGAATCGTTCGTTATATTATTTCTCATCCAATCAATGGTTAAGTCTGTGGAGTCGACGTTCGCTTAGAAGAGTTCTGCTCATTTATTGTTACCGATGGTTTACTCAATCTATGTTTTTTCATCTTTGAACCTTTATTGGATACTAGGTGGTTATATTTGGAGGCAGTTGATTTCGTGATTAGGCCCCATTGATGCCAGGAAATATTACAATAATTGTATGCACGAACTCAACAGGTTACGCGTGGTAACTTTTCTTGAAGCTTTCAGGAAAACCGTATAACTTTACATATTACCAAATTTAAAAGAAAAAAAAAAACATTTTATAACACAGGTCGAAAAAAATGAACAAAAAAATTGCCCCAATTTGACAATTTTTTTTTCGCTTTTGTCGTCCAGTTGTCAACATTGGCTTCTTCTAGAGCTCAAACTGACAAAATGAAAGATTACAGTTTTTTACTTATTCCTATGAATTGTGGTGCCCTTAGCCAGCTCGGAATTGTGTAAAGTCTCCAGAGTCTTAAATGAAATATTCCTGTAAGTAAACGTGAAAACGACGAACCCGGCGAGCAATTACTCTGTGGCTTTTGACGCTCTGCTACCTTTACCAGGGGCAGCAAAATCCACGGGAACAGTTAAAAAGCTGTAATCAAAACCTGCGTTGATCAGTGTAATCGACTTAACAATCGGTTAATTTGTTTTATTTCTTTGAATCCGCTTTCGAATAATTTATGGTAATTCTACTAGTAATTCTTGCACTAAAAAGTCAACGGAAAATGAACTTTCTCATCGAGCTTAAAGTTTTAGTATGTAGGTTTTTTTATTGTTGTTACCTTTAGGTGCCATTTATATAGATTAAAACACGTTTCGTATATGAAAACAAGGAGAATTTAGAAACTGGCTTTGATTCAAACTCCGAACACTTCAAAGTAATCGCTTAGAGATAGATAGGCAAGTATTCGAACACTGACTGCCACTTTTTTCAACGCTCGCTAAATACCCGGAAGTGGCCCTACAGTAAAGAGCTATACATCACAGGGTGAAGGACATTCCAAGGAACGAAATGGTATATAGTATTCATTCCTTTTATTACACTGGCTATAATAATCCGATGTTTATTGTAAAATGTTCGAAGTTTGAATCGAAACGGTACCTAAAGCGCAGTTTATCGAGTTCACAAGCATTGTCTGATCATATCCTTGGGCTTGAACTTGAGCTTGACGATCGAGTCTTTCGTAGTTGGTTCTCCGTGAGGGATCTAGTGAAGTTTCACAAAAAACGCAGATTTACAATCGATGTACAGCAATTCAGTAGCTTTTGCTTCTGTATTAATCGATGATGCCACCAGCTACTGCTTATAGTGTCGAAATCGTTTATTTTTGGAGACCACGATTACATCTGCAACTCCAACGACGGTGACAGAATGAAAGGTGTATCTGTGTCTTCGTGGTAAGTTACGATTTTCTTATACTTTTATTCTTCCTTCTAAACTTACTACTGCTCTTTTTTACCGAGCCTCCGTCGGTAAATTATATAATGTTCGGGAGAGATATATTTTTTACTTACTGTGTGTCCCTGTTTTTTTCTCTTAAGAATTCAGTATGAGGGAATGGTCTATGGTGAAATACAGACATAGACTGACGAAAACGGAACGCACGCCATATCGCATGATGGAAGCCTCTGAGCCACCCGACACAGTCGACAACTATCGTTCTTCTTCGTCTTCAGCAGTCTGTTCCGGCCATTCAAGTCGTTCCGTTCCTGTGTTCGGAGTTGGTGAAGAGGCTATCCAACTTGCTCGCTTAGGCAAGTATGATTTTATTAGAGCTTCTTCGTGTCCTGAATTTCATCCAATTTGCAGTGTTGCTTCATCCCTTAATTCGCGATATACGGAGACCGAAACAGTGCCATGTGATAAAATTTCCAGTACCATGTCATCAAGTTTATTTTCATCCGCCTTGTCTACTTCTGCCTATCGGACACTGGAACGCAACGAAGTTAGCATTATGGAAACCTCCAAGCCCCCCTCCACTGTCGAGCCACTGCCGCCAGCGATCATCAGCCGTCCCGGTCCAGTGCGTGGGTGTGGTGAAGGGGTTCTCCAACCCGCTGTAAACGGCAAGTACCCGCTTAGTTTGAACGCTTTCACCGCTGACGAAACTTCCGCTTCTAGGACTGCTGTGATTGGTAATATAAAAATTTACTACCAGAACGTGAGGGGATTACGAACAAAAATAGATGATCTGTTCCTGGCGACGCTTGACTCGGAGCACGATGTTATTGTTTTGTCCGAGACATGGCTGAACAGTGAAATAAACTCAGTGCAGCTATTTGGAACACAATATAATGTATACCGCACTGATCGTGATGCAGCTAGATCTGGAAAAATGCGAGGTGGTGGTGTCCTTATTGCTGTATCAAACCGATTTGCATCCAGGCGCAATTTGTGTACTCATGACGAACTTGAACAGCTTTGGGTGAATATTAATTGTCGGGGCAGCAGCATTTGCATTGGCGTCATATATCTTTCTTCCGATTGCTCCAATGATTCTTTTACCGTGCAAAAACATATAGACTCCGCACTTGAAATTTCGTGCTCGCTCCAGCCGCATGCAACTCATTTGCTCTTTGGAGACTACAATCAGCCTGGTATTACCTGGACACGTACAAGCTCGGGCTATGCTATTCCAAACATTTCCGAGTCTACGTTTTCTGGAACTGCTTCTGCTCTTCTGGACGGTATGTCGCTGCTGAATATGTTACAGATGTGCACTGTCACTAACGATAGGAATCGAACGTTAGATCTCTTATTCGTCAATGAGGAATCGGCACCGGATTGCACTGTCGCTGAAGCTTGTGAGCCTCTACTACTGGATTCGTTACAAGCAATCAACTGGGAAACGGCACTGAATCATGCTATGGATGTTAATCTTGCTGTAGAAAGACTCTCAACTATTTTACTTCAGCTGTTCAGTCTTCACGTTCCAGCTCCTCGTCCCAGACCGAAACCACCCTGGTCTAATCAGCGGTTGAATAAACTAAAATGTTTGAGAGCAAAAGCACTTCGCAGATACACACATCAACGGAATCCCTTGACAAAGCGAGACTTCACCCAGGCCAGTAATAACGACAGAGCATATAACCGTATCCTTAATTCACAGCATATCCTACGTGTACAGTCAAACCTCAGAAGAAACCCCAAAGGTTTCTGGGCTTTTGTGAATGACAAACGTAAGGAAAGCGGACTCCCTTCGCAAATGTTTTTGGAAGGAGAAGTTGCAAACACTCGCGATGGCATCTGCAACCTGTTTGCCAAGCACTTCTCTAGTGCATTCAACGCATCCCCTGCTAGCGCTGTACAGGTAGAAAATGCTCTTCAAAACGTTCCAAACAATGTAATGAATCAAGGCAATGTTCGATTCATCGACGATGATATCACGCTTGCAATAAAGAAATTAAAGTCATCTATGATACCTGGTCCAGACGGAATTCCTGCCAGTGTATTTAAAAAATGTGCTACTGCCCTTTGTGCTCCATTAAAATTAATATTTAACCAGTCGCTGGCGCAAGGAGTATTTCCAAAGCGCTGGAAAAATCAACAATGTTCCCAGTTTTCAAAAAAGGGGATAAACAAAATACAGCTAACTATCGCGGGATAACTTCATTATGCGCTGGGTCCAAACTTTCTGAAGTATTAGTAGGAGGCGTCCTGCTTCGCGAAAGCAAAGCGTACATCTCGGTAGACCAACATGGTTTCTTTCCTGGAAGATCAACAACAACGAATCTGCTACAGTTCTGTTCTCATTGCATCAAAAATTTGGAAGATGGTGCTCAGGTAGACCCTATTTACACGGATCTCAAAGCAGCATTCGATCGCGTGGACTACAACATCTTGTTGGCGAAAGTTGAGCGGCTGGGTGCAACATCGATTCTGGTCGGCTGGCTTCAATCTTACTAAGTTGGTCGTACTCTGTCTGTGAAACTAGGAAACAGCGAGTCATACAGTTTTGTAAATTTGTCGGGCGTGCCTCAAGGAAGCAACCTTGGACCGCTGCTATTCTCCTTGTTCTTCAACGATGTTTGTTTTGTCATTCCGCCAGGATGTAAATTAATCTACGCCGATGATTTGAAGATTTTTCTCGTCGTAAGATCTACAGCTGACTGTGAGGAACTACAGCAGTATATTGATGCTTTCTATAACTGGTGCATACGCAATTGCCTGACAGTTAGTATCCCCAAATACTCTGCGATTTCATTCACCCGTAGAAAAAAACCAATCCTGTGGAGTTACACAATCTCTGGTCGGCCGCTTGAAAGAGTCACTGTAGTTAAGGATCTTGATGTGCTCTTAGATTCTCAAATGTCCTTTAGAGATCACTACACGAGCATAATTGCACAAGCGAATAGGAACCTAGGGTTTATAATTCGAATCGCCAAAGAATTTTCAGACCCATATTGCCTGCGTTCATTATATTTTTCCCTGGTGCGGTTGGTGCTAGAAACATCTGCTGTTGTTTGGTGCGCCAATGCGGAGATTTGGAAAAAAGAATTGAGTCAGTGCAAAGCCGGTTCATCCGTTATGCACTACGTACTCTACCATGGAGTAACCCGAGTGAGCTTCCTCCATACATTGATCGCTGCCGTTTACTGGATATGGACACTTTAGCAAAAAGGAGAAATATATCGAGAGCTGTTTTTGTGGGGAAACTTTTCGCTGGACAAATTGATGCCCCGGCCATTCTCTCTCAACTCAACATCTATGTGCCTGCGAGAAGCCTGAGATCATGGAACTTTCTACGACTTGACTACCAACGTACTAACTACGGCCAGAACGAACCTATAAGGGCGATGTGTGACGTATTCAATTGATTTTTTGACTATTTTGACTTCAATGTAACCATAGACGTTTTCAAGAATAGGTTAAGACGACTCATGTAGTGCATAAGATAGTTTAAAAATGTTTCATGTGCTTGTTAGATAGTTTGTATTGCTGGAAATCTGTTTGTTAATGTTGCACTTTATTCTTTGTTTGTTATTGTTAGTGTATCAACATTTCATTAAGACCACTACGGGTCAGATGGAAATAAATAAATAATAATAGAGACTGAGAGTAAACCCATGTTTGAAAGTGCCTCTAAAATCGAACGGCCCGGTTTTACTCTAAGATTGCTTGCGAAGCGGACTCTGTACAGCCAATAGCAAACTTTGTTGCAACAGAATTTACTGACGCTGCTGCCAGTAACGTGGAACCGGATGCATATAAATAAAACCAGAGTCATCTTTAAATTCAAAATGTTTCGAGCAAACTCAATACTTTTTTAATTGTTATAAAATCGATGATGTTTTCGAATGACCGGGTTCATGATAGTGAATCGGTAAGTTAGTATTTGCATTTATCTAGCAAAGCAAAGCAAACTCTCCCAGCTGGTCTCGAGGCACGATGCTGGCCTAACAAGCCAGTCGTCGTAGGTTCGAGTCTTGGCTCGGGAGGGACTGTTAGTGTCAGTAGGATCGTAGCGCTAGCCCCGCAATTGTCTGTTGAATGCTAAAGCAAAGCAAAGCCTTGGTGCTACATTCCGTATCGGAACTCAACCTTTTGTTTATTATACATAGACTTCGCAGCCAACTATTAAGTGTACAGGACAATTGCGGGGCTAGCGCTACGATCCTACTAACAGTCTCTCCCGAGTCGAGAGTCGAACCTACGACCAGAGTTTCCAATGTTCCAGTTTAAACTGGATTCTTCCAGTTTTTTTTTTCAAGTGATCCAGTCAAACAGTTTAATCCCAAAATTTTCCAGTTTTTTTTTTGTATATCTGCAGGTTTTATCCAGATATTTTGAACACTCAAGCTCCGACTGGTTTGAGAATATTTTTAGAACGTAAATTTTGTGGATTGATAAGCAGCATTTTCAGTATTGTATCTTCTCGCACGAAACACGGCCAAATTGAGGATGGTCAAAGTTAAAGTAAATGAAAAAAGCTTCATTTCCTTGATTTGAGATAAACTGGTTGCGCAATTTCAAATTTTGCTGAAAATTTTCCGTCTATAATTACAACAAAAGGTAGGCCCGAAGTTGCTGTGTTTAAAACTTGGGATTCAATAACAATCACAGAGAAACACTTTCACAATTTATTTTTTCGGTAATTTGAAAATTTATTCGAAATCCAGTTTTTTCTTTAGCATCCCAGTTTAAATAAAAATTTTGTTGGCAACTCTGCCTACGGCAACTGGCTTGATAGGTCACCATCGTACCTCGAAACCTCGAGACATATTCGTTGTACAGGTTACAAACTTATACAAGAGGTGTGCTAACTTAACACAATATTGATGTGGTTTTGCACCATCCAACCTTTGCGTGTAGTAGGGAGGCAAGACATTGTGCCAGTGACTCATTAAATAAACACCAAACGATAGCAGATTCGAACATCGAACGTACCAGGACGCAGAACAATGATTTCGTTCACGACGGATGGCTGAACCCATCGGTAATTCTAAAGATGAATCCCAGCTGCTTGTTGACCCTCAAGATGACACCTTAGTATTGTGTTCAATATTACGTCGAGATCTCTAACTTGGCTGAGTGTACTTTGGAGAGCTTACCCAGACAAGCTGTCTGAAATGCTGATTGGTTGAAGGTTTATGCTGAAGGAATCGACGTTATTTCTGTATACGCCCAGGAAAAGGCTCCAATCATTGGAGCCATCAAGCAACTTTCGTAGTTCCATGCAGTCTCCAAGGCAATCTACAGTCAGTTGCTTCCTTGCGGCACTCCAGAAGAAGTTGTAGATGACTCGGAATGTGACGATTCCAGATTAACACATACAACTCTTTTCCAGTCAGGTATGATCGAAGCCATCTCACAAGCACTGCGAAAATGCGATAGATTGGTTGCGACGATTCTCTTAGGGGCCGTTTCTGAACCGTGTGGTCATTGAAAAGGAAACGGGGAGGTTTGTCAATAGCATGCGGTGGGTGGGTGGTACGAAAAGACCTTGTGTTTTTTTCTGACTTAATTTTTCTAATGCAACCATGTAAAGAATCATTATTGCTGTTATAGAAAAACCACGCACTCCTGGTCGATTTAGTCTTAAAGAAGTATATTAGCCAGAATTGAGTTGCACTTGCAGCCAGTGTTGTTAGTTTCGCTCGTAAGCAGCATGCAACACCTCATGTGAGGTTCTCGTTGCTGCGCACAATGGAAAATTCTCCATTCAAGTTCTTTCTCGCTTTTGACGTAGAACTACGTTTTTCTTTAGCCTACCACATAAGGAGGTAAATAGGAAAACTATTAACGAAAAAGGGACGAAATATATCCCTTTTTAATTGCTTATAAATCGGTTTGTTTTCAACCGATTTCTTTCATTTTTGCAGCAATTGTTTGGCAAATTATACACGCATCCACCCAAATGTAGAAAATTGTTGATTAATTATGCAAACTTTTGTACTATTGATAATTGTCGAGCCTTGTTTAAACGAAAATAACGTTCTCTGATTAGTCACTCGCTGCCTTTCCCTAAACAGGTCGACAGAATAGTATAACTAGTTAGCTGCAGTAGCGGGTTGCGCCAGTACACAAATCACAGTACACAGCAGCAGCGAGTTAGCACCAAACGTCTCGATTTGCCAGTTAAGGGCTTAGGCCTTCTGCCCGCAATAAAGTTTAGCTTTATCTTGGCAACAGCACATTCTGTGCTGAATCCAAGAAAACACAATCTGTCGCGGCCGTCTTATTTACTGAATGCGGAAACAGCATTTACAGAGTATGAACAGCGAAATGCCTTTCTCAAGGCGAATAATCAAGTAATTGAAGGTTAATAATTTTTGGCAATAACACAATCATGCTGTACTGGATTCTAGCAATCGAATTCTGTCGCGGTAAAAAAAAATCACTTTATTTACCTAATCATCACCACTGTTGGGGCAGCACAGAAGCTGCGATCTGCATGACCGACTTTGAATAACAAACTGCCCTGTTAGAACGCATTCACAAAGACAGTTAGTTCGACTATTCAGAGCTAATATGAAGTCGATTCAATCAATCAGCATAAACAGAATTTCGTCGTCTTCCAGCTGCCAAGTTGCAACATGATGCAACACGCAACAGCGAGCAAACGAAATCGCTTGATGTTACAAACCGCAATAAGTTACGGGTTAAAACCGTTGCGTGTGTGAGAGCACCATCGGTGTTTATTCGCTGGAAACCAATATCGAATGCGAGTTGTGGAATAATTCGTCTAAAGAATATTAGAGAATTGGACAACTGAACAGAAAGGCGTGGCTTATTACGTAGCACCCTTCGGCTATAAAAGAGTGTTTCTGGGAAAACTAGCTACACTCATTAGTCGGAAAGTGAACTGGATGGACCGTCCACAACGTTGACAGCAGTAGCAGCAGATATCGGCACTCAGCAGTAACAGACCATAGCAGCGGGTTGCGTCTGTGGCTGCCTTCAAATTAAACACTTGCCCTGTGGTTGGTCACCACGTCTCACAAGCAGCGCGGTTCTTCTCAGTGTGTGTCGCCAGACTACCATCATTCCCCCACTGTTGGGGCAACATGAAGATTGCCATCAGGAAATTCAATTTCGGAAATCAAAATGCTTTTTTTTTTTCAAGGCAAATGAATAAGTCATTGAAAGTTAATAATTTTTGACAACGCTAGCAATCATTCTGTATTGGATCCTGGCAATTTAAATCTATCGCACCCGTCTAATTTACTTAATGTGAAATAGCTTCCAAGAATCCAAGAATTTTGTTCAAGAATTAGTAGACTATAGAGGAAGACGCGAAACTAACAGCTTAGAATATTTATTACCCGATTAAAGTGAAATTGCCATAAAAGTGCTTGAAAAAAGTAAGTGCTAGAAAAGGCTTCAGAAGCTTATACAGTGTAGCACACAAAAATAGGTACACATGCACCAAAGTGGGACGCCATTTGTAATACACACCAGACAACCGATGTTGGACACCAACACACTTAACAATAGAACGATTATCCTTTCTACTCCTTGAAAAAGGTGAAATAAAGTCACCAAAACTGTCGGAACAAGAAAAAACAAATCGTTTTTGCTAGTACACACGGACTGATTAAGCCGATAAACCCATCAAATCTATTTAGTTAGTTCCTCCACTGTTGTGGCAGCACAAAGGCTGCGATCAGCATTACCAAATTTGAACAACAAACTGCCCTGTTCTGTTTGAACGCCTTAACAAAGGTGATTAATTCGACTTTACAGGAATAAATTGAAGTCGATTCAATCAATCAGCATGAACAGAATTTCGTCGTCTCCCAGCTGCTCAGTTGCAACACGATGCAACACGCAACAGCGAGCAAACGAAATCGCTTGATGGTTACAAACCACAACACGATACGGGTTAAAATAGTTGCGCTTGTGAGAGCACCATCGGTGTTTATTCGCTGTGTACAAAAATCAATAAAACTGAACAAATAACTTGCCCGGTGGTTGGTCACCATATCTCAGGAGCAGCGCGGTTCTTCTCGCTTTTCAGCGTGTGTCGTCAGACTGCCGTTATTGCCCCACTACTGAGGCAGCATAAAGGTTGCCATCAGCAAATCCAATTTTGAGCAGCAATATGCTTTTCTCAAGGCAAATAAACAAATATTCAAAGGTTAATAATTTTTTGACAACTCAAGCGAGCAATCTGTGCTGGATAGTAGCAATTTAAATCTGTAGCAGCCGTCAAATTGACAGAATGTGAAACAGCTTTTACAGCCCGTGTTTTCAGTGTCTTTATTACCCCACTGTTGAGGCAGCACAAAGCAAGCATTAGTAGACTTTATGACTCATTATTGAAACACCTACAACAATGCATTTGTTAATAGTGTGCGTAGTTCTACGTCAGTTATGCGGTCGTGTCTTGGATTCAACCTCCTACTTTTTTTTGCTCGCATTTGCTCTCGAGATCATATGCACACATTCCCGTCTATCCTCCTCGTGTGTACTCGTGTGTACTGGTTTTGCAAAACCAGCCGAAGCAATCCGCTGCCGAAGTAGTCCGATCGTTGCCGTCGTTGCCCCACTGTGACCGGGAAGAAAGCATTTTCGTCTTCGAGCACAGTTTTTCAAGCACTTCTCCTAGTCGTGCAGTTTTAGTGTGTGCAAAAGACTTGAGAAGCGTAGCGTATGTCTCGTTCTCAAGCAGGAAGAAGGACAAATGTTTTGCTCTTTATTGTTCTTTGCAACGCCGCGTGAAGCTGTTGCGAATTTTTTTTTTTCAACCAATGGATTGACAAGGTTTAATAATTTATAATTTCCACGGAAAGTTTGCGATTGTCAGCGATCAGCTAATGTAAATAACTTTTAGAACCCGTACTAAGTATTCTGAAATTTGAATTTTAATTTTTTTGGTTTAGGAAGACTTTCCCATTGTGGCATTCGCCTTTGAGAAATAATAATTGTATTTTTTAGTGCGTCGAGATTTGAGGCGTTATTCCTGGTATGCTTCAACACTCAATGAATAACTGTAAAACAAATCAACATCTTGGTTTTGAAAACATAAGTAATACGATAAATTTCAACCGAAACGCGATTCTTGTTTGAACGGTTTTTTAGCGTTGATCCGGAATTTTCCCAGCATAAAGGGCTAATGCAGGATCTCTTTCTCTTCTCTCTCTTTCCTTTCTCACTCTCTTATTTTTCTCTTATTTCTCTTTTCCGTCTTTTGTCTTTCTTTCTATTTTTCTCTCTCTTCTTTCTTTTTTTTCTCTCTCTTTCTCTTCCTCTTCTCTCTATCTCTCTTTTGTCTTGCTCTCTCTTTTTTTAAAGGGGGATTTGTTAGTAGCTTAAGTATTTATGATAAATACACTCAACACTGTTAGAAATTTGTAATTCTAGTTGTTGGGATTTGTTTGCTTCCGCAATTAGGACTTATCGTTCGTATGGATTTAAACCTACTTGCCAAAAAAGGGGAAGTAAACTTACAACTAACTTAATTGCTAATTTATTGGTTATAAAGAGAGCTTATCGTAGCAATTGAGGAGTGCAACGATTTTTGTCGAAAATTGTTAATAATTTTTTTTGACATAGCTTCTAATGGTTCAACACCAGTAAGTCTATGTAATTCGAGTGTACCAAACCAAGGAGGACGCTTCAAAATCATTTTCAGAATTTTATTCTGAATCCTTTGGAGCGTTTTCTTCCTTGTTGAACAGCAACTTGACCAGATCGGTACAGCATAAAGCATTGCTGGTCTAAAAAACTTGCTCTCTCTTGTTTTGGTGCTACATTCCACTATCGGAACTGAACTTTCTATTTACTATACGCAGATTTCGCGGTTTATTATTTATGTACAGGACGATTGCGGGACTAGCGCTACGATTCTACTGACACTTGCAGTTTTTCCCGAGTGTGGGCCGAACATACGACGACTGGCTCATTAGCGAGCTAGGTTTCGTTCATCTACGTTGCACTTTTTTGTGTTGAATGCTGGAAAATATCATGGAAGTTGATGTTACATATCAGTGATTATCATAAAGACTGGAACGCGCAAAAATTGATCGACTTCAAATTGGTGTATTTCTATTAAAAATGCATGAAAAAACCATGAAATGTTGCATTTGGAAGTTGATTGTATATACAATAGTTGCTAAAATGGGTTTTCACCAGTTGCTCTACAGTTTTCAAAATGGCGTCCAAGCAAGAGGAACAACGTGTCAAAATTTTGTTTTCGTACGCCAAATTGGCGAAATTGCTGGATGTGACCAAATCGACCATAACATGTATTTCAAAAGTATTCAGGGAGCGTCTGTCGACTGTCAGGAAGCCTGGAAGCGGTGGCAATCGTAATTCGGACGTGGCAACGACGATGAAGAAGGTGGTATGCGAATTACAGATCGGACTCGATTATATACAGACTCGATTATATATTGATTCGATTATATATGATTCGATTATATATGATTCGATTATATACAAAATTGTATATAATCGAATCATAAAATTTTTTTTCAATTTTAAATATAACTTACCTAAAGCAGCAATGTCGTATAGGGATCGTCCAAAAATACGTAACGCTTGGGGGAGGTAGAGATCTGACGAAACGTCGCAATCAATACTAAAAATTTTGAAGATCTATTCAAAGAGCGTTACCTGAGGAAAGAGGGGGTCGAAAATAGTTTTCATTTACGGTACGTAATTAATGGACGTTCCCTTCAGTCCAATATGACGTAACGCAAAATTTTTCGACCCAAAACGTTGGTTTTTGAGCCATAATGTTTCAAGTAAAGTAAAGCTGATCTAAAACAGAAATATCGCGAGGGAACGTTTACAAATTATGTAACGCTCAGGAAACGGGAAAGAGTGTTGCAACCCATACGGAAAATTTAAACAAAAAGCACGGCAAAGGGAGAAAGGAGATCAACAATAATTATTCTTGCGTTACGTTATAAATAAGCGCTTCCTTATTGATTCATAAAAGTCCGTTCAAATGTTACATAACGCAAGCAGGGCTGAGGAAATTTTTTATGCCTGGTGTGCTGAGTATTGGAAACATGCTGGACAAAGTGGTGAGGGTTTTCCGGAAGTCCAATATTTATGTCACGTTAAATTTGAATGGACCCTAATATTATTATTTCAATGTTAAGGTTGAGGTGAAAGAGATTGACTCTTTTCAAATACTTATTTTTATGAAGTTGAAATCAATACTGGTGAGCAAAAATTTAAATAAATTAAAGGCAATGTTTTTTTAGCTAATCTACTTCTGAATTGCTTGATAACGCAGCACAACAATATCAAAGCTAAAAGAGTTAACAAACACAATACACGCTGATCAAATTTTTTCTTAAGGTTTGACTGCAATCAGCCATGTTTAAAACACGCACTACTACGGAGAAAATATTTAAAACACTACACGGCGTGTATTGCAACTTGCACTGCGTGATGTGTAAGAACGACCGTACACGCCGTGTAGTGTTTCTATGCAAAAGTGGCACCCGTGCAGCACGGTGTAGTGTTCTTGCCATGGCTGACTGCAATAACATAAAGAGTAACTACAAAATCTATACATACATCAATTTTTGTGAGAAAGGTTTTTTGCGACTTTGAGGGGGTTAGTCAAAAAATTCTACTTATTTATTTAAAAACAACAAAAGATGTATGCAATATAAACAAAAAAAAATCTGATTCGATTATATACACATATAATTTTGTAATAAAGGTTTTTTGCGACTTTAAGGGGGTTAGTCACAAAAATCCTACTTATTTATTCAAAAACAACAAAATATTTATGCAAAATAAACAAAAAATTTTTTTTTTTCTGATTCGATTATATACAGGATTCGATTATATACAGTGAATATTTTTCGGAGACTGTATATAATCGAGTCCGACCTGTATAGGTGGAATCCTAACCTCTCCATCAGGTACGTCACTGGCAAGCTCATTGTCTCCCATATCAATGTGCAGCGGGCCGAGAAACGAGCCGGGTTGTCGACGTTTAAGGTGGTGAAGGTTGCGAACCCAGATTACGATGAAAACACCTCGGCAAAGCGGTGGTCCGGAAAACTGTAATCTGCTAAGAAAGTTCGACCGTGGGTGACGAAACTTATGTGAGGGTTGACTTCGAGCAGCTTCCGGGACAGGAATTTTATATCGTATCAGGAAAAGGGGAGGTGGCCTATGTTTTCAAAACCATCAAACTATCGAAGTTCCCGAAAATATTCCTCGTTTGGCAGGCCATATGCACGTGTGGTCTAAAAAGTGGCATTTCCATCATTACGAAACCGTCAATCAAGAGATCTACGTCCAGGAGTGCCTGGAAAATCGGCTGCTATCATTTCTAGAGTAACATTACACGCCTGTGATGTTCTGGTCAGACTTGGCAAGCTGCCACTCTGAGAAAAAGGCGATCGAGTGGTACGAATCGAACAACGTGGTTGTGGTTCCCTACGACCACAACCCTCCTAACAGCCCAGATTTCCGCCCTTTCGAACAGTATTGAGAATTGATCACACGAAATATCAAAAAAATTAATAAATCCATCAAAAACGAGCAGCAGAATAAATCTAGCTGGCGTTTGGCGACGAATAAGGTCGATAAGACCACTGTACAAAATTTTATGGAAGGGGTTATGCGGATGGCACGGCAGTTTGGATTTGGCAAACCAAAATAATAAACGTACATTTTTTCCTTTAAATATGTGAGTTGAACTACCAGAATAAACATAGGAAGTTTTTTGTTTCATGAATTTTGACTGAAAGAAACGATTTCTTTGTCGACCAATTTTTGCGCGTTCCAGTCTTTATTACATATCAGTGAATTTCGAAAAAATGTTCACCATCCTGGCCTGCTCTTCAATTATCAGGACATTTTTAGTTCAAAACGCAAAAGGAAACGTTATTTTTCAATCAACTTAAAGTAGATTTTTTTTAAGTTCAGAAATAAAAACAAAATTACACAAAAATGCGATATTATGAAAAAGTACAGTTGTAGATACCTGAATATTCTTGTAGAAAAAAATCACTGAAAGTAGGAACTAATTACACCGGTCGACAAAATAAAACAGAAAGTGCATTCCAAAAGCTTAAACCGGAAAAAATGAAAGTTAGCTATTCAACCATTCCTATGAATTTTGGTACCCTTAGCTATTACCAAAACGCTTCAACTTAGGTGATGGTGTCGTATAGAAATTGCTCACCAGGTTCGCCTCTTGAACGTTATGTTTACGAGGAAACCCATTTAAGGCTCTGAAAAAACGGCAGAGTGTTATCAGCTAAATATTTCAGAGTTGGCGCAAACATTCGATTTAAACGAGTACAAAATTTACCATAGCTGCAAGCAAGAAAAGTATCATGGATGATTGGATACTTCAGTTTTATCATGTTTTCAGCAAAAATACATTGTAAACTTGTACATTTCCTTCTACTGTTGATAAAACAATGTATTTTGTATCATTTTCCATAAACTGTTTTCAAAACTAACTCGTTCGTACTTGTCAAAATACGATTAAGCTTTAGTAGTCGGGCGGAAGTGAATTATAGTTGCTGAAAGTTTTGTTCCAAAACTGTTATTTTTGCTGGTAAATCGACAATTTTATCAAAAACCTGTTCATTTGATCAAAAAACTGTTCCGCAGTTTTATCAGATTCAAGCTGAAAATTGTGTTTTTTTTCGTAAAAATATTAAAGGCATTCAATTTTGTTGTCAGTTATTTTACAAGATCAATAATCTGAGCACGTTAGATTCAGCTTTAATTTTTGGTTAAAAAAAGCGTTCGGAGCCCGTTTTTTCGACTGATTTAAAAAGGTGCCCCTGATTAAGCAGTTCCTTACCCCCTTTTTATCTAAAAGACTGTTCTATTTGAGTAATACACGTGATATAATTAAACCAAATTCATTTATTGAACCGTCTAGAAGCACGTACCAATAGCGAATGAAAATTAGAACAAAGTGTCGGTATCAATACAGGGTCATCTAATGACAAGGGGTGTGCAACTACCGCAACATCCTCCTCACTATTAAAAAAGTTATCTTAAATCTACATGATAATCTTTAAGCTTAGTTGGTAGACGACTTTCTCTTCTTGGTCGTACGATGGGACTTTTAGCTAATGAAGCACGTTTCTCTTTTGAATAAAAACCATGTTGTGTCGCAGAAGGCATATCGGGGAGCGCAGTCGATGCTGCATCAATCGCAGCAGGTGCTGACTGATTCGACGCATGACAGTCATTCGCGAAAAATGTATCATTCGGAACAGGCGTATCAGAAATAGTTTCTTGCTAAGACGACTTCGTTGAAATACTATAATTTGGAATTGTGGTAGGATCTTTGCAGGGTTTAATGTGGGACAAGCTACGGCGATAAACTGCACCATTTACCTCCACCTGGAAAGAATGTTCACTTAAGCGATTCGACACAGTGCCACGAGACCATTCTTTTGAAATTTCTTGATTTAACTGCACATATACTGGCGATCCAACTTGAAGATCAGGTAGATGTTTACTTGAGTTGTCGTAGCGAACTTTAATTTTCTTCCGGTTTGCCTCGATAGAATTCGGAACACCTTCGACAACCTTTGGGAATAGATTTTTCGCCGATGTCGGTATACCGCACTTCGTGGATCTCGAAAATAAACGGGCCGCTGGACTGGAACCTATTTTATTGGGTATATTCCGCCAATGCAAAAGAGCATACCAAAAATCTATTCCCGACTCTTCTGACTTTTTCAGTAAACGTTTAGCGATCTTCACGGTTGCCTCCGCTTTCCCGTTAGATTGCTGGTGATGAGGAGATTATGTAGTGTGCTGAAAATCCCATTCGATGGCGAATTCTTCCATCTTTCGGCAAACGAAGTTCGTACCGTTATCTGTTAGTATAATTTGTGGCTTACCGTGACGGGCGAAGTTCTCCTTGCAGGCGGCTATAACTGATTCAAGTTTCAAATCTTTCAAGATATTAACTTCAAAGTAATCCGAGTAATGGTCAACTGTCACAAGAAATGCTCTCTTAGTTCCTTGGTAATCAGAGAAAAACACATCCATGGAAACAAATTGAAAAGGGTACACTGGAATGCCGTGAGTCATCATAGGCGGATTGGACTGAGATGCAGCAAATTTAGCACATGTTGCACACGACTGGATAGCTTCTTTTATCTGAGCACTCATTCCTGGCCAAAAGACATTCGCTCGAGCCAGCTTCAACGTAGCTTCAATTCCGTTATGACTTGCGTGACAAATATCAATGAGCTTCCTGCGCAAAGGTTGCGGTACCAGGATTCTATCGTTCCGGAAAATAAGTCCGTCTTGGGTGGACAGCTCTTGCGAGTTACGAAAATAAATCTTCACACTATCGGGCACTTGGTCAGCCGTTGTTGGCCAACCATTCAGGATGTATTCGATGATGAGCTGCATCGTCGAGTCTTTTGCTGTTGCTTGCATTATTTCGCTTAAGCGAGTATCCGAAATACTTAGGCAATTACTCAGCTTGACATTTCCCAAATCCTCGAAGACCTTGTATATGTTGCTCTTCTTATATGCGTCTACAGTAATATCGTCGTGAAGCGGGGCCCTCGATAGAGCATCGGCAACCACATTATCTTTGCCAGTCACATATTCCAACGTTAATGTATACCGCTGGAGATTCAACAGCATGTGCTGAAGTCGACGCGGGGCTGATAACAGTGGCTTCTGAAAAATGTTTATGAGTGGCCGATGATCCGTCTTAATAGTGACTTTAGGATTTCCCACAACCAATTGATCGAAACGGATGCAAGCAAACAAAATGGCCAGTAGTTCTTTCTCTATTTGAGCATACGATTTCTCTGTGGCAGTTAACGTTCGGGAAGCGTATCCAATAACTCCATCCTGTTGATATACGGCAGCTCCTAAACCGAAGCAACTCGCGTCACATTCGATGGTTATCGGCAGGTTCATGTTGTAGTAGCGTAGTGTTCCAATATCCGATACCAACTCTTTCACGCTTTTAAATTCTCCTTCCTCAACTGCAGTCCATTGCCAGCTAACGGAATTAGATATCAGTTTCCGCATGTTTGTAATATGCATGCTAAGATTCGGGATAAAACGGCTCAAATAATTTATCATACCGATAAAGCGATGAACTTCTTTTCGATTTAAAGGAGTAGGAAAGTTTCGAATAGTTGAGATCTTGCTTTCATCAGGCTTTAAACCTTGGTCAGTAAGCACGTGTCCGTGAAAAGGTACTGAAGTCTGGCATAATTTTAGTTTCGAATGGTTTAGTCTAACATTACGTTGCTCAAGTCTGGACACAAGGTTTCTCAAGTTTTTGTTGTGATCGATCAATGCTTCTACATACGTGTTCCCTTTCCCATACACGAGCAGGTCGTCTGCGATACACTCTACTCCGTCAAGTCCTTGGATTACTTCCAGCAACTTCATTTGGAAAATCTCAGGAGCGGAAGAAATGCCAAATGGAAGCCGTGTCCATCTATACCGTCCATAGGAAGTCCAAAATGTCGTTAGCTTGCTGCTAGGTTCATCCAGAACGACATGCCAAAATCCTTTTTTTGTGTCCACTGTCGAAAACACTTTTGCTTTACCTAGCTCTGGGAGAATTTCGTCAAGAGTTATGAACTGCAAATGGGGTCTCTTGATTGCCTTGTTGAGAGGAACGGGGTCTAGGCAAATTCGGATGCCTTTTGATTGCGCGTTTCCACGCTGAACCAAAACCAAATTGCTAACCCAATCGGTATGTTGTGGTTCTTTTACAATTATTCCATCTTTTTCGAGAGAAAACAATTCTTGTTTTAACTTACCTCGCAAAGCGATAGGTACTCGACGTGGCTGTTGAATTAGTGGAGAAATGCTTTTATCGCATTCTAGTGATACCTTTCCAGCTAGTTTTCCATATCCGACAAAGAGTCCTTTGTGTGCTTCGACAATTTGTTGAGCTTCGATGCGATAAACGTTGAGTAAATTGCTATATGATGTTGACGATTTAGGTTCGCTCAGAGAAACTGCTTTGCAGAATTTAACTAAGCCTAGCACACGTGACACTTTTGCAGATAGTAAGGGACGATGATCTACGTCGACTACTTGTAGCACCAAACTATATTCTTTTCCCATCCGACGACATGGAATCTTAACTTGTCCCAAAACTTTGATGGGATTTCCACCGAAGCTTTGTAGACGGAACTCGGAAGGCAATTGTGGCGGATTTTCGTTCCTAATAAGTTTCGACAAGTAAGCATGACCAATCAGGCTCGTGTTCGCTCCTGTGTCGAGTTCGCATACTACTGATTGCCAAGCACCAGCAAATTTGAGGTCTAACTGAGCTGATACACCTCCTCCTTTGGATGTACTATCGAAAAATTTTCCGATTTCGTATTCGTGATCTGAATCCATCCTCCGATTCATCCTCCGATTCACGGAAGAATCTTCCTCTGACTCGCTTGTTTTCTCGTTGATTTTTTTAACTCGTCGTGGCTTCTGTTTGCGAGACTTTTTATTTATTTTACATACCTTTTCGAAATGGTTTTTACCATTGCACCGATGACAACGTTTTCCAAACGCTGGGCAGACACCTTTTGCAAACTCATGTTGATCACCACAAAACTTACAGCGAGGTAACTTTGTTTTGGCCTTCTGTATCTTTTTAACCTCCGCATCAGCATTCGGCATTCCTAGCTCTAAAGATCGATTGGCTGCTATCTCTTCTGCTCTACACATGTCAACTGCTTTCGAGGAGTCAATATCATATATTGTGAGCATCTTAGTGCGAAGATGGAGCCATTTATCTGCAGTGACTAGTTTGAACGTTATTAGTTCGGTTTCTAATGCACCCAATTTAGCTATTTTAGCTAAAGTCTTGAGACGTGAAACAAAATCATCAATAGTCTCTCTTGAAAGCTGTGCAGCCGAGAAGAAATCTAGTCGATCTATGATTATGTTTCGCTTAGCTACAACCTTTTGTTTGATAGCAAGCAAGGCTGCTTCAAGGTTGGCTTGTTCGTTCGTGGTGAGCTCAAAATTAAAATATTTTTTTCTTGCTGGCTCTCCGAACACCGCCAGGAGAAAACTAACCTTTTGAGGATCATCTGTAGCTGACCACCGGTCTATTCCAATGGCTTTTTCGTAGTCTCTCCAACTCTTTTCAAAAAATTCGAAATTGGCTTCCATATCTCCTTCTAATGCAAGCGGCGATGGCTGAGGTACCGAAACGCTTGCAGTGCATGGCTGGCGACTAGCCGATACGGTAGCGGCTATTGATTGTTGATTCACTGTCGCTGTTATTCCACGGAAAAGCTCTTCAAACATTCTGGTTTGATGATCCAAAAGTTGCTGGAACTGCTGAAAACAAAATGGTCGCGAACTAATTGCGACTTTGCGTTTTCCCACAATCACTATTCCCGTGACGCTTTTTGAAAGTCTCGATTATTTGTTACTTTTTGTTTCGCGATGTCAATGACGCAGAAAACACTATTTTCACAAACAAACTTTACTTTTGAAGTAGAATACTTCTCTCAGGAAGTTCGACTACATAGGGATGTGAAATGAAAATCTAAAACCGAAAAAAGTGAAAAATATGTCCAATTTCAAATGCTAATAAATCGGTTAGTATTCGATGGATTTCCTACGTTCTTGCAGCAATAGATTGGAAAATCTTCTAAGATTCTTCCCAAAAAAAGATATTTGTAATTTTATTATTCACACTATTGTACTATCAAAAATAGTCAAGCCTTGTCAAAACGAAAAACTCGACCTCTGATTGGTCGTTATATGATTGCTTCCCAAGCACGGTCGACAGAATCATATACCTTGCAATTGAAAACATGCTATTTGCCCTATATAAAAGCCTGTTTCGGCCGGAGCCGCTCATAATAGTTCTAAACAGCGGCAACAGTGTAGTGGATACCAGCGATAGCGGAAAGCGGCCATAGCTGTGGCGTAGCAACGGATAGCGAGCGGATTCCAGCAACGATAGCAGCTGGGCCAGCTGATGTAGGGACAGTGGATACCAATGGCAGCGTATAGCGGCCACAACTGTGGCATGGCTATGGATAGCGAACTAGTTGCAGCGGATCTCAGCATCGATAGCGGCTGATGCAGTGCTGCACTTTAGTGAAATGAAGTCTCTATGTGATAGTGGGCACTAGTAAATGCATTCAATGAAAAGTTGACTCATTTTGACAACATGTGAGCCGTTTAGTTTTGAGTGTTAAATCAGCTTTTCACTGTTTATTTTATTACAAGGAATACTTTATTCGCACTGTCAGTGATAACGCAAAGATGTGATCGGCATCTTATCCGATACTAAAATGAACAACAAATTGTCCTTTTTAGGATGAAATAAAAATTTGATTGAAGAGTTATTATTTTCTAATGAGTTAATTCACATTTTTAAATTTGTAAAAGTAATAAATTTTACTTCAGCTCCGTGTCTCAAAACGTACTGAATTATCTTTTCCTTCAGTCATGAGCACAACATCCGAAAAAAATTCATCTCAAAATTAAAAAATGGTCAAGCGGTCAAGCCCCAACCATAACAAGCAACTTGCTATATTTTTAAAAATTGTCAATCATTGTTGAAGCGCAAAATTTGATTGATCTGATTAGTCAAAGTATATTTACTAGAAAAAATGACTGACACGCAAGCAGCCGGGTTATCTTTCTTGTAAAAGTATTCTACTTCAAACTTGCGGTCGTGGCTTTGCACACAACCCTCCTGTGATTTTTTACTTCTGACACCATGTTCTATTTGAGTAATACACGCGATATAATTAAACCAAATTCATTTATTGAACCGTCTAGAAGCACGTACTAATAGCGAATGAAATTAAAACAAAGTGTCGGTATCAATACAGGGTCATCTAATGACAAGGGGTGTGCAACTACCGCAACAAAGACGACCATTGTTTTCCAGTAATAACAATACATTTTACTCAATTTTTCTGAATATTACTAATTAAACTTTATAACAAGACAAACGAGCATCATAGAATCAAAGCTAGAGTTTGTACTAATGTTTTCTCAGAGCTTCATTATAATGCAGTTTGAAAAAACATATGAAAAATTTTTCACGGTGGAGAGAAATCGTGAAGAAAAGTTGGGGAAACCACAAGTTTGGGTGGCGAAATTTTTTAAAATAAATCAAATTATTCTTCATAGTTATAGCTGCGCAAGAGATTTGCAAACTACCTTGAATTTTGCAGTTTATGAGTTTAAAGTTTTTGAAGCAAAAATAGTGATATAAGTTGTGGATTCATTCAAAGGAACTCGAAGTTACACTGGGATTGCATTTTGTTTTTATAGCGGTTATATTCCCTTTTAATATATACATTACCAGCGGCTATGTATTAGCTTCTATGTGTGGAGGTTAGTGAAAGGTATAAAAATATAGTTTTTTAAATTCTGTTTTTGTTCATGACACTATGTATGCTACCCACTAAAAACAGAACAGTTCTAGAATAAACGTAAAAGCTATTCAACATGAATAAAAAAGATAGCCAAAAATTTTCAAATAAAAGATCTTAGTTAAAAAAGTTTTAGTAGTTCAAAGAATTAAAGAAATACATATTCTTGCGGCGATCCCATGGAAGATGATTCACCATTTTATATATAGTATATAGTACGGGAAGTGTCAATCATGGGTTCAAAATTACCATAAAACCAACACTTTACTCTTGCTGGTACTAAAAACTCGTCGTCGAATATCGTCATGCCATCACAATTGCGTCACGACTAGCAGCTCAAAACAAGCGCAATCGCAGTAGTAGTTCTCAAATTATTTATCACCTACTTAATGATGGGATTTCCACAAATGTCTCGCACGCGCTCCAAAACGTTCCTTTGGAATCGTTTATTTATCTATTGCAGATTGACCTGAAGTGTTTCAGACAGTGTGTCCACTCAATTGTGTTTCCTTTTCAATTGTTACAAATCAATTGTTACAACATTGACGCCAGCCAGTTATTGCTTTTCTCATTAAGACTTATTTATGATTCTAGTTCAAAAATTTTGAAATAGGACCAATATCACATCTCAAAATCTCCGTTCTAAAAAGTTGGGAAAAACTGCTCTGCTATATCCATAAGCATAATCTTCTTTGTTTGATTAGGAAGGTACGCTCTCACTATTAGGTGGATCAGAACCATTTTACTACTTTCCCTCGTCACTCACTTGACTGCATTGAGTGGGATGATTTTTATGGTTCGATAAAGTTCTAAGATTCCTAGGATGACAATATTGGCATTCTGTTATCACAAACTAGAGTGAGCTCTATAAAAGCTGTAGGTTTCAGCTTAACAAGCTATTCAGTTCAAAAATGTTTCAATTACTGCTTGTAGTGTGCGCAGCGTTCGCTGCTGCCCTAGGAGAAGGTAAATTTTGCAAAGTTTGAGGCTACAACTTACATTTGGATACTATCTTTATCATTTGTCAAGGCGACAACTTCTATCCGGGAGTATTTTCTCGTCCTCACTATGGATCAGTTGTAAGCTCGGATGACAGCGGATATCGAATTGTCGGTGGTTCCCAGATTGACATCGCCCAAGCGCCACACCAGGTATCGCTGCAGTCTCGAGGTGGACACATATGCGGCGGTTCCATCATCGCTAGTAGCTGGGTTTTAACCGCAGCTCACTGCACCGATGGAGCTTCAGTGTCCAACCTTAAGGTGCGAGTCGGTTCCTCGCAGCACGCCTCCGGTGGAACGTTGATAGCTGTCAGCCGAATCGTACAACATACGAAGTACAACTCCCGCACTATCGATTATGATTTCAGTTTGCTTCAGTTGAAGAAAGCGATTAAGTTAGGTAATACTTCTAAAGTAATTAAGCTGCCCGAGCAAAATGAATCGACTGCGGATGGCACTTCATGTGAAGTCACCGGATGGGGGAACACTCAAGTATGCGCGTGTTTAATGGGGGTCAATATTGTGACCTAACTCACTCTTAACTTTCAGAATGTGAACGAATCCCGGCAGAATCTTCGATCGGCCCGTGTACCGGTGGTCAACCAGCAGGACTGTAACAGATCTTACAGTTTGTACGGTGGTGTAACGGATCGTATGATTTGCGCTGGTCTCCAAGAGGGTGGTAAGGACGCTTGTCAAGGAGACTCCGGCGGTCCGCTCGTTGCTAATGGAAAACTCGTGGGAGTTGTTTCGTGGGGTCTTGGTTGCGCTCAGCCAAACTACCCCGGGGTATACTCTCGGGTGGCCGCTGTACGTGATTGGATACGCAGTAATAGTGGAGTTTGAGAGCCAGTTCAATTATATAGTGCAGAACAATTTGTGCTTCAGTTGTTTTGCGATCTAATAAAGTCAACTCGTAAATCCACGCTTAATTGAACGTTTTCAATTGATCAGTACCTAGCATGCAGAAAATAGATTCTTTGGTTAAGTGATTTATCACGTGACAAGCCAAGCCAAGACCTTTCAAAATATACTGCCGATGATGAACTGCGCTAATTATCGATTCTGCCGATTCAATTTCGCTGCAGGATCTCGTGAGGAAGACCATTAACGGTTGAAAGCAACAGCGCATACACGAGATAGGCTCGTTTAGGCACCGAGCGTGCTATTGGGCTATGTGAGGTCTGATTTATAGCCAAAACCCGTGCAACAGGTAGCCCGTTTACAAGTTTGCACCCCACAAGTCGCGGTCGAGAGGTTCTAGTAACGGACGCGTCCGTTGGGAAGGTGAAAGGGTAGGTTATTTATTATGTGTTTTGGTTGCGTTGTGGATAATTTGAAAAGCGTTAAAATGGAATAAATAAATCAGTCTATTCAATAGAACCTTGCCCAAACGGGGCTACCCGCTCCATATTCTGGCATTCTAGTTTTTTTAATTGGCAATGATTTTTAAGTGAATGCTGGTGATTGAGATTTATGTCTTTAGAGATTCTTGATTTGACGATTGTACCAAGCTTTTGTAACGATAATCTTTGGAACAAACACATCGACATCTGGATAGAAACTGGTCATCAATTCTGTTTTTCGTTAATTCACAACATACTGAAAAAATGCGTTTCTAAAAATCCAAAAATGTAGAACAGTTTTATTCGCTAAATAATTATGCTAATACTGCAAATATATACAAAAAGCGTAAAATTTCATCGTTCTAAAGGTGAAACCTGCGTACGGCACTTTACGCCCGTATGGTAACCACAATGTGCTGCAGCTGGTTGCTCCCAAAACAGGATTAGGCCACCTCGCACAACTTCTAACAATATGCAATTTCTGCTAACAACTTCGTCTAGGAACAACCTCCTCTCGCTCTGAATTTTTTTTCCATCTCTTCGTTAGTCGTGATTATGGCCAAAATGAAGCGGTCCTGGTCGGAGCTTTCGGCCCTTGCGGGCTACGATTTCGGACAGTGAATCGCGATGCTGCTGGTGGCTGATGTACCCGAGGGAACCCGATCCGAACACCACTCCGTTGGGACCGTGAATGTATCCGAGCGAACCGGATCCCAGCGCAACTGGGCCGTGGTTTTTCGTCAGCAGCGGGAACCGATTGTTCACTGGCAGACCAAGTCGTGGATTAAAGCCGACGGTAGATGAGAACGGCAGGTTTAGGTGATCGAATAGTGGCGACGGAGGTGGTAGATCAGTGTGGAAATAAGACGGGGACGGTTGCAGTAGACGGTGGCGTTCGGCATCCTCAGGGTGATGCTCTAGAACCGAGTATTGTTTCAGAATGCGGCCATCGGCAATGTAGGTTTCCTCATCGCTAAATCCCAGCTGGTTGCCACCGATGAAATGAAACGGAGCGCCGTAGTTCGAGTAGTCGAAGTAGTTGTTCTTGTAGATATTCAGCAGCGATGGTTTCGGATGGAAGGGTCGCACAGCCGCTGGGATTGGCTTGATCACTTGATTGAGGATTGGAGCGTCCGATGAGTAGACGGTGGCTGGCGGGTGGAAGGTTGTGGGGTGGTAGAATGAGGTGGGCTCCGTTACCGACACAAAGGGATCGGCAAGGTCGTACAGCAAGCGCTTTTGCTTGACACCTTTGGAGAAGGTTTGCCCGTGAATGGCGCACAGCACGACAAGCGTCGAAAGCAGTGGATTCTGGAAGAGAAAAAAACAAACATTTTTGATTAACGAATAAAAAAGAATCAATCTGTTTAATTGTTCAATTAGTTGCCACGTGATTAAAATAGACAATCGATCGTTAATGTTGCCCGACTAGCGAAATGCCAAGAGCAAATATTTTGTAGGACAATTCTTCTGGCAAACATCGAACGATACATTTAACGCTGTCTGGTGGGAGAGCTGTACACCTTAAATCTGATGTTAGATAACATCGAACAACTTCTACTACTCTTGGGGGGGTTACTCAGAGTGGCACAGTTAAGTGGAAGTGAAAAATGTGTGCAGTTTTATCGTGCTGCATGTTACAACATGCGCTAATATTTAAGTTTGAATTGTCCCTTACAAGTAGTTTGTAGCTGCGCAATTTAATAAAATTGCGGGCAAGCAATTAAATCGACCGTTTTTGATCAGGTTGAATGTTTTGAAGGACTAGAGGACTATGAGCGTTATTAGTTTTCTAAGTCATGATTCATTTTTAAGAAAGGCTTATGTAAAACGGTACTGATGATTTGTTTGATCGGTGTGACGTTTTCGGCAAAGTTTATAAAGTACAGATTCATTGAGATTTTTCACATAATCTTCAGATTTGATATTAAAAATGTTTAACAGATTTTTTAGCTTCAAAATACAGATTGAATTGTGGCATCCCTGAATATAATCCGTATCGTGTTGCGGTTTGGAACAAAAAACATTTTCTTCTCTTCGAATCCTGTCGGATGAAAACAAATAGCAGATCTTAATAGTGCACTCTCAGTTACACAACATTTGATTACGCTGTTGCGTGTTGCTGACAGACATGAGAATAGTTGCGTGCGACATTCTACATGGAATGTATTGAAGTTTCTTTAAAATTTTGTGCATAAGAAGAGTTGGGATTCTACCGAATTTCAATTCACACTTATAAATACTACATCACTGAATAGAAATGAAACAAACACTATGCGGCGCAAACTAGTTTTACGGTCAGAGTGCATGCAGATTGAAATAATATTTTATTTTTAATTGCAGCGCAAAATGAGAAAATATCCATTCAATCATTGATTTGTTGTCCTCAAAAGGACAATTGTTGTTCAATTTAAAATCTGATATAATTCTGCTCGCATCTCTGTGTTACCTCGACAGTGCATAGTGTTTTATTCTGTCGTTTCCGTGCGATTAATTAAATAGCGATTCAAATGTTATTTATAGCCATAATGTTTGTTCGGATAAGTTTCAAGATATTCAAAAATGCATCTTCCGCTATAGGAAGCTTAGTTATCAAGCAACCTAAAAGTGAGGTAGCAAAATAACTTTTACATCAGACTGAGTTAGACGCATGGTGTCTTCGGCAAATTTTAGGTAATCTCAAAACAAGAAACTTCGCCGAAGACGTCATGTTTCTATCACTTACATATTACGAGAGGTACTGAAAATCACAATTTTCGTTAGAATTTTTTCTCAGATTTTCCCGAATTTTAAAAACTTCTACAAAGTTGTCAGCCCTCCAAAAATGCAGGATAGCCCAAGATTGTTTAATACTTCTTTCGAAACTCAAAACTTGTTATTTTTAAATATATGTATACAAATATTGGCAAAGAATAGCTTTGAAAAAACAGGCGAAAAGGCTGCTTACATACGAAAGTTTGTACCTTTAATCGAAAGTCTTAAGATAGTTAGTTCATTGTATGGAACTGCCACTTGCGTAAAATTGCGTTGTTTGGAGAAGGTTGAGGTGAAAGTATCCCCAAAAATATTGAAATATGTAAAATAACTTTTGTATTTTAGGAGATAAAATATAACACTGTTCAGCATAAACATGCATTTTTAGATGGTTGATAATTTTGTAGAAGGTTTCAAAATCCGGAAAACTCTGAGAAAAAAGTTATAACGAAAATTGTGATTTTCAGAGCTTCTTTGAAGAAAACTTTATGCAAGAGATCGAAACATGATGTCTTCGGCACAACATGATGTCTTGTTTTGAGATCACCTAAAATTTTGCACCGCGCCCCTATCTCGATCTGGTAAAAAGTGAATTTGGTATCTCACTTTTAGGTGGATTGAACACTAATCTTCCTACATCGAAAGATGCATTTTTGAATATCTTGAAACTTCTCCGCACATACTTCATGGCTATAATCAACATTTGAAACGCCATTAAATTAATGGCACAAAAACGGCAAAATAAAAAACTGTGCAGTGGTGATTAAGTCTGACAACACACTAGAGATGTGCAAATCAGCTCATAAAAGCAGGTCCGAGCACTAGCCCTAGCTATAGCTACCTGGTATTTTGTTGGCAATTTCGGAATTAAATTTCATACAGAATACTATCAAAATTTCTAAAAAATGTAATTTATTTATTTGGTGCAAAAGTTTTCCAATCAATCGGTTCAAATTATGATGGATGAACAATATTTTTTCAACATTGTTTGCTAACAATTTGCTTCTTTTTTTCAGTACTTATTCGACTAACTTTTGTAAAAAAGCACTTCCCTTGTAGAAGACTGACTGAACCACTGCGACCATTGTTTGATCTATTGTGGTAAGGTCGTCTGAAATCGTCCCACATCCCCGAATGCTTGTTTTTTGAATCTAAGGTCTATCAATGTTTCCTGGGATGTCAACTCTGATCCTTCACCTCCGCTGAAACGTTTCTGTAAGCCAGTTATCAATTCTTTTGACGTAGGACTACGTCTAACCGCACTAGATCGAGATACATTCCGCGAATACTAAAACCAAGCTGTAACGTCGGAATGAAAGATTTCAAACGGTTATACTGATGTAACCACATGATGGATCACAATTGTCAATATGTCGTTGGAATGATAAAATGATGGACAATTTTGTGATTCTTCAATTTTCATTATCACTTCATTGTTAAAAAGTGAAAATTGAATAAAAGTTCCAAGGTCGAATTTTCACCAACAATGTACCAATCATATGCAAGCACGCCTGGCACAGACTTCATGAATAGACACCAACTGCCTGCTGAGATATCCTGTATAGCAGTGGCAAAAAAAAAAAAATGACAGAATCTCCCCGTCCCAACAGGTCAATTAATGTTAGCCTTCATGAACCTAGACTATTTTGATGTCTTGAAGGTAAAGCTTTTTCGGCAAGTTTGTAACCATCCCACTATCAGACAGTATTACGTTCTGCTGTTGATATACATGTTAATGTTAATAAAACTGATGTCTTGAAGGAGAATATGATGGCACAGGCAACAGCACTGCACCGAGTAATGTATCAGTGCAGAAAAACTCGAAATTCATTTTTGTGCAGTCAAGCCAAGTGAAAACTATATTGCCAATGTTGACGCACAGTGGGTCGTGGAACACAATCGAATTGCCGTTTGAATTGTCTTCTTCTTTTTCTTGTTTCGTATAGCAGCAAATATCAGAATTCAATATGATTTTTCGGGTGCCGCAAAATACGCTACGCCGCCGGGGACAACAAAATGCGTTGTTTATTTTTGAAATCTACACTCTGCTTTTTTCAGATATATTTAAATAACTGAATATAGGGTATTTAAAAGACAATAGAAAACCAAAATGCTCCGTACAGATCTTTGAATAGTTAGTTAAACGAGCTGTACTGATGATTATATTTTACTAGCTAAATGAATTTAGTCCAATATGACAATACCAGTTGCATCCCGCGGTGGCGGTATAGAGCAAAACCAAATTCATTTCATCTTGATATTAGAGTTCCAACATTAGTATTTGTATTTTTCAATTGAAATCTTTTTTTGAATTAGCATTTGTAAGAAATTATTACTTTCCATAACCTAACTTGTAATTGAACAACGCTATGCAAACATTAACTGCTGAGGCTAATGTTCTGCATCATTCTAGCCCAGTGTTTTTTCGAAGATAACGGACATATAACTTTCAAATATGGTGTCTTCGTTGTTCTTTGGTATCTTGAAACTGATCAATTTTTTTCTGATTGATTCTGTATACTGATAAAATATTTAAATTGACCTGAATTGAATGTTAACATGTTCATAAAGTTCTATGTTAATTTCAAATTTTCTATAAATATTTATTTTCTACTAAAACTGTACTTCATTATCCATATTTTTTCCACGAGCTTGTAACTGCAGGAAAAACATTTATGTGACATCTTTGCCGCTTTGTGATCGGTTAGTGAGCCAACTTTAACAAGACAAATAGATATAGAAGGAAGTTTAATTTCTACTAAATCGTACTCAATTAAATATTTTATAAAAGGTTGCCTTTTCGCGTAATAAAGAAAATTGGCTGTATTAGAATGAAAGGTATTCATCAATGGTCCAGAAACCAGATTTAGGGGGAAATTTGGGTCTAGAGCTCTATAGCAATATTTTAGGGTGACCAAAATTTTCGATGCTATCAAGTATCTAATTTTTTTATTTTTGTAGATAGAAAACCTTGTTCTACAATTTTATAGCTCCAATAATTTTAAGTAACTTTGTAAAAAAAGTTTTTCTCTAAAACATTGCTATAGAGCTCTAGACCCAAATTTCCCCCTAAATTTGGTTTCTGGACCATTGTGAATGTTAAAGAGAATATTTTTTCTTCTGAGATAGAGTGCTGCAAAGAAATAATCAAAATACAGACCCCGTTCGATTTTGGCAACACGCCAGAATTTTTTGTTACGAAAATCGAACCATGCCAAAAATGAACGGTTCTTTTTTCATGACTTTTTTGACTTTTTAAGTGGTCAAAGACGACCTTAACAGTAGAAATGGCCACCAATGAACTAGTTTTAGTTCTAAGTCGTTTGAAGTGTCGCTTGATTAATTTGGGCTGACGACCTAGATACTTGATATTACCACCCGAACTAAAATACTTTCCTTTTGGAAGATGTTGAGCTTAAATTGGTTAAAATAAATCAAGCAAACTACAATAGTAAAACGAGCTCAAATCAAACATAACTTCAAAATAAAAATATAAAATTATTGTAGTCCTACATCAACTATGCGGTCGTGTCTTGGATACCACCCTCCTACTATTTCACTACAACAACATTTAATGGCAGGAGATGAGGGATCTGTCAGCTCGGGTAATTGACAACACGTGTCCCGAAATTTCTCCCTTTGAGTTTTTGATTTATAAGTGTTTAATGAGGCCAAACCTGTCAAAAAGTATAATGATGTGCTCTGTGATGCTTTGTTTATGTGAGAAAAGTGAAGGTTTAGTAAAAAACGCAGCGTTCCACGCTTGAAAATTGATATTACAGAAATGAATGCCAAATTAGGCAAAGCCTCTTTAAAAACAAAAAAAAGAAAAATTGAAATTTTTTAATGCCGGCAAAGAAGTGTGAGTGAGTGCTTGCTCTGTGCGTCGACTTCTCAGTGATGCGAGCGAGGAGAATGACAATATTGGAGAGCTAAGAGAATAGCTTTGCGTTGCGCTGTGATGTGTCGCTAGGTGTTGGTCGGCGTTCGTTTCGCTAACATAAACATCATCAAAACGATAGAGTACTATGAGTACTATCGATAAAATGAAAAGCACCGCTAATTTGTTTCGTGGTTTTGCTGTTACTGTCTTTGTGTTGGTGAAAGCGAGGGAAGGCTGCTCCAGTGTTCCTGTATTTTATTTTTGGTGGCTTCAATGAGGCGGTTTCTATTATGTCGTGGAGAGAGTTTGGTTCCGGTGCGTCGTTGGATTGCTGCTGTTTGGGGAATAGAGGATGGATGGCGGATGTGAGGTTCCGTAAATCGTGAGCGGCTTCATGGGGTTCCGCTTATATGTTCTATCACCCCAATTGCTGTATACGGCAGACACGGCCGTGCGGTAAATTGCTCAGCAGTGGAGGGTGGTGTCTACAGAGGGGCATGAGAGGCGCCCACTTGACCTGTGCTAGCAGAGTAATTTTACTGAAGTGAGTCCTACAACACCAATACAAGAATACCCGTCGCGCTCACATACATCGTCGCAGTGAGTAATAATGAGTGTGTGTGAGACGAGTGAATGCATTTATTGCATTAGTCGAGAGTATGAAAGGATGTGTGAAAGTAGACGGAGGTGATCACGAAGCTAAGTTACCTAATGTCGAATCCGTTTTCGAGGTGAAGCTACACTTTTTCCGGACTATAGTTTGCAGCTTCAAATAAAACATTTTCAGTGTAGTTGCATTGGTATGCGTAATGATGGGATAGCTGTCAATTTGTATTGTTTTGGTCATTATTGCCATCGTCATTTTGTCTCGTTTCCATTTCATATGTCCATCTCGCAAACAATTTACCTGACACTTTACCACGTGTAACAAGAATCAAAACAAACCAGTTTTGACACATACGTGTGAATGTGTTGGTAACTTCCTACAGTACAATCTGCTTTTTTCGGGTGTAGTCCGGGACAGAAAAAGTGTAGTCCGAAAAGTGAAATAAAACATTTACGGTGTCAAAAGTGTAGTCCGAGTGTCGCTACACCGCAGAAACGAAAACGACATAAGTTTCCATATATCAAAATATTCTTAAACATGTTCACATCACTCTATCTTGTCAAAATAGAGATCCTTGGCATATTACTTTTCCTACTAACACAACACCCTGATTCCTGTAACGTGTAACGTACAGGTTCTCTGCACCTTCTTAAGTAGACGTTGAACTAACATTCCTACTTCCTTTTCCCGGCGATTGTAAGGACGTAGCCAGGTACCCAATGAAAGGCTTCGTTTGCAACTGACATCATCTGTAAGAAGGATACTAGTCCCAAGTTTTTTTCCTGTGACAACAGATGATGTGTTTGTAAAGTTATTATTATTGTCACTATAATCATGCTAAGCTGATCATTGTATAGCCACCTGTAATGTGTGCAATCCCTTTTGCTATGCTATGCTAACAACATTTAATGGCAGGAGATCATTACAAAAAGATTCCATTTATTTTCGCATTATTCTATATAACATGCATATTTTCGAAAGGAGCACTGTTTGCTCCGAAGATATCTTTGATGTAACTTTGTTGAAGATTCTCAGTACATTTATACTGTGAGCTACAAACTTACTTAACAAAGGGCCCTCAACTATGGAAAGAGAATGGTATTCTTTACAGATTATTCGGAGTATGGGACGAGATCGGAGATTGATATGGAACGATGAAAACCGACAAATAGTTAATATTCTGTTAGAAGGAAGCCTGGATGTTCCGAAGTTTTCGGTTTATTTTCTTGACTAACGTTTGAATGCAAATCGGTTTAAAACCGGAACATCGTCTGGTGGTTATTTTCATCATCTTTTGTCCGAACTGAGGCAATACCAATTGCTTCAAAAGTAATTGAATCAGTATAGGGATTAAAATTATTTGCACCTCTTGTGTACGATATCATTCAGTGAATCATTTTGAAAGCCAGTTCTTAAATACTCCATATTACGGATTTTCGGTCAAACATTTACTTTAGAGATAATACCACATTAAGTTTTATGCATTTTTAAGACATTTGGCATCGAATAAAAAGTTTCGATTTCCCCAAATTCACCCCCCCCCCCCCCCCTTTTACAACTTTGAGCGCTTTGCGCCATTCCTGATTCATGTCCGATTGAGCTGAAATTTTGCATAGATGCTTCTTTGGGCCAATAGATTAGCCTTTTTACTGCCACCCTAACCTGCAGAGAAAACTTCATCAAATTCGATGCATTATTTCCAAAGATATGCATATTTTTTAAAAATATTGACCTTATTTTCAAATGATAGTAGAAACATCAAAACTTACTCGAGTTTAATATAAATCGATTCAACTTCATTTAACCAAGTTAACGGTCTTGAAAAACATGGTTTATTTGTTGACTTCAAAGCAGCATCTATCCGAACTCTTCGCTTTCTCTTGACGATTAACATCTCACCACTGTCAATCCCATGTAATAAAATTGGTTTTATTAAAGTATCATAGCGCTGTTTTGGCTGTATTAAGCACTATGAAACTTTGATTAAACCCATATTGATACCAAGGATATGGTATGAATTTGGTCTTCCTCAACATCGCATTCATAGATTACTGCTAGTGCTTACTGAAAGACGGCTACAACCGTGTTCGTTTAGGCGTTTGAATATTTTTCATGAATTTTTAATAAATTAACGAGAAAATACTAAATCTTTGACAAACACCCGCTATAGCTACCCACACACGTGCTATAGCAATCCATACATATGAACGAATGAGAGATTAAATTCGATGGCGTGCGCTTTTATAAGCGACTAAGCCCTTTGTCATGCTGAACACCAACGCGAGCGATCAGGCGAGAGCCTTGCCGTAGGTTAACGAACAGCTCTACTTACGGCTGTTCATTAAGCGACGGCAAGGCTCTCGCCCGATCGCTCACGTTGGCGTTCAGCATGGCAAAGGCCTAATGTTTGCCACCACTCGCTTTCTGCTGCTCCAGAAAGAACCGTCCGCTTTGCGGTCAACGCACGAATGAGAAATTCAATTCGATGCCGTGCCTATGATACCGGTACAGTTTTGCATGATGGAATGGTACCTTATAATCAAGGTTTCGCCAGATATTTGGAAAGAGGGAGGAGTTCAGAAGAATGGTTAGAAAAGTAATAAAGCACCGGAAACAGAAAGTGACCTCGAGTAAAACAACAACAATCGTTTACAAAGTCAGATCGGCTGTATCCATTAGTGTCAATTGTGCTTGGGAAGAGAGGTAGTGATTGGTTGCTCGGTGTGATTTAGAAAATCAATGTTATTCACCAATTCTTCAATTGTGTATCTCAAATATTAGATTGCTTTTGTTAAATAAATATTGCCGTAAAAAAACCTCGATATTCTGAAAAGAAATGACTGGTTTATGAGCGCTCAAAACCTGTCCACTTTTTCCTGGTGTTCCCTGGTTGAATTACTAGATTTTTAAATTAATGTCAGGAAGCAGCAGACCCGTCCACTGCATAGTGGGGAATCGCTGGCCATCAGCCAAAAAAAAATGTTCGTTAGCTGTTTCATAATATTTTTCCTTTATTTCTATGACATTCAAGTGTCTAAATCCAAAATTTGGACGCAATATCATAAAATCTGAATTTTTTATGACTTTTAAAAGCTTGGCGAACTGACGGTTTTTGTTTTTCCTTGAAAAAAAGTACATTACTTTGAAACGCTCTGTAGCTTCAATGATAGCTTGGATTTTTTTGTCGTCAAAGAAAAAGTTGTTGTAAATATTGTGCAAAACAAATCCTTTTCATTTGATATTGTAAAATTTGGTCATAGTAGGCCTGACACAAGAAAAAATAAAAAAAAACGTGATTTTTTGTAGAAAAGTAGCTTAAAAGTTTAGTTGCCGCAGTTTGCCACGGTTGTGACTACATTCAAAATTTAGGTAAAAACGTAAGCTTTCAAATGCATATTGTCCGTTGCTGCGCAAAACTGCGCAAATTGTCACTTTAGTGAAAAAAGCGATAGCAGATTTTTTGAGTTTTTATTTTTGAAGTTGAAATTTCATCCAGGATTAATTTTAATCATAACCATGATACCCCATTAATGAAAATTTATGATATCGTTCTCAATCTGTAAGGATAAAATATAAATTTGGGCAGAAATCACAAAATTTATTAATGAAAAGTTATAAATTAAGTGTTAAACAAGAAAACAGTTAACAAATCTGAAATTTTAATCATCTCAAACTTTATCACTTTCTGCAAATTTAGAACAATACTAAAAGCATTCAGCCCTTTTCAATTTATGATCATGAAATTCGTTAAACTGATTGAAGTGTCAAATATTAGCAGCAAATTCATACTATCAAACTCCGGCCAACAATAGCCCGTTTGAAGATTGCTTTTGTTTCGCACTCGTTTGCATACAAAAGTAAAGCACACATTTTGCTTTATGAGAAAAAAAACAAAGAACAGTCGTCGCCCTCCGCATCTTTTCGTATTCATTTAGAACGTTGTGTCATTCCAGTGTCTTAGTTTTAAAATTCATAAATTCGTTGAATTTTATTATGGAGCCTTCAACTTCAGCGGTACCACCTAATTCAATGTCTAGTAAGTTGTCAATTCATGGTGTTATACATGTATTTATATGTCCTCTTTTAACCATAGAAACCGGATTAGGAAGATAACATATATATGAAACAATGAAACATCGAAAATTACTAGAAGAAATGAAAATTGCAGCGAAAGACATTTTTCCTGCTGATAGGTATAATGAACTTCAAATTTTCTGGAAACATTTCAACACGAGATTTTAGCGATCACAGCGGAAGATGATGATGCTGATGATGATTTTTTCAATTTGTTTAGTTTGTATTACTTATGTTGTTTTAGTTTTTTTAAAAAAATATATATAAAAATTTAGGACAAATTTGTTTAGTTCAAGGGGTCGTCCATAAATTACGTTTTTTTCTTTTTCAATGGGAAGGACGCTCGGTGGCACTACTTGTGGTCAAAGATCATATAGTTCTATAAAAAAGGAAAAAAGGGCCAAAAAATATTAAAATTGGCTTTCGTGCTTTATGGACGGCCCCAAACAAAAAATGGATGCCAAATTCGTGTTCAGTGCCCCAAAATTATGTAAATACCAAGTTTTTGTCGCATTTATCGACCCTTTTTTTGCTTGGCCAGCCTTTGTATGGAGTCGCCCCACTGTGCACTGGTTTAAGAGCTGCAGGCAATAACGCAGTGGCAACGGCTGAATAAGATGATCAAGTTGATTTTTCCTGCGAATCGCGAAGCGGCGGCGGTGATGGACGACGAGACTGGATGGCAACGACTGGTAGGGCACTTCATATTTTATTCCCCTCACGGAGGAAGTGAGCTCCGAGGTGCAGTTCGTTTCACACACCAAGTTACCTAAAAATTCTGCTGCAATCAGCGGGAAGAGCATGTTATAGCTTAAGTTTAGTAAAGCTGGCAATGTATGTACACTAAGTTCGCTTTTTACGGTTTTTTTTACGCGGATTCCGGAATTTACGCGGTTTTTTACGCGGATTCCGGAATTTACGTGGTCTTTTTTTTACGCGGCACTTATCCCCCGCGTGAAAAGCGACTTTAGTGTAGTTTGCGAGTATGCGAAAATGAACGGGAATAGAAGGTGTGACTCTAGACTTAGAAAAAATTTCGTGTTTGTGGCCCTTAGAAGGGCCGATTGTAATTTATAGTTGTTCTCGTGCCGGATGGCAGTAGATAGCAGAATTAAAGCATTTTCCATCCCGCAACCGTATTTCTCCAATTGAATCTTTAAAAAAGTCGGTTTTAGGGTGGGGGTCGCATTTTTGGGCAGAACCGGTCAAAACATAAAAATCTCGCTTCGGTAATTAGACAGAATCATCGCGTCTTCGATAAAGTTCAATGCGACCCCCGCCCCTCACAAAAGGGGGAGGATCATGTAAAGACGACATGGAACATCGGCCGAAACAAAATTTAAGATTCGTTTTTCACTATTTTATAGTAAATAAAAAATCATTACGTCACGCCACGAAACTAATAGAACGCGATAATTTGAAAATCAGGCTAACAACTTTAAAAACATGGGTATAATTAAAGTTATACACTGCCCGCGTCAAAAAAACACTTTTTCGTTCAATTTATTGCTTGAATGTTATTAACAGCCAACTAGATACATGACAAATAAAAGTTATGCAAATGAGAGTAAGATTCAAGTGTGTACATTTCAGAACGGTCGTTAAAATGGCCCTGATCTACTCGGGTTTCACCGTCCGATAGAAACAGCTTGGAGAACATAAACAATTGAATTGAATTTTTATTGATAAAGTTTTACTGTTTGTTTAAAGATAAAATTGTTATTGTGAGTGATCGTACGCCTAAGGTTCAATGTGCCCAAACACATCTTCAAGAATTTGCTGCAATACACCACAAATGTTAAAAACTTGCCTGATAAAATTGTCATAGTTATCAATTTACTACTTAACTATATCTTAAAAACTAGATTCAATGAGAATATACGTTTTCCTCGCATAACTCTGTGACCGCTGCCAATGCCTTCTGGTAATTATATTCATTCTACTCACCAAGATTGTTTACAGCTCTGTGAGTTGAAACACAAAGTATGGCAATAAATCTGATCACGGACAATCAATTTAAATAAAGTCAGTCATCTGCGGAGCCTATCGAGCTTACAGTTTACTTACAAAGGTTAATAACTGTTTTCAATTATACACTTTGCACACTTCCAGCGCTAGCGTTTTGATTACCATCCAACGTTGGCGGATCAAATGACTGTTGTTTGCTCGTCAAGCGCCCTCTTATTTCTGCATGCAATAATTGGCCTAATCAGCAGCAGTTTACCATCACGATCTTCGTGATTCATATGGTTTAGCCACCCAAAATCATGTTGAACTGGGCGTAGCAAAATATTTCGTGACTAACAGTATTGAATGAAAATTTCAAGTTTAAACAGTCAGTAGTGTGGTGGCACATTGAAACAACCAACGACAAGGAATGTTCTTCGTTGTGGCATATAGCACACTGCTTCTTAAACTAACTAAGTAAGTCCTAGAAGCGGCCCTCCAAGATTACCCATGGAGCGCATCGCTGTTGCTGTGGTGCGGCTGCTGCACGATCGAAGCAAAGTGGGTAAATATTCAGCAGTCACTGTCAGTCAGCTTCCATTCTTTTAAACTGCCACGAATCGTTAGCGTTGATCTTTCAATTTGACCACAGATTCGAGACTATGTTTCATGTCGTTCGGTTATTAAATCTTGGGTCGAAAGATTTAAGTATAATTAGTAGTCTAAACGTTGGGCCTACCTTAGCAGCGGGGTTTCCCATTGGGGGCCTAAGATTTACCTTTTTGCTAGCCACTGTTTATTTTAGGTTACATCTGATGAATGCAGGCCAGAGCCGCCCTTCGCGGGCGGAATCCGCGATCGAATTGCGGCAATTATTTGAACTAGCCCGTGCAAGTACAGTGGGCATGTGAAGGGTCGACTCATAATGGCCTTAGGATCACGTACACGTGTACTTCAGCTGCAGGCAGCCATGATTTGTTGGGAGTGACATGCAGCAATGTGCAGACAATGTGCCACGACGGCGACGATGCAACAAGAGATCGTATCGATCGCACTAGTAAAGTGAACGATTAACGCAACATTTGTCAATTGCCGGTGCCTTTCACTCAATCATTTGAAATGGAACTGAACTGATCGAAATAGTAAATAAACCAGCAGCCTACATCGTTTGCCGGCACTAATTACTTTGTAAGAAAGTGTCAGCTGCAGGCCCAGCTTGGGCTATTAGAAAGGCGACGCGGTTTGTCTATCGCATTGGACTGGGAAGGTGAATAAATATGCGTAACGACATAGTTGAATTGAATATTATCACAGATGATTAATATTAATAAAGAATATGAATTTCTTGTGTGCTAGCGGAAATCGATCAACTTTTTTTCAAATAGAAACTAATTTTTTTGTATATGATTTCCAATCCAACGAGAATCAACCGAATCTAGACTATTTTTGATTACAACAATCATCGAGGTTTCATTTTCTGTTGAACATATTTTTCGTCAAGAGTAAATTATCAGAACGAGACTATTTTCAAAAACTTACAAATGGAAGCCTTTTAATTGGTCCAGGTACGAAACTTACCATACATGCTACATGTTTATAGCGATTTGAAGAGCATCAAAGTGCCCATTCAACAGCGAAACGAATCTCGGATAAAAAAACCATGTTAGTTTTAGTATTAGATTTAGTTTCAGCTCGTAGTCGGCAGCGAGGATAAGAAATTTTCTATTAGCTTGTAAGATATTTTAGACCATAAGGCATTAGATTTAATTGGCTCCGTAAAACATTAATTTGTATTGTGCCGTGTCAAATAAATGTTGTGTGAACAAAAAAAAAGACCAGTAGTCGTATGTTCAAACCGTGTCTGGAAGACATTTCGGTAAGATTGTAGTACTAGCCTTGTAATTATTCAGTACATTAGCACGAGGTATATAACATCTGGACTTTGTATTTTTTTACAACTGGAAATCTTTTTATCCGATGACAATTACAATGGTAACCCAGTGCAACATTTTTTTTTGCTTTGGCTCCTTTGTATGATTTTCTCATATATTTTGACGCAAAAACAAATTCCCCCGAGTTTGAACACATTTTACCTTAAGGGGAAACAGTGGCGACATTTTGAATTTTTAAGAAATCGGAAATTTTCGATGTTTTTTCAACGCCATTTTGTTTTTAAGCCAAATATCAAAATTCTAAGAGCTAAACGCCGAACTTTTCAAAGTTGGGAGCGAGCGGCTGTGTAGTGCAATTCACCAGATTATCCTAAGGGTATGGTCTGAGGAACAACTACCTACGGACTGGTTGGAAGGACTCATATGCCCTATCTACAAGAAGGGACATGGACTCGAGTGTAGTAATTATCGAGGCATAACCCTTCTCAATTCCGCCTACAAAATTCTCTCCCGTATCCTGTTCCAGCGACTGAGGCCGTTGCAGGAAGCCTTTGCTGTACGAAGTATACAAACACGCTGATATTGTCAAGCTGATGAAACACGGCAGGTGTAACTTTTTTGTAGTATCTCCAGCTTCTCAGGGCGGACAGAAGGTCAATCCGAGGAGGAACAAAAGCACGTGGACAAAAGATTACCTTTTCAGGGCTACGGGGCTTTCAATCAAAAGAATATTCTATCAAATGAATACTAATTTTATTACAATCTTTATACATTACGATTTGCAAAAAGGGGAAAAGGAAAAGTAAACCGTGTACCTGATGGTTGCAGTTGGGGTGCATCACCCTACACCTCGTCTAGCGTGGGTGGATCCGGCGGGCTTCACTTAATGCCACCTCGTGGCTGAATCCGCGATTCTGCTGCAGATGCAATTACTCGTAGACGGCGTTGATTAGGAAGATCATCGGACAATTAACAGCCGCCGGGCTTGATATCGAAAAGGGCGTCACGGGTGCGTTCTCGACGACAATCATCCAGCGGAAGGTGGGGTCTCCGGGTCGGTGCCGCTGGAAATCAAACGTGCTACATGCAGTTGTCCGCGGGTAGTCCAACACTCCGCTTCAGCGCGATCCCTGGTCCTTTCAATCACTTTATCGAGCGAGCCGCCCGAAGTCCAAACTCCTCTGCTGCACTATCACTGGTCCTGTCTTGCACTTTATAGAGCGAGCCGCCCGAAGTCTAAACTCCTCTGCACTTTTTCGTCACCTTTTTATAATTAATAAAAAAATCACTTTATATTTTACGACTACTAAGTTGGATGTCTGTTACCAGAAAGAAGACACTTTATGGGTTTTCCAGCGTATTTATACGCTAGCAATTTTGCCGACGGGAACTGCTGACTCATCTGACAGATGACAGTTACGTCAAATGTGCCGGGTTGCAGGCTGTCCAATGTTTACGGTTACTGTCGGAGTGGTTGGGAAGGGGTTTTAGGAGTGGGATTTTGTTATGTCTTTAAATCAACTTCAATCGTATATTTAGTTATAGTTTTTTGAACGATAATTTTTAGAAATAGTATTTACATTTAAATTTATAGACTTATAAGAAAAATATAATAAAACAAATTAAATTACTGATTTGTGAGGATAATGCAAAATAAGAATTATTACCAAATACTTCTAATATTTCGAAAGTAATTAAAGAAAAGTAATTTAAGTGCATTGTGATCTACAACGGAGGTTACACAGGTTACAATGGGCTGGCCATGTAGCACGGATGGCGGATGAGCGACCGGCAAAGATAATATTTAGTAGAAAACCGGATAGAGGCCAACCACTTCGAGGCAGACCGCGCACGCGCTGGATGTGTGCTGTCGACGAGGATGCCAGAGCAGCGGGTGTAAGGGGAGACTGGAGAGTAGCAGCCCAAGACCGAGTTTTGTGGAGACGTATTCTGAATGCGGCATAGGATCTTAATGATCTGTCGCCATTAAAGTAAAGTAAAGTAAAGTAAGTATCAAAATTCTAAGAGTTCGTCCACATATTAGCATTTTCTTACCCATCTTAAAAAACAGATCTTAATTCAGAAAAAAACTGAGCTCAGAGCGATGATTTTACGAAAAAGGTTTGGTTTTTGAGGGGCTCGTGTGGCTGTCAAACTCCATACATTTTTCTCATTGATTCTGGTACCAGCGATTTTGATACCCACTTTCTGGTTTGTTTGCCCTTAAACAACTGAAAAAGTTTAAACGTCTCATGATTGTCAATTGACTTATTCTTGCAAAATAATCTTTTAGATAGAAAACAAAAACTCAACGTTTGTTTTTGGGACAATTTGCACTTTCGATGGATAAGAATTTTCAATGAAATACGTGATGAATTTATGATTGGTAGGTGAAATTGTGACGTTTATAGTTTCCTAATGGTTTTAGTATATTTCACAAAGCGAAATAATATCGAGTATGTATGAGCATTGATGGTAGTGCGCAAATATCTAAAAGTGATAGTCAAGTTATGTCTTATATTGAGTAAAAAAGTCTCAGGAATCGATTGGTAGATGTCTGATCAACGTAAAATGTCAGCAACATATAAATTTGCCCCAATTCCCTTGTAAGACTAGAATAGGTTTATCTCGACGTTAGATTAGCTCATTTGAAATCTGTTTAATGTAATATCGAGAATGTAAAAGATACTCAAAGATACAATAACAATTTGTCTTTACATAATATGTTTTGACTGGTCCTGACCAAAAATGTAAAATCCCTCCCATTCTTAAACCGTTTTTTTTTTTTGAAGACGCAATTGCCTAAATATGGTTGCGAGATGGAATTTGCTTCCTTTCTGCTATTTACTGCTATCTGGCACGAGAACAACTACAAATTACAATCGGCTCTTCTAAGGGCCATAAACACGTTCTTGAAGCATTACTGATTTTTTTCTTACGTTGCATATTTACGCAAAAAATTGCTCTCCGAAATCATCTTCAATGCCAGATGACCTAAACTTCTCAGGTTGAAAAAAGCAATGAAGCATTGTCAGCTCAGAAACTAGTTGTGTGAAAAACTTTGTAGATACGAGTTGTAAGGAATTGTTATTGCTTTGTTAAAAAAAAATACAATGAAAAAAAATGTAAGCAAAAAAATTCGCGGTAAGAAAAGACCATGGTGTATTCTATCCCCATAAAATTTTTTTGACTTCCTATGAATATTATTTTGAAACCGGCTGTACAAATTTAGTTAAGTGTGTAATTAGGCCTATTAGGTCATCTCACAATAGATCTACGATTTTGGTCGCAGTGAGGAAGTCGATACAGGAAAAAAAGGCCTACTATGCCGCAATATTAATCTGGTACAATCAAATATAGTAAAAGCGCCGCACAGTGGTCCAATAAGGCAAAAAGTGGAACTTAATTCCATAGCACCTTTCAACTTCATCCTAGCTTAATAGTGTCTTCGGAGCAATTGTTTGTATGAATGACCCGCATAATTGCAAATTGTCAAAAAATATGAAAAGTGTACTATACTTAAAATAAAAAAATTAACTTTTTTGTGTGAAGAGATAGAAGAATAGTTTTATCAGCAAAGCTGTAGAAAATTCAAAAATATGAAACTTTGTTGAACAAATGAAAATCCTATCTCTTTTCGGTGCAAAGTTATAAAGTACACTACATGGAACTTATTCAAAAGTTAGTTTTTTGTACTTAACTTTTGTTAGTTGCATTCTACACGAAAGTGTAGTTCGGAGGAATTGTTAGAGCATACAAAACACACATTTTTGCCGAAGACCATATATCTCCAGGACTTTTACTTACAAAGTTATATCATATTTTAGCTTATTTTTTCGATAACTTCAAGAACGTATAGGTTAAAAAGGGGCAAGTGGAATCATGATGTCAATACTTTTCCTTGAAGTTAAGCTGAAGTACTATAAACTTCTTTAGGTTCCATTTGTCCCAATCCACCCATTTTAGAGTACGGCGAGCATATGTCACTGTAGGTTTTTTATATATCCAAAATACTAACTTTTTTGTGTTGAGAGATAGAGGAATGGTTTATTCGGCAAAGTTTTAGAACGTGCGAAAAAATGAAACTTTGTTGAACAAACAAAATTTCTATCTTCATTGGGAACAGAGTTACAGAGTATTTCATGTAAAAGTTACTTGAAAGTTAGTTTTTTGTACTTAACTTTTGTTAGTTACATTTTACAAGAAAACGTTGTTCTAAAGAAGCATTTGGGCATACAAAATACACGTTTTTGTTGAGGGCCACACATCTATAGGACTTATCCTTACAAAGATATAGCACATTTCAGCATATTTTTTCGATAATTTTAAGAACGTATAAAGAAAAAAGGGGCAAGTGGAATCATGATGTCAATTCTTTTTCTCAAAGTTTAGCTCAAGTGCTCAAAACTACTATAAGTTCCATCCGTCCCAATCCACCTAATCTTTATTCTATACGTTTTTGAAGTTATCGAAAAAATATGCTGAAATGCGCTATAACTTTGTAAGGAAAAATCGTGGAGATGTGTGGCCTTCAACAAAAACGTGTGTTTTGTATGCCCAAATGCTTCTTTAGAACAACGTTTTCTTGTAAAATGTAACTAACAAAAGTTAAATACAAAAAACTAACTTTTAAGTAACTTTTACATGAAATACTCTGGAACTCTGTTCCCAATGAAGATAGAAATTTTGTTTGTTCAACAAAGTTTCATATTTTTATACGTTCTAAAACTTTGCCGAATAAACCATTTCTCTATCTCTTAACACAAAAAAGTTAGTATTTTTGATATATGAAAACCTACAGTGGCATATGCTCGCCGTACTCTAAAATGGGTGGATTGGGACAAATGGAACCTAAAGAAGTTTATAGCACTTCAGCTTAACTTCAAGGAAAAGTATTGACATCATGATTCCACTTGCCCCTTTTTAACCTATACGTTCTTGAAGTTATCGAAAAAATAAGCTAAAATATGATATAACTTTGTAAGGAAAAGTCCTGGAGATATATGGTCTTCGGCAAAAATGTGTGTTTTGTATGCTCTTACAATTCCTCCGAACTACACTTTCGTGTAGAATGCAACTAACAAAAGTTAAGTACAAAAAACTAACTTTTAAATAAGTTCCATGTAGTGTACTTTATAACTTTGCACCGAAAAGAGATAGGATTTTCATTTGTTCAACAAAGTTTCATATTTTTGAATTTTCTACAACTTTGCTGATAAAACTATTCTTCTATCTCTCAACACAAAAAAGTTAATTTTTTTATTTTAAGTATAGTACACTTTTCATATTTTTTGACAATTTGCAATTATGCGGGTCATTCATACAAACAATTGCTCCGAAGACACTATTAAGCTAGGATGAAGTTGAAAGGCGCTATGGAATTAAGTTCCACTTTTTGCCTTATTGGACCACTGTGCGCCAGTTTTAGCCATAGCACCAGTTTTGGCCATACGCATTTAGAAAAATAATTGTGAAAAAGTATCTCTAGTTACTCCAATTTTAAAATCCTCAATTCAAAATTCAGATATTAAACGACAAAATTATTACAACCTTTAGCAAATAAATATCCTTCTTCAACTTTTACTAAAGGGACAAGTTTCCCCAGGCCACTATACAACCTAACGTTTAGATGATTTGTAAGTTGTAAGTTAAAAATTCTAACTTGAGTTGTGTCTGCCAAAATTACCGTTTCGGACTCTCAATCTGGTGACTACAGTAAGGGGTACTTGAGTTACCGAGGTTGATGTTAGAAAATAATACGAACAATCCTCTTTGCGAGAAAAGCAAAAAGCAAATGTTTATAGTTTCTTCTTCCTGAACTGTATTTTAGTGCAGAATACAAGCACAGTTGTCTAATTTTTTGTTTGAACTTATTCAGTTACATATTTTTCAAGGTAGAAAAACCGCTACCTCTCATACATAACATACAACAACAATATCGCACGCTAACCTGGAGGCAGCGTTGCCAGGTATCCAGATTTAGCTGGATTATCAAGATTTTTGACCATGTATCCAGGTAGACAGCTTTGATGTCCAATTATCCAGATTTTTCATGGATGATCCAGATTTTAGCCAGATTTTATTTTCTCTGTTCCGCAAAAAGGTCATCACTTCAATTTTGGCGCGAAATTTTGCAATTTTGTCACCTCAAATTTTGCGTACCCCAAAACTTTTATTCGAAAAATTAACCTTTCACCCCACGAAATGACTGCCAGATTTTTTCCAGATTTTTATTTTGCCTTTTCCAGATTTTTGAAAAAATGACCTGGCAACGCTGCCTGGAGGGCTAATAGCGGTCTCGATCAACTAGACTAGTTGAGAGAATTCGTTATCGATATTGTTTTTGACACATTTTGCATATTGTAGGATAATACAACGATACACCGTGCCCCAGTGCTGAGTCGAGAAAATTTCCAGTTCGAAAAGATCCTCGACCTGATCGGGAATCGAAACCGATATCACAACCGTGTGTGAGAGCTAGCATTTACTTCAGAGCTCGAATTGGAAAAAATGGGAGATTACTGATTTTGAACAGTTTCTGTAAGTTTTAGTACTCCTTGCCGCCTCGGAAGTGCGTTAAAAAGGTTCCAGAGTAAGGTTGTCCCAGAATTGCATCAAATCAGGAATCCTGGGAGCTCATCCTCCTAACAATGGGAAATTATGTTTCCATTTTTTTTTTTGAAAAAAAAAAAAATTCAATTTGTCTTATGTTAATCGAAAAACCAGCCGTTGTGGTTACTAGCAGGGCTGTCATTCGCACACTCATTGCGCTCAGTGTGTTAATTTTACGGTAAGGCACGACGAGAACGGTACCTACACATTTTGACAACCAACAGGCACAAAGAGAAAAAGCGGAAACGAAAAGACTACGGAAGATATCACTTAGTATGAAATATTTCAAGAGAGGGAGAACGGAACAATACTTTGTGCTGCTTTTTGTGACACATTGCGTGAGAACAAAGAGCTTCAGTTTGAGCAGCTTGCGTTGCGTTGCGGGAAGAAAAAAAAGCAGAGAGAAGGAACCAAGAAAGGACCATATACATTTTTGAGAATTCATTTAAACACGATTCTCAATGGCGTGGACGTGTTTCTTAGGACATATTACGCACGTTCAGACATGTTTCTGTCTCGGTATTCATATACAATCGCTACATGCATTCACTACCGATACCGTTCATTAGGGTGGTAATGACTTGTATGGAAAAAAATTGTCCTTCGTCGCATTTAGAAGTTCGTTCAGTCGAAAAGTGAAACTTTAACCGATCGATTTTTTCGTTTTTTCATTTTGGATAACACCAGATCTCGATGTTTCATTCATTTTTAAGACATTTGGCATCAGATTTTTTTGATATTCAGAAATTTATGAACTACCTGTGCATGTTCTCATTGGTCACAAAATAATGCTTGCGTGTTCCCGAAGTCAGATTGAGCTGAAGTTTAGTATGGGAACTTTTTTCGAAGGCGAAACTATTGACCTCTTCTTCTAAACGAAATTCGAAAAGTCGATTTCTATTACCACCTTATTGTTCATGTATGATGCGGCTATCTCCGGGAAGAAACCATTTTTAGTTTTGAAACAAAACCCATTGAGCAGCACTGAAAATAATCACCTAAATTATTTTAGTAGGAGTCAAATGAAGTGCAAAAACCAATAAAAATTAATACTATAATCGTTCGTTTGCCAAATCCGATAATCATTGCCCCAAGCAACACACAAAGTCAGTCACAATGTGTGGTGTCGCACATTTTGGCACATTTTGCACTAAGTGTACTCAGTTGCATTTTTTCGGTGCGAAAGAAATACAAAAGAGCGAATGGGGAGAAGAGAACACAAACGAAATATCGGGAGTGGCACGCACGGTTTGATGGCAAATGTGTTATGTACAAATTTGTGTGGTTCTTTCTGCACTAAGGTGAATTCCAGCCCTGGTTACTAGAATGGATTCTCTTGAGCAAGTCATAAGCACAACGTTTATCGACTCTGGGACGGAAAAAACGGTAGCAAAAACCGAGATGAAAATATTGAAACGTACGTGGCGGCTGACTCTGGGTAAATATCAGGACAAGAATTTTACATGACAGCTGCTCGAGGAGACTTTCCTGCTAGAATTCATTGTCATTGTCATTGTCAGCGGTCACTGATGAACTCAAATACACAAACTCATCTACTACCTCGATTTCATCATCGCCAATTAGAATCTGTGGCTAACAGAGTTTCCTTCGAGCCTCTACTTCTCATGTATTCTGTCTTCGACGTGTCAATGACTAGTCCATAATGTCAAAGTCGTCGGTGTACCCAAGTAACTGGCCGGATTTCCTGAAGATCGTATCACTTATGTCTATCCCTAAACATCCCAATCCGCACGAGAGTCACAAATGAAATAAGGCTTTGGTCTCAATATTGTCTCGCAAACGTTCTAGAAAAAATGGGGCAACAGTTTTTGTAATTGAGTAACTATTACTTTTTATAGGAAAACTTGAGTGAATTTTCTCATAAAAGTCACTAAAGTTTTCATTAAAAAACAATTTTTTTCAATTTTTGTCTCTGTGACAATTGAATTAGAATTTACAAGTTTTTTTTATCTAAAGAATCACAGACCAAATTACTTTACTTAGGAAGCAAGGGTATTTATTTCATTTAGTAGTCACGGTGATAATTTGAAAAAACAAAAGACATGTTGTCCAGAGAAATATTTTTTCCTGTTAGTCACTGTGACTTTCGAGAGGAAATATACAACAACAGTTTTGTTCGAAAGAAGGTGTGACCTTTTGAAAAACTTATAAGTTATTAGCATTGTCACAGTGATTTTGGTAATCATCTATTTTGGTTTGAGCTGAATATCAGGAAAAGTAAACATCAAGCTTTGATCGACAAATATCACTGTTTGATCACCGTGACTTTTGTCTTATATCTTATTATATATTATATATCTTATTAACATTGTCACAAGAATTTATGTAATTATCTCTTTTCGATCAAATAACAAAAAAAAACATTATTTCAATATCACAAGAGTCTCCGTATCAATTGATCTTTATTAAATAAGCTATGATCATTATGGAAAAGAATAAATCTTTTTTTTTTTTTTTTCAACGGTCACCAAAAATAATTGGTGCCGAATTCCTATAGTTTTTTAATTCATCAAGATGAAGCAGTAAAAATATATATAATAAAAATATAGCATAATTTGATTTATACATTTTCCTCGTAATCTTCATATATTTTGTAACAATATTATAACAGGGGTTGCATAAGAACAGACATATGATTAAAAAGAGGAATGTATATAACATTTTTGTGTTTCTGAAATACTTAAAATTTTCCGAAACTTATTCAAAACCTAATTTTCTGAAGGCGCATGAACATTTTAAGGGGTAGGCGATATACTTTCACCATAAAAATGAAATTGTATTTGGAAAACACTCTTGGCATTTATCGCAATTCTTGTGTGTTATCACCATATATGTACACATTCAGTCATTTCTAATTTCCATCAGCGAAATAAAAAGAATCTAAAATAGTAATGGGACTTAGACACAAATGAAATAGTTTATTCTGGAACTTTGTCACGAAAAATATTCATGAATGTATTGATGAACATACGACTCGCGGTGACAATTTCCAACAAAGGAAACGTTTCTGGTTTCTCCTATAAACATCACCAAGTTGTTAATACGAAAAAGCAGAACATTCTAACAAACCACTTTGTGACAATTACCAAAAGTTTGTATAAGGCTGTAAGCGCTGCCTTTTCGACGCTTTTTCAGCATTCCTGACCATTTACAGAAAATATTCTTCGTACGAATATGAATTTTTTTTTAAAGGTCACCAACATGCCATTTGTGCGGACTGGGATAAACTGTACCATCACTCTATCCATCTTCACCCCGACCAATCGCATAACTATGTCCAGGAAGTACAGCGCTTCCACCAGTGTTCCAGTGCTCCACCCCCGTGAGAATCTCGCTTGAAAATTGGTTACTGCCAGTAGCTTTGTTGTTTTTCAACTCTGCCGATTTCCTCCTCAATCTTCTGTTCAGCAAAGTTCCTGCAGTGCTACGACTTCGAACCTGTGCGGATTTAACTCGCCGTAGATGATCCTGTCGCAGCCTGGAGCATAACGACTTACATTTCCATATTCCGAGTTTCCAATTCAAAGTCCATTTTCGACGCCATGGTCTTTATCATTTGTTCCGGGTCGTTTGTATTCTAAGATCTATAGTTCGCAACTTTTTATTTTTATGGGGCGGCTTGTTGGGCTTGCCTAATCACCCTGTCTCGACAGAGGACCATCCATGAAAATGCTACATTCGAGTGAAACCGCTTTTTAGTTTTTTAATTCGAACCTAGAATTTATGCATTTGTTGTTGTTCCATTGCTAAATAGACCATGTTTTGTAATTTATGAATTAAATCTAAAAAATTACAGGAGGGTTGTGTGCAAAGCCACGACCGCAAGTTTGAAGTAGAATACTTTTACAAGAAAGATAACCCGGCTGCTTGCGTGTCAGTCATTTTTTCTAGTAAATATACTTTGCCTAATCAGATCAATCAAATTTTGCGTGACAATTTTTAAAAATATAGCAAGTTGCTTGTTATGGTTGGGGCTTGACCGCTTGACCATTTTTTAATTTTGAGATGAAATTTTTTCGGATGTTGTGCTCATGACTGAAGGAAAAGATAATTCAGTACGTTTTGAGACACGGAGATGAAGTAAAATTTATTACTTTTACAAATTTAAAAATGTGAATTAACTCATTAGAAAATAAAAACTCTTCGATAAAATTTTTATTTCATCCTAAAAAGGACAATTTGTTGTTCATTTTAGTATCGGATAAGATGCCGATCACATCTTTGCGTTATCACTGACAGTACGAATAAAGTATTCCTTGTAATAAAATAAACAGTGAAAAGCTGATTTAACACTCAAAACTAAACGGCTCACATGTTGTCAAAATGAGTCAACTTTTCATTGAATGCATTTACTAGTGCCCACTATCACATAGAGACTTCATTTCACTAAAGTGCAGCACTGCATCAGCCGCTATCGATGCTGAGATCCGCTGCAACTAGTTCGCTATCCATAGCCATGCCACAGCTATGGCCGCTTTCCGCCATCGCTGGTATCCACTGCACTGTTGTCGCTGTCTAGAACTATTATGAGCGGCTCCGGCCGAAACAGGCTTTTATATAGGGCAAATAGCATGTTTTCAATTGCAAGGTATATGATTCTGTCGACCGTGCTTGGGAAGCAATCATATAACGACCAATCAGAGGTCGAATTTTTCGTTTTGACAAGGCTTGACTATTTTTGATAGTACAATAGTGTGAATAATAAAATTACAAATATCTTTTTTTGGGAAGAATCTTAGAAGATTTTCCAATCTATTGCTGCAAGAACGAAGGAAATCCATCGAATACTAACCGATTTATTAGCATTTGAAATTGGACATATTTTTCACTTTTTTCGGTTTTAGATTTTCATTTCACATCCCTATGTAGTCGAACTTCCTGAGAGAAGTATTCTACTTCAAAAGAATATCGAAGAAATCCTCTGAACACGCATAAAAAATCCTAATAATGTACTCTGTAATCATGTTTTTCTTATCAAATTAATATGACAATTTAATTTTAGCTTATGTACTAAAGAGTACACCAACCGCTGTTCAAATTTTGAACACAAAATGTCATCCGTGGCATCAGCCACGTTGTTGTATTTGTTTCCATACCTTCATAATTTATTTACGTTACCCTGTGATTTAAATTTTATAGGTACACACTACTCGATAAACCATACAATTAACCTTAAAATTTGACACACCTTTGATGCACCCTAACCATGGGTAAAATTTTTGCTGAACCCAGTTCTGTATATCACACGTAGCAGATACCAATCATGACATCACTCTTTTTCAACCTGCTACTAACTAACGCTCTTCGCTAATGAACTCGCGTAAATAATCCTAACACCCCGAGAAGGCGGCAGAAGCTGGTGGTATCGCATATGTTTTACTTACTAACTGCACACCGATAAATTGCGTTATTGAGTTATTCGATTGATGAACGGCATCTGGGAATAATGAGACAGTACGAGTAGGTAGGTACTTGTGCAGCCAGTCACCCAATGCCAGCTGTGGAGCTGCGAGCATTTATAAATAGCAATCTATCAACGGTTTTTCAACGACGAACGTGATCAAACGAAAATGATGTGGAACAATTGAATTCGGTACACGGAGACCTTTACGGATTACTGCTCAGGGTTACTTTTTGCGGAGTAAAAGAAAAATGATCGAGCAAACACTGACCGGTACGTGCTTTCCCTTTTTCTCTAACGTTTAACACTTCGACATGTCAAGGATGCTCAAATCGTTTCACTTCTGTTTTTTTTTTTGTCTAAATTGAAAGGAATATAATTGTGGCAATTGATATAAGTAGAGATGTTTCAGTGAACAAATTCTCACTGCTACGTTTATGATTTTTTTTTGGTTCTCTGCTTGATACTCGCCAGTCATAACCTGCGCCTGTCACTTCAAATGGTCGTATAAATTATATGCAGCTAACCACTTGAGCTATAAATGCAAATAGATGCAGAAAATATTTCTCGTCTCTAGAAGGCAATAAAGACATTCGACACTCGGGTGCGATCAGATTGCGGCTCAAAGTTCTCGCAAGTGCGTGCGGAGGAAAATCTGTTGTCCGATCCGGAGGCGTACGGTTGGCCCATATTTCCCGTAGCCTCGATGTTATGCGATTTGCCTGGTTGGCCCCCAGGTGACCCGACCAGAGATAGATACTGGACGAACGCAGTAAATTTAGTTCATTCGGTTGCAAGCACACACGTACCGTTCACGTAGGTACGCGTATGGAAGCCGATTCCGATGCCGCTGCAAAGGCTTTCACAAGCACTTTGATTTCGCTGTAAGTTGGAAATATTGAACCAGTATTTTCACTTAGTCGGTTGATCTGTCGCGCTAGTTATAATACGTACGGTCGTACGAATTGGCTAGTCTGACCGGTCAAAGTGATACCGTGGCGGCTTTTCGAGTGTCTCTCCTTTTCTGGCCTGAGGCTACACATTTATTGCGTAGCTTGTGACATCGAACGAAACATATTTATTTTTCTACTGCAGGCAGCGCCCACGTCGAATTCAGTTGCATTCTGGTAGGGTTGAGTTTTTTTTTCCTCAGGATTAAAACAATGACGAACGATCGATGATCCCTAAATCACGATTGAACATTTCACGACTCGAAATAGTCCTCCGTTCTGGAGGATTCTTAGAAGCTGTATGCAAATAGAGGTACAAAAAGTGATAACGACATGCCGTCCCAAAGTTGCAGTTGATAAAGCCCAAACCAAAATATCACCCAGCTGTGCGTTGCTCGTGCACACGCATATGCGACTCGCTGCTATTGGCGGCTGCTGCGCGCTTTCGGACGCGTAGATAAATCGATTTGAATTATGCAATGTCACGACCTGAACCGGTGCGGTGTGTAGTGCACTGCTACCAGCTAATCAAGGTAGGTCCCAAGGTACGTACGATTGCAGCCAGCCTGGTACGGTTTCCCCCCGTGTGCCGAGAGTTCTTCAAAGTTTAGGACTGAACATGAATGCTTTATCCGATCACACGAACCAGTCTGGGAAATTGCAGCTCGACCGAGTGTTGCCCTCTCCGCGCTTGTATTTGACGTCATGTCAGACTTTATGTAGGTCAACTGCCCCGTGATAGTAAAGAAAAAAAAATGAATCGTTCTGGAGTTGAATGGTTTCCACTTTCTTGATGGCTGTGTATTTATTTTATCCCGAGCGGGCTGCGAAATACCGACAAACATTGCGATGTAAATGATCGCAACCATCGACAGGTTTTTTTTTTGCTTTTTTAATCGCTTCGCACGACATAAACTATGATTAAATGTGATCAAGTAGCTGTGAATGGGCCTTAAGAGGCTGCAATCCGTGCTGGAGTACATTGAGTCATTAAACGGGCAAAATTATGACACTTGCTTGAATAGAGATTTTCTGAGCTGTAATTGAAGAATTCTTGTGCGTCTACGTGCGTGTTAGAGAGAAAAAATACGATCCGCTGATACACTGTTGCTAATGGTTTTATTTGTTATGAACGACAAGAACTCAATTTCTTCATTATCTGAGTTATCATTTATAGTGATTTGCGTTGAAATGTGTAGAATGTTAGTGGAGGCACAATAAAGTGCATACCTCATATTTTTTCGAATTTCTTTCATTTATTTGAACCAAATGTAAGTAAGTAAGTTAATGTACAGTGTAATCTTTTACGATATTCATATTTTTTATATTCTTTCTATGTTTGACTTATGGCATACTGGAAAAACATGGGTAGAGAAAAAAAAACAGCGACAAAAAAGTTCCCATTTCATTTTGGCTCTAAAAAAGTTTAATTTAAGTTAAAAAAAAGCACTTTATTTAAAACCTGCAGGTTTTAGGCAACAATCTCCAACAAGTTCCTGAGGTGCTGTAGATCTAGATTCCCGAGCACTTTCCAGAGCATCAAGAAAAAAAAAGATATGTTTTATTGGTTGTCGTCTCTAACATCGAAAATGGCCCACAAATTCGCGATTAGGGCTCAGATCCCAGCTTTGTAGAGACCATTCCAGCAGTTTGATCTGACAAGAACGAAGGAAAGACTAAGTGTTTTCAGTAATATGCTTCGGGTTGATGTCCTGCTGAAACGCTTATTTTTCTTCGTCTGAATCAGCGAACCATAAAATTTTCCCACAGAATGTTGATTATCTCTTTGGTTTTTGTGTGACTTTCCAATCAACCTCGCGTAGAACACCCCAAAATCATCACATTTTACTCCCCATGCTATGGATGTCCTAATCTCTTCAGCTGGTCCCGAGGTATGATGCTGGCCTAACAAGCCAGTCGTCGTAGGTTCGAGTCTCGGATCGGGAGAGACTGTTAGTGTCAGCAGGATCGTAGCGCTAGCCCCGCAATTGTCCTGTACACTAAACAGTTAGCTGCGAAGTCTGTGTATAAGAAACAGAAGGTCGAGTTCCGAATCGTAATATAGTACCAAGGCTTTGCTTTTATTTTATTTTACTTTATTCTACAACCCCTGAGCTACGAGACGGTGATTAACTATTCGACCGGAAACTGGTTGCTAAAGGCTTTCCTGCGATTAATGGACAGTGGCCTTCTTGACCTCGTGCATGATCTGTGTACCGCAATCGGTGCCAACCACAAGTAACAATCAACAAAAAGGTCGTAGAGGCTTCCTTGTATCCAGTTCCCTTCAGACAAACAATAAAAAAAATCTTTTACGTTTGTCTCTACCGGAATGATCCACCAATAATTCAAACATTTTTAGGTTAGAAATTCAAGGAGTGGTACGATTCACTGTTGTGCACATGATAAACAAATACAACTACGTTTACAAATGCTTCAGGTCGAGCTTTTTACTTTAAAACATGGAAAAATATCAAAACATAAACAACCAAGAAGTCCTATCATAACAAGTTATTGGAAAAATGTCGATTTTCGAAGTGGGCTCTTTTGTCTTCTCTCCATGTATATAGGTTCACTAGTTTTTTTGGGACTTTGGACTGGCCGATTCTAGAATCCTCTCGCTTGACCTCTGTATGCACACTCGGATGACATCGGTAGGAGAGTGTGTGTTGAGCAAATAGATTGTCTGTTATGGTGTAGGGTTCAGCCTTCTATGATGATTTCTGACCGGACAGTCACGGACATTTCACGCAGTTAGGGGAACTGCTCCATTATTCATCTCAGCCTATATATTCATCTCATACAACATGAAAACACAATTGAAAACAAGAAAAAACGCATATTTCCTAACTAAATCAATCTGCTTATCCATGGAATGGATTCACTTTAGATTTCTCATAAAGTAGAATCCTCAAAAACTCACTTAATAGCTCTAAATTTGATATTATAGTCCGGCATCTGCACTCGAAAACTCATTTAATTCAATCACCTTCCTCAGAAAACACAAACCGCGCACTGCTCTATAAGGCTACAACGGGACTCGTTCAGCAGCCAACCAACAACAATTTTAAATCTAGAAAATCTATAACGAGCGTCTTAGCAGAGTGATTGAGATCAATCAAAGAAATAGTTATCGGTTTCCGTTATACTCTACTAAATTTTTTGGAAATAAATATTGAAATTCAGTCCGCAAATATATATTTCGACTGTGACGTACAGTCTTCCTCAGTGCTTATGTGGACTGGTAAAGAGCAAAGCGTAAATCCAAAACCGTCATCATGGACAAGTCTGACTATGATGAACAAATAACCCAAAAAATTGATAAAGGTCCATATTGGCAACTGCGACTTAATCCTCTTGCTGATATGGTAAAACGTGTAGAAAATACAATAAAAGAATGCAAACCCGTTTTGGGTAATGCGTTACAAAATCTTCGTGTTTCAAATCCAGTTCTTCCAAGAATAAAGGGTCTCTCCAAAATTCACAAACCTGGAAATGAAATGAGAGAAATTATCTCAGCGGTAGGGGCTCCCACAAAAAAATTGGCTAAATGGCTGGTAAAAGAATTTCAAGCCATGCCCCATAAATTTCCAAGTCGATCAGTAAAGAGCACCGGAGATTTCGTTGGAAATTTAAGATCCTCGGGTAACATCCAATCTGATGAGATAATGGTTTCATTTGACGTTACGGCCTTATTTCCTAGCGTTCCAGTGAATGAAACCTTAAACCTTTTAGAGGACTGGCTTCTTTCCCAATATTTTGATAATACTTGGGAAAAGAAAGTTGACAGTTTGTTGAAACTTTCACGCCTTTGCATGAAAGAAAACTACTTCACATTTCGTGGTAAATTTTACAAACAGACTAAAGGGGCACCAATGGGGAATCCTCTTTCTCCCTTTCTATTTGAGCTCTTCATGGCAAATATAGAAAGTACATTAGAGAAGAGGAACATCTTACCGATTCGATGGTGGAGGTATGTGGATGATATTTTTTGTATTTTGAAAAGGGCGGATCTTGAAACTTTTTTCATATCCCTTAATAATACCCATAAAAATATAAACTTCACAATTGAAAAAGAACTTAACAACAGACTCCCTTTCTTGGACGTCGTTGTAGTCAGAAAGTCTACGGACTTGGAATTTGAAATTTATCGGAAACCCACGAATACAAAACGGGTAATACCTAACACTTCAAACCATCCCTTCCAGCATAAAATGGCATCCTTCCATCATATGATCCACCGCATGGAAACTTTACCTCTAAGTGAAGTAGCCAAGCAAAAGGAACTGGAATATATTTTCGAAATTGCTAAACCTAATGGCTACAATGAAAGTATCATTCAAGCCATTGTTGATAAAAAAGAAGCGTGCTCAAATTCGGAAATCTTTTACAACACTCAACCCAATAACAGAAGATCTGAAAAGGGTAGCCGTTGAATATGACGTTAACTTGACACGCCCACTTCGTTCAAAGTTTAGAAAATTTGGGATGGATATTGTCTACACTAGTACAAATACCCAACTCAAAACAAAATTAGGGTCTACCAAAGACCTTATTGATACCCTGAACCAAGCTGGAATTTATAAAATTGCATGCAGTCACTGTGACATGGTTTACATTGGACAAACTAAACGCAACCTTGGGATACGTTTCAAAGAACTTTTCGCAGAAGTGACCAAAGCAAGTAAAGTTTCAACAAATGCCCCACCACACCATTTCAAATCAAAAGTGGCTGAACATAATTTTAACGAGGAACATCCACTAACTTCGGATAACATTCACCTCCTCCGCCCCGTTAATAATTTATGGAAATTAGACGTAGCTGAAAGTTTAGAAATTTATAAACAACACTCATGCACGCTTCTCAATAAAGACGCAGGTAATCACCCCTCATGGCTATTCAATCTGCTTCCCAAAAACCCCAGACATGGTACGGTAAACAATCGACCGCATAATTCCCTACCTAACTCCAATTAAGGGTGCTAAATTTTCATTTTTACCTACTACAAATAAAAAAACAGGATTTATGCTTTGCTCTTTACCAGTTCACATAAGCACTGAGGAAGACTGTACGTCACAGTCGAAATATATATTTGCGGACTGAATTTCAATATTTATTTCCAAAAAAATTAGTAGAGTATAACGGAAACCGATAACTATTTCTTTGAACAATTTTAATCACTAAACAAATTCACTCACTACACTAAGAAAACTTAAATCTTTGAAATATTCACCTCAAATTTTCAAAATCAATCTTTATCTAGTAGAAATATATGAGATAAATTTCTACAATTTCTAAATTTCAACTTTATTCATTTTCTTCTGTTTCCCTGCGTTGAAGAAAATCAAAAAAATGGCAAATCAGTTCCTGTTAATACGAAAAAATCATACTGAAAATGTTAAATGATTCCGACATAATTGACACAAATCGACAGCACTGCAGTGGTTACCTAGGTTACCAATTTTGCACGTGAACAACTACAGCGGATATCTAGGTAACCTACTACGACGGGTTGCGGCTACGTTCATTCATGATTAACAGTGTGATTAATATGCGGGCGTCGTGAGTTGAATAATTGAGCAGTGATTCAAGTTTTGAGATGGATATGGAAACGTTGTGGAAAATGATTTGTTTTACAAAATTCAGGATAAATCTAGTTTACTAAATATACAATGCTGAACGATTCCATAAGAGCACGTAAGCGTATTTTGTTTATTTGTTCAATGATTTTGTGAAAATGTGGTGTTTATCCGTGCATTGTTCGGGAATATCGGCTCAATGAGATGAATAATGGAGCAATTCCCTTGTATGCTCTTGTTTTATGATTTCCCTAGCTTTTGGACAAATGTTGATACACATAAACAATTTTTATTTTATTATATTTAAATCTTGTCGATCGGTATGCCAATAGACCATGACAATTAAAATTAGACTGCTTTTGCTATTGCTGGTATTTTGTGAATCAACTTAGAAGTCTGTTTTGTCTAATACGCATATTTACATTTTTCTAAGTTTTCTGACTATAAATGTTTGGAACTTTGTTAGTTTTTGTACTTAGCAGGTATTTTAGTTTATTCACATGACAAGTAAGTAATTATCGATGCGAAACGCCGTGTCCCTGCGCGTCTTCGTCGTCTGTAAGGAAAAGAGCGGTCGTCCATGTTGGTCCGCTGTAAACACGTCATCGGCCCGGATGAGTTTTGCTCGTTCGAGGGTTTTTGGAGTGTAGTGACTCACTCGTTGGTTCTTTTGGAGCACGTTGCAAACCGGAGTAGTTTTCGTTCGGCCAACAAACATCGTGATGAATCTAATGACTACGCGATGTATACCTTCCAATGAACCGTGTATTCGGAATTGGTAATAGAAATTGATAGGATAGGATCGCGCTGTTCGAAACGTTCGTTTGTTTTTGTAATAAGCTTACTTCGCGCGCAACATCGTTTGATTCCGTCAGATACCACAGAGACATGATAACAAAAAACTTTTAATTTCGCCGCAGTCGTAGAGATTTAGATTTAAACTCGGTCTCGGTCTGACTGTTGAGCCGGAGATTGCTCACACGTCTCTATGTTGCAAATCGGAGCAGGTTTCGTTCGGTTCGGAGAAATCTCGTGGATAATCCAACAACTACGCAATATAAACCTTCGTTTATCGTCGTGATGAGTTAACTTCACGGGCTACATTGTTCGATTCGTCACTCACCACGGTGACTAAACCCTACCTTTCCGTCGCAGTCGTGGAGATGCAGAGGTAAACTCGGTCTCCGACATTAACGACTATGACACTTGCTTCCTTACAATCTCCTTCTTTACCCTAACGACCGTAAGGACGAGGCCGGCGCCCTTATTGATCTATACAGAGCTTATCCCAAATAGCCATATACGTGGTTCTCTGTACAACATCACTAATTCAGATGCATTGGGGAGGTGCAACTACGAAGTGTGCGGTCATCAGGCTCAAGCTGAAGAGACATATTTCTAAAAATATGTTAATTTTTATGTTTGAGTAAATTAATTTCGAAAACTTGATAAAATCTATGATAATTTTATATGTTTTGCAATTGAAAGCACACATATTTGATCAATCGACATTTTTACCTAAAACAAGAAAAAATTACTTTTTTTTATTTGATCGAAAAAGATCGTAAATCGATCAACTGGTTCCAAAGTTATAAATTTTTAAAAATAAATTTCGGAGATAGTTGCCCTAACGACCCAACAAAAATTGCGGGTTTGATTATTTTCTACGAGACCAATCCCTGCAATTCAGAGCACAACTCAAGCCTTCTAAATAAGCGCTTTATGATACACAACAACTTAGTAGGTGAAAGTGCAATCAAGTATCCAACTTTTTTATCTTTGTAGATAGAAGAAAAATTTGTTCTACAATGTTATAGCTCCATTAATTTTAAGTAACTTTGTAAAAAAGGTTTTCTCTATCGTTAAAAACAACCGATTTATATTGAAAAAACACATTTTACGCTCTAACTTTTTTATTTCAAGTTTCATCTCAATACTGTCTTTGAACGACCTTTAGAGCTTTTTAAGAGAAACAGTTTGCAATACTGATATCGTAAATATCTCAATTTTACTCAAAGTTGTTAATATTTTTCATCAAAAAATATGCATTTTTCATTTGTATGTCATTCTTTTTGGGGCAAACATAAAAAATATCTCTTGATCTCATTTTGAAGGGCATACTTGACTCTACAAATAGAGGAATTTTTGAAAATATGTTTTTTTTTTTAAATTTGAGTAAATTCAATTAAAAACAAGACAAAAATTTCAATAATTTTATACATTATGCATATAAAAACACACAGATTTATTTTTTGGTATTTTTTCTCATAACTAGGAATAATTACCTTCAATTTGACCCAAAAAGATTGAAAATCGATCAACTGGTTCAAAAGTTATGATTTTTTTTTTAAATTAAATACATCGAACACAGTCGTTTTTATGGTCACTCTATTTCGAAGTTGGTCACGCAAAGTGCTTCAATTGTGCTCAAAATCGCAGGGATGCGTCTATGTTGAAAATAATCAAACCCGTATTGTTTTGTTGGGTTGTTAAGGGGACTAGCTCCAAAATAGGGTTACCATAAAAAACGGCTCGATATATTATATTGAAAACGGCTCGATATATTTTATTTAAAAAAAATCATAACTTTTGAGCCAGTTGATCGATTTTAGATCTTTTTGGGTCAAATTAAAGTTAATTACGTCTAGTTATAAAAAAAAAAAAATCTGGGTGCTTTTATATGAATTAGGATGGGGCAAAGTGATCGATTTTCCAGAACCAAGTTTTTTTGGTTCCTTTTGGGGCCCCAAACAACCCTTAACTTACCTGAAGTAGATTGATTTTGTCTTCGCTTGGCGCATTGCATTTCAAATTTGTATAAAAATTTATATGGGCAAACCTACTTTCTTGCATTTACCTTTCTTCTTCCCAAAAATGCTCTAATGATGCACTTCATTATGTTAAAGTATAGTAATTTAGATGCCCAACAACTTTGCAGAAGACACTGAAGAGCTAGAATGTCCCGTAGAAGAGCTATAGCTGTTCAATGTTGAGTATGTCGATTTAAATGCAGAAAATCTTGTTATCTGCCAACATTACCAATGTACCGGCGTCAGTAGGATTTCCATCAGAAGTAACCTATCGTAACGAGTTTCTACACTCAGTTGGACCAAGCATACAAATTTAGGTCAATATTTTAGGCGTAGGTGGAGTCTACAACGTTTTTCAGAGGTTAGTTCTGATGGAAATCCGACTGACGCCGGTACACTGGCAGTGTTGGCAGAAAAAATTATTCGCAACATTAATTCCGACATACTCAACTTTGAACAGCTCTAGTATTTTTTCGGGTCACCCTAGCTCTTTAGTGTCTTCGGCCAAGTTGTTAGGAATCAAAAAACCTACCATTTGAAGTCATGAAACCTTTGGTTTGAGTCATTTTGAGCTTCTTAGAATAGAAAATGCAAAAAAGTTGTTTTTTTTCATACAAATCTCCATATAAATTTGAAATGCAATGCGCCAAGCGGAGACAAAACCAATCGACTTCCGATAAATTGAGGATTGTTTGGGGTCCCAAATAGAAAAAAAACTTGGTTCTGGCTTTCTGCTATCAAGTGTCGTTTTTTCCATATAACGATTCCCCACCCTAATATGCATAATGTATAAAATTATTGAAATTTTCGTCTTGTTTTTAAATTGAATTTACTAAAATTTAAAAAAAACATATTTTTAAAAATTCCTCTATTTATAGAGAGAAGTATGCCCTGCAAAATGAGACCAAGAGATATTTTTTATGCTTGCCCCGTAAAGAATGACATACAAATGAAAAATGCATATTTTTTGATGAAAAATATTAACAACTTTGAGTAAAATTGAGATATTTTCGATGCCAGCATTGCAAATTGTTTCTCCTAAAAAGCTCTAAAAATCGTTCAAAGACAATTTTGAGATGAAACTTGAAATAAAAAAAGTTAGAGCGTAAAATGTGTTTTTTCAATATAAATCGGTTGTTTTCAAAGATAGAGAAAAACTTTTTTTTTAAAAGTTACTTAAAATAAATGGGGCAAATAGAACAAATTTTTTTTCTATCTTCAAAGAAAAATAAGTTAGATACTTGATTGCATCGAAAATGTTGGTCACCCTAATTTTTGATAATTTTTCAATAAGCGCTTTATCATATGTAACAACTTTGTAGAAGAAAGTTTTTCTCTAAAATGTTGCTATAGAGCGCTGGACCCAAGTTTTCCTCTAAATTTGGTGTCTGGACCATTGTGCTTTGTGCACCGTTTATTTAAGAATGAAAATGTGTATTTTTTCGACTAGAGATGAGAGTTATTAATTTTTCAGTAACAAATTTGTTACAAAAGAGTGAATTTTTCGTTATGTCTTTCAAGGTAACAAGTGAAAATTTGGCATGTGGCTATTAATTGATAGTCGTAATCTCGTAACATGTGCGCACTATAAGACAGTATGTGTTGTTACTTGACTGAAGAAGGATGTTATTGGTTGCAAAAAAAAGAATTTTTCGTTATTGTTTTTAAAGCAAAAGGAAATGTTTTGCGTGTATCTCTTTTAGTATATTTTCACATAAACTTTACAAAAATCCAACAAAAAAAGAAATACCATTTTTTTACAAATTTTGGGAAATTATTTGGAAATTTTCGAAGCAAAAATATACAAATCCGGGTAGTAGATTTTGAAAAATTCAATATATAATGATTTTCAGCGTAGTTTGTACAGTCATTGTTAGACGCTGAGAATTTCCACAAAATTGGTAAAAATCAATGATTTAAAAAAATTTCTTTCAGGAAATCTTTTCAAAATGTTTCGAATAAATAATGCATTGAAAACCTAGCTTTAAAAAAAAATCCATTATTCTTTTGTATTGGTGCAGGAAAGATCTCAACTAGAAGTCCCAAATTGACGATTTATCGAGGTATTAAAAAGAAAGTCTCAGAAAGTCTCTTTATTTTTAATTTATATTTTTCTGAAAAACTTTCTTTTCTTATTCTATTAGCCTGAAATTGTTGCGAATATTTTCAAACAAAATATCACCTAAGGTATTTTAAGAATTGACGAAAAAAGTATTACCATACACAGATAAAACATCAGAAAATTTATCTGTACTATCGTTTGGGAAGGGCTGAAATTTTTGACGTAGAATTACGTTTAACGGCAACATATATAGGGGTACAAATTGAAAAACCGATAATACTGAGAGCGTCACAAAAATTGTTAACTCTCGAAAGCTTAAAGCTCAGCCAGTTTCCAACGAATTTCCTTCATCCTTGCAGCAATCGATTGGAAAATTGACTACGTGTTCACCAAAATGTGGAAACTTGCGATTTTGTGATGCCATTTCCCATTAAAAAATGTAGGGCCTTGCTGTACGCAGGTTTTGACCAATCAGAGCTGGAACAGGGTCTTCTTCACCAGCATAGCCGACGCTAAAGTATACAAACGGTTGGAATTTATAACCGATTTGATGTTGTTTTTGTTGTTTTTCTCGCTCTAGTTCTAAGAAATACGCCGACCAAAAGTTCAACTCTCAGTAGTCACGTAGTAGAAAACCTGGCATGCATAAATTTAGACTTTTTTACATAACTGATTATTGCAGTAAAAGACGGTTGACTTCTACTTAAAATTGGCTCGACTCTCAGCCGGCAGAGCAGCAGCTGATTTTAGCACAGCAAGGCTGAGCAGGCGAGTCGCTCGATCGTCGGACCAACCGGCGGACCGCAGCACTACACAGCATTACTGAACACGTCCGGAAATGTTAGTTAGTTAGTATTTTTGTCGAACCTGTCGCGTCACGTTTGTTTTCAGCAATTTGACCACCGCTAAAAACTGTTAATCTGCCGGAAGCGTGTGTGACGTTCGGAAATTACTTAGAGAACTAGAATCATCCTGTATCATCGGTAAATGGCAATCCAAAATCAACGCTACTCTCCAAGGTTAGCAATCAAATAATAAAAAAAAAAAGTTGAAAGAGAATTTTAACTGAAATTTGCCATTAAACTAATTAAATATAATCGAGTGTATTCCCGAACCTATTGCCAAATATACATTGACATAAGACAGAGTGTCGTAATTCTATGTTATCCTTGCGACCGTGTCTTAAAAACAACCTCTTCAATTCGATAGATCTGTATAATGACAAAAAATTAAAAAAGTTGTCCGCGGTTGACTTTAAGAATACTTTACTTGAGAAAACTTGTCTGAACTTTCATAGAAAAATATTTAAAAAAAAATTGAATTTTAGATGTTACACCAATGAAAATCATTTTGAAAACAAAATGTCTTTCAAAAACAGGGGTCATCTCAGATACTTTTCAAAATTAGTTTTTAGAAAGGCAATAAAGTTGCCTAAAATTCTTCTGAACAAAGTAAAGTGGGCACTCTTGAGAAAAAAAACTTTTCTAACAAAAATGTTTTCAAGCGGCCTCATACATGGTCATTTAGAAGCTGTTTCAAAAAGATTTTGTTAGAAAAACTTTTTTCTCTAAGAGCATCCACTTTGTTCAGAAGAGGTTTAATCAACAAAATGGTTTATCTAAAGAATTTATTTTGAAAGATATCTGAGCTGACCGATTTTTTTCAAACCACTCTTTGGTTAAAAAAGTCCAGGGTAGGATTTCAATATTATTTTATTTATTTTAAAATGAAAGTTCAAATGAAAGTTCAGAATTGATCATAGACCATTTTTTCTCTCTTTCTTGGCATTACTAAACAGTGATATAATTGGCTCCGTAAAACATTAATTTGTATTGTGCCGTGTCGAATAAATGTTGTGAACAAAAAAAAAATAGTAGACAGTTATGGTTTCAGATGCGAAAAACGCGAAACCACGTAAAACATGAAAAGTATTTGTTAGAGAAACCTTTTCATGCCTCGAAGTATCCACTTTGATTTGTTCAGAAGAATTTCAGGCACCTAAATTGTCTATCTGAATAAACTTATTTGGAGTATTCTTAATCGATAAGGAAGCAAGAAACAAAGAGAATCTGATGTTTAACTCAAAAACGATGAAATGATGCATATAAAACTGATATGCGGCTACTACAGGCAGTAAAAAACTCTCCACTAGCAAGAATATTCAGTTTGCTAAGCCAAATACGAATGCAAAGGTTCAAAGACCCAGGAATTTAGACGATAGTTCATTTGACATGGAAACCTCAAGGAACATCAGAAAATACTGCATTGTAAGCGTATGTGTATATTTATCATATATTTTACTGTCTCAAATTTATTTGATTACTTTTTTTTTCTTTTCTTTTTTGCATTTGACTTTGCACAAGCCTATTTTGCTATTTTTTGAATCTGATGATTTTATTTGAATCAAATAAATTAAATGATGATTTTTTGGGTAACTTTCATTTTCTAGATTGTGCAAAATTGTTTATTAATTTCAAGTAATTTTTGAAAATTTATTCAACTTGCTGGAGTATTATCAGGTAACATTATTGTTTGCAGCTTTGTCGAAGTGTTGGTTCAGGTTTTTTTTTTCGAAATATAGTTTGATTGGGCTTTTAAAAACCCTATCATTCAAGTTTTTTTCACATGCGAGTATAGTTCTAACCTTTTTATATAAATGTCTGCTATCAAATAAAATTAAAAAACAAGTATATGCAAGAAAAGCAATGACCTGAAGTAGGGTAATAAACACCAAAATAGCTATCGGTCTGGGGGTTGCACTGAAATAAATATTGTTTCCAATCGCTTCTGCACCGTGATTTAAAATGAAACAAACACAAAGGTCATTCCAATCCGTTCAGAGCTGGTCAAGCCGTCAAAAAATATGAATCTGTGAATTAGGAGCAAAACGAAATTGTTTCCTAACAATTATACTGCTAACAATGCGGAAAACAAAACATACTGCTATAGCGGTTAATTACTCATGTGCTTTGCTGCTCCTCAATAGAGCAATTAAATGCGTGAATAATTGATTGATGGACAAGAGAGCTTCGCTTCTGAGTTCTTTTGAGCGAGATTGTTATTCCAGAAAATGAGATCATTGCAGTGCAAACCTAAAGCACAAAATTAAACGGAATCACGTCCGAGTTACCTACTTCATTGGAAAAAGTAAATAAAAACTGAAATGTTTCACTCTGTTTCCAAGCATTTCGCAAAACATCTTCCGGTATTCTAAGTCCATTTTTGCTAAGTTCAAAATCCAAGCTGCACACCTTTACCCACATTACTCAACTTGCCAAGTTTTGCAAGTTCGAACAAATGCCGCACAGTTGGTTTCAACGTCTAATTGGAACGAAAGATTTAGCACCACGATCCTGCCAGTTCACGACTCGGTGAACACTCTATAAAATCGAAGCTGTCGATAAAATCAATTGCTTTCCCACTGGCGCCGCCGCCAGAAACAATGCTCCAATAAACAAAGTATCTTCACAACAGACAGGTGTCATTAGAAATAAATAAAAACTTATGCAAAAGGCAACAAATTGGCGGTGATTCGCTTCTTCAGATGACGGCTGTTAGGCTATAGAGTATTACCATTATTTTATTCATGATCCTCCTTCGACAGACGCTCGCAAGCTTTTCGCTGTTGTAGAAGCCGGTGCTAGAAGGATCGTCCAGGTGACCGTACTATGAATACCGACCGTCTTAACCTTTTACCGCCACAGAACTACCACTCAACGTACATTCTGCACCCACAACTAGTGATCACGTTTTCTTCGCCTAGAGCGGTCTAAGTTTCAACCAATGCAATGATGATCCCTATCGATGACAATACAAATAACTATTGCAGAACTTTTCGTTGCCAACTATTCCTGGAGGTACGGTTGATCGTCACACTCGTTTTTCTTCTCCGCCTCCGAAGCAGGAATCACATAGCTCACGTTTTTTCACGACTTCACGGTAAGAACAGACACGGTCTTCGCTCGAGGACCGTTCACAGTTAGAACTATCTTCAAACAGCCAATTAGTTTTTCTTCTGCTTATTTTCAAACAATGTTCTGCAACGCGATCATTCGACCAGCCTCTCGGCGAACGACGAGAGAAGCTATTACAGGCTGGAGGTACAAATTTGCACTGAAAATGTTTGATCCGAACAAGTATACTTTATAATACCCCGTACCGCGCCAGTAGTGCCACACGTCTACGGATTTTCGACTGTCACTCGGCGGCGGCGGCTCCCACAGCGAAGTTCGTCGCTTCTAAGTCTCACGGGCCGAGATCTCTTGTTCTCGTTCGGCAAGAGCGCGCGCCCCGGTTAAATGTTTGGTGGTTTTTATGTTTGTTTTGTTTTTGTTTTCCTTTACAGCCGTCGATTCAGATACTTTTTATCACATCTTATGCGCTCTCGTAGCGAAACAATCCATCGGCGGTCGTTCTCGGCTGACAACGAGCGGGGTTTTTTTTCCGATGATGTTTCCTCCCATCGTTTCGGAACTGGTGCTGCCGGGTGGATTGAGAAAAGACATTGAAATGGTTTCGGAAAATTACATTTTTGCTAAAGTACAGAAACTTGTGTTGTGGCGAGAGTTTTCGAATCACCATAGTTTGAATCTCAAAGATCTCAAGAGCATCAGGCAAAAGGTTTCTCTGATTGTTGATGTTAATGAAAACAAAACGCAGCAGAGCTTGTGTTACAGGAAATTGGGTGTTTTTTTTTTCCTTGGCTGTGACCTTATGATAATTTATTCATTACCTAATTCACAGTACAGTGGGTCATAAATTGGGTGACAAAGCTGCATGAGTCTGTTTGCAATATTGTTGTCCTTTTTTCTTAAGATTTAAAAGGTTTTTTAAACAAACTATTTACACTCGAAGGAAGTGATGGTAATGGAGAATTTGGAGCATTTAAAAATATTTTACAGCTAGTCTCCCTAAAACATGGATTAGTAATTTCGTTATTACTGATTACTTATTCTAGTGGGTATGGCAATATTCCAGTTCCAATTTCAATGCCCCAGCAGAAGAAGCGGTAATTTTGTGATTAATCCTCCTAAAAGCGAGTAACGAATTTTACTTTTCTTATTTTTGCATATGAAAATCTACTTTGTTCGGCAAAATGGTTGCACACTTTATAATAAACAACTTTATTGAAGATAACATACTTCCAAAGTGTTTACTTAAAATGAAATTTTGTGAAGTTTTTTTATAGACTGTCCCAAAAATCCATTTTTTTTTCAATATAACTATGTAAAAGGATTTATTACAGTTTTTCAGTGGTCTACTATGTTGTTCACTATAGAGGCGTTCCATGGAAAATAAATAAAAATAAATAGTTTTTTTAGGATGTCCTTTTCGATTTTGCTGAAACTTTGCACAGTTGTTCCCAGTTGATGAAGACGTCATTCTACACTATCAGTTCTTCATGTAGACGCACGACTGCTGTTTTAGAAGGGCCTATCAGAAAATGTGACTGACGAATAAAATATGTTGTATCAGAAAAACGACTTGTTTGATTGAAATGGTGTCTTCAGCAAATTTGTAGGTAATAAAATTGCGATTCTAAAAAAAATATATATACACCGTAAAAATATTTTTATATTCCAAGTTGTCACAAAATCTAAAATATCTTGAAGAGTACCTTTTTGCCTTTCTCCTAGAAAGGTATAGCAATCACTGGAAAAACCAAAGGTATAAAAGTGGTCCCAATGGCCGAATGTCATATACCACTCGACTTCTTTCGACGAACTGAGCATTTTCTGTATGTATGTATGTATGTGTGTATGTGTGTGTGTGTGTGTGTGTGTGTGTGTATGTATGTGCAACTTTTTTTTCTCACTCACTTTTCTTAGAGATGGCTGGACCGATTTTCATAAAATTAATTGCAAATGAAAGGTCTAGTTGCGCCATAGGTTGCTATTGAATTTCATTGTAATCGGATTTTTAGTTTAGAGGTTATGTATCAAAATGTAAAAATCACGAAACATCAATATCTCAGAAACCACACAACCGATTTCAATAAAATTGGTTTCAAATGATCGGGCTGTCTCCAGAACCCTTAACTTTTGAATTTCGTAATGATTGAACATATGGTTCAAAAGTTATGTAAAGAAAAGTTATCCTGAGGTTGTTTAAACTCACTCATTTTTCTCAGAGATGGCTGAACCGATTTTCACAAAATTAGTGTCAAATGAAAGGTCTAGTTGCCCCATAGGTTGCTATTGAATTTCATTGCAATCGGATTGTAACTTTGTCCGTTGTTCATGAAAATGTGAAATCACATAATGAAAGTTAACATATTGACTTCCTCCTAACGATCACTGGCTAATTAAAAGGTAGAAAAGTGATCCAAATGGCCGAATGTCATATACTACTCGACTCAGTTAGACGAATCGAGCATTTTCTGCATATAAGCATGTATAGGTGTATATGTTTGTGTGTGGGTGTGTACGTGTGTATGTGCACCTTTTTTCGCACTCACTATTCACAGAGATGGTCTGACCGAACAGATTTCAATGAAATTAATTGCAAATGAAAGGTCTAGTTGCCCTATAAGACCCTATTGAATTTTATTGTAATCTGATTTCTAGTTTAGAGGTTATGTATCAAAGTGTAAAATTCACGAAACATCAATATCTCAGAAACCACACATTTGATTTGATTAAAATTAGTTTCAAATTAACGGGCTACGATAAAAACCCTTAACTTTTGAATTTTATGAAGATTGAACATGTGGTTCAGGAGTTATGGAAAGAAACGTGTTCTGGAGACTATTTAATCTCACTCATGTTTCTCAAAGATGACTGGCCCGATTTTTATAAAATTAGTGTCATATGAAAGGTCTTGTTGCCCCATAAAACCCTAATGATTTTTTTTTAAACGGATTATTACTTTGCCTGTTATGTTTAAAAATGTGAAATCCAGCTATGAAAAGAAACATATTCCAAGACAACTTACTTGGACTCACTCATATTTCTCAGAGATGATTGACCCGATTTCCACAGAATTAGTAACAAATGAAAGGTCTACCTACCTCATAACTCCCTATTGAATTTTGCAGTATGCGGACTGTAACTTCGTCTGTAATGTATCGAAATGTGAAAATCACGAAACTTCATTATCTTAGAAACTTCACAACCGATTTGAACAATATTGATATCAGATGAACGGGCTAGTTAAGAGTTAACTGATGAATGATGATTGAACACGTGGTTTCAAAGTTTGGCTGCCCCATACGTTACCTTTTCATTTGATTGTAATCAAGCTTAAGCAAGCGTTATGTTTTAATTTGTAAAACAACGAAAGTCTATTATCTCAAGTACTACACGACTTATTTGAACATAACTAGTGTCATACAAATGAGTCATCTCTCAAACTAACAATTTGATATGCTGTTTAAAATTTTTAGAAAGAACAGAAATTCAAAGACTATTCAACACTTTAACTGCTTCGATCAATATATATGGCCTCAACATGATTTAAATGTGGTATCGTACTATCTGAACGTTTCCGGCATCGCTCGTGATTAAATTGTTCGAAATTAAGAGTCATTGCTTTTATTTCGCTATTTCTTAAGTACTAACATTACGTCAAATTTCATATTTTATACTTTAATTACAACATCTATATTTTAGAACCCAAAGAGTGGATGAACATTTATTGGATTTAAGCATTCATGTAAATCTATTTTTACAAATAATAAGTTTGAATGAGAAAGGCTGAGTCTGACCACTAGGTGGATTAATTTAGGTTTTAAAAATCTAATTAATTTACGCATTAAAGACGACAATATGTACTACTATCTGTCGAAATTTGGTGATGGTAAAATGAAGGACAAAAAAATTTTGAACGTTTGAATATTTTATCTTTTTCACTCAGAACTTATTTCTGAGAAGTTTTTTCAGTTGTTGTTATAAATTATCGCTGAGAGCATGATACAAATCCAACGCACTGTTTTTGTGGTATAATTAACTATTAATTCGATTATACCTGTCATGCTATCATACCTATCTATATTATTTCCCAGCCAAATAGCTGCTATAACTACACGCAAAAGCTTGACTTATTGTTCGAACTAAATTTATATTTTTAACAACGGCTTTTATCCGTTAACGTTCAAGTTCATTAAGCAGACAAAGTGTGCAGTAGGGACAGCGAAAAATAAGCGAACTGGAAATATAATACAGATTTTGAAAAATATTCCGCATCCCGACGGAATTTGAACCCGCAATCTCCGGGATTGCGGATTTGCAGGTTCAAGTTGGGAACTGCGGGTTCAAGTCACGTCGGGATGCGGTATATTTTTCCAAATCTGTATCATATTTCCAGTTCGCTTATTTTTCGCTTTCCCTACTGCACACTTTGTCTGCTCAATGAACTTGAACGTTAACGGATAAAAGCCGTTGTAAAAAATATAAATTTAGTTCGAACAATAAGTCAAGCTTTTGCGTGTAGTTATAGCAGCTATTTGGCTGGGAAATAATATAGATAGGTATGATAGCATGACAGGTATAATCGAATTAATAGTTAATTATACCACAAAAACAGTGCGTTGGATTTGTATCATGCTCTTAGCGATAATTTATAACAACAACTGAAAAAACTTCTCAGAAATAAGTTCTGAGTGAAAAAGATAAAATATTCAAACGTTCAAAATTTGTTTGTCCTTCATTTCAATTTCAGCGGTCAAACCCAGCCTTTCTCATTCAATTTTTTATTTGTAAAAACAGATTTACATGAACGCTTCAATCCAATAAATGTATATTCACTCTTTAGGTTCTAAGATATTGATGTTGTAATCTATACATATAAAAATACAGTCCTTAGAGCGGGGGCCTAGTGTGGTTGGTAACGTCTCCGCCAACCACGCTCGACGCCTGGGTTCGAATCCCACCGCCGACATAGGTGTCGATGGTTGTTGTGAGGTGGCGTGATCCACTCACAACCAACCCAACTGGTCTAGATTCAATCCTAGCCGACACCGGGAGATTTTCTGAGGCGAAAAATCTCTGGGATCACGCCTTCCATCGCATGAGGAAGTAAAGCCGTTGGCACCGGTCCGTTAATAAACGGGTCGTGAGTTAGGGTCCTGGGTGTGGAGTCGCCTCCCTGGGCGTCGGTGATTGGCCACAACAGTGGCGGAACTAGACCGACGGAAAATAAGCGAGAATAAAAAAAAAAAAATACAGTCCTGTGTGTCTGTCTGTCTGATCCATATAGGCTCGTAAACTACCGAACCGATCGACGTGAAAATTTGTATGTAGGGGTTTTTGGTGCCGATAAAGGTTCCTATGATAGTTTGTGACCCTTCCCTCTTCTGGAAGGGAGGGGTCCCATACAAATTGAACATAAATTTCTACACAACTCAAGAACAAACCAAGCAAATAAAACCGAATTTGGCATGTGGATATTTTAAGGGGTAACTAATATGTACATAATGGTTTGACACCCGAATCCCTCTTATATAAGGGAGGGTCCCATAAAAATGAAACACAAATTACGCACAGTTCAAGAACTAATCAAGAAAATACAACCAAATTTAGTATGTGAATGTTTTTAGAGGTAACAAATTTGTCCATACTGGTTCGACGCCCTTCCCTCTTCTGGAAGTACATGTTTCTTCACAAATTTCTGCACATCTCGCGAACTAATCAACTAAATGGAACCATATTTGGTAGGTGTATCTTTTTAGTGGTAAAAAATATGTTCCATAATCGACCTCAGGCAACATTTTGGATTATAGGTTGGCAACTTCCGGTTTCTGGAAAACAGCCAAAAATGTCCGATTTCCACCCAATATAATAATATCCGGATCTAAAATAATACACAGGAGCTAAAATCGACCACAGATAGCATTTTAAATTCTAAGATGGCGACTTCCGGTTTCTGAAAACAGCTGAAAATGACCAAATACCACCCAATATGAGTTTTTCTTCAACCAGTATGGCGTTTAAAATCCAGAAATTGTCTTCAAAAGCCATTATGAAATCCAAAATGGCGACTTCCGGTGTCGGAAAAACAGCGCAAACGACCAAATACCACCCAATATGGGTATTTCCGGAATTGATATGATGCAATGAAGCCACAAATCGACTTCAGACAACATTTTGAATTGTAAGATGGCAACTTCCGGTTTCTGGAAGACAGCCTGAAATGGACGATTCCCATTAAATATGAGTATTTCTGGAACCAGAAAGATGCACAGAAGCTAAAAATTGATCACAGACACAGTCTTGAATTTCAAGATGGTGACTTCCGGTGTCTGGCAAACAGCCGGAAATGATCAAATACCATTCAATATGAATGTTTTTGGAATCAGAATTACTCCCAGATGACAGAAATTGATTTCACAGGCAATTTTAAAGTCCAAAATGACGACTTTCGGCTTCTGAAAAACAGTCCAAAGTGTCCAAATATCACCCAATATGAGTTTTTCTTTAACCAGTATCCTAGATGCAATTTTGAAATCCATGATGGCGACTACCGGTTTGTGAAAAACAGCCTAAAATACTATCCAATATGAGTATCTCTGGAACCAGAATGATGCAAGGAGCTAACAATTGTCCTCAGGCACCATTTTGAATTGCTAAATGGCAACTTCTAGGAAACAGTGGGAAATGGCCGAATATTACTCAATATGAATATTTCCGTAAACGTGATGATGCATAGAAACCAAACATTGACCCTGGACACCATTTTGAATTTAAAGCCGACCACTTTAATTTTTGGAAAACAACCAAAGTAACTAAATACCTCCCAATATGGGTATTTCCGGTGTCAGATTGATGCCAGAAAATCTGCTGAAAATGACCGAATACCACTCAATATAAATATATTTAGAGTTAAAGCGATGTACACAAGCCAACAGTCGAGGATGTTGTCATTTCGATTAAAACCAATCATTTCAAACGAGTTGTTATTTGACTTTGATCATATCCTATGGCCGATTGGTTAAGCATTTGCCGACTTTAAACACATCGCAAGGAATCAATGAATTTGAAACGATCAAATAGTACAATACCACACTTAAATTATGTTAAGGCCACATATTCGATATATGTATCGATATATTTCTGGGTTGGGTTTCGGCTACGCAGTCTGTCACGGATTCAAAACGGGTGTTTTCTACTGCCCGACGTTTCGGCCAGGGGTTTTGGCCTTTTTCAAGGGAAACTATTAAAAACATTTATTATAAACTATTTTTAAAGAACATGTAATGTAATGGGGACTCACTAGATTATCGTTTTTTCGTCAATGTGTCTGTTTTCTGTGGAATAGCACGCCTATCTGTATCCAAATTAATTAAATTTTAAAACTGTTTTACAAACGAAACTAATTTGAAAGCTTACAATCATTAAATTCATAGTTGTTTAATTTAATTTATTTTTTTTTTTTTTTCTCGAACTATTGTGCACTAATCACTGCCGTACCGCACTGCACTATCTATACTGTATACCTATCTGCAATTTGTTTCGTTAAGTTTTGAGTACTAGCTTTGACAATTATGGGATTTGTTCTCTTCTCACTCTGTTTCGTTGCGAAATGGTGTTTTTGATGGTGTGGAGTAACCCAGCGTAAGTAGTACTCAGCTGGTCTACGTCCGTACGATGATTGACGGTGCTTGTCGTGTTTGTAATGTGGCACATCTCCAGTATTGGCAAAGCTGTAGCTCGTTGGGTGTAGTCTAGTATTGTCGTTTTGGTTAGATCGAAATTGTGTTGTAGTTGGATGGCGTGTTGAATGAGTGCTGTTTTTTCACTTAGCGCTGCTATGTCGTTGTCTGTGTTCGAGTTGGCAGATCGGTTTTCAATTAGGCTGGCATATTTGTTTATATTGGATTTGTGTCCGCTGAGCCGTGTTTTTAGTTGGTTCCTGGTCATTCCTATGTAGCACATCTGGCAATCAGTACATGGGATGCTGTAGATGACGCAAGATCGTTGGGTGGATGGTACTGGATCTTTGATGGGGGGTAGTAGCTGTTTGATGGTTCCGATCGGTCTGTAGGCAAGTCGGATTTGAGGAAAATCGGAGCTGAGGATCCTTGATATTGCTGTGTTTAATTGTGGAATGTTGGTGATTGAACGGTACATTGTGATGACTTCAGTTTGGCTTGGATTAGCAGTTGTGGTTCGTAGGTCGGATGTATGTTGTGAAACGTTAGGTGAATTTTTTTGCATATTGTGGTTATGTGGATCGGTAGCTATGGCTATGTTGGCAGTTTTGTGTGCTCGATTTAACAGTCGTTTGATTAGCGATACTGGATAGTTATTTTGGCGAAGATGTTGTATGATAGTGTGATTTTGTTGGTCTATTGGTTTATTGGTGGTAATTTGGATCACTCTTTTTATAAAATTTCTGGCAACGTTCATTTTTGTGTGCATTGGGTGGAAGGAGAAGTAGTTTAATAGTCTTCCTGAAGCGATATTTTTGGAGAACCATTCTGTGTTGATTGACTGGTCGGTATTGCGGATCACTAGTGTATCTAGGAAGGGAAGTTGGTTGTTCGTTTCTTTTTCCATTGTAAATTGCAGGTGTGCGTTGTAGCTGTTGAATATATGCAGAGTGTGGACGATTTGTTTTTCCGGTAGTGCAAGAATGAAATCGTCAACAAATTTTCTTAGCACTGGTATTTCGTAGTTTAAATTTTTCGTTACTGTGTTAACTAGGTTTTCCAACACTAGTTCCGCCAGAATGGGTGACAAAGGGCTTCCCATTACAGTTCCGAATGTCTGTCTGAAGTATCTGTCCCGAAAGCGAAAATAGCTGCATTCCAAACAAAATTCAGTAATCTTCGGGACAGATACTTCAGACAGACATTCGGAACTGTAATGGGAAGCCCTTTGTCACCCATTCTGGCGGAACTAGTGTTGGAAAACCTAGTTAACACAGTAACGAAAAATTTAAACTACGAAATACCAGTGCTAAGAAAATTTGTTGACGATTTCATTCTTGCACTACCGGAAAAACAAATCGTCCACACTCTGCATATATTCAACAGCTACAACGCACACCTGCAATTTACAATGGAAAAAGAAACGAACAACCAACTTCCCTTCCTAGATACACTAGTGATCCGCAATACCGACCAGTCAATCAACACAGAATGGTTCTCCAAAAATATCGCTTCAGGAAGACTATTAAACTACTTCTCCTTCCACCCAATGCACACAAAAATGAACGTTGCCAGAAATTTTATAAAAAGAGTGATCCAAATTACCACCAATAAACCAATAGACCAACAAAATCACACTATCATACAACATCTTCGCCAAAATAACTATCCAGTATCGCTAATCAAACGACTGTTAAATCGAGCACACAAAACTGCCAACATAGCCATAGCTACCGATCCACATAACCACAATATGCAAAAAAATTCACCTAACGTTTCACAACATACATCCGACCTACGAACCACAACTGCTAATCCAAGCCAAACTGAAGTCATCACAATGTACCGTTCAATCACCAACATTCCACAATTAAACACAGCAATATCAAGGATCCTCAGCTCCGATTTTCCTCAAATCCGACTTGCCTACAGACCGATCGGAACCATCAAACAGCTACTACCCCCCATCAAAGATCCAGTACCATCCACCCAACGATCTTGCGTCATCTACAGCATCCCATGTACTGATTGCCAGATGTGCTACATAGGAATGACCAGGAACCAACTAAAAACACGGCTCAGCGGACACAAATCCAATATAAACAAATATGCCAGCCTAATTGAAAACCGATCTGCCAACTCGAACACAGACAACGACATAGCAGCGCTAAGTGAAAAAACAGCACTCATTCAACACGCCATCCAACTACAACACAATTTCGATCTAACCAAAACGACAATACTAGACTACACCCAACGAGCTACAGCTTTGCCAATACTGGAGATGTGCCACATTACAAACACGACAAGCACCGTCAATCATCGTACGGACGTAGACCAGCTGAGTACTACTTACGCTGGGTTACTCCACACCATCAAAAACACCATTTCGCAACGAAACAGAGTGAGAAGAGAACAAATCCCATAATTGTCAAAGCTAGTACTCAAAACTTAACGAAACAAATTGCAGATAGGTATACAGTATAGATAGTGCAGTGCGGTACGGCAGTGATTAGTGCACAATAGTTCGAGAAAAATAAAAAAAAAAAAATAAATTAAATTAAACAACTATGAATTTAATGATTGTAAGCTTTCAAATTAGTTTCGTTTGTAAAACAGTTTTAAAATTTAATTAATTTGGATACAGATAGGCGTGCTATTCCACAGAAAACAGACACATTGACGAAAAAACGATAATCTAGTGAGTCCCCATTACATTACATGTTCTTTAAAAATAGTTTATAATGAATGTTTTTAATAGTTTCCCTTGAAAAAGGCCAAAACCCCTGGCCGAAACGTCGGGCAGTAGAAAACACCCGTTTTGAATCCGTGACAGACTGCGTAGCCGAAACCCAACCCAGAAATTAAAAATTTCCAGTCGTACTACACTTAAAAAATGTATCGATATATATATCAAAGCAGGTATAGTTTTAAATAGTCTTTGAATTTCTTTTCTTTCCATAACTTTTGAGCCACATATCAAATTGTTGTGAAGTTTGTTATTTGTGAGTTTTAGAGTTGACTCATTCATATGACACTAGTAATATTCAAATAAGTCATGTACTCTTTGAGATAATGGACTTTCGTTGTATTGTTAACAATTTAATATATAACAGTTGCTTAAGTTCGATTATAATCAAATGAAATGGGAACGTATGGGGCAGCCAAACTTTGAAACCACGTGTTCAATCATAATTCATCAGTTAACCCTTAACTAGCCCGCTCATCTGATATCAATATTGATCAAATCGGTTGTGTAGTTTCTGAGATAATAAAGTTTCGTGGTTTTCACAAGTCGGCACATTACAAATGTAGTTACAGTTCGATTACAGTAAAATTAAATCTTAGGCAGCTAGACCATTCATTTGACACTAATTTTGTGGAAATCGGGTTAGCCATCTCTGAGACTAGTGAGTGAGTCCAAGTAGTCATCGGATATGTTCCTTTGCATAGCTGGATTTCACATTTTTAAACATAACAGGCAAACTAATAGTCCGATTGCAAAAAAAATCAATAGGGTCTTATGGGGCAACTAGACCTTCCATTTGACACTGATTTTATGAAAATCCAGCCATCTCTGAGAAACATGAGTGAGATTAAACAGTCTACAGAACACGTTTCTTTTCATAACTTTTGAACAACATGTTCAATCTTCATAAAATTCAAAACTTAAGGGTTTTCAAGGTAGCCCGTTCTTTTGAGACCAATTTTGCTCAAATCGGTTGTGTGGTTTTCGAGATAATGATGTTTTATGATTTTTACTATTTGATACATAACCTCGAAACTAAAAATCCGATTACAATGAAATTGAATAGGGTCTTATGGGACATTAAGACCTTTCATTTGCAATTGATTTCATGAAAATCGGTCCAGCCATCTCTGAGAAAAGTGAGTGAGAATAAAAATCAGCACACACACACACATACACACACACACACACACACACACACACACACACACACACACACACACACACACACACACACACACACACACACACACACACATGAAGAAAATGCTCAGCTCGTCGAGCTGAGTCGAGTGATATATGCCATTCGGCCCTTTGGAGCACTTTTATATTTTCGGTTTTGCAAGTGATTGCTATACCTTTCTAGGAAAAAGGCAAAAATATAACAGAAAACTCGAACCAGGAAAATCGGCCATGAAAACCGAACTAACGATTGGATACTCGGAACATGGAACTGCCGTTCTCTCAATCAGGCGCGTTTTTAAGAGGGGGCAAAGGGGGCACATGCCCCGGGCCTTCCGATTCGTGGGCCCCCTAGTCCTGGGGCAGACATGAAGACAGAGCGAAGACCTTTTTTTTTGCTCGTCACCTTCCAGAGAAACGTTACCTAAATGTTTTAAGAAAAGAGGGCCTCTTATCGGAGATAACAACGCTCAGGTCGGTCAGAAGGAGCAATTAAGCCCGGTAATTGGGCGATTCAGCGCACACCCGCTAAGATTAATTGAATTCGCCGCCTCCAAGAACATGACCATTAGGGTGGAGAATCGTAATATGGAAAAAACGAAACTTGATAGCAGAAAGCCAGAACCAAGTTTTTTTTGTTCTATTTGGGGCCCCAAACAATCCTCAATTTATCGGAAGTCGATTGGTTTTGTCTCCGCTTGGCGCATTGCATTTCAAATTTATATGGAGATTTGTATGGAAAAACCAACTTTTTTGCAAAAAAAAATCTCCCAAAATATAGTCCCAAAATAAGTCCCAAAATATACTAGAGCTGTTCAAAGTTGATTATGTCGAAATTTATGTTGCAAATCATTTTTTCTGCCAACACTGCCAGTGTGCCGGCGTCTGTCAGATTTCCATCAGAAGTAAACTCTGAAACACGTTGTAGATTCTATCTAAATTTGTTTGTTTGATCCAGCTGAGTGTATAAGCTCGTTACGACAGGTTACTTCTAATGGGAATCCTACTGACGCCGGTACATTGGAAATGTTGACAGAAAACATATTTTCTGCATTTAAATCGACATACTCAACTTTGAACAGCTATAGCTCTTCTTAGGGACATCCTAGCTCTCCAGTGTCTTCTGCAAAGTTGTTCGGTATCTAAAATACTATACTTTAACATAATGTAGTGCTTTATTAGAGCATTGTTAAGCTCTCTAGAAAGTTAAATGCAAAAAAGTAGGTTTTCCCATATAAATTTTCATACAAATTTGAAATGTAATGCGCCAAACGGAGACAAAACCAATCGATTTCAGATAAGTTTAGGGTTGTTTGGGGCCAAAAAAGGAACCAAAAAAGGAACCAAAAAAAGCATCTTGTCCATCAAAGCCCCCAATATCGGTACACCTTGAGATCACCTAACCAAACAGAAACTTAAATCGATCACGTTTTAATAGATGTTCGGTACTTTTAAGACATTATCGACGTCAAAACACTTCAGGCCGGTGGCATCGACTCGAACCACTACCTAGTGATGGTACAGATACGCCAAAAACTATCCGTTGTGAACAACACACGGTACCGTTGCCCGCCAAGGTATAATCTCGTGCGGCTGAAGCAACCCGAAGTTGCCGAAAACTACGCGCTTTCTCTGCCAGAAGAGAACGAGCTGGAAGAAGCCCTTCTAGAGGTCTGCTGGAGTACACAGTCAAGTCAGCCAGCAGCAGTGTAGCGGAGAACGTCCTAGGTCGCAAAGTACTGAATCGACGTAACTAATGGTTTGACGAGGAATGTCGGCAGATATTGGATGATAGAACGCAGCGCGGGCAGTAATACTGCGAAGAGCCACTCGTCAGAAGCAAACAGAACAAACAGAGACGGAGACAGCAAACCCAACTCTTCCTGGAAAAAATCCCCGCCAAGAGGAGGAGGAGTGCGAATAACAGCAACAGTTGTACCGCTTCCATGAAAAACGAAAGTTTTATCAGAAATTCACGCATCCCGCAAAGGCTTTGTTCCGCGAGCCGACATGCGCAGGGATAACGATGGGAATATCTTGACGGGTGTTCTTGAGGTGATAGAAAAGAGGAGACAGCACTTCGATGAACATCTAAATGGCGTACAGGCAGGAGACTCTGTCGGTGCAGCAAGCAAAGGAGATATGCCACCCCTATCGATAGGCAAAGTTAATAATGGTATCCAGCGGCTTAAATACAACAAGGCAGCTGGGAAGGGCGGTATCGGTGCAGAGCTTCTCAAAATGAGCCCGGGCAGGTTGGCCAGCTGTCTGCATCGGCTGGTTGTTAAGATTTGGGAAACGGAATGCCTACCGGAGGAGTGGGGTTATTTGCCACATCTACAAGAAAGACGACAAGCGAGATTGTGAAAACTACCGAGCGATCAAAGTGATATCCCAAATAGTTTTCCAGATCGTTACCACTGACCATTCGTGGGAAGTTATCAGGCCGGCTTCATGGAGGGTCGGTCCACAACGGACCAGATCTTTACTCTGCGGCAGATCCCCCAAAAATGTCGCAAATACAGAGTCCCTACGAATCATCTCTTCATCGACTTCAAAGCCGCTTATGACACGATTAATTGTGAAGAGCTATGGATAATATTCGACGGTAGCAGCTCTCCCGGAAAGCTTACCAAACTGATAACGGCTACCCATTCGGATCCCGCAGGGGACTTCGACAAGGTGATGGTCTCTTCTGCCTGCTGTTTAATATTGCGTTAGATGGTGTTAGTGAGATGAGCGGGAATAGCCACGCGGGGCACGATTTTCGTTAAATCCGGTCAATTAATCTGTTTGGATGACGTGGACACTGTTGGCAGAACATTTGAGGTAGTGGCAGATTAGTACACCAGACTAAAATTTGAAGCTGAGGGGCTGTCCACATTCCACGTGGACAGAAATCGTCATTTTAGACCCCCCGTCTCCCAGCGTGACAGCTGTGGACATTGACAAAACCACCTCCTTTCCTCCTCTTTGTTGACGTGCATTTTTTTCACAAAGAAAAATTGAAAAAAGGTTGTTGCTGTGGGTTATTTATTGATTAAACACTAAAACGGCAGCAGAATAATAACAATAATAGATAATTTCATCCTTGGGTTGAGAAACGCATCAGAAGATCACAAAAGGGAAGAGCAGAAATTGATTCTAAATTTTACCGAGAATTTTACCCAAACGCGAGAAAAACAACACAAAATGCTCCGAGAAGCAAAATGACTGAAATCATTTTAGAACAAAAGTAAAATAAATATTCCAATTTCAAATTCAAGGAGTTCTCAGGGAAACAGGAAAATCTAAACAGCTGAGTTTCAGAAAAAGACCGGAAGCTGCTATCAAAAATTAATTCCAAATTAACATTAAAAACTTAAAAAAATCTCTTGAAGAAAGCATACAAAAGTTTGTGCTGAAAAATAACCCCAAAATCTAAAAGCCAGAATAAACGATGAGGGTGTCATTTCCACAATTTACACACATATCAAACACAGCTCAACCTTTAATTTTAGTAACCAGAATAACTCCAAATTCAGTCATAACCACTTTGAAGCATTTTTGAAAAATAAAAGTGATTTCAAATTGAACCGAAAATTGCCAAAAACTCCCACAAGAACAGAACAAATAACTAAAAGCTCCCAAAAGACACAAGTTAAACAACTGGAAGCTTAAAAAAAACAAATCAAAAAAGAAACGCCGCTTGAAAAGTATGAAAAGCATGAAGCATGAAAATAACCTCAAACCTCCAGAAAATTACATGGCCAGAATACAGCGGAATTTCCTGAAAAACGTAGAACAGCGAAATAGCCACAACATAAATTAATTGCAAATTTAAAAGAGAACCGTTCGAAGCTGCAGATAAACACATCTAAAACTAGGCAAAACACTTAATAAATTCGTGACCAGTTTATTAACAGTATCTAGTTACTTGAAAAAGTATGTAATAACTTGAAAAAGCAACTATAAACCTGAAAAAAAATACCAAACTCAAATAAAAACTATATAAAACATAATTTAGAATGCACGAAAACTGCTGTAAATGTGGCTTAAAACATCTGGAAATACTTATAAAGGCCGAATTCAGCTCAAAATGGTTGCGAAACGTCTCTAAAAAATAAAAGAGGTCAAAAATGAAGAAAAATGGTTTGAAACGCTTTGCACGCTTTGTAAAAAATGATTTTGCCGTTTTTGAATTGCCGTAAGAAAATTTTAAAGCATTTCTGCTAATAAGAGAAAACAAAAAAATAACTTATTATACCTGACATAATAGACTCCAAATTTATCTGAAATGTAGCGATAACGACTCTAGAACCAATGAACCAATGTATTTTTCCTGGTAGATTTCCATTTTTTTGGTAAAAAAAATATCATGTCCACGTGGACCACCTCCCTCCCCCAGTCCGTGTGCAAGCGTGGATATTTGCGTACCCCCTACCTGTCCCCCAAGTTGTCCACGTGAAATGTGGACAACCCCAGAGAAGATTGCACTGGAGATAAATACGTCTAAAACAAAGTACATGCTAGCGGTTGGTGCTGAGTGCAACAGGCCACGTTGTCTAGTTGTGATAACCGACGGTTATGAGTTTGAGGTAGTCGACGAGTTCGTGTACCTTGGCTCAATGATGACTGTGAAACACGATACCAGCCCACAGTGGTCCAATAAGGCAAAAAGTGGAACTTAAAAGCGCCTTTCACCTTCATCCTAGCTGAAAAGTGTCTTCGCAACAAATGTTTACATGAATGACCCGCATAATAGCAAATTGTCAAAAAATATGAAAAGTTTACTCAACTAAAAATAAAAAAACTAACTTTATGGTGTTAAGAGATAGAAGAATAGTTTATTCAGCAAAGTTGTAGAAGATTCAAAAATATTAAACTTTATCGAATAAATAAAAATCCTATCTTTTTTCAGTACAAAGTTATAAAGTATGTTACATGGAACTTAATTAAAAGTTAGTTTTTTTGTACTTAACTTTTGTTAGTTGAATTTTACACGAAAGTGTTGTTCGAAGGAATTGTTAAGGCACACAAAACACATATTTTTTAAGAAGGTAATATATCTCCAGAACTTTTCCTTACAAAGTTATATCATATTTTAGCTTATTTTTTCGATAACTTCAAGAACGTATAGGTTAAAAAGGGGCAAGTGGAATCATGATGTCAATACTTTTCCTTGATGTTAAGCTGGAGTACTTTAAACTCCTTTAAGTTTTATTTGTCCCAATCCACCCATATAAGAGTACGGCGAGCATATGTCACAGTAGGTTTTCATGTATCAAATACACTAACTTTTTTGTGTTAAGAGATAGTGAAATGGTTTATTGGGGAAAGTTTTAGAACGTGCAAAAATATGAAACTTTGCTGGACAAACAAAATTCCGATCTTCTTTTGATACAGAGTTACAGAGTATTTTCTGTAAAAGTTACTTAAAAGTTAATTTTTTGCACTTAACTTTTGTTAGTTACATTTTACAAGAAAACGTTGTTCTAAATAAGCATTTGGGCATACATAAGACTCGTTTTTGTTGAAGGCAACGCATCTCCAGAACTTTTCCTTACAAAGTTACAGCATGTTTTAATTAATTTTTTCGATAACTTTAACGTTTAGAAGAAAGATTTGGTAGATTGGGACGGATGGAACTTATAACAGTTTTGAGGACTCGAGCTAAACTCCGAGAAAAAGTATTGACATCATGATTCTACTTGCCCCTTTTAACTTTATACGTTGTTAAAAGTATCGAAAAAATAAGCTAAAACATGCTATAACTTTGTAAGGAAAAGTCCTAGAGGTATGTGGCCTTCAACAAAAACGTGTGTTTTGTATGGCCAAATGCTTTTTCAGAACAACGCTTTCTTGTAAAATGTAACTAACAAAAGTTAAGTACAAAAAACTTACTTCTTCTTTCTGATATATGAAAACCTACTGTAACATATGCTTGCCGTGCTCTAATATGGGTGAATTGGGACAAATGTAACCTAAAGGATTTTTTAGTACTAAGCTTAACTTTAAGGAAAAGTATTGACATCATGATTCCACTTACCCCTTTTTAACCTATACGTTCTTGAATTTATCGAAAAAATAAGCTAAAATATGATATAACTTTGTAAGGAAAAGTTCTGTAGATATATGGCCTCCATCAAAAATGTGTGTTTTGCGTGTCTCAACAATTCTTCCGATCAACGATTTCGTGTAAAATGCAACTAACAAAAGTTAAGTACAAAAAACTAACTTTTAAATAAGTTCCATGTAATATACTTTATAACTTTGTACTGAAAAGAGATAGGATTTTTATTTGTTCGACAAAGTTTCATATTTTTGAATATTCTACAACTTTGCTGAATAAACTGTTCTTCTATCTCTTAACAAAAAGAAAGTTATTTTTTTCATTTTTAGTTTAGTAAACTTTTCATATTTTTGACAATTTGCGCATATGCGGGTTATTCATACAAACAATTGTTCCGAAGACGCTTTTAAGCTAGGACGAAGGTGAACGGCGCTATGGAATTAAGTTCCACTTTTTGCCTTTTTGGACCACTGTGCAGCCGTGAGATTAGGAGGCGAATTATTAGCGAGAGCCGTGCCTACTGTGGGCTCCACAAAAGTACGCTCGAAACGTCAAAGTTCCCGAGCAAAGTGCACCTTGTACAAAACGCTTATTTGACCGGTCATTTTCTACGAGCATGAGTCGTGCACAATGCTTGAAGAGTACCTGCGGGTGCTCGGAGTTTTCGAACGGCGGGTGCTAAGAACCATCTTTAGGATCCAGAAAGTGGCCAAATCTGGACGGATACGTTGGGTAGAGCACGGGGCGAGAGCAACGGACAATTGCCCTGCAAAATTGGTTCTCACTTCGAATGGGGTTGGTACGAGACGAAGAGGAGCGCAAAGAGCAAGGTGGTTAGACCAGGTGGAGCATGATCTGGCAAATACTGAGTGCCCGCGGAATTGGAGGCGGACAGCCATGAACCGATCAAGTTGGCGGAATTATGTTGTGCAGGCCATGTCTTAGGACGTGAGGCCATTAGAGTAAGTAAGTAAGTAAGTAATAAATGGGCCACAGTAAAGAACGTAGCATGGGATCTATCAGAGTCTGCGTGCGTGAGTTACTCAGGAAGCTCAGAGATAGAGAGGCGGACTCGCTCGCAGCTCTCTTAATTAATACGTCAGCATCATCGTATCGGATGCACCGATGATGATAAGGTGCAGCTTTAGCCCGAATACGACCGCTGCCCAGCCTATGTTATCAAGATCTTTATCGGAGATTTCAACGCTAAGATCGGCTAGGATTAGAAGTTCAGAGCAGTTATCGGAACGTTTATCGTGCACCAACTGACCACCAACAAGGTTCGTCCAATTCGCCACCTCAAAAAAAAGTTACTATACGTAGTAGTACACTCGGTATCGGTCGGAACCCACTACGATACAATCTCGCACGACAAAAGCAATCCATCGTCACTGAGGGCATGTTGGTTAAAGCCCTCCCCTGGAGGGCCATTGGAACACCGTGAAAGGAGCCATTAACTGCGTAACGGAAAACGTCATGGGGCACTTGTAACAAAACCGATGGAATGAGTGCTTCGATGAAGAGTGTCGGCAATATAGACAGAAGAGGAAACAATAGTGGTGTCGGAGCGAAACTTAACAAAAAGGGCCCGGACAAGTTGACCGATTGCCTGCATCGACTGATTGTCAAGACTTGGGATACAGAACAGCTACCGTACTACCTGACAACTTAACTTGGATTTTGGCTAGAGCTTGGAATCAAAGCTGAATTTCCCGACGATTTTTAAAACGATGTAACTCATGAGTGAATTAGTCCGGATGACTTAATAGAACCAATTTAACTAGAAACATATAGCGTTCTCCAAGCGAAAACACACGAACACTACGACACGGCCCGGTTTATACGGTATATTGAAATTTGTGACAGTGTGAATCAAACTCGGTAGTTTTTTATTCTCTCTTTTCGATGACAGTTCTCACAGGTGACAAAAAATTCTTACAGCTAACAAAGAAAAATTGAATACATCGCACTAATACAGACGCGCCTGGAGAACTCTATAGGCTTTCATTTGCTATGTACTGTTCACATTGAAACTCATTGATACTATGATACTTATATCATCTAGAATGACATATACAAAGTATCATTTACAGCATTTTTGTTTCTTTAAAAATGTTCCCTGGCAATATCGAGACTTTATAAAAGCTCTCTAAGTTCACAAATTAATTAAGCAAACCTTCTTTGACCATCTCTTTAGTTGGTTTGATAACAAATCACACATCGTTATACTTGATTTTTTGACGTGGGACTACGTCTTTGTTTACTATACTGAGATGCATTCTGCAAAACTGGAAATGAAACTGTCAAATGTTGCGTCAGATTTCAAACGTTAATAATAGTATAACCACATGATGGATAACAATAACCAATATGTTGTTGGATAGATAAAATGTATAACAATTTTTTAAGATGCTAGTTATCACTCTAATTTCATTGCTAAGCGGTAAAATTGATAAAAAGTTTCAAGGACAAATTTACGCGAACAATGAACCAATTTCATGCAAGCATTCCTAGCACAGACGACGTGAATGGACACCAACCGTTCCCTGTGATATTCTCTGTATCAATATTGAAAATAAATTGACAGAGTCTCCCCGTTCCAATAGGTCAAATAATTTTTGCTTCCATGAGCTTAGACTAATATGATGTCTCGAAGGTAAAAGTTTTCCGAAATGTTTGAAACAACCTCCATTCTTGAGCAATTTCTAAACCTGCTGTAAGAACGTAATAAAAACTGATGTCTTGAAAGAAAACATGCTGGTATAATCAACAGTACCAGTTGAGCAGAAAGCCGCAGGGCTCTCGTCGTCTATGATTGCAACGGTACTCTTTAATTCGTACATTTCAGCGGTACACTTTCATTCGTACTGCAGCACGCGGTACTATTCGTATTGCAGTGGTACACTTCTGTTCGTACATCTATTCGTGTGCAATCGAGGAAAAACTGCAATGCTGTTACTGATGGTGATTGATTGTTTATCTCATAAATATGATTACCATAAATTACTCAACAAGAATTGTAGATTTTTGCAACGGTTATAAGTTATATTTATTATATTTTATATTCGATATTCACTAAATAATCGTTACTAAAGAGTATCGAAAGATTGAATTCTCAAATATACAAATTTATAGAAGAGTAAGAGCCGGCGACTGCTTGTGAATTTTTGGTCCATTTACTGAGATTCATTCCGAATTTTTTCTTGCATTTCAAAATTGATATTTCATTGTTTTAAAGTTTTCCATAATAAACGTTTATTAGCTGTCTTCGCAATACAGCGAATGTATTTGTAAGCAAATGAAAAAAATTGTCAAGCAAAAAACAAAAATGGAATTGATGATTGCTTCGATTTTTTGCTGAAACTTGTTGATAATTTTGTTTAACATATCTTCTTATGTTTGCCAATTAATGAACTTTCGTAAGGGCTCCCATATTATTTTGAAATTAAGATACATATTATAAATTTGATTAAATCAGAGTTTAATAAGACAAAACCATTCATTAAGATAAGGCAAGTATAATTGGATTTGGTTTTGAAGTAGAATACTTCTCTCAGGAAGTTCGGCTACATAGGGATGTGAAATGAAAATCTAAAACCGAAAAAAGTGAAAAATATGTCCAATTTCAAATGCTAATAAATCGGTTAGTATTCGATGGATTTCCTTCGTTTTTGCAGCAATAGATCGGAAAATCTTCTAAGATTCTTCCCAGAATGAGATAATTGTAATTTTATTATTCACACTATTGGACTATTGAAAATAGTCAAGCATTGTCAAAACGAAAAATTCGGCCTCTGATTGGTCGTTATATGATTGCTTCCCAAGCACGGTCGACAGAATCATATACCTTGCAATTGAAAACATGCTATTTGGCCTATATAAGAGAATGTTTTAGCCGAAGCCGCTCATAATAGTTCTAGACAGCGACAACAGCAGTCGTCCTTCCTTAGCAGCAGCAGTAGCCCTGTGGTTGGTCATCACGTCTCAGGAGCAGCGCGGTTCTTCTCAGCGTGTGTCGCCAGACTGCCATTATTCCCCCCGTATTGGGGCAGCATGAAGATTGCCATCAGGAAATCCAATTTTGAAAATCAAAATGCCTTTTTCAAGGCAAATAAACAATTCATTGAAAGTTAATAATTTTTGACAACGCAAGCGAGCATTCTGTGTTGGATCCTAGCAATTTAAATCTGTCGCGCCCGTCTAATTTACTGAATGAGAAATAGCTTCAACAGTGCATGTTGTCCGTGTATCTTAATTCCCCCAATGTTAGGGCAGCTCAAAGGTTGCGTTCAGCAACCGATTTTGAACCGCAAAATGCCTTTTTCAAGGTAAATAAACAAGTAATTGAAGGTTAATAATTTTCTGGCATCAACACAAGCAGATATTCTGTGCGGGATGCAATCAAATTCTGTTGTATACAAGCATTCTGGATTTCGGCAATCAAAACTTCTGCTGGCTGTCTGATTTTCAGTGTGAAAACTGCCTTCAACTTTGTTATCAGTTTGCCTGACCACGATTTGGTAATATTGTTTGAATTAAATGTTTACAAAATTTTACAATATTCCCTGTTCTCCCATTCAATAAAACAGGTAATACGATGCCTTCGTCATACGCAAGTTCACCATAACTCCCGCTATCGGTGTAACACAAAGATGCAATCAGCGTCATATCCAATTTTTTTTTATTTTTTATTGTTTTTTTCAACAACAAACTGTCCTTTTTAGGACAACCAAACAAATGAAGATTTAATATTTTCTCGTTCTGAGCTTTAACCAAAAGTTAATTATCTTAATTTGAATTCACATGTACATATACTCTGACTGTTGAAACTTGTTTGCGCCGCAAAGAATTTGTACTTTTCCTGTTCAGTGAGGTCGTATTTATATCTGCAAACTGAAATTGAGTAGTACTTCAACTTCATTTGCACAGAAATTTCAATACTGCGGTCAACATTTATTTACTAGGAAAAATGACTGACACGCAAGCAGCCGGGTTAACTCTCTTGTAAAAGTATTCTACTTCAACCTTGCGGTCGTGGCTTTGCACACAACCCTCCTGTGATTTTTGAGGATATAGCGTCAATTCTGACTTTGACGCATTACGATAAATTCTTGGTGCTTCTTCAACAAGAACGATAAGCTTATGCTTTGTCAAATACATGTTGTCTGCAAAAAAAATTCTACAGGCGTATTATCGCCAAATATAAACGATATTTTTTCGAGTGTTGTTGAATATATTTAAACGAAAAAATAATATAAATATATAAATAAATAGATTTCCATGGAAGGTTGAAAATAAAAGTACGTAAGTCACCGAACAAACATTGCAAGTATTGATTCTGTCTGCGGACTTTGTATATTTTGGAATAAAAATCCCCTAATAACAGTGTTTAGTCCCACGTCACCATTTCATTCAACCCTAGAACTGTATACCTTGTAGTATTGTAAAACAGTAAACTGTACGAGGGCATCATTCGATGTAACGTGTGGGACGTGGAGATTGTCGGCAGAACATTTGAAGCGGTGGTACACTAGGCTGAAATGCGAGGCAGAGGAGGTTGGGTTTAAGATTAATACGTCCAAAACAAACTCGCTTAAGCAGTAAAGTGACGATTCAACGGCTATAAGCTCGAGGTAGACGACGAATAAGCCGGTTGATACACATCGGAGAGGAGCCAACTGAGCAAGGTGGTTAGATCTAATGTAGCAAGACCTTGCAAGCATTGGATGTCTGCGGAATTGGAGTAACAGGGTCAGCCTCGTCATCGCTAGTGTCGCAAATCTCAAAAATTTCACAAATAGTATAGTAAAATATAATTAATGTCAAGGATGTTAGAAATATCAACAATTTCAAAAAAAGGAAAAAATATCAAAAAATGTTAAAAAAACGAAACGCTCAATTACCATTAAACCTATTTATATCTCTTGTAAAAAAACATAAATAATTCATCACTTGTGGTAAACTATTAAATTGATGAGCAGTTGTTGAACTTGATCTTCACCTTGACGTTCACCGAAGCGATTACAAAACATCGCCCAACGGAGGACAATTTCTCATCCGATTCATATACCACTGGCTGCATCGCTCTCGTACACGTTGCATAACCGTGGAAACTGCAAAACGTTTCGGTTCAATTCAGCGAATTCCGTGAGAAATCAAAAGCCCACAAACGTCCACCGGCCGCCTTCCTCGGTCATTTCTGCGCGGACAGAGAAGACCAATTAGAGAGACAAACAGATCGGCACAGAAAGTAACGCATTGGCTGCCAAGTCCAACATCGATTGAATCGTGTCGGCTCGGTTGTAAATTCTACAAGTGACACTTAGTTGATCGGGTTTTGTCAAACAGTTAATTTTGGTCACGACTCGTAATTAGACTGTATCGAAGGGAGCCCGAAAAAGCGTCGAAACCACCCAGCATGAAAGCTTATCTCACCTGTTGTCATCGCGTGTCGCTCACTTGCATCGGCCAGAGAGCAAGCAAAAATGCATTCGCAACGCCGCCAGCTGCCGTTGAGGTTCATGCGCATTCCCCAACGTAGACGACGTGGTCTTCTGGCCTTGCGACACAGGAACGCAGGGGGAGGAGGCCAACACATGTTTTTCTTTACATTTAAAGATCTTAACCGAATGACACTACTATGTGTGTAGGTTGCAACCGGCGCGGGGGAGCACACAGGAGTTGTGTCTCTCGCTCTTCTTTATGGGTTATTGTTACCATTGCGTGTTTCTTACGGTGAATTTACGTTTTCTCGCACAAAAGTGTTTGATGCTTCGGCATGCTCTTTTATTTGTTTCGATTTGCCGTTCCATTAACCGCCTAATGGCATTTAGAGGCTTTTAATTCCCTAACTACGCGCAGTCTGCCTCGAGCTGTTACCCATGCGAGATTTTGGTGCAACTTTGGGCGGTTTGTTATGTAGCGCAGCAACCTTTTTAATTTGCTTTAACCTGTTGCGTTTTGCTTGCTGTACGAAAACCTGTAATTAAACGATGTTTAATTAATTTTATACAACATTATTACAGTTATTATGTAGTTTTTGATCAATGGTTTCACGAAAATTAATCCTTTCTAGAACATAATTGAACATAGCACGCAATAGTTTATTATCCGCAAAAGGATCGCAAATCGAGCTAGAATAATTATCTCACAGCCTCCACTTCTAATATGGTGAAAAGTACGAATTGCAATTATACACATGACAGTTCGACGCGGTTCAACAAGCTTTGCTAAACCAATCTCGCTGGAATTTATTACTTAGAGACATATTTGGAATCTGGTTTGGCTTGTCGTGATTGGTTCTAGATTCTACCGGACTCTTTGAAGTTCGTCATATAAATAATGTTGGAAGAATCTTATGTTTTCTATAACTTAGACCAGAAAACAACTTAATTTCATCCTGATTTGTGTTTTTTTTTTTCAATTCATCCTTGACTATTCAAAGACAAACATTACGTGACGGCTCCAACTCAAAGATCAATTTTCCTTTTCAGTTCGTCTAACCCTAGAGAACTGGACAGTTTGAAAGGCCGCCCGTTGATCATTGATAGCGCATAGTCTGTCTGTAAACGTCTGTCACCGTCCGTAATGGGCACGCCTTGTTGCCACCTCGCCACCACCCTCTTTGGAGCAGTGCAGAACAACCGCATTGACCTTTCGCGTCACCACGCAGCAAGCAGAGCAAGTCCGTGTTTGTTGACACAGCACCACTGGTGACAATGTTACTATTACCTCCGATACTAGTTGTTAGGGCCTGGAAAGGGTGTTTCAATAGGGCATCAACATTTGAGCTGCTGCTAAACGATCCCCGTTGGTGAGATGTAGATTGTTTCAATGTTGCATTTAAGGAAATTGGCTTCTAACGTAGATTACATCAACGTGGTAATACTATGCGCATAACAATTCATTTTAAAGGTAATAAAAACAAATAAAACAATTCAAGACAATTATTAGAATCTACATTCTCACACGATTTGAAAAACGGTCAGGTAACTATCAATTTCGGTATGCTAAGTGAGAAGATTTGTCGTTGACAACTAAGACTCTGTCTTCTAACCACACCGTCGTTACATCTCATATGGAGACAATATTTCATCATCAGCAATTTTCGCATTTCGTACACTCATTTTGCCTACCATTTTCAGCGTAAAGATCACAGAGGCGTTCACGGTGCATTTATAAATCAGGGTACGTCGCTATTTTTCTCTTTATTTGCATCACTGCCAGTGTATCACGTTTTCAGACTGTTCGGGGTTAGGTTAACCAAACGTTCAGGCAAGACGTTCTTTTTGGGGCCGACCGACGCGGAATGTCGCAGTCAGCCGTTCGTCATAGGAACCGAGCTTAGAAGGTGTTGTCCGGGTGTCGATCTAGGCATGAGTGCATCAAGTAAGAACACAGCAGATGTGTCACAGTCGAGTACGCTTAGATATGGTAACGGATTGACCAGCCCCACGGTCAGGTTATCCGTTCGTTTGTGCCGGCCTTAAAATCGGTCGGTTTTGCACAGTCACGAGAGTCGCGGCAGTTTGTATTGCCTAATCGATAGTATCGTCGTTCGGAACGCGTCACGTACAAAATGCGCGCTAGATGGTGCCTGGGAATTGCACTTTGCGATTTTTTCTCGATTAAGCAGATGATTGAATTGTCAGCAAACTCACAAACTCATTTCGCACGGTTTCGCATTTCGCAGAAACCTGATCGTATTATAGTTGCTACTCGCGCTGCCTTGAGGTGACCAATTTCAACGTTGAATTGTTCGCATTTTTGACGCCAAACTGAGGCCAGTATAATCGTTTGAAATTTAATACAATAAGAATGACGTTTAGAATATTTTGTAATTACTGGTGTGTTTTTATTTTGCAGTAGAGATTAATGAAGGTGTTAATAAAATAACTAGTTCACGACTGCGTAGAATTAGTGCACATAAAATCACATAGAAGCGTTAAATACGTGTTAACAATATAAAGCAATAATTACACTAGATTACGCAGTTCCTGTTAAGTTGGATAAAACTATCCCTAGAATCCAAAAAAAAAAGAAACACTTAAGAATTCAAGTATTAGAAAATCATTGAATCAAAGGAATCACAAATCCTGAATTCTTTGAATTGTTAGATTCTTACGGTTCCGTATTTTTGGGTTCTGTATTAGATTCTGGGTCATTGGTCCATGCAGCATTCTTAGCATTTGGATTCCTGAGTTCTTCGATTCCTCTAATTTTGCATTTTCATATTCTTGGATTGTTGGATTCATGGATTGTTACCCGTTATGTACTCGGCAGGATACCCGGGTACCTTTTCAAACTTTATTGCTTTTAAAAAACAAGGATAACCTCAACTCAGCCAGCTGAAATTTATAGAATGCTCCTAACTAGTGGAAATAAACCATTTTCCATCCTCAGACTGTTTATAGTAGCAGGGGAGGACTTCGAATTTTTTACTAGGCAGGGTACCCGGTACCCACAAAATGAAATGCTTCTTGCTTTTTTATTTCTTGACCGATTTTTGATTTCGATTGAAAGATTGGAAAATCTGTCTACTTTTAGAATCCGAGACCGAGATGAACTAGTGACCACATCTGGTTCCTGTAAACCCGGATCTTCGGGAGCATGTTCCGGTGAGTAAAATTAGTACAATTGTCAATAAAACAGACCAAAATTGTTATCAAAATTCAAGAAATCACTCCAGGAGTTGATTTTTATTCATTTTGAGTCCATCTGATAAGTTGTCCGAAATGACCATTACCGAGCAGATTCGCGATCTTGAACATGGTCCCGAAGATCCGGATTTACGGAAACCATATGGGGACCAATGACCCTTTAGGTCCCGCATATTAAAAATAGACAAACTTTCCAATCTTTCGACGGGTCTAGATCAAAAATCGGTTAAGAATTTTTTTTTGTTCATCTACAATTTATTTGACACGGCACAAATACAATTCAATGTTTAACGGCGCCAATTATATCTGGTAGCTTACTTTCTAAAGTATCTTAATAACTAAAAGCAAATTTTTTATCCTCGCTGCCGACTACGAGCTAAAACTAAATGTAACTTAAAGCTATAATATTTTGCATTAAAAGCACTGGTTCACTGTATGATGGTTTTCATTGCCATAGGTAAGCACATGCTCCGCTGCTGGGCCAAGATATTACGGACTGGCATATTGGGTTGTCTCCCTCGGGCCTTGAGAGTATCGTGCGGGTCTGATTGCTGTTTCCGGATCCGGGGTCTTAACGTGTTCTTGTCATTAGGCTGGATGCAGGCGGAAGGGGGTAGGACTAAACTGGGGAGTGGATGGATTTCAGGAAAAAGTATATAAGGGACATGTAGGATAGGTCACGGCTCGCCAAGACATCACGAACAGGAACAGCCGGCTGCCTACTTTCGGCCTGCAGGGAAGCTATTAATCTAGACCTGGCGTCACGGTGTACAGGGCATGACCAAACAACGTGCTCTATGTCATGATAACCTTCACCACAGGCACAGATACCACTTTCCCCGAGCCCAACACGACGGAGATGCGCGTCAAATCTATAAGCCAATCATAAGCCGGGACATCACGCAAATGAAATACCGACCTACATCCAACCCCTTGAACCACGGGTTCGTCGATACCTTGGGGATTATGGAATGTAACCACCTTCCCAGTTCCCCTCTGGTCCAAGCATTTTGCCAACTGATGATCGTATTCTGACTTACAAATGAGAAAAATTCATTAAAGGCAATTGGTCTTTCATAAATTCCACCGTTTGTTGCGCCCACCTTAGCCAAAGAGTCCGCTTTCTCATTGCCCGGTATCGAGCAGTGAGAAGGGACCCACGCTAAGGTAATCTGAGTAGATTTTTCGGATAAAGCACTCAGATGTTCCCGTATTTTCCCCAGGAAATACGGAGAGTGCTTAACATCTTTCATCGATCGGAGAGCCTCAATGGAACTGAGACTGTCCGTAAAGATGGAATAATGGTCCGTGGGCATTTTTTCGATAATCCCTAGGGTGTGTTGAATTGCAGCCAATTCTGCGACGTAAACAGAAGCAGGATTATCAAGCTAATGGGAGACGGTTAAATAGTTATTGAAAATACCGAAGCCAGTGGACCCATCGAGAAGTGATCCGTCAGTGTAGAACATATTGTCGCAGTTGATGTTTCGATATTTATTGGAAAAAATTTTGGGGATCTGCTGCACGCGTAAATGATCCGGGATTCCACGAGTTTCTTCTATCATGGATGTATCGAAAAACACAGTAGAATCAGAAGTATTTGATAAGTCGACACGATTTGGAATATTCGAAGAAGGGTTAATATTATGGGACATGTGATTGAAATACAATGTCATAAAACGGGTTTGAGAATTAAGTTCGATTAACCTTTCAAAATTTCAATCACAGGACGGTTCAAGACCTCACATTTGATAAGAATACGAGAAGACAGGCTCCAGAAGCGGTTTTTCAATGGTAGTACTCCAGCTAAGACCTCCAAACTCACCGTATGGGTCGACTGCATGCAACCCAAGGCGATACGCAAACAACGATATTGTATTCGCTCCAGTTTGATCAAATGTGTGTTTGCTGCGGAGCGGAAGCAGAAACACCCGTATTCAATAACAGACAATATCGTTGTTTGGTAAAGCCTTATAAGGTCTCCTGGATGGGCTCCCCACCATTGTCCGGTTATTGTACGAAGAAAATTCACTCTTTGTTGACATTTTTTCATCAGATACCTAACGTGACAACCCCAGGTGCCTTTAGAGTCGAACCAGACACCAAGATATTTGTGTACCGAAACCTGCGAAATCGTTTTACCCATTAATTGTGTTTGAAGCTGAGCAGGTTCATGCTTCCTAGAAAAAACTACTATCTCAGTCTTCTCCGGAGAGAATTCGATACCTAGCTGTGAAGCCCAAGCAGACAAATTGTCCAAGGTATCTTGCAATGGTCCTTGCAAATCGGCAACTTTGGCTCCTGTAACAGAGATTACACTGTCGTCTGCAAGTTGTCTTATCGTGCATGAATTTGCCAGACATTCGTCGATGTCATTTACATAAAAGTTGTAAAGAAGGGGGCTTAAACATGAGCCCTGGGGAAGACCCATGTAGCTAATGCGAAAAGTTGCCAAATCGCCGTGCGTAAAATGCATGTGCTTTTCGGACAGCAAATTGTGCAAAAAATTGTTCAAAATTGGAGAAAATCCTTGTCGGTGAAGTTTACCCGAAAGAATGTCAATAGAAACGGAATCAAAAGCCCCCTTAATGTCCAAGAACGCAGACGCCATTTGTTCTTTGCGAGCATACGCCAGCTGAATATCTGTTGAAAGCAACGCAAGACAATCATTCGTCCCTTTGGCACGGCGGAAGCCAAATTGAGTATCTGGTAGTAGTCCATTCGATTCGACCCAGTGGTCTAAACGACGGAGTATCATTTTTTCCATCAATTTCCGGATACAGGATAGCATTGCAATCGGCCTATAAGAGTTGTGATCAGAAGCTGGTTTCCCTGGTTTTTGGATGGCGATCACCTTCACTTGCCTCCAATCCTGCGGTACAATGTTTTGCTCCAGGAACTTATTGAACAAGTTCAACAAGCACCTCTAGGCATTGCCGGGTAGATTCTTCAACAAGTTGAATTTGATTCTATCTAACCCAGGCGCGTTATTGTTACAGGACAGGAGGGCAACTGAAAATTCTGCCATCGTAAAAGGTGATTCTATCGCGTCGGGACCCGGAGACGTATCGCGAACAAAGTTTTGCGCAGGAACAGAGTCCGGACATACTTTCCTGGCAAAATCAAATATCCGCCGACTTGAAGACTTCTCGCTTTCGTTGACCGTTACGCGATTCCGCATTCTTCGGGCTGTGTTCCAAAGAGTGCTCATCGATGTCTCCCTCGACGTCTCGTTCACGAACCGACGCCAATATCCGCGTTTCTTTGCTTTAGCCAGGCTTTTAAGCTTGGTATTAAGCTCCGAATACCGTATATAGTCGTCGGGTATACCTCCCTTCTGGAAGGCCAAAAACGCGTCGGATCTTTGCGTGTAGACATCGGAGCACTCTTTGTCCCACCACGGAGTTGGAGGCCGCTCTTTGATCGTTACGCCAGTATATTTCTTCGTTTGGGCTTGCAACGCGGCGTCGAGGATTAAGCCCGCGAGGAGGTTGTATTCTTCAAGTGGTGGGTGATGATGAATCGACTCGACCGCTTTTGAAATCATTTCCTCGTATAACTTCCAATCGACATTCCGTGTGAGGTCATACGGAATGTCAATTGGTCGCATGCGAGTTGAACAGTTAGTAATTGAAATAAGAATAGGCAGATGGTCGCTACCGTGAGGATCGAGGATTACCTTCCATGTGCAATCCAACCGTAGCGACGTCGAACATAAGGATAGATCCAAAGCGCTTGGGCGCGCTGGAGGTTTCGGGATACGTGTCATTTCACCGTTGTTCAAAATAGTCATGTCGAAGTTATCGCAAAGGTTGTAGATTAAAGAGGAGCGGTTATCATTGTAGGGGGAACCCCAAGCCACACCATGAGAGTTGAAGTCTCCCAAAATCAAACGTGGCGTGGGAAGAAGTTCTATTAAATCAAAGAGCAACCGTTGCCCAACCTGTGCTCTGGAAGGAATATATATTGAGGCAATACAAAGCTCTTTACCTTGTATTGTCATTTGAAATGCGACAACTTCGATGCCTGGAATCGAGGGGAGGTTAATACGATAGAAAGAATAGCACTTTTTAATCCCTAAAAGTACTCCTCCATATGGGGTGTCTCGATCAAGGCGAATAATATTAAAATCATGGAAGTTGAGATCAATATTTGAAGTAAGCCAAGTTTCACAAAGGGAAAATGCATCGCATTTGTTTCTATTTATTAAAACTTTAAATGACTCCATTTTTGGTAAAATACTTCTACAATTCCACTGTAAGACAGAGATAGAATCCTTCGTATACGCAGATAAATTAGGCATCGAAGGATACAATCGCTGCAAGGAGGGGCCATTGGGCAGTCAACTGCTTCAAAAATGATCTAACTGTTGGGAGGAATGCTGTAAGAAAAATTTTAATTGGATCGGGTATATTGAAAGTTTCAAAAATCCAGTCCACAATGTCAGAAAATTTCACTAATCCAGAGTTTGTTTCATCAACTGGGAGTGCAAAAGGAACAACTGGGGTTTTAGATGTTCCTGGCAGTGCTGGGAACTCCTTCTGGGACTTTAAATTTGCAAGCCCAGGAGGAGTTTGCTTCGGTTTTTCCGCAGCACTGTTTGGTTTGTTTGTAACTTTCATTTCACTTTGGAAAATCTTAGGACCTTTTCGGGGAAGTTTAGGAGAGGAAATATTTTTCCTTTTTCTAGACGCCCCAGGATTGGCATAAGTTGTTCCCGCTGGTGAATAGTCAGAATCGGTTTCATCAGAGGACAACAGATCAAAGGGGTTCGGTGTTATGGTAGAAGTGGTCACGGTCTTCTTCAGCATCTCAGCGTAAGATCGCTTTGAACGCTCCTTAAGTGACCGGTTGATTTTATCTCTGCGCTGCATGTACACTGGGCATGTGGAGAGCTCATGCTGGTTTTCTCCGCAGTGAATACATTTTTCAGCATTTACACTGCAAGAATCGTCCGCATGAGTTTCTCCACACTTGCTACATCGTGCCTTATTGCAGCAGTAGGCGGCTGTGTCGCCTAGCTGCTTGCAATTGGTGCAATTCATAACACGGGATACATACAATCGCACAGGCAGACGAACCCGATCGATCGAGACGTGGCTAGGGAGAGCAGATCCGGCAAACGTAACACGAAACGAGTCTGACGGAGTGTACACTTTTGTGCCGTTGACAAGAGACACAGACCGCAATTGCTTGCAATCTATGATCTTTACTTTTACGTCGTGACACAAAGCATTTTTGAAGCAGCCAAAACCGCTTGCCAAGATACACTCGACCGACAGACTCGAATCGGTTATGACACCGTCGATCTCCACGTCTCGTGCGGGTATATAAACGCGATACTCGCGTGTGAAAAGCTCGGAGCGAGCAATAGCGTTGGCCTGTTCCAGGTCGCTGACCACGACACGGAGCTTGTTGGGTCTGACCTTGGAGATTTCGGTCACGGCCTTGTACCCCTCCGTCAGGTCTTTCGAAATCTGCAGGATGTTTAATGGTTTCGATTTCGGTCCTGCTTCCGGGTAGATCCGTCCGGGTAAATCCTGGGGCGAGGGGGGACTGGAGAATTAACAGAGGAAGGGTTGGCAGGAGGGGCAGGGTCGGAGGAGCTCGGGGATGGTGGCACGGGAGGCGAGGGATCTACATCCATCGCGCTAAATCTAGCGCACTAGCGCCGACAGAACACGTACCTCTTTACTTCTCCTTTCAGCAGGGTTGGTTGTCCGAACGGTCGAAGCTGCAGCCGTTACAGCCAGCAGCACCAATACAGCAGCTCCAAACAGCCACCAGCAGCGAGCCGGGTGTGTGATCACTCAGCACAGCGACACAACTCGCTGTCAACTGTTGGCTTCTTCTTTTTCCTCCTTTGTGTTGAGATTCTCGTCCACTGCTGTAGCACAAATCACTTAGCAGCCAAATCGGCTTACGCACCAGCAAACAGCCACGATGTGAAACAGTTGCACAAAGGCGGGCGACCTTGAACCTTCACTCGACCAGGCAGACAATGCCAACACTTGCTCGCGCGTCTTTTGTTTTATATTCTATCGGAGCGATCACCAAACACATCCGATACTGATGCGTGTTCGGCACAGAATGACGGTTAAGAATTGAAGAAGTAAGAAGCATTTTATTTTGGTGGGTACCCGGGTACCCTGTCGAGTACTTACGTGTGTTAAAATTGCCGAGTACATAACGGTTAAAATCATGAACTCTTAAATGATTCCAAAAATGTTAGAATAAATTTACTATTGGATTTGTGAATTCTTGAATTCTTTTATTTTCCGTTGCATAGGTCTTCGGATATTGGGTTACTCGAAATCGTGGATTTTGGGTTTTTCGGGTTCTCGAGGATTATTTGATTGGAAGCTATCTCTAGAATATCATACTTGAATTAAAAAAAAAGTTCGGTTGGTTGTTCTATTCCAGTCAATTTTGTTAAACCCTTTCTAAAAATCCATCCAGATATTATCGGTTTTTTCATTCTTTCTATATCCGTGGATTTTTTATTCTTGGGTTGAGAGTACTACTTGTTTTTCTTATCCACAATTAGAGTCATAGCTATTTATTTGGTATGGACTATGAAGCCAACAGTTAAAGTGTACAGGACAGTTGTGAGGCTAGTACTGCAATCCGATTGACACTGACAAGTTTTTACCCAAATCGGGACTTGAACAAACGAAGTTAGACCAACTTCATACCTCGAGACCAGCGTGGAGGACGTGTTGTATTCTTTGATTTCATGGCAGTAGGATGGTTAGATGCTTACATATTTTTTGTATTGTAATGTATTTTTAATGGATTAAATTAAATATTTTTGGATTTTGGCATTGCTGGAAACTTGGTGTTTTTAATGTTTAGAATTTAGATTCTTGGATTTCTGTTTATTTTAATAATCGAATTCTTGTTGGTCAATGTTATGCTATAAATTTCACTCTAGGATTCTAGAACGTATTTTTAATTTTTTGGATTTCTGTATTTTAATGAAAATCTAAAGTTTGGCGCCAAATTTGAACAGCAGTTTTCGTTGAACGTGAAAGTTAATTCCTAGCGTCCCTTTATAAATAATGCAAATTAACTATGAAATTTAAATCGAATAAGGCTTTTTCGAAATTTAGTCGAGCTGGACTGGAACTATTCAACTCGCTGTTCGTAAAGACGATAAATTAGGTAAATTATTGTATGATGTATGTACTTACAAAGACGGAGTGCTTTCTAATATTCAAGGACTTTTGCTCCAAAAGAGTACGAAGATGCAAAAACCAACGCCATATAGTATAGCCAGGAGAATAAAGGATTTTGTCATTTAAAAGCTACATGCTTCAGGATTTAAAAAATATGTTTTGATGTTTCAGTTAGAGATATAAATATAGTTAGTAGCTTAAGACGTGTGAATTTCTATGAGTAAGTATGTAGGAATCATGGATTCTAGGACTACTAATTGTAATTGATACTTGTCTACTTGTTTTTTTTTTTTCGTTCTAGGATTGCAGAATTCACAGAATTTCTAGATTGTTGAGCTATAGATCTCTTTATTTTAGAATTTTTGGATTGTTTTTTAGATTCTTACATTCATGGGTACATCTTTTGATGATTCTATCATCCTGGGCTTATCAGTTTTTTGATATTGCAATTTAAAAGTCTATGGATTTAAATGCTTGGATTATTAGTGCCTAAAACTTATCATTTCTTGGATTTTGAATTCTATGACTAACGAATTCGCAGGTTGGTGGATTTTGACTCCTTTGATTTTGTACTCCCAAATTCTTGTGTTGTTATATCGTTAAATTCTAGATACTTTTATCTTAGGACTCTTGAATCGTCATATTTTATATTCTTAGATTCATAAATTCTAGGATCTGTCTTTAATCAATATTGATAATATTACCCTGAGATGGTCAATTCCGAGTTGCCTAACCCACTGGTGTTCTATTTATCGAACAGTATTTAGGATTTTTTTACAAATTATCAACGCGCTCACCCCTTGATTGAAAATGACTATTTGTTTTACCGAACAGTGGTCCAATAGACCATCACACGGTGACATGATGCATCTGATTTTGACATTTACTGGTAACTTTGTTCACCTTCGTGGTCGGGTAGTTCCATGAATATTGGACAAAATCCACAAAACTGTTAAACCAATTCTTCGATCTTTGGATTCTAAGATTCTATTAACTTTTGTAATCTAAAGTTAAACTTCTCAATGTTTCGGATTTTTTGTATACCTACTTGGATGCTCAATATCTTGAATTTAAGAATTTATTATCCTGTTGTATTTCTGCATTCTGAGATTCTGAGTTGGTTGTAATCATAGATTTATCCTTCTATTCTGCGATAAAAATTGTTGATTTCTGGATTAATGTATAATTGACCAACTAGAAACAAGCAGTGTTTCACGAATCTATGAAACTAATAAACAAAGAATAAGTATCCAGGATACATATTGAACTCATACGAAAGCAACACTTAACTTATGATGTCAGGTAGTACGATAGGGGTCTTGCATCTTCTCTACTTTGTCTACAAGTCGGCAAAGCAGCATTTTTCTGATAACACAATTGAAAGCTGTTTTTACACTGGAGATTTGACGGCCCATATTCTCTGAAAGCCTGCATTCCAAAACGTTTCTGTGTTGTCAGAGTACGGCAACTTTTCATTAGAGGAAGTGCCGGCTAATATACCTACTACTGATGCTGCTCGCTACTGCACAAAGGCAGCTTTTACTAGTGCTGGGACTATCCGGATTAAAATATCCGGATATTCGACCTCGGATATCGGACAAATATCCAAAATTCGGATCAATCCGATATCCGGATATTATCCGACAGGATATCCGGATTTTCGGATATCCGGGTATCCGGATATTGTATCTGAACATAGTTTAATGAGAATTATGTAAATAAATACTCACGAGGGGTGTGGAATTGTGGAAAAAGCCATTTTTCGCATTACATTTCATTCGAACGGGCCTAAAAGCTAGAAAAAAAATCCGGATATCCGGATAGTATATCCGGATATCCGACAATTCGATTATCCGTATCCGGATATCCGGACATCCGAATAGTATTCGTTTACACATCCGTGATCCGAGCTTCGGATAACCGGGTCACGGATATTTCCGGTTAAAAGTCCCAGCACTAGCTTTCACTAGAGGAAGTGCCGCTGTACAAGCTGGTCCAAATATCGCTGCTGATACCACCACTGCTGCGATGCTATTCGCTGCCTATAACTAATACGAACAGTTTCGACTGAAATAGGTTCTTATATAGGCCAAATAGTACATTCTGAATTACTAGGTCTATGATTCTGTTGACCGTGCTTAAGAAAGCAATCATAAAACGACCAATCAGAGGTCGAATTTTTCGTTTGGACAAGGCTTGACAATTTTCAATTGTACAACAGTTTGACCAATAAAATTACAATTTTCTGCATTTGCGTAGAATCTTAGAAGAATTTCCAATCTACTGCTGCAAGAACGAAGTAAATCCATCGAAAACTAACCGATTTATTAGCATTTGAAATTGGACATATTTTTCACTTTTTCCGGTTTAAGATTTTCATTATACATCCCTATTTAGACGAGTATGTAGCCGAACTTCCTGAGAGACGTAGTTCTACGTCAAAACTGAAGATCTGATAAAAAAGTATGCTTTCAATCATTTGTTTATTGTTTTTGAACCAAGTCGTAGTGAATGGAATGTGTAAGGCCCAGCACTCGAGATGGCTCAATATTTTTCACACTGACGGCTCTAAAATGGGAAATCGAGTAGGGGCTGGCATATCTGGCCCTAGAGTAAGTCTCTCAGTCTCAAGCTGAATCTATGCCATTTGGGAATGTACTGCGATCTGCTTAAAAAGGAATTATCGAAATGCTAACATATGCGATTTAGAGTATAGAATTCAACCAAATTTTAAAAAACGGGTAGATTTAGTGCAATTGAAAACGAGCGTGCTAACTCTCACAATTTTTGATAACAAGATGATTTCGGTGCAACCTGGTGGGGGTGACACCCAGAGGAACCGGAGTGACACCCAAATTTTCCGCCCCGGGTGTCACCCGGCCACGCTACGCCACTGCTTGCATGCTTCGAAATCTGTAACTTGCACTTCCAAATTGGTTTGTAAATGTGTTAAAATGCTTCTTAAAAATAGAGCTATCAGAATGGGAAAAAGGGCAGGAGCTGTTGAACTGGGCTAGCACTACAATAGATCGTCATGCAAATTTCTTGATAAGAGACTCCTAGAATCATGGGGAATATGGGCTAGTTCTCCGAACAATGTTTTGAATTTTGTTCGCTGCATCATGATAGTGACTATTAAAACACATAGTAGTTGTCTGTACAAGACAAAAGTACAAGCAAAAGATTACACACCACAATAGGTCTAAATACTGGCCGCAGTGGTTTAATGTTCCCAACAAGGAAAAAAACGCCCCAAAAAAGGCAGTATTCTCAAGTTTGCTTAAGGACTTGTTGGACAGTGGTAATGAGAAAGAGTCAAGGATTTCAGAAGTGTACCCATAACCCAACCAGCCTCTGCCTTAAAGCATCTATGCTGTTCACAGATATCCTGAAGTTATTGAGAATCCAAACGGTTGACCATGCGGCATTGGAAAAAGACCTTCTCAGAGAAAAATAATCGCCAAAGAAAAAACTGAAAGCTATACAACGTCGAGAGCAGATGTAAAATGCTGACAAGATTACTGAAGCAAGTTTGATATAATGGTTTTTGATTAGTAGAGATATTATTTTAATATGTGATAATTGGATTCGAATTTTCTTTTCAGAATTTTCCTTTTTATCGATTAATTTGAATTGATGAAGCAATCAGAACAAACTAAATATGTGTTGTCTCTTATTTTGTTGTTTGATAACAAAATCTGACAAATTGGCGTTTTTCATCGTATTTGAATACTTCTCGAGAGCAACACAACACTTTCATATAAAATAAATCCCAATACTATGTAGTTTTATAGAAACCTGCGTATATAGAGGCTGTCCATAAGCATTATTGTTAGTTATTCCAGTTATCCTTGCGCCTGTCGGATTGCTTCGGTTAACGTTGTTTATAATTTGTAGGGGAACTGTTCCATTATTCATCTCAGCCCATATATTCATCTCATACAACATGAAAACACAATTAAAAACAGGAAAAAAACGCATATTTTCTAACTAAATCTATTTGCTAATCCATGGAATGGATTCTTTATAGTTCACTTTAGATTTCTCATAAGATAGAATCCTCAAAAACTCACTAAAAAGGTCTAAATTTGATATAATAGTCAGGCATCTGCATTAAAAAATTCATTTATTTCAATCACCTACCTCAGAAAACAAAATCCGCGCAATGTTCTGTACGGCTACAACGGGACTCGTTCAACAGCCAACCAAAGTTTTTCTCATCACTAGCAGACCATTTTTTATTTTAATCACTAAACAAAATCACTCACTACACTAAGAATACTTTAATCTTTGAAATGTTCACCTCAAATTTCCAAAAACAAGCTTGAATTAGCAGAAATATATGAGAAGAATTTCTTCAATTCCTAAATTTCAACTGTATCTATTTTCATCTGTTCTCACTGCCTTGAAGAAAATCAAAGTTGCCAAATCGGTTTCTGTTAATACGAACAAATCATACTGAAAATGTTGAATTATTCCGACATAATTGACATAAATGGACAGCACTGCAGTGGTTACCTAGGTTACCATATTTGCACGTAAACAACTACAGCGGATATCTAGGTAACCTACTACGACGGGCTGCGGCTACGTTCATTCATGATAATGGGATTCATTCACGATTAACAGTATGATGAATATGGAGGCGTCGTAAGATGAATAATTGAGCAGTGATTCAAGTTTTGAGATGGATATGGAAGTGTTGCGAAAAATGGTTTGTTTTACCAAATTCAGTATAAACTTAGCTAAGCTTACTAAATATACAATGCTGAACGTATCCATAAGAGCACGTAAACGTATTTTGTTTATTTGTTCAATGATTTCATGAAAATTTAATGTTTATTCCGTGCATTCTTCGTGAATATCGGCTTAATGAGATGAATAATGGAGCAGTTCCTCTATAAAACGTCGTTTGTAGCTTTAGCTCAAGTATATTGCTTCGATGCATGTTTTACAAGCTTAAAAATAAAAACATGCTTTCTCTAGGTACAGCCTCACTCCGGCAGACGGTATTCGATTTTTTGTTCTCTAAAATTGTTGAATTTGTGAGTATTTTTAGGAATTTGAAATTTTAAAAACATCCCAAGTAACACATGTTGTTATAGAGCAGTTGAGATAACTCCTGCAATACAACCTTCAGTTATAGATTTCAGTTGACATTACTTTTTCCATGACATCTCTATCACCAGAAAAGCGCAAAAATTAAAGGCTACTAGAACAAGTACTGGTACTATATGAAGTATTATAAAACTTCATGAAAGCAAGCCAACTTGTTAAACCGAAGCTGTAAAATACATCTCGAGTACCAATACGGTGGAAATACGTTGGAAATAGGTTATTTTTAAGTTGTAATTGCTAACTAATCAAAACATCTTTGATGCAAGTATAATGTATTACAGAAATGCATACAGCATTACAGAATGTTCACTGATTCATTTATTTGCTAAGAGTCGATTCAACTCACCACTGCATGGGCATAGTTCGTAAACAACTATCTGGTATCTCTTTCTTAATTGCGTAGTAAATCGCAATGTCGTTTCTTTTTTCCTGGGTATATCTGCACTGACCCAGTGGAATAAAGAAAATCGCGCATTCGCGTGTCAGAACTCGCCAAACAAAGGGCATGCGCGAATATGTGGCTATGACAACTTACCCAGCGCATGCGCAATAGTGTCTTTATGCGCAGTGCAACCAGTTCGATGATAGTTTTTGTCAGTGGCACTTTTAATCAATTATAAATTGATGATGAAAAGCAATGTTCAACCTTTGAAAATTAATTGTTTCTGTCGCTTGAATATTAAAATCGTTTTCGCATAGTTTCAACGTTATCTAGACATAAAATAATTCATAACTAGAAAACGTTGTTAGATACACTGTAACAAAAATTGGAGTGATATTGGTTGCACTGTAAGCGTTTTGTTTACCTTTTCATGGCGCATTTGGTCCCACCTCGAATAGTTTTATTAAAATCGTTTAAATAATTTCACTAACGATTTAATCAAGTAATTTTACGTTGGTACTTTACATAGGTACGTAGTATTGTTATTAGGCGTATAATATTGAACGCGCGCGGCTGCCCCGGCTGAGCATTTCATACACAGTTTTTCTAATACATAGTTAAAACATCTGGAGGACAACTTTAAGAATAGTGTCATTTGTGTCATAATTATTGCTTGTTCAACTCATGTTATTTAAAAACATCTCCAAAACCAGGAAAAAATGAGTTTGTGTTCGAAACGTGGTTGAATTACTGATGAAAAACAACTTCTCACAAATGTTGCATTATAAGTTGTTTTCTGTACTGTTTTGATAACATCATAAACACAAGTTACAGATAGCATCTATTAAATACACTTATGCTATGAAATAACATCTCGAGAACAAGAATATAACAACACAAGTTTTGAATTGTGCTCATAGTATTTTTATATGACTACTGTCAGTGTGAATTATTTTCTAACATGTTTTGTGTGTTACTTGGGATGCATCATAAGGTAATTCTGTAATCTTGCATCCTAGGATAATTTTTAATTTCTTTGGTTGTCGAATTCGTAGATTCACGGATCTTCGAACTTTTGGATTATGAATGCTTTTATTTTGGATAGTTGGATGTAGTTGGATTTCTGAACTCTTGTGTGCCCAAATTCTGAGAGTCATTGTTGAATTTTTGAACTTTCTGGATTCGCAAATTATCGGATTATTGTTTTTCTGGCTTCATAGATATTATAATACTCTTATAAAACTTGGATTTTCGGGTGCGAGGATTTCTAGATTTTTTGGATACTTGGAATCTCGAATTCATCTGACATCAATTTGAATGAACGGTGCTGAGTGATTTATATGAAAAACGTTTATAAAAAGAGTGAGTTGACGAAGTTTAAACCTCACCTTCCAAGTAGAAATTCCTTTTGAGTTGATGTCCCGCTATCAAATGCTTGAATAGTTTAGGAAGAAATCCGCAAAATATTCAGTTTTACAAAATCCTTTTAGTTCCGATTTTATGATTCTATCCAGTCTTATAATTTCAGTTCCTATGTATTCGAATTTCTCAAACTTTAAATCTAAAAGGTTATACGTTCAATGATGGCAATTTCGGTCACGGGTTTCTTTAAAACACGTTTTACTTTGTCAAAGCCGACGTTTCAAGGATATATTTCCTCGTCCTCAGGGTTCTTGAAACGTCGGCTTTGACATAGTAAAACGTGTTTTAAAGAAACCCGTGACCGAAATTGCCATCATTGAACGTATTAACTATTTATTGCTCAAACACCGCTTAACCTAAAAGATTATTACATTGATAGATTTCTGTTTTTTAAATGCTTGTCTTTTCGCACTTCTGAATTTTAGGATTGCTGGATTTTTGGGATCTTAGACTGTAAATTCACGAATTCTCAGATTCTTTTAATAGATTTGCCACTCAAGTGACGTTCAAGCTCATCATCAATGAACGATAAGGCAGTGGATAATAAAAGGAGTTAATAAAAAGTGTTGGTTGATAAATTAAGTAGTTCAAGTATAACCTTCCAAAAAGGTCTTCCGAATATGGTAAAGTTAGGCAATCAAACGGTTGAACAGTTTTATGGATGTCGTGTGAATTCCTAACCGCAGGGAAAACGCCATCCACCGGTTGTAATAAGTAAAGGTGAAACCTTCAGAGGAAACTGTTTTTATTGCTGTTTGCACCTGTTTTTTTTTGTGCTGTGGGAGCCACCGTACTAAAAATATTAGTGGTTCTGTCTCATGCATTTTTTATTAGACATTAGGTATTCAGGCCAAACAAATAGCTATCAGATTTGTTTTAAACGTCGGAGACTTTTCGAGACCAATCACGACACCTAGGATATGAAAAATGAAAAAAAAAAAAAACGGTATTCCCCAAAACCATTTTCGTATATAATAACCCGGAAATAAAAATTTCGTTGACCTACAGGCTCAATCACAGAATGATACAATTTACTTTCAATGCAAATAAGCATGAGTACAGATTGTGCATTTACGCCTTGTCCAGTTTTTTTTAACACTGTTTCAGTCGCACACATCGAAATTATTCCATCCATTGTTTAAAACAAACAAACGATGAATTAACCTGCTAAATGCGTTATTACGCCATCCGTCAGATCGAAACATTCTAATGACCCTTTTAGTTAAAGATCCTGAACAACACAAGCCAGCCCGGAGCGCATTCGCTGTCGTATAACAACGCATTGGCAGGCCAATAATGGTGACAGCGCCATCAGCGCGATATGATCTTGTCGCTGGTAATGTATTCATATTTTCGCTCATTAAAATTAACCCAACAACAACTTACGCGCTGCTCGATCTCGTGGTGTCCGCTCAGAACAAACGGTCAGTTTCAAGAACGCGATCGAAAGCCCTCGCGACTTAGGCCCCACGGGCTCCGATCGGAAGGTAAATACAACACTGACTCACGTGCGGACGGTCCATGAGACACACGCAAAGTATCGTGCTCGCAAATTAAGAATAAAAACAAAACAAAACTATCTCTTCAACTGGGTTCGGCGACTCCAGGCCAGCTCGGACGATGTGTTGAGCAATATCGTTCACGTATGATTAACGGACCAGCCACCGCTTGCGCACACTCAGAACTTGAGTCAGAAGTCCGCTTAAGGTTATTTACATTACAAAAAAAAAAAATTTCATTTCACTAAAAGTTGGTTTCAGGAGGAGCGCAGCTGAACACCACTTGGTGAGCTAAATGTTTAAATCACCTTGCTACGCATAGATCTTTTCTTTTCATTTCAAACTTCTCTCGGCTAGCCTCTCACCGTGGGGAGGTCATGTTGTCGCGAAGGGCCTACCCATGTTTATGTTTTGGGACGGGCTTTGGGCTTTGTGGATACACGGTGCGACGGTTCAGCAACCGGGCACTCGCCGAACGGCTTCATCTCGTTGATTTATTCAATTTAATTGCAGCGGCTGGTTTGCATTGCATGACAGATCACGCGTACCGGTTCGTGCTTTTCTACGGCCGACCCTTCAGGCCGACAGCACCTTTCGATATTCTAAGCGGCCGATGTGTAGCAGCCAAGGGTAATCACAGTCACCAAGTTTTATGTGGTTAAAATTGAAAAATAACGAAATGCCACCAAACAACAATATGTATTAGGCTGTCACTCGTCGTCCGTGACTGTTGGGACCCGCGTCCGGCTGCGTGGGTTAACCTCCAACTGAACGCTCCATGCAGACCGAAAACTGTTGCCCTGAGCAAAAGTATTAATTATTTATCCGCGTTCAATCGATACACTTTCCTGCTTTTCCAGTATTGGTACCTACCTGCTGATTTTTGTTTTCAGCCTAAAGCTGAATTATATCGTTAACGGACGACGACGGTTCGATACCGATGCGTCAACACTCCGGCGCACGGGTTTCGCAACCAATTTACCGCAGCAGCAGCAGCAGGCTGACTGTAAGCGAACCGGATGATATGACCATAAAAACAAATTTGTGAAGCGAAACCAATGCCGAATGGTTCCAGGCTAGATACGGACGAGAAATAAGAGCAAACGTCTGCTGCTGCTGCTGCTGCTCATATCGTGTGTTTTATGCTGTGGGTTTGCTTTAAGCAGTGACCTTTGTATTTAGTAATTTCAAGTTCACTGTCAGACAGTGGTTAATAGGCAAGGGTTAACACATCTCAAGTGTTAAATTACCGCTCACTTTGCTAATGTGACTAACGGGTGACCCAAAAGGACTGTCGTAAAGTTGGTGATTTATTTATGGCGCTTTTCCGATTCGCACACGTTATGGTCAGATTTCGCACCAAAAATGTAAACAGAACAATTCATCCAGCGAACACCACTGAAAATATATTTTTGTTATTCTCTGCACGCACATTTCGTAAACATGGAATTCGTAGATTGTACAGCACTTTTGCTGAATGTATAGAACATTTGTACTGCAAGTTATCGAATAGAATTGCAACTTTACGCATAATTTGTACAATTCACGAATGTACTTTCATACGAACGTGGATAAAAACGAACGAAAAAAAAAACGGAAGCACGAGTATTTACTTGAACGAAATTTTTGTGTTCTGTTATTTTTGATTTCGTATAATGTATATGTTATTGCGTAAGCTTACTAATTATGAAGTAGAATACTTCTCTCAGGAAGTTCGGCTACATAGGGATGTGAAATGAAAATCTAAAACCGAAAAAAGTGAAAAATATGTCCAATTTCAAATGCTAATAAATCGGTTAGTATTCGATGGATTTCCTTCGTTCTTGCAGCAATAGATTGGAAAATCTTCTAAGATTCTTCCCATAATAAGATAATTGTAATTTTATTATTCACACTATTGTACTGTTGAAAATAGTCAAGCCTTGTCAAAACGAAAAATTCGACCTCTGATTGGTCGTTTTATGCTTGCTTCCCAAGCACGGTCGACAGGATTATATACCTTGCAATTGAAAACATGCTATTTGGCCTATATAAGAGCCTGTTTCAGCCGGAGCCGCTCATCATTCTTCGTCTCACGCTTGGTGTGTATAGACGTGTTTGTTACAACAACTGAAAGTTTTAGTTTACCTATCGCATTCGTTTATTTTACCTATCGCATTCGTTATACAACAGTACGTTGTCGTGTCCCAACGAAATGGGAAAAACGGGTTCCAGTAAGGAGCAAAACAATAAGCGTCCTCGTGACCCTGCTGAAAAGGATGATGGAATCGGCAAGAAGATACTAGCTGCTAACAAGTTTGCATCGCTGGCTGACCAAACTACCGAGAAAACGGAAAAGAAGGAGAAAATGCCACCTTTCTACGTAAAAGGTTTCCCGCCTGGACTAAGGCAACACTTCAATGAACTTATCAGCAAAGGGCTGATAGCTACCCTGAGACTATGCACGGACGGCTACAAAATCGTCGTTCCATCCACCCCACATTACAAGGCAGTAGAGGCTTACCTGAAGCAAACAAAAGCGGAGTATTTTACTCACGATATTGCAGCCACAAAACCATTCAAAGTTGTACTGCGTAGTTTACCGGAATTGGAACTGGACGAGTTAAAAACGGAGCTTGTCGCTTGCGGCCTAGAAGTGGAAGCAGTATACAAAATGATAAGACACAACAAAGCCATCAAGTATCGTGATCAGTTATACCTGATCCACCTGACCAGGGGTTCAACTACACTGAGCACAGTGAAAACAATCACCGTCCTATTCAACATCATCGTGCAATGGGAGCGATACAAACCGATTCATCGCGATGTCGCGCAGTGTTCCAATTGCTTGAACTATGGACATGGCACAAAGAAATGCCACATCAAGAGTCGCTGCATGAAATGTGCAGGTCCGCATCGAACAGTGGATTGTCTTGTTGAGGAAGCCGAACAAATCAAGTGTCTCAACTGTGACAAAGAGCATGCTACGAACAGACGTTCCTGTCCAAAACGAGCAGAATTTATCAAAATTCGAAGTGAAATTGCCAATCGCCAGCGACCGTCGAATAGAAAAAGTGTACAACCTAGCGTTACACCAACCCCGCCAGCGACTTCAAGTACGTTGCCGTTTCCTCCTCCTCCAACTGGTGGTGTTCCTAGCCGGGACCCCCCCGGACTTTTGAGTTATGCACAGGCTGCCAGCATGCCCCCAGCAAGTAGCAATTTGTACTCGATGGAACAGCTAGCTACGCTGTTTCTTAAACTCGATCAGCAAACAAAGGCTTGTCGCACCAACCAGGAACAGATTGCGGTCATGATGACTTTTTACTACCGTCATGGATCCATTCTTTCGAATTCTTAACTGGAATGCCCGCTCTGTGGCCAACAAGAAGTTAGAACTTCTACATTTTCTGAACACACATCACATCGATGTCGCTGCAATAACCGAAACACATTTGAAGCCGAACATGAACTTCTGCCTGCCGGAACACTCGGTAGTCAGACTGGACCGCACAACCTCAGCTGGGGGCGGGGTTGCAATCGCCATAAGGAGAGGACTACCATACAAATCACTACCGAGTTTCAACACAACCTTGGTCGAAGCTGTAGGAATCGAAATTACCACCACTGATGGACCACTCACATTTATTGCGGTCTATTGTCCGAAGCAGTCTCGACGGGCAAATGGAACCACAGTGAAATTGAAGAACGACATCCAAAAGCTGTCTAGAAGAGGAGGCAATTTCGTCATCACAGGTGATCTCAATGCTCGCCACTCCGCTTGGGGTGACTCCAGGTGCAACTCAAATGGTAACATCATCATAGAAGATTCCGAAGCTGGATATTACTATCCCGCTCATCCGCAATTGCCAACTTACATCTCTCCTGGTGGTGTAGGCTCCAAGCTTGACATTTTTCTGACCAACATCACCGATCGATTTTCGATTCCGAAAACTATAACAGAGCTCTCCTCGGATCATCTTCCGGTCATCGCTGAGATTGGTGCTAACGTAGAGCGGCGCCAAGTTCAACAAAGAAGAAATTACCATCGTGCAAATTGGGTTCAGCTGCAGCGGTATGTTGAAAACCATCTTGATGCGGACATCACTTTGAACAGCACTGGAGACATCGATCGTACTCTACAGTCCATGATAGACGTCATCCAGGAAGCAGAGTGCTGCTACATCCCATCTGTTCCAGTGACACGTAAGTTTGCGTAAATCGACGATAACACCAAGCGCACAATTTCCTTGCGAAGCTCGCTGAGAAGGCAATATCAACGTACCCGCAACCCTAGGCACCGATTCTACGCTAGACAGCTGACAAAAATCGTTCAAGAACGTCTGGAGAAAGGGAAAAACAGACAATTTGCAACCGAATTACGTAATTTGCCCAACTGCTCACGGCCATTTTGGCGTGTGGCTAAAGTGTTGAAGAACAAACCAAAACCCATCCCGCCATTAATAGTGAATAGTGAAACTCTGCTAACTTCCCGCGAAAAGGCTTGTGCTATCTCTCAGCATTTTTCCGCTACCCACAATCTTGGTCGTGATATTGTGAGTGGAATCAAACCAGCTGTCAGTGAATCGATAGTAATTCTGGCCCGCACACCGAATATCTTACCACCTGATCAGCAGATAACAGTGGACGAGGTACAGAACAACATTAAATTCTCTCGGAACATGAAGGCTCCCGGATTTGACGGAGTGTTCAACCTTGTGCTCAAAAACCTTGGACCAACAGCCTTGTCTGTGGTGGAAAAAGTGTTCAACCGATGCCTTGAATTGGCGTACTGGCGAAAGTGATTCCCATTTTGAAACCAGGAAAGGATCCCACATGCCCCAAAAGCTACCGTCCCATCAGTCTGCTTCTGCCCTCTGCCCTATTAGAACGATGCATCTACAGCCGTATTCTGTGCCACGCAGAAGTGAACAACATATTCCTGGACGAGCAGTTCGGTTTTCGCAGAGGCCATTCAACAACATATCAACTGCAGAGTGTAACAAAACTCATCAATCGGAACAAGGAGCTATCTAAAACAACTGCCATGGCCTGCCTGGACATAGAAAAAGCATTCGACAACGTGTGGCACGGCGGGCTTATCTACAAGCTACAGCGCTACAACTATCCCGTTTATCTAGTGAAGATTGTGCAAAACTATCTTACGCTGCGCAAATCTCAGGTCTGTGTGCTGGGTGGACTGTCTGACCCATACGACGTAGGAGCTGGTGTTTCACAGGGCAGCATCCTTAATCCTGTTCTGTACAACTTATTCACATCAGATATTCCTGAACTACCCAATGGAGGCATCCTGTCGCTGTTTGCTGATGATACCGCCATCATGTACGAGGGCAGACAGATCAACCAAATAGTTAAAAAGCTGCAAACTGGGCTTAACGTCTTTGTGAATTACCTCACCTCATGGAAAATTTGTGTAAATGCATCAAAAACTCAGACCATAGTCTTTCCACATCGGAATAGTCAACGTTTGGTGCCGACAACAAAGATTCGGTTGAACAATGTGGATATTTCCTGGTCGTCAAATGTTCGCTACCTTGGTTTGACCTATGATCATAAGCTACTTTATCGCCCCCACATTGAACAAACAGTAACGAAAAGCTTAGTGCTAATGAAGAAGTTGTACCCGCTAATCAACCGAAAATCGAAATTATCCGTCGTGAATAAATTGACGGTATACAAACAGGTCATCCTGCCGCTGCTTCTATACGCCTCGTCGATCTGGAGAACCTGCGCGAGAACCCACCTGCAAAAGATTCAACGGATCCAGAACAAGTTCCTGAAAATGATCTTGAACGTGCCCTTCGGAACCCGAACATCAGAAGTGCATCAAATAGCTGGTATCGATATGACCGAAAACATAATCTCTGCACACGCTGAAAACACTAAAAACAATGCACTTAACTCTAGTGCGGTGCTCATTCGTGAGCTTTATTTATAAGTAGCTAGGTATATTTATTTAATAATTAAAACTCTAATGCCGAGCATTAAAATGTAAATCATGTACGTAGAAAAGGAAAAAGTAGTAACACTTATAGTACATTGAAAACATCAGAGTTGAAAAGTTGATAAAATTGAATCTCTCACAATGTTAAAAAAAAAACAAATGTGTAATGAAAATACCGTAAGAAAAATAAAGAATATTGAATCAAAAAAAAAAAAAAATCCGGAGCCGCTCATAATAGTTCTATACAGCGACAACAGCAGTCGTCCTTCCTTAGCAGCAGCACTAGCCCTGTGGTTGGTCACCACGTCTCAGGAGCAGCGCGGTTTTTCTCAGCGTGTGTCGCCAGCCAGCCATTATTCCCCCCGTGTTGGGACAGCATGAAGATTGCCATCAGGAAATCCAATTTCGGAAATCAAAATGCCTTTTTTAAGGCAAATAAACAAGTCATTGAAAGTTAATAATTTTTGTCAACGCAAGCAAGCATTCTGTGTTGCATCCTAGCAATTCAAATTTGTCGCACCCGTCTAATTTACGGAATGTGAAATAGCTTCCACAGTGCATGTTGTCCGTGTAGCTTGTTTCCCCCAATGTTAGGGCAGCTCAAAGGTTGTAATTAGCAACCGACTTTGAACCGCAAAATGCTTTTTTCAAGGCAAATAAAAACATAATTGAAGGTTAATAATTTTCTGGCATCAACACAAGCAGACATTCTGTGCGGGATGCAATCAAATTCTGTTGTAGTTGTCCAATTTTTACTTTATTTAGTAATCCCCCCACTGTAGGGGCAGCGCAAAGGCTGCGATCAGCATGACCAACCTTGAATAACAAACGGTTAACGTTTATTCACTAAAAACTCATCCAATTCAAAACAGGTTTTAGTCTGAGTACAATAATTTACACAAAAAGACATTAAAAATTACCGCATTATTAGACGCGTTTCTCCAGTCATGCCTCGTGAACGTGAAGGTTCCCTATCACAGACATAGATTTCGTGCTCCAGCACGTTACAACACGTGGAAATTGTCTATTTACTAGTCCTGCCCATAATTCAAAAATTGGCTAATATGCCATTTTTACCAACATCGAGAAAACAGTTTCTCGTGATGGTACACACCCTAAACAAGGTCCCTACGGAAGCCGATTGTCAAAAAATGCATTTGGGAAGGCAGCAAACGTGAAACAATTTTGGCTAATATCTAGAATAATTGAGAATTTGGCTAATATCCAATATCCAATTTGAACCTGTGGCATGTTCACGAACCAGTGTATTATTACTGCACTGTGTTTCTTCTAACTTTCGAAAGTGTGTTGTAGCTTGGTGGTTACTGGCGACAGGTGAGCGATCGTAAGGCCATTGCATCAAATTTGACTTTTTCACGAAGAATATTTGATGCTACAAGAATTTATTTGTTGTACTGCGAAACCCAATGATCAAAACGTGTGACTGTTTCCTATTGTCTTAAACCTTTACATTTAAAAAAATGATATTTTGCTCTTTGATTAGGAGTATTATTAATAAAGATAAGATTCAGATTTCATTTTGGATTTGATGAGAAAAAATAGGAAAGTGGATTGTGAGATTACCATGAATAATAATATTTTCGTTATATTATTATATTGCCGCATGTAACAATTGTCTCGTCGTCCTTTTCATCCTCACTTGTGCTTCCGTGTTGTTTTATTGAATTTAAAACCATTTGCATCACCAACGAGTACGATATAATTCACATCGTATGGATATTAGCCGAATTGCACACCGTTTTGTCAACTGACCTTTCGTTTATAATTGAAAAAAAAAACTGTGTTAAAAATACGTGGCGGATGGAATTTTTCTACAGATTTCTCTGTTTCAACTCAACGGCAAGGGTCCAGCATATATGAAGGGTGACATACTGAACTTTTTTAGTTGTCATGAGCAGTCAAAATATGTAGTACCGATAAAAAACTTTCAGAGGCGTTTTTCTCGATTTGATGCCTACGGCATATTAGCCAATTTTTGAATTATGGGCAGTAGTGCAACATTTCTTGGAAGTGTTTTATTATTCTTGGGTAAGAGACTACGAGTGCATTTATTGCATTTATTGAGAAATCCATCGGAAGTGTATTCAGTGCTATGTCTAAATATATGAACGCCAAATACAAGCGTGAAGCTCGGAAACGCGCGAAGGACCAGCATGGGGGAAGTGCATCGAAGAAACCAAGTACCAGTACGGAGGTCAATTTAAAAGCAGCCAGAGGTAACACGTGTAGGAGAAATCGAACCATTTTTAGGACAACCAAACAAATGAATTGAAGTTTTAATATTTTCTTGTTCTGAGCTTTAACCAAAAGTTAATTATCTTAATTTTAATTCGCGCCGCAAAGAGTTTGTACTTTTCCTGTTCAGTGAGGTCGTATTTATATGTGCAAACTGAAATTGAGTAGTACTTCAACTTCGTTTGCACAGAATTTTCAATACTGCCAATGAGCGGTCAACATTTATTTACTCGGAAAAATGACTGACACGCAAGCAGCCGGGTTATCTTTCTTGTAAAAGTATTCTACTTCAATCTTGCGGTCGTGGCTTTGCACACAACCTTCCTGTGATTTTTTTCGTACTATTTACATTATGCAGCGTTTATTTGAGCCGTTGAGAGCAAAAGTGGTACATGTGCCATTAAATAAATTTTTCAGGAGACGCGATAAACGAAAATTATTTTCAACGATTTTTTCCAACATAACTGCACTAAATCATTGCTGGAAAGGTTTCAAAAGACGGTACATGAAAGCATAACGAGTTCAGGTTGAGAAACTTACACAAACTTCAAGTGAAAAACATGTACCACTTTTGTTCTATGGGAAAAATAATGACAACCAGAAAACCTTGAGAGCAAAAGTGGTACATGTCCAGTGTGAGCATTAAGGATGCTCTCTAATCTTAGGACATAGAACATTCATGTCTTCAGCAAAGTTGTCCAAGTGATTGAGTACTATAGAGTGATGGTCTGTTTGTTAAGGAATTCTGTCTCTTTGTGGCGCTAGTGAATATGTATTTGATAACAGCATACGAGTTGATACTGATATAGGTAAAATGCTTTTTGTTACAAAATAGTCATGGGTACACGTGTGAGAAAATTCCAAAGCAGACAGATCTTCATCTGAAAGTACTCAACCACTTGACCAACTTTGGTGAAGACATAATTGTTTTATGTCCTAAGATACTCGACTTACAATTCATCTAACACGCACAGACTGGACATATACCACTTTTGCTCTCAACGAAATGGTGATTATGTTAATAACCAAAAATTGTGTTGGCTATAATTTTGGTTTAGGTTATCAGATCTCGGTTTTTGTTGGATATTCTAGTACATTATAGCGTGCTGAATCAATTTATGCAAAAAACCCAAAAAGTGTAAAAATGGCACATGTACCACTTTTACTCTCAACGGCTCATTTGTTCAATTGATTGTGTTCATTTCTTGAACCTTTGGTTACGTATACGAATAGAAATCTGCAACCTTTTTGACAGTTCTGACGAAATTACCTTCATATTTAATACTCATTAAAGATATACTACAATGAAAATATATTTTCATTATTCCACTTACGCACATTTCGTAAACATGGATTTCGTAGAGTGTACAGCACTTTTGTGGATTTTATAGAACATGCGTATTGCAAGTTATCGAATAGAATTGCAACTTACGCATAATTTGTCCAATTCACGAATGTACTTTCGTATGAACGTGGATAACAACGAGTAATTACTTGAACGTGTTCTGTTATTTTCGATTTCGTATAAACAGAGCTGGTAGACACATGGTTACAGAGTCCGCTTTGATAAGCAGATGGTCGTGAGTTCCATTCCTTCAGCGACACTTATGTAGACAATAAAAAAAATTTGTTTTAGTTATAGGTGGCGTTGGGCACGACTTCTACTGCGGTTCTTGGCAATCGCTGAACAGCCGCCATTTTATAAAAAAATAGCAATGATTTTTTTCTATTCTCCAAGAGTTGCTTAATCCAATGATATATTATTTATATACCTTACATCTCAAATGTCCTTTAAAAAAATCATGAAAAAAGCCTTGTTTTTTTTTTGAGCATTTGGTAGATATTACCCCTTAAGTATATTATATTTTTTACGACTTTTTCTGAAATTTTTGTGTAAATAAATCATTCATATATAATGGTTCGACCATGATGCTGTTGCAAGATAGCAAAATGCAGAATCAGCTATATTTAAAGATCTAGAATATATAAAAGGGCGTGAGAACGAATGGAGCAAATGAATTGAAACATTTGTGCATTTTTTTACCCGTAATTTCTCTTACGGGGGTCTTAAATTTATTTATAAAGCTTATAAAACATCAATTTAAATTACGACATTTTAAACAAATATATTTGTTACACACAGCTAGTATACATTTTTTTCGTTTACCTTAGGTACTACAATTTGCAATATATCTGTATAAATGCATGACTAAATAATTTTAGCACAAGTAAATATATAAGTATCTCTTAAACACAAAAACATATCTACGATGGCACAACAAAGAATATTGAGTGTTGAGAAGATTCCTTACTCACATTACCTAGAACGGTTAATGTTATTAGAGTAAATTACATATACTTAGATTTGTCTAATTTGAAGGTTGATTTCTAAACCAACATTCAATAGAACCATCAAAATTTTACTGTCTCTTAGGTTTAGAAACAATAAAGTGTTGGTTATTATAACGTAGGAAACTCAATTATCATAAAAAAATTCAATCCCCATAAAGGAAATAATAAGTTGTAACTGTAACTTACAATTATTATTTAATTTTCAGCATTTTTACCAACAACGAACGATTCGAACTAAAAAATCATTGATATATTCCATAAAACACAACATGTAGATTCGTAATAACATTTTTATCATTTTACATTTCTTATGAACTAATAGTACACAATTCAATTCTCAAGTAACCATATTTACGTATTTCGAAAAATAATTTAGCAGAAAATGCTTATTGTCGTGAAGAAATGTGCCAATTCTAGTTCCAAAAATAGGTTTCATCAATTCAAACTATGCGATTCCGTAGGTGGATTTTGACTTTTATATGCCCGAAATTTGTAGAAATTCTTAACACCAAGTTTTTAAGAAATGTTTCAGCTATAATTTAGATATATCAGACCATCAAACTAATAATAACGACATTTCGAAATACGACATCTACTTTTAACCACAGAACATTGATCTCTGCAAATGAATAGACTCTTTGCGTATTATATTATTTCTAGATAATTAACATATTCAGCTGATGTACCAAGTTTAAATATTTCATGAGGTCTTTGATACATCTATTACTTAACATTAATGAAGAAAATTCTACAGAACTGATGTTACCGATGTGTCGTGTTTTTCCTCCTCGTCACTGACGTACATCCTGGTTAGATCCGAAGCCACTGACGCTGTCTCGCAGCCACTGTTGCAGCAAGCATAGAACAGAGCAAAAAAATCAGTCATTGTTGGAAACTATTTGATCAGAATGTTCGCTTGATTAGCAAAGAACAAGGCTATTAGGTCTCAGTCGGCAGCACGTCAGCGAACATTATTAGTTCATTATGTTCGGTTGAGGTCACGTTCTTGGTTGACCTAAAAACCACGCCAAACGAACGTAGAAGCATTGTTTTTAAGTAGGTAACCGGGGAAAATAAATTGCTTCACTACGGGTATGCGAGGAAAAAGTCGATGAGGCACTCGGTGATGAAGCATAGCAGCGAAAAAAACGTTTGAAAAGTCAAGGTTCCAGCTTGTACAAACAATACGATGGAGATGTCTCATGAAATAGACGGCACTCCCCGCGATAGCAATTGTTCGCTTCAAATGTATGCCCAGTTTAGCATAGGAAGAAAGAGCTTTGACTGGCTTTGAACTTACCTTACAATGTCGTGTTCCTCCAGCAAAGGTTCATCGGGATGCTCATCGATGATCATATCGTTGCTGGAAGACTGAACGGTTGTTGGCAAATCTGGCGGCAATTCCACGGCGAGCGATGGCTTATTGTCGGATTCGCTTTCCTGTTGCGTTTCGATGTCCATCTTCATTGTTCGACCTTGTTGCTCTTGATAGTCTCTTGATGATTTACTAAAAAAAAAAAAGAAAATCGAGTAAAAATAAAAATCCTTAAATATTGAAATGTGTTGGGTGTTCTGTTACACTAGTTCTAATCGCGTCGATCGTACACACATCAGTTTTTCAAAGTAAAAGGTAATCATCATTATAAATTCGTCTGGATTTGTTTTGAAATTTAGAGAAAATGTAATATCTTCCTTGCAAGTCTATTCATCCTAAAGATCGCTCCCTTTATTGAGAAGTTGATGTATTCCAAGTGTTTCAAACGATTATCAACAAACCTTTTTTGGTGCAGGTGCAGTTGTTTATTTTGGGTTGAATTTGGATGAATCAGCTAAAATATTGATCGGGATTGAAAAACTATTTAAAATTGTAATATCCATTATTTAGTATTCTTAAACCAGTGTCTTGGGAAAGCACTAATATATCACTGTATACCGCAGTAAAGTAATTTTAAATACAGTATTTAAAATTTTAGTAAATTGTATGAGATCTATTGCAGCGTAGAATTATCGTAGAATTATTCGGTATTCTCTTAAAAATCCTCATTAATATACAATTCATACGATGTCATAAAACAGATTTTTACTGTAAAACATAGTATTTTTTTCAATTTGTCGTCGAAACGTAGGTGTCTTTGCTGATTCTTTATCAGGTCAAAATATGTTTTGTTTCTAACTTCTTAGGTTTCCTATTCTTAGTTTTGAAGAAACGTGAACATTCACAAAAGTTATATTAAATTGCATCAAAACATGACTGTTGATATCGTGAACTTATCACTCGGCAATTTTTTTTTCGTATTCATTGCTCCACAGATAAGGGATAATATAATTTGTAAGATTCTAGCAAGCAAATATTACAAATGCCTTCGACAAGTGCAATTCGCAATCTATTTCATTGCTTCAAACTGCAAACAAGAGTCAGCTCAGTATTTTAAATTCTTCGTGTATAGCGGGATGTCCAATCATGAATGTATAAGTCATGAAGATAACCACATGCCTATTAGTAGAAGATGAAGAGTACAAAGCACGGTAAATAACGTTTTCAGTCAACTTGAGTATTTTTGTCAACAGAATATTCTACGCCTGTTGTTTTAACCCGTTATGGACCAGGTGTTCGATTTTTCAAACAGTACTTAAGAAACTTTTTACGCATAACTGAGATGAGATAGATGAGATTTTATCGTCCCACTCCGTAGGGAAAATATTGATGATAATATATTCTAGTGGCTAACAGATGACATTGTTGAAGTAGAATACTTCTCTCAGGAAGTTCGGCTACATAGGGATGTGAAATGAAAATCTAAAACCGAAAAATGTGAAAAATATGTCACATTTCAAATGCTAATAAATCGGTTAGTATTCGATGGATTTTTTTCGTTCTTGCAGCAATAGATTGGAAAATCTTCTAAGATTCTTCCTAAATGCAGATAATTGTAATTTCATTTTTCAAACTATTGGACTATTGAAAACAGTCAAGCCTTGTCAAAACGAAAACTTCGGCCTCTGATTGGTCGTTATATGATTGCTTCCCAAGCACGGTCGACAGAATCATAGACCTTGCCATTTGAAATGTGCTATTTGGCCTATATAAGAGCTTGTTTCATCTGAAGTCGCTCATTATAATTCTAGACTGCAACAACAGCAGTCCTAGCAAATGCATCCAATGAAAAGAACGTTCTGAAAAGCTTTTCAGTGTTTATTTTCCCCCAAGGGATACTTTATTCGCACTGCCAGTGATAACGCCAAGATGTAATCGGCATCTTATCAAACATTGAATTGAACAGCAAGTTGTCCTTTTCAGGTTGAAATAAAAACCTAATTGAAGAGTTAATATTTTCTCTTAAATCAATTTACACTTTCAGGAAATTTGTAACTGATATATATTTGGCTTCATCTCCGTGTCTCAGAACGTACTGAATTATCTTTTCCTTCAGTCATGAGCACAACATCCGAAAAGCTTTCATTATCAGCATAAAAATTAATTTTTCGCATAATCAAAATTCAACAATTATCAAGTCCAAATCATGACAAGCAACTATATTATTGAGAATGGTCAATCCTTGTTGAAGCGCGAAATTTGACTGATATGATTAGTCGTTAATATGATTGCTTCCCAAGCACGGTCGACAGCAGTCTTCCCTTAGCAGCAGCAGTAGCAGTGCAGTGGATACCAGGCGGATAGCGGCCACAGCTGTGGCATGGCAATGGATAGTGCACTAGTTGCAGCGGATCTCAGCACCGATAGCAGCTGGGCCAGCTGATGCAGGGACAGCAGATACCAATTGCAGCGTATAGCGGCCAAAACATGGCTACGGATAGCGTAGCAGTTGCAGCGGGTTTAGCATCGATAGCAGCTGATGCAGTGAGGCACTTTAGTGAAATGCAGTCTCTGTGCGATAGCGGGCGCTAGTAAATGCATTCAATGAAAAGTTGACTCATTTTGACAACACATGAGCCATCTAGTTTTGAGTGTTAAATCAGCTTTTCACTGTTTATTTTATCACAAGGGATACTTTATTCGCACTGTCAACGATAACGCCAAGAAGTGATCGGTATCTTATCCGATATTGAATTGAACAACAAATTTAAAAATGACTGACACGCAAGCAGCCGGGTTTTCTTGTAAAAGTATTCTACTTCATCCTTGCGGTCGTGGCTTTGCACACAACCCTCCTGTGATTTTTTTTGTATCATTTATCAATGTTCTGCAGCCATATATTTTTCCATGCTTGGGCCCACTGTAGTGTAAAACGACTACAGTTAAAACTAGGTTGTGGAAAGGCGAAAAATTTTTTTTTCATCAATTTTTTCTTTATTAGAACACTACAAGCTCGCATCGCGTAATTGCGTTGAAGGAAAACCTGGAGCTAGGTCTGGTCCATACTGGGTTATTTTTGGATTAGTACCCATCCGGAGTTGTATTCCGATATCAGCTGCTTCGAATTCATCTGAATACATCTTTTTTTATTGTTTTTGAATCATAATTAGGTAAAAAGCTCTTTAAAGCGGGATGTTGTATGAGCATTTTTGATGTAGAATTACGTCTAGCGGCAACTTTCTGGGATAGGGATGCAAGTTGAAAAAATGTAAACATCGAGATCATCAACTCAACTCAGTCAGTTTACAACGGATTACCTTCATTCTTACAGCAACAGATTGGACTATAACTATAACTACTGTACTGTTGAAGCAGGTAAAGCCTTGTTGAACGCTTATTTCGACCAATTAGAGCTGAAAACGGGCGAATTTCTCAGTAGAGGACTTTTACACTATTATAGAAATTTGATTGGTTAATGACTGGACCAAAGGCGCAAAACAGTTTCCGCTAGTGAATCTCAGCCTTCCAGCTACCGAACCTCTACCTTCTCGCAGTACCAACTGATGTATGAGTAACTATTATCATAAGTCCTGCTAGTGCCCGGGACTTGAATTAATTGCACTTCGATGGTCTTCCTACGACATAGTGGGGTTGGTCACTAGCCTTGCAAGCCCACGCCTTTGAAAAAACAACAGCAGCGAACAATGGACTAACGATTTGGTACTTGAAACATGGAACTGCCGATCGGCAAGATCGATCTTTCAACTTAGTGGGAAGCACCAGCGCAATTAAGTTATATTACAAAGGAGTGGCAGATAAGTTTTTATTATGCGATCAGAGGTGGCGAATAAAAAGTTGTGATGTCACAACAATAGTTTACGCTCGACATTTAGTGCGGATTTTCGACAAATTGTTTTTCATTTTGTGTTTCTAACGTTTTACGGGTAACAAAAAACCCTAAATGCCATCGTGTGTAGTAGAGGAGCCCAGAACGATTCAACCGAAAGTTTTAAATTTGAAAATTGTTTGACATTTAATCGATAAAACTCATGCTAGGTTAGTTCCAGCCCAGCATATAACTTCATGTATTTGAAAAAAAAAAACGTTTGGTTCAATAACTCAATATAGCAAGAGCTCAATCACACGTTTTTCGGTAGTTGTTATCAAGGTTTGGGCGAGTGACAGGAAAATATTCTCACTTCTTCAGTTGTGATTTAGAGCATTTCTAATTGTTTTGTTATTTTTCACGATAGCGACAAGTTTGTTTCTTTCTCTGTGTGCGAGAAACAAAATCAAAACCGCGCAACGAGAAACAAAGACGAAAATTTAATGAATGCTCATTGAGAAAACTTGCAACTCTTTTTACCAATAATTTATGATACTCAAAAGAACCCGTTTTGATCTAAATCAAATTTCTAGTAAATAAGTGTTGATCATTCATAGGTAGTAATTTTTCCTCGATGAATAAAGACTGGCTGAAGAAGTTAAAATCGCTGCTGTAAAATCAAATTCACAACTGTGTTCGTTAAGACGTTTTAATATTTTCAATGACAATAATAATCTTCGATAAACACCCGCTATAGTTATTCACACACATGCTATAACTATCTAAACACGCGTTAAAACTATTCATACACACGCTGTAGCTATAGCTATCCATACACACGCTATTCCTTTCCATACATCCGATACAACTATCTATACACACGCATAAGCTATCCAACCATGTGCTATTACTATCCATACATACGCTATAACTAATCATTACACACGCAGCAGCTATCCACACACAAGCTATAACTATCCGTACACACGCTGAAGATATACACGCAATAGCCATAATATGCTACACATGCTAGTGTCTTACACACGCTATAGCTAGCCATACACACGCAACAGCGCCATCCCTATCATCGCAATACAGATGCACATACGCTATATGTGCACACTGCACACACACCCAACGTTTTCACCCAACGATATCTGAATTGGATTACCGCTGGTGGGGTCCAACTCAGATCGAAGGAGCACCGAACTGAATGAAGAAATGCAGCTTCCCACTACCTCCGCCGCTGCTGCCTGATACCACCGCTCTGGTTCTGCTGCAGCTCAGTTTGGCCGCTGGAATCAGCCACCGCTGCTGATTATACAAGACCGGCCTGGTGGCCTTTCACTTGTTAACTGATGACTGCTATGAGACGACACAGGCTATTATATAGCCCAAAGCAAAAATCCATCCGCGAGCAAACAAGAAGCGAGCTTGTGATTGGTTGAATGTGCACGACTTTTAACACAACTTTTAACTAGTTTAGTATCGAAAACATATTTAAATTATTATATGACAATCTTGCGCAATATTTCCCCTATCAATCAAGCCATTGGTGTTTAGAATCTGTTCAGTGGTAATGATAAAAGAAGCATTTTAAAACGGTGTTGAAACACCTGTTGCAGCTACCGAAAGCGAGCTCGTTATTGGTTGAAAGCTGTGAGACTGTTTACAAAGTCAGATCGGTTGTATCCGTTAGTGTCGACTGTGCTTGTGAAGAGAGGTGGTGATTGGTTGCTCGGTATGATTTAGACAATCGATGTGATTTATCAATTTTTAAATAGTGTATCTCGAACAATAGGTTATTTTTGTTACATAAATTCAACCGTAAAAGAATTTCTGATCGGTTGAAGCCAAAACCTCGAAATTCTGAAAAGAAATGACTGATATATAAGCGCTCAAAACCTGACCACTTTTCCCTGGTTTTCCCCGGTTGAATTACTAGATTTTCAAATTCAGGTGCCTAACTTCGATATAGACGATAGTCCAACGTCAAAAACAAACTTGATAGCAGAAAGCCAGAACCAAGTTTTTTTTGTTCTATTTGGAGCCCCAAACAATCCTCAATTTATCGGAAGTCGATTGGTTTAGTCTCCACTTGGCGCATTGCATTTCAAATTTATATGGAGATTTGTATGGAAAAACCAACGTTTTTGCATTTTCCATTATAAAGAGCTCAAAGTGGCTCAAACCATAGGTTTCATGACTTCAAATGGTAGGTTTTTTGATACCTAACAACTTGGCCTAAGACATCAAAGAGCTAGGGTGTCCCAAAAAAATACTAGAGCTGTTCAAAGTTGAGTATGTCGAAATTTATGTTGCAAATCGTTTTTTCTGCCAACACTGCCAGTGTACCGGCGTTAGTCAGATTTCCATCAGAAGTAACCTCTGAAACACATTGTAGATTCTACCTACGCCTAGAATATTGACCTGAATTTGTTTGTTTGATCCAGTTGAGTGTATAAACTCGTTACGACAGGTTATTTCTGATGTGAATGCTACTGGCGCCGGTACATTGGTAACGTTTGATTTTCTGCATTTAAATCGACATACTCAACTTTGAACAGCTATAGCCCTTCTTGGGGACATCTTAGCTCTTCAGTTCCTTCTGCAACGTTGTTAGGCATCTAAAATACTATTCTTTAACATAATGTAGTGCATTATTAGATCATTATTGAGCTCTCTAGAAAGGTAAATGCAAAAATATAGGTTTTCCCATATAAATTTTCATACAATTTTGAAATGCAATGCGCCAAGCGGAGACAAAACCAATCGACTTCCGATAAGTTCAGGGTTGTTTGGGGCCCCAAAAGGAACCAAAAAAACTTGGTTCTGGAAAATCGGTCACTTTTCCCCACCCTAATACATACTTCTCCGAAAATTCCTTATGTAGAGAAACGCTGGCGTTTTTTTCTGTCGGGTATCAGATCTTCCCGCAAGGTTTTATATGTTTTCACAAGATTTCCGCCACGGAGGATTTCAGCATCAGTACCAGGCCGATATGCGGTGCATTTTAGCATCGGAAGGTAATGTATCAATCTAACATTCGTAATTGTCCAAAAGAAATTGTTTCTGTTTTAGCCGTTCCAACAATTCCTATACTTCTTCCGATGAATCCATCATCACGGACGACATGAGCCGAGAGGAAGGCCAGATCCACGCTGATAACAGAACTTTGAGGGCAACACCGGGCAGATGCACCAGCCGAAGAATGCGCCTTTCGGTCAAACAGGTTCAATGTACCGGCAAGAACAGATGTTCAACAGAAAGTTGATTGTAGATGAGCCAAAATCCATATATTTTGGTTGTTGTTACGTCACGACCTCAGCACACGAAAAAATATTGCTACATATCTAAAGCAAGTATTAGACGAAGGAAATATTTGCTATTTTTCAATACAGATTTTATTTTGTGCAAATAAAAATCGTACCAAAAATAGCAAATATTTGCGTCGTCTAACACCTGCTTAACAATTGCAACCACGCTCATCTGCCACTCTTTTGTATATACCGTATTGGTACCCGCGAGAAATTGCTGGAAAGAGACGATGGTTGGTACGTAGAGGGATGATCATCCCATCTACCAGAGTTGTAGAAGCACACATGAGCTGGAAACCGCTTTTACAGTGATGGGCGAGATGCAAAAGCGGGTGATAGGGTGGTGACCGATGCGGAGGCTGAGAAATCAAGGCCATTTCTTTAACATTAGTACTATTAACTTGCATATTACACACCTCGGAAGCACCGATGACGGAGAAAAAAATTTTTACGCGCTCACCATAGATTCATCTAGAGATAACCAAAAAAATTGATGGTTAATGGATCGGGCATCATCGACGACAGAGAACATCATCAGAGAGCGTCATCATTGATTCGGACCACTACCTTGTGATGGTTGATGATGGTTTTATTTATTTATTTGGTCTATTCACCAACAGGCGAGCAAGTGCCCCAATGCTGTAACTTAAAGCTAACAATAAAAAAAATATCTTTAGAGAGTCAATACATATAAAGAAACGGGAATACAACAATATGACATTACAACTAGTCAGATCTTAAAAAATATAAACGATATCGCCGACGAAGAAGCGTTCGAGATAAATTGAAGTCGAATAGAGCGGATACTCTATTAAATAATCTTTGGAGACCAACTTTTGCGCCAAAAATGCTGTAGTTAGTTCGTTGAGCAGGTAATCGCAGCATCGAGTTGTTTCGCAGAGCACTAGGTTGCACGTTTATATTCACTTGTTCCAAAAGAGCGGGGCAGTCTATGCGGCCTTGCAAAAGGTCTGTGGTAAACAACGCCCTGGCCGTGTCTCTACGGACAGACAAAGGCTCCAAACGTATTAGTAAGCAGCGACTTTCATAGCTTGGTAGGCGGAAACGATCCGTCCATGGCAGTTTACGAAGAGCAAATCTCAAAAAGCGCCGTTGAACTGATTCTATTCTTTCCGCGCCATTGTTGTAATGAGGGGTCCAGACAACCGAGCAGTACTCTAATATAGAGCGAGATATTGCGCAATACAACGATTTGAGGCAGTAAATATCTGTAAATTCCTTAGCGGTCCTGAAGATGAATCCCAGAACTCTAGAGGCTTTGTCGATGGTAAACGAAATGTGAGGCTTGAATTTTAGCTGGGAATCCATAATAACCCCCAAGTCTTTAACTTGGTTTACGCGCTCGATTTCAGTTCCTAGCAAAGTTCCTACTGTCACTGATGTACGAAGTGAGACAAAGCAAATTAGTAGCGGTGGAGCGACCGGCTGTGAATCCATGTTGGGCAGTGCTTATGAAAGCTTTACAGTGAGCGAGCAAAGGCTCCATGATGACAAGTTCGAACAGTTTTGCGACAGCACAGAGTGAGGTGATGCCACGATAATTGCTCACATCGTGTTTGTTTTCCTTCTTGTGTACTGGAAACATGTAAGCCAATTTCCAGCATGACGGGAAAATACCGGAAGTGACAGATAGCTGGAAGACATGCTGAAGCGGAGAAATCAGGTTAGCAATCTGCGTTTTCAGAAACTTCGACGAAATCCCGTCAGGACCCGGGTTTGGGGATGATTTAAGTTTGCTGCAGGCTCTGGAAATCATTGTCGCGTCTAAATGAATGGTGCTCAAAGCTTGACCGGATCGTGGGGTATTACTGGCGGCACGTTCAACGTGATGATCGCTTAGTGTCTCATCAGTGAACACACTGGCGAATTTCTTTGAGAAAAGCTGACAGATGTCTTGCGAGGTGATTGCCTCCTTACCGTTAAATGTCATAGAGGATGGTATTCCTTCTTCATGTCGCTGTTGATTGACGAACTTCCAAAACTGCTTGGGATGAGACATGAGCTTCCTCTGTAGATCTTGTTTTTTTTTTTTTTTTTTAAGGGGGGATTTGTTAGTAGCTTAAGTATTTATGATAAATATTAGTAAATAATGAGTATGTGTGTCCAATCACAAATGGTGACTTCTCAACACTGTTAGAAATTTGTAATTTTAATTGTTAGGATTTGTTTGCTTTCGCAATTAGGACTTATCATTCGTAGGGATTTAAACCTACTTGTCAGAAAAGGGGAAGTAAACTTACAACTAACTTAATTGCTAACTTATTGGCTATAAAGAGAGCTTATCGTAGCAATTGAGGATTGCAACGATTTTTGTCGAAAATTGTTAATAATTTTATTTGACAAAGCTTCTAATGGTTCAACACCAGTAAGTCTATGTAATTCGAGTGTACCAAACCAAGGAGGACGCTTCAAAATCATTTTCAGAATTTTATTCTGAATCCTTTGGAGCGTTTTCTTCCTTGTTGAACAGCAACTTGACCAGATCGGTACAGCATAAAGCATTGCTGGTCTAAAAATTTGTATGTAAATCAAAAGTTTGTTCTTTAAACAAAGTTTAGAATTCCTGTTAATGAGAGGATATAAACATCTCGTATATTTGATGCACTTGGCTTGTATGCTCTCAATGTGCTCTTTGAAAATATCATAAATTAGTCCCAAGTACTTAACCTTGTCGGACCAACTTAAAATAACCCCATTCATCTTGACAACGTGATTATTGTTTGGCTTGAGGAAAGAAGCCCTAGGCTTATGCGGAAAAATTATCATTTGAGTTTTAGAAGCATTGGGAGAGATTTTCCACTTTTGCAAGTAGGAAGAAAAAATATCTAAACTTTTCTGCAATCGACTGCATATGACACGAAGACTTTTTCCTTTTACGGAAATGCTTGTGTCATCGCAGAACAATGACTTTGTGCATCCTGGAGGCAAATCAGTAAGATCTGAAGTGAATATGTTGTACAGGACTGGACCCAAGACTGAACCTTGAGGCACACCTGCTCTGACAGGAAATCTATCAGATTTTGAATTCTGCTAGACAACCTGCAGAGTTCGATCAGTAAGATAATTTTTTAAAATTTTGATTAGGAAAATTGGAAAATTAAAAGTTTGCAATTTCGCAATCAAACCTTTATGCCAAACACTGTCGAATGCTTTTTCTATGTCTAAAAGAGCAGCTCCAGTGGAATAACCTTCAGATTTGTTAGCTCGTATCATATTAGTAACTCTGAGCAATTGATGAGTTGTGGAATGCCCATGGCGAAATCCAAACTGTTCATTTGCAAAAATTGAATTTTCGTTGATGTGTGACATCATTCTGTTAAAAATAACTCTCTCAAACAGTTTACTTATTGAAGAAAGCAAACTGATTGGTCGATAACTTGAAACTTCAGCTGGGTTCTTATCCGGTTTTAAAATGGGAGTAATTTTTGCATTTTTCCATAATTTGGGAAAATATGCAATTTTGAAGCAGCAATTGAAAATTTTCACTAAAAAATCCATTGTGCTCTCAGGGAGATGTTTGATTAGTATATTAAAGACTCCATCGTCACCAGGTGCTTTCATATTTTTTTGAAATTTTTAATAATTGATTTAATCTCATTCAAGTTAGTTTCAATTATTTCTGCAGGTAAAAAATTCTGGGAAGAAATTAAATCAAATTGACGTGTGACTTCATTTTCAATTGGACTCACAAAATTCAAATTTGAGTTATGAACACTCTCAAACTGCTGAGCAAGTCTTTGAGCCTTTTGTTCATTGGATACAAGAAAACGTTCACCATCTTTTAAAACTGGAATAGGCTTTGAAGGTTTCTTAAGAATCTTCGACAGCTTCCAAAATGGTTTTGAATATGGTTTCAATTTTTCAACTTTAGTCTCAAAATTTTGATTTCTCAGAAGAGTAAATCTATGTTTAATCTCTTTCTGTAAATCTTTATAAATAGTTTTAAAAACAGGGTCACGAGAACGTTGATATTGACGTCTGCGGACATTTTTCAAACGAATTAGAAGTTGAAGATTTTCGTCAATTATAGGTGAATCAAATTTCACTTGAGCCTTTGGAACAGAATAATTCCTGGTATCAACAATTGCACATTTTAATGCTTCCAAAGCGTAATCAATATTCACTTCGTTTTGCAAATCAAGCTCATTATTGAAATTTCTCTCAATATAATTTTTGTATCTTTCCCAATTAGCCTTGTTATAATTAAAAACAGAGCTCATAGGGTTTAAAACTGATTCATGTGATAAAGAAAAAGTTATTGGAAGATGGTCAGAATCAAAGTCAGCATGTGTGATCAAATCACTACATACATGACTTTGATCTGTTAGCACCAAATCAATTGTTGAAGGGTTTCTTACAGAAGAAAAGCATGTAGGACTATTCGGAGACAAAATAGAATAGTATCCTGAAGAACAATCATTGAATAAAATTTTGCCATTGGAATTACTTTGAGAATTATTCCATGAACGATGTTTAGCGTTAAAATCGCCGATTATGAAAAATTTCGAACGATTTCTGGTGAGTTTTTGTAAATCACCTTTAAAATAATTTTTGAGCTCGCGTGTGCATTGAAATGGTAAATATGCTGCGGCAATAAATAAAATCCCAAGTTCAGTTTGAACTTCAATTCCCAAAGTTTCAATAACTTTCGTCTCAAGATGGGGAAGAGCACGATGTTTGATTCGGCGATGAATAACAATTGCAACTCCACCGCCGGAACCCTGAATCCTATCATATCTATGAACCACGTTATTGGGATCATATTTTAATTTTATGTTAGGTTTCAAAAATGTTTCAGTAATAATTGCAATATGCACATTATTTATTGTTAAAAAGTTAAAAAGCTCATTCTCATTGGCCTTCAATGAGCGAGCATTCCAATTTAATATTTTAATTGTTTTATTTAAAATCATTGCTAAATTTTAAATTAGAAACAATTTTAATAGTAAAATTTGTGCCTATTTGAATGGCTTCAAACATTGATTTTGCCTGCAACATGGCGTTCATAAGATCGAACATTGCCTGTTGCAAAAAAGAAAGTTTACCTGCCGTAATAGGCCCCAGGCAGTTGACATTAGAAAAAATATTTTCGGCAGCAATATTAGCTGGAGTAATAGGTGTACAATTATTTTCTAGCGTGTTTTGCTTACCCATATTAACAGTCATTTTCGAACTACCAACACTAGGCGGTATAATGTTCGAACTACCTGAAACCTGTGCATAAGTTAAACGGGTATGCAAAGGAGTAGGTAAACTATGCGTCAATGGTACGCTTGGAGAATTTTGTTTTGAAGTTGGTTTTAATTGAGAAATTGAATTTTGTTTACCTTGCCTTGCCTTAACAATTGCTAAACGGACTGGGCATTGATAAAAATTTGACATATGGTTGCCGTTACAATTCGCACAGCGAAAATTTTTACTCTCTTTCACAGGACATGTGTCCTTTTTGTGAGAAGAGTCTCCACAATTAAGACATTTTTGGTCCATGTTACAGAATTTGGAACCATGGCCATAACGTTGGCAAGTACGGCATTGGGTGATATGCTTTTCACCTCCGCCATACTTCCTATAAGTTTCCCACTTTACACGCACATTATACAAAGCATGTGCTTTTTCAAAATATTTTAAGTTGTTAACCTCATTGCGGTTAAAATGAATTAAATAATTAACAAGGGAAATTCCAGTTCTCTGACTGTTTTCGCCTCGTGATTTTTGTTTCATTAGAATTACTTGGGTAGGGGCTATGCCAAGTAATTCTGTTAAAGTAAGTTTGATCTCATCAACGGTTTGATCGTTGGTGAGACCTTTCAAGACAACCTTGAACGGCTTGGCGTTCTTGGTGTCATATGTAAAAAATTTGTACATCTTGTCAGTTAAATACTGAACAAGACGATCACGACCCTTTACTGAGTCGGCTAATAAGCGGCATTCACCTCTACGGCCAATTTGATAGGTAACTTTAACGTCAGAAACAAACGTTGAAAGTTCCTTTTTGAATATATTAAATTCAGAAGAAATAGTTACCACAATAGGTGGAACTTTCTCCTTTTTTAAAGATTTTATGTTTTGTATAGTTTCATTATTAATAACTTCCATTTCACCAGCTTCTTGCTCAGGCAAAATATCAAAAGGATTGTCACTACAGACACTCGATGTGTCAGAAAGAGATGCCTCTCTTTTCCTCCCCGCAGCGATGCGAGGTTTCTTTTTCCGTCCAGCCATTTCAGGTGATACGAAAAAAGTTAAAACAAATGTTAAATTCAAAAGTAGGTAGTCTTGAGAAAGACTGATGGGAAATAACTTTCAGGTAGTCTTTAAAAGACACACTGACAAAACACAAACTTTGAAGCTATAGGCAGTCAAAGACCAGTCCACAAGCAACCGAAAAAACGTCTGATCTGTAGGACAGTTCAAGACGCACTGTGTAGATCTTGTTGATAACGAAGAAAGCATCGTTTCGCAACACTTTTGTATGTGTGGTTGATTCTCACATAATGGCGTTTTAGGGACAGTGAACGGTGCTTAGTGAATTTCTTCAAGGCAGCTCTCTTCTCAGATTTCAGCTGTCGAAGTTCTCTCGTTAGCCACGGCTGTCGGGGCGCGGGATGTTGGATCTTCTTTGGAACGTACCGGTCGATGGCATAGGCCAATACGTTGGAGAGAGTTTGAGCGGCGTTTTCGGCATTGACGGAGTCTAGAATAGAGTTTCAGTCGAGCTCGGAGAAAAACTCGGCGATACTCTGGTGGTCGGCATTGCGGAAGTCGTAAGATACGGTAGTGGATGCAGTGTCAAGATCACGTTTCAGATCGGCATCAATGGTTACTTATAAAGGTGGGTGGTGGGGGACTATTTTTACTAATGGAGCAGGGGCTTCGCACAAATATGGGGCCGTATCCTGGGCGCTCACAAAGCAGAGGTCTAAGATGCGGTTGTTCTGGTTAGTAATATGGTTGATTTGGGTGAGTGTGGCTGAGCTATAACAATCCAAAAGTGAAGCAGCGTTTGGATGGATACTCGAGTGATCCAAGTCCGGAAAGAAAAACCCGTCTCGATATTCTCTCCATGAAATTGTAAAATAATTGTTGTAAATAGCATATGGTACCGTCGCTTGCCACGGTATAATCTCGCGCGACTGAAGCAACACGACGTCGCAGCGCAGTAGGGGTACTGGGGGTAAGCCCGGCCCCCTAAGGAAAATGATTCTTTAGTAGCATTTGATGGCGAATATGGTTATATTTCTTTCACAGAATCATTGCCCAGACTGTTTTCTACAAGATATGAAGGTTTTCAGTACTTTCAAACTGTTATTCTACAAGGAATAGTGAAGTTTTGAAACTAAGATAAAAACGACGTTTAGCAATCAGTGCGGACGAAACCGGCACCCCTTGGGGGTAACACCGGCACCTAAGTTTGTTTATGAATTTACTTGAAATAACTGAACCAATTAAAATTCGGAAACCGGCGAATGATAGATCTTACATTTCTGTATGTTACTGTTGAATTTGATTGTTGTCGGTTAGCTGGTTCTGGGGAGATTGCCGAAACAAGTTCCGGCGAACATTATGTATAAACAATGAATGATACTCGGCAAGCCTATCATATGATTAACTCGTTTCATGAAGCCAGGATCAGATTGACCACACCGGAGCATATTTCAAATACCACCGGGAAAGCCGTCAGTTTTGTGACTTGATTCAGTACATTTGACACCTCCAATAACCCTTGGAATCATTCATAAATCACAGAAGAGCTTGAGTGCATGGTTCTAAGTCGATTAAATAATTTATTTATCAGCGAGACATCGGTAATAGATGAGAAATATGTGTCAGTAACATCCAACTAGCCTCAGACCATGTCGGGCTTACCCCACTCACTGGGTGACGGTGTTACCCCGATAGCATACATTTTTTAAAAAGAGTATTTCTACAAATTTAGCGCTTCAATTTACCTCAGATCGAATTCCTGTGATTGCTAACAATACAGGCAATAAATTGTAGAGCAACGAAAAATTATTTTAGTCTTTTCAAATGAATAAAAGCTTAAATTCCACTCACGAAAAATTACATCCGTTTGCGCATCAGCTGCAGTAGCGGATGTTTTGTCTATTATTTTGACATTTCACGTTTCACGGTGACTTCAATGTGACTTAAAATGTCTAAAATATTAAATACCAACACTTCACATATTCCAAAACACAGTTAATTAGCGTTTTCCAGTAAAATCCTAGGGGTGACGGTCTTACCCTCAGTGCCGGGCTTACCCCCAGTATCCCTACGTATTATCGCACGAAGCTACGCCGCCAGAATAGAGTGAGCCTTGAAAAGCCTCTCTAGAGGATTGCTGGGACGCCGTTAAACAGCTATTAACAGTAATCGGGAGGAAGTCCTGGGACACGTGCTACCAAATCGATGTAACGAGTGGTTTGACGAAGAATGCCAGCAGATATTGGAAGATGCGAGGAACAATGCTGCGTAGCAAGTCCAACTCTTCAAGGACGAAAAGTTCTGCCAGGAAGTGGAGCAATGCAAAGAACTCGAGGAGCTGCACAGCACACATGAAATACGAAAATTCTTCCAAAAACTCAACGCATCCCTCAGAAGCCTTCTCCTATAAATCGAAATGTGTAGGGATAAGGATTGAGGCGTTTTGACGGATGTTCGTGAGGTGATCGAAAAGTGGAAGCAGTACTGCGATGAACACCTGAATGGCGTGCAAGCAGGAGACCATAACAGGGAAGAAGCCGTTTTGCGACTATAACGCTGCCTAGTCTAGTTCCCCATACACGAATGTTTGCCGTTCACCTTATGCACATGTCGACGATGGCATGTATGGTTGTATATAACATACGGTATGAGATACACACATTCTTCAGTACACAGTCGCTCTATTGCCGAATTTACTTCTCTCTGTACGAAAGCTATCGGTAAGGTGCCGAACAGTCTGTATTTTGCTCATGACGCTTCTTCCTACAGCCGTCACACGACATCCGTCATAAGCAAATAAAAAAGGGAGAAAATGTCTTCGGTGGCTTTAGGCTGTTAACGAAACGCGCTATTTTTGTAGTGCAGACACGAACGTCTGTACAAAAAAACAGCTTCTTCTCTCTTCTACAATCGCTATTTCGAAGACATCATCCTAAGAATGCCGAATCGACACACGAAGTACATTTTTCGTTTTCTTTCGTGATGCTCTGTTGCCAATACGTTTTCAATGTGATTACCAGACTTTCAGCGCGGATAGGTATTACGAATAAACAGCAACAGAAAACGTATTCTGAGAAAACAGTTAAAAAAGACTGTATCATTGGGATGCCTAAAAATTACACATTCTCACGCATGCAAGAGACAAGTAAGAGCAAAGAAATATATGGTGGCTTTCTTTGATGATTTTGTTTCAGTATTGGCTGCCTTATGCGGAGCGACCCACATATAACGAGTGTTTCACGAAAGAATCGTAAACGATTGCACTCGAGCGATCGCAATGATTTTTTCAAATGTAAGTTGCTTATAGGCGGAGTTCGGCTACTCCGCGTCGTGCTTTCAATGTGATATACCTCGATGATTCTTGGTGATTTCAATTATCACATGCTAATGCACCATGCTACAATTTCCGTAAGCATCGATAATACCTACTTGCTCCGGTAAGCAAACAGTTGAACGCAATCTAACGTTCATTTGGATTCATGATTTTGTATCACTGGCAATAATCTCTCAAAGATTCTCACGATACTGTTGAATGCAAGTAAACTTGGATACAATAAATATTATCGTTTTTTAATCATTCAGTCTCCTTCTATGGTATTCAGAACACTTAGAAGCGAAAAACAATCAGCAGCGTTTCTATGGTAAACTTGTACGCGAGTGGAATTAATTGGACAATACCTGATGAATCAAAGAACACATTTGCATGAAATATTGCTAGTGAGTGAAAATTTCCATGCTTGCTCACGACTAAACAAATTTCGTGACACTTTGAAAAAACTTAAATTTAATAAAAACTGGCACAATCCTTCTATAACCTTTCTATAACTTAGATTTTTGTATGACATGTTCCTTTATCGAAGTTTTGACAACTGAAAAGGGCCATGTTACTTGACTCATGGGCCCCCACAAGCCTCAATCCGGCCCTGGGTATGAAGAGATTAGAGTCAGTTCAACGGCGACTTTTGAGATTCGCTCTTCGTAAACTGCCCTGGACGGATTGCTTTCGTTTTCCAGGGCATTGTTCACCACAGACTTTTTGCAAGGACGCGTTCTCTTATAGTGAATATTAACGTGCAACCTCGTGCTCTGGGAAACAACTCGATGTTTCGACTACCAGCTCAACGAAATAACTACAGCATGTTTTTGTTTAAGAAGTAAATGTAGAAATTTAAATTAAGTGAAAATATGATTGTAGAAACTACGAAAAATATAGTTCAGCAGGTGGGACTCGAACCCACCTGCTGAACTATATTTTTCGCAGTTTCTACAATCATAAATTCAGTTAATTTAATTTTCCATCTTCATTACTACATTTACTCCTTGAACAAAAATTAAAAATAGCATGACTTTGCTTAGAGTCGAAAAAAGAAAAGTAACTATAGCATGTTTGAAGTAGTAGTTGGTCTCCAAAGACTGTTCATCAGAGTATCTGCACTGTTCGATTTTAATTTGTCTAGGATGCTCCTTATTTTTATAAGATCTGACTAACCTGAATGTAATATTGTATTTCCATTTTCGTTTTGATATATGTAGTGATCTGCCCCTCATGGCAAGTCCGTCCCAATTGCATTTTTATCAGTTTTGACTTTATTGGTGGAATCATCACCTTTTTATATCTACTTTCGATAGAACACATAATTTTGAATACTTTGTTCTGAGGAACTACGAAAAAAATAGCAAGTCGGTTTGTCCCATAGCAAAAATGATCGCAAGTCGGTCCCATAGAACAAATCATCACAATCATCAGTCCCACAGTCAAAGATAATTATGAAACATGTTATGTTTAACATAGTTCATGGTCTTCAGGTTTAGAATTTGATGTACTTGTTGACCAAGTTATGTTCAATAGGCGGTTCGATTGAATTTTACTATAGTTTCGCATTTAAAACTGGTAAAATAAAACATTTCGTTTCCTATAAGAGAAATCTGATCTCTAGAATCTGTTGGAATCGTTAGTTGTTGTGCGGATATCTTATTATAGGAAATTACGAGAGAACAAAGCTAATTACATATGTGTGTATTTGAGGATGGGATAAAAATTTAAACCTTATTGTTTGGTAGTTGATCGGTAATGTCTTTGTATAATTCTAAAACTAAAACTACAAAAATTTATCAATGCTTAGTTTTTACTGGAAGACGAACGTGTCAACAGTTACGGGTTACTCCACCTGAACTGATTTAGAATTTAATCATAGTATTAGATGAAGAATCAAGCGGGCAATTTATACAACCACATTGTAATACATTTCTCACTACAGAATCGTTTAATGATTCTGTGAAAGCACGCGAGAAGGTGATCGGCCAGCGCACATAGGAGTACGTAGAACAAAAACTTGGCCAAAATTAAAAAAATTAGTTTTCAGACAACAAATGTGTCTTAAAGTGGTTTTATCTCTACTAAGCTTCATATTTAGACATAAATCACCTAGCTGTGATATATCAACTGTCCTCTGCTATTACTCTGAAATACGAAAAAAATACAAATATGAATACCTTTTTGCCAATAATAGATTCTGATACTTTTGAAGCGTCATTTTAATCGCTAGCTTTAAAAGGATGGTCTGATATGGATATGTTGGATACCGTGATACAGTGCTCCCAGTAGATCATTGAGTCATGGGAACTGCCTAATGGTACATTTACGGAGTGATTCGCGATTAAGGCGCAACTAACAAAATGTAAACTGATCGTTTTGTTACACCATTGGTTTCGAAAAGACTTACAAAATTCATGGCAAGAATCCTTCCTTTTGTATAAATTGATAAAATTATTTGAATCAATTTTTTAGTGAAGGGCGACAAAAGAGTTTATCCAAAACAAAAGATACTTTGGAACTAGGCCCTTTACATTGTTTTGAATCAAAGGACTTATTTGCGAAATATTTCGTAAACAGGCGACGGTAAAAAATTGTAGTATTGTTAGGAAACTATAAGACGAGTTTATTTTACGTCGATTTTTGGTATTGATGTTAATGTTAGTCACTTCCTTTGAACTTACGATTTGTAAATGTAATTCCAAATTTTCAAACTGATATTTCTCAATGTTTATCTTTTGCCAGCTGCGCCCTTATCGCAAATCAATCCAGATTTTGTTTGCGTTGCGTTTGCGTTTTGCGTCTCTTGCTTCGATCACTGCAATCAATCCTTTTTTTGGAAGAAATGAACGTGAAGCTTCCGACCAACTTTTATGGTTATGCTATACCAATTTTGCCATATTTCGAAACTGTCAATTTAATTTAAACTAACTTTTGAGACGACTTCGTTGATATTTTAAGATCGATTGCTTCTTGAAAGACATTTGTTTTTTTTTTTTTTTTTGTAAGATTTGGACCACTCGATCATTGTTTTGGTCTTTTGTGGTAACATTTGATGTTTTTTTTCAAGTTTTTATTCCAGAAACAGAAACTTTTTATAACTTGAATGTTCGTAGCATTGCGCAATCAACTTGAATAGGGCATTTCTCGGCAAGTTATCACACAATCTTAAGAAACTAATCAAATTTTTACAATCGAAAGCATCATAAATGCGCTCATTCAATAAAAACAATATTATCAGAAAATCTGGACGTTCCAACTTCGCATTGGGGCAGATTTTCTTTCTGGTACTTACTCAGAAACACATAAGCTTTCCAATGGTGAGTGAATTTTTGCTGGGACTTGCTGGGAACCCAAACAAAAACCCTTTTTTGTTCGCTTCATCGGCTGATCGTCGAGATCTGGGAGACAGAACAGCTACCAGAGAAGTGAAAAGAAGGGCTTATCTGTCCCATCTACATGAAGGGGGACAAACTGATCTGCGAGAACTATCGAGCGATCACAGTCCTTAATCCCACCTACAAAGTGTTTTCCCAGTCCATCTTCCATTCCAACGCTTGAATAACCAGCAGATTTGTAGGAAGTTACCAGACCGGCTTCATAGCGGGTCGATCTAAAACAAAGCAAAGCCTTGGTGCTACATTCCGTTTCGGAACTCGACCTTCTGTTTTATGTACACAGACTTCGCAGCTAACTGTTAAGTGTACAGGACATTTGCGAGGCTAGCGCTACGATCCCACTTACACTTAGAGTAGTGAGGGGCAAAAGTACGTACGGGGTAAAAGTACGCATTGGCCTTTCCGAAACATACGAGCGAAATGAACTGGCAACATTGAATGAATTTGCAGTATCAGGTAATCACACATGTAAACACATAAGATTCCGTTCAAATGGTGCAAAGCTATGTGAAAAATTGTGTTTTGAGCTGTTTTGATCTAATTTTCTTAGTTTTGGGAACTATGATTGACCTATTGGAAAACTACAGAAACTCGAAATCAACAGAACCCAGAAAACTCTTATATAATTGTGATTTTTAGTGTGAATTTGTTTTGGCGAAAATATTTTGAAGTTTGTCATAAAACTCAAACCAGCTGGAAAACTCATTGTGGGGCAAAAGTACGCATAGAGCGTGGGGAAAAGGACGCACTAAGTGCCATTAACCGTGATGAAAAAATGCGTTTAATAACAATGTTTTTGCACGCTGCAGCAAGTGCGGAGGCAATCATGCTGAGACCGCTTGCAGTGAGGATACTGAAAAGTGTCTTTACTGCGAGGGAACTCGGCATGACCTTTCGGCGTGTCCCGCGTACAAACAGCGCGAGGAAAAAATTAAGCGTTCCCTTAAGGAACGATCAAAGCGCTCTTTTGCAGAAATGCTTAAGAGGGGTGAGCCACCCTCGACAGGAAACATCTTTTCCTTTTTGCCAACCGATGAGGGTACATCTGACGATCCCGTCGAAGGGTGTTCTTATGCCTTGCCAGAGGGATCTAGGAAGAGGAGAATGCTCAACTCTCCTAATCTTTCTCGCAAAGGTCGTAAGATAACCCCTAGCGGAATGACCAATAAGACAACACAAAAAGGAAGCGGTGAAGAAAAACCGAAGCAAGTACCACCCGGTTTTAATTTCAAACCAAACCAGGAGTACCCACCGCTTCCTGGGGCATCAAAAACCCCTCGTGCAGCCATTTCTCGATCAAAAGACCTAAAAGAAACAGGGTTCATAAAATTCTCTGATATTGTGGACTGGATATTTAAAACTTTCAACATGCCAGATCCCCTTCAAAACATTCTTCTTGCCCTTCTCCCTACAGTGAAATCCTTTTTGAAGCAACTTGGCCCCTCATTTCAGCTATCGTATCTTTCGATGACTAATACGTCGAAAGAGGTTAGGAATTTTGTCACTGTGTTACAGTGGAACTGCAGAAGTATCATCCCCAAATTCGATTTATTTTCACATTTGATAAACACATACAATTGTGATGCGTTCGCGCTCTGTGAAACTTTTCTCAATTCAAATGACCAACTTAATTTCCACGATTTCAACATCATTCGTCGAGATCGAGACTCACACGGTGGAGGCGTACTTTTAGGGATCAAAAAGTGCTATTCTTATTTCAGAATCGACCTCCCCTCGATCTCGAATATTGAAGTTGTTGCCATTCAAACGAATATGAATGGAAAAGACCTTTGCCTTGTTTCGTTATATATTCCCCCATCCGCGCGGATTGAACAGAAGCAACTCCTTGATATAGCAGAACTGCTTCCCGCACCTTTTTTGATTTTGGGAGATTTTAACTCTCACTGTTCGCTATGGGGGTCGCTGTACGACGACAACCGATCTTCTTTAATCTGTAACTTGATCGACGACTTCAATATGACAGTTTTGAATACTGGGGAAGCGACACGTGTACCTAATCCTCCAGCATGTGAAAGCGTGCTTGACCTATCCCTCTGCTCGACATCACTAGCGTTAGATTGCCAGTGGAAAGTAATCAACGATCCCCATGGTAGTGATCATCTTCCAATCGTTATATCAATTGCTAATGGTTCAACTCCCCCGAACCCAATCAATATTTCCTACGACCTTACACGTAATATTGATTGGAAGCGTTTTGAGTCTATTATAGCGGAATCTATCGAGACTCACGAGGAACTTCCTCCGGAGGAAGAATACGCGTTCTTAGCTGGCTTGATAATCGACGCCGCGACTCAAGCTCAGACGAAACCGATACCCGGGGTAACGATTAGACAGCGCCCTCCCAACAAATGCTGGGACAAAGAGTGCTCTGAGCTGTACGCGCGAAGGTCCGCGGCGTAAAAGGACTACCGGGAGTACGGCACTGTCAACCTGCTTCGAAAGTACGAGGCACTGGGCAGGCAGGTGAAGAGCTTAGTAAAGGCGATACCGCCAGGCGCATGCGGAACCGTGACGTTTCGAATGAGAGTGAGGAGTATTCAGATCGCTGGATACTCGATTTTGCCAAAAAGTTCTGTCCGGACTCTGTACCGGAACAGAAAACCTTTCGCGACGCGTTATTAGTAACAACGGAAGAGCCTCCATTTTCGATGTTGGAATTTTCAATGGCTCTCCTGTCGTGCAACAATAAGGCTCCAGGGTTAGATAGAATAAAATTCAACCTGTTGAAGATTTTACCCGACTCTGCAAAAAGACGCTTGTTGAATTTGTTCAACAAGTTTCTTGAGCTAAATATTGTTCCGCATGACTGAAGGGAGGTAAAAGCCATTGCTATTCGGAAACCCGGGAAACCTGCCTCTGATCACAATTCATATAGGCCGAAATGATCCTCTTACGGTTAGACAAATGGGTCGAAACAACAGGTTACTTTCTGATACTCAATTAAGCTTTCGCCGGGGCAAAGGGACGAACGATTGCCTAGCGTTGCTTTCTACTGAAATTCAACTCGCATTTGCTCGAAAAGAGCAAATGGCTTCTGCGTTCGTATTTCTCACATGGCGATTCGACAACTTCCCGAATTAGTTACATGGGCCTTCCCCAGGGCTCATGTTTAAGCCCTCTCTTATATAATTTTTACGTCAATGACATCGATAAATGTCTTGCAAATTCATGCACGCTACGGCAACTTGCAGACGATAGCGTTGTATCCATTACTAGAAGCGAGGCTAACGATCTGCAAGGACCATTGCAAGATACCTTAGACAATTTGTCTGAATGGGCTCTTAAGCTGGGTATCGAATTCTCTCCGGAGAAAACTGAGCTGATCGTTTTTTCTAGGAAGCATAATCCAGCTCAGCTGCAGCTCCTACTAACGGGTAAAACGATCTCTCAGGTTTTAGTCGCTAAATATCTCGGGGTCTGGTTCGACTCTAAATGCACCTGGGCTTGCCATATTAGGTATCTGACACGAAAATGCCAACAGAGGATTAATTTTCTTCGTACGATTACCGGAACCTGGTGGGGAGCCCACCCAGGAGACCTTCTAAGGCTTTACCAAACAACGATATTGTCTGTAATTGAGTACGGGTGTTTCTGCTTCCGCTCCGCAGCAAACACACATTTGATCAAACCGGAACGAATACAATATCGTTGTTTGCGTATTGCCTTAGGTTGCATGCAGTCGACCCATACGATGAGTCTTGAAGTGCTAGCGGGTATTCTTCCGTTGAAACATCGTTTTTGGAATCTCTCTTACCGGTTGCTAATTCGATGCACAGTTATGAACCCATTAGTAACTGAAAATTTCGAGAGGTTGGTCGACCTTCAATCTCAATCCAGATTGATGACTTTATATTTTGACTATATGGCTCAAGATATTAATCCTTCTTCATACGATTCCTCCAATGTCGCACTTTTAGATACTTCTAATAATGCTATATTCTTCGACACACCATGAAACAAGACATTTCTGGTATCCCGGATCAATTGCGACCCCAAGAGATCCCGAAAATTTTACCGCCTCCTACAAACTCGATGCTCCTGCTTCCGTGTACGTCGCAGAACTTGCTGCCATTCAGTACTCTCTTGGGATCATCGAAACCCTGCCCATAGACCACTACTTCATCTTCACAGACAGTCTCAGTGCCATTGAGGCTCTGCGATCGATGAAGACTGTGAAGCACACCCCGTATTTCCTGGGGAAAATACGGCGGTTTTTATGTGCTTTAACAGATAAAAATTACCGGGTTACCTTAGCGTGGGTCCCTTCTCATTGTTCCATTCCGGGCAATGAAAAGGCTGACGCTTTAGCTAAGGTGGGTGCTATTGATGGCGATATTTATGTAAGACCAATTGCTTTTGATGAATTTTATAGCATTTTGCGTCAGAGAACACTCAACAGTTGGCAATCATCATGGAACTCAGAGGAAATGGGACGGTGGCTACATTCCATTTTTCCTAAGGTATCGACGAAAGCATGGTTCAAGGGGTTGGATGTAGGTCGGGACTTCATTCGCGCGATGTCCAGACTTATGTCCAATCACTATACGTTAAACACGCATCTCTTTCGTATAGGGCTTGTAGACAGTAATCACTGCGTTTGTGGCGATGGCTACCATGACATCGAGCATGTTGTTTGGTCGTGTACCGAATACTGTGGTGTTAGGTCTGAGCTTATAGATTCCCTTCGGGCCCGAGGAAAACAACCGAACGTACCCGTTAGAGACATTCTGGGAAGCGGTGATCTCCAGTACATGACACAGCTATACGGGTTTATAAAAAATGCTGGCATTAAAATTTGATTTCTTTTATCTATTTGCTAGAATACAATTTCTGTCACAAACTGAAAAAGAATGATACACCCGGCTGGAGACACTAAAACGAAGACTCGGCATCTCTATGTTTAGGCAGACACCTCAGACCAAAACTGCTCAAACAGAACATCACTGGTTAGCCACGTACAAATGAATACATTCTGTAATATAAAATAGTTAAAAACAAAATTGTAACACCCCTCCTCTCACCTTAAATCCCCACTAGCTCGTAGTCGGCCGCGAGAATAAAAAAAAAGCCTCCCTCTTTTCCCTGCTAATTTAGAATTTAAAAAAAAATGTACTTGGCTCAGTTAAACATAAATTGTATCGTGCCGTGTCAAATAAACTATTTAAAAACTAACAATGTTTTTGTACAGAAATTACTCAAGAATAACCAGTGATATGCGAATATGCTCCGAAACTAAGGAATATTATGGTTTATTTATTTAATTAATAGAATCTCACAACCATTCTAATGGTTTTGTTGATATGCTTTCAGAATGGTTCTTCCGCGATAGATTGGGGCTTCTAGAAACCATAAAAGCAATGAAAAAACAAGGTCAAATACCATCCAATATTCCCACAGATCGGAAAATGGTCAAGACGCCATTTTGAATTTCAAGAAGTCAACTTTCGGTTTCTAGAAAACAACCTAAGATTGTCAAATACCCTCAAATAAGTGTATTTTCGTAATCGAGATGACGTCCAGAGCGTGTATAACGACATTTCGGATTTCAAGAGACGACTTACGGTTTCTGGAAAATAATTTGGGTGTTTTCGGAATCGGGATGATGCTCTGACACTATTAAATGACACCAGACACCATTTTGGGTTCCAAGATGTCGACTTCTGGTTTTTAGGAAACAACCCAAAATGGTCGAGTACCCCCCAATATATGTATTGCTGGAAATAAAATGATGCCCTGAGACTGGAAATCGACCTTAGGCGCCATTTTAAAATTCTAGATGGTGACTTTCGGTTCGTCTTATGTCGTGTTCAGGTCTCTTGGCATCATTCCGAATACAAAAGTGTTCATATTAGATGGTATTTGGTCAATTTTGGATGTTTTTCAGAAACAGGAAGACACCATCTTGAATTTAAAAATCACGTTTGAAGTTGATTTCTGTTGTCTGCGCATCATCCCGATCCGTGAAATACACACATCGGTATTCGGCCATTTTGGGTTGTGTTCCGGAAACCGGAAGTCTCCATCTTGGAATTCAAGATGGCGTTTGGAATCGTTTTCAGGTCCCTTGACATCATTCTGAATCCGAAATAACTCATATGGGGTAGTATTTGGTCAATTTTTCACTGTTTACCGTAAACCGGAAGTCACCATCTTTAATTTAAAAATAGCATCTGAAATTGATTTTTGACCTCAGAGCATCAATTCGATTTCAGAAATACACATATCGGGAGGTATTCAATCATTTATGGTTGTTTTGCGGAAACCCGAAGTCGCTATTTTGGAATCTAGTATGGCATCTGGTGTCGTATTCGGGCAAATCACCAAAGCACTCAAAACCCAGCCTGTGGAAGTAATTTTATGACCTTTGAACCAACAATTGAAAGATTCTGTTCAAATATTCATAAAGTTTTTAAGATTCGGAACATATCCCCAGGAAACCGGATTTCCGGAAATAAGAAAATTGTTTCGGGGCACCGCTCTACCCAAGTAACCATAAGCATTAGGAGATAGCATTTTATTAGCACTAATGCGGCCTTGTTAATGCCAAAAAGCTTTGTGTTATGTTTTTGACGTAGGACTACGTCTTTGTTTTCTATACTAGATTACACTTTGTGAAAATGAAAATGAAACTGGCAAATGTTGCGTCAGATTTCAAACGGTTATAGCAAGCGAACGACTTAATGCATCTTAGTCATTTATATGTCGGTGGATAGATAAAATGTGTAACAATCTTTTGATATTATGTTCAACATTGTTGCTTTACTGCTTAATGGTGAAAAGTTCCAAGGTCAAGCTTTCCCATACATTTCCCTTGTTCTTGGCTTGCTTCCCAAGCACAGATAACAATAACATGGACGAAATAAATTCCACTGCCTACATATTTTGACTCAACAAAGTGTTTTGGTTTGTTTGCCATTGTCTAAGCTGCGTGGCCACGCCTTAATAGTAAAAATCTACGCTGAACTCGATACAAAAGACTGCGTGTGGAAATTCAGCTTCAGTTTAGTTTGTTCCACAATAGCGAATGCGGTGCAGCTGTTAAAGGTTCGCGACATTGAGAAACGAGAGCTGCATACGAGTCAACTTCCAGGCACCGCGGAGCATGTTACCTGTATTCTGCACACGGCAGCAATAATAACCATTGTACGCTGCAGGATATTTTGCTGGCACAGCTGCTGGAGGGCACAGCGGAGAGCAAATTTTATACGCGGCCAACAAAATAATCGATGCTACCGGTGGTGGTGTGATTATCAGCATTCTGTAGCATACATTTCGAGCTGAAGATTATCGAATCGGTTCTTTTCAGAACTATTAGATGATGAAGATAAGAGTTATGAGAATTTTCACAACTACTACTAGTGTGAAATGTTCATCTATTTCTAAAAAATCATTTTTACAATAACGACCAGGACGCACCAAAGATAAACGGTAGTGTTACCTATGAATAGTTTGTCACAAGATATAACCCTCATTTCACGAATTTTCACTGCTAAAATGAGTGATTTTCCGGCTTAATTGTTTGTTTGTGTTCACTCGAACACCGTTATCAGTCAAATATCAGCAACGAAAATTAGTTAATCTAAGAACCAGAGTGATTTTCGTATCGGGAAAGCAAAAACTTTCTTTTGATGCTTATGAAAATCACTCAGTAGTATTGAAGATGTGTTGGTTTGTTTCTCTTTCTTTCTATAAGCTACGTGGCCACGCCTTAATGGTAAAAATCTACGCTGAACTCGATACAAAAGACTGCGTGTAGAAAATTCAGCTTCAGTTTAGTTTGTTACACAAAGGCGAGAGCAGTGCAGCTGTTAAAGGTACGCGACATTGAGAAACGGGAGCTGCATACGAGTCAACTTCCAGGCACTGCGGAACTATGTTACACCTTTATTTTGCATACGGCAGCAACACTTACCATCGATCGATGCAGGATATTTTGCTAGCACAGCTACTGGAGGGCACAGCGGAGAGCAAATTTTATGCGCGGCCAACAAAATATTCATGGTGCGATTATCAGCGTTCTGTAGCACGAATTTCTAACTGAATATTATGGAATCGGTTCTTTTCAGAACTATAGATGCTTGAAGATAAGAGTTGTGAGAATTTTCGCTACTACTACTAGTGTAAAATTTTTATGTATTCATGCATCGTTAGTTTTAAAATAACGACTATCAAAAATAAACGGTAGTGTTACCTATGAACAGTTTAGCGCAGCATATAATAATATTTAGTTTAGCATATATTATATATTTAGTCCTACGTCACCATTTCATACAACCCCTAGGGCTGTATACCTTGTAGTATTTAATGTTTAGGGCACTATGCTCTTGAAGGGCTACCGTAAGTGCTACGAAGTAGTGTTTTAAATGCATATAGAAGACGCATTACATTTTTTCGTAAGTGCCAATAACGAGCGATATCGAGTGGTCAATTAAAAATAGACGGAACATGGATACTCCACGTAAATGGAAGAAAAGTTTAAGGAGTGGGAATTTTCGACGCAAAGTTCGGGTATATGAACCCGATCAACCACTCTTTATGCACCTTTATGAAACGACAACAACTGAAATCAATCGATATAGGTTCAAAACTAATCGATAGCGATCGTTCTGTGCTCGTGGTTTCTGAACCGCCAATATCAGAAGATGAAAAAAAAATCCTGTTGAATTCCAAACGATGTTGAGGAAGAACACATGCACAAAATAACCCATATGTATTACTTCTGAATATTTTTTTGTATTCGTTCCAGACACCAAATAATTAAGGTTCTAATTTTTTTCGTTTGTTTTCTTAACTCACATGTCAGAAAAAAGAAATCCCATGGGTGCTCCAAATCAGCATTAGTGATGCATATTAATGGTTGCCTCTGCAGCACTTTATTAGCTCGCTATTTCGCCTTTTCAACATTATGTCAAATATATACAAGCATTTAGGTCAGAATAAGTTCTTACCCAGAATTCTGTAATCAAATAAACTATTGTTGTAGCGTTGTAGGGCAACAATTTAGTACTTACTGTTTACTTGGGTAACGCAGCTAAAAGAATCAGTGCAAAACTAGCAAAAGACAATTAGCTTTATTGAAGAATGTGTAATAAATACACTGTTCATGCAGTGCGAACTTTTGCCCCGTACACTGCGTACTTTTGCCCCGCATGCTGGGTAAAAGTGCGCATTTGAGTATTTTGTCTAAAAAGTGAAATTCTCATGCTACGAACCAAATTCGAAAAACTCTGGTAATACCTTTTAAAGACAAAAGGTTCATGTAACGCTTGGAAACAAAACCGAATTTTAAAATAATTGTTTGCAATAGTACTGTTGCAAAAACAATTAAGTGCGTACTTTTGCCCCTAACTACTTTACAGTCTCTCCCGAGTCGGGACTCGAACCTACGACGACTGGCTTTAGGCTAGCATCGTACCTCGAGACCAGCTAGGAGGGACGGTCTACGACTGACCACACTTTTACACTGCGGCAGATCCTCCAAATGTGCCGAGAATTTAGAGTCTCTACACACCCTCTTTTCGTCGATTTTAAAGCGGCGTACGACACCATAAACCACCAAAAACTATGGAAAATTCTTGACGAAACGGGTCTTGAAAGCCCGAAAACATCCAAAGCAACTATATAAAAATTGTTCTTATTACTTGGAAAGTGTAAATGCTATAGAATGAAACTCAAAAGAAACTAAATAATTCAACAATTCCAGATGATTGCGTCGCGTCAAGCCACCAAGAAATTATATCTTAATGAGATAACGCATAATTTTAAATCATAAACGAAATCGTTACTTACTCATCTGCAGTTTTATTTGCCCTCACAACATCCATCCAGCAGGTGACTACCTCGGGAGCACATCTATTGTAAAGTAAAACCAGTCTTATTAACGCCATAAATCAAGTTTACGATACGCTAGCGAATACTATCATCATATGTACAATTTAGCGTGTAAAAACAAATTACAAGAATTGGTAGAAAAATAAGCCATTATGCTGCAATAAATAGCAGAAAGTCTTGCACGAACACAGATAGATAAACGATAATAGTGTTAAATAAATCCATTCCAGTTACGTATATTTCTTACTGTAGAATAAGATATTTTTATTGATAGTGTGTCTACGATGGCAAACTACTAAACATAGAATATTATCAATTCTACACTACCATGCAAAGCGCCCCATTTTTTGGGAACGAGGAACGCTAGCTATTACACACCACAAACAGTAACGCTTTTATTAAGCTATTAATTTACTAATACAAAGTTTTACATATTTGACCTTGCAGTTTCGAGCACATTATCATGCAAATCCTCCATTGTAGGGCGAGGTGCCTCTTTGGTTTGCTGCTTGTCTATCATACCGAGAAGACTCAGATCAAAGTCAATCATCGCTAGGAAAAAAAAAAACGATGCAGATAAAATAAAATATATTGATTAAAATTTCTTGAACAGCTCACAGTTGTCCAGTGGTCCCAGCTTCAGAGCAATGCTATACAGTATATCGGTGGTCCAAAATTCCGGAATTCGAACGAACATTTTCTTGGCATCGGCTGGCAGATGGAAGCCGAGCTTATGTAACAGCAGCACGAATGGTTGATACGTCAGAATGGAAGACTGCTCTTGGTCCCACGGCACTATCGGAATCGATTTCTTTTTCACTAAAACATAGCGAGAAGCTGCTTTGATACGAAATCACAGTTAATAGTCGAGGAGCTTACGAATGCAGAGATACGGAATCGGTTCGATGGTTCTTACACAACAGCTATCGGGGCCCACGCTTGGGTTGAGCAGATTCAGCTTAGCGTAACAGCATTCCAGCAAGGTCTGCTGCAGCCATACAATCATTTTTCCTTTGTTTTCCTTTATCAATCTGTCTCGTAAAACCTGTAAAAAAATTGGGTTCAGTTCACTGCATCGAATGAATATTACGCACATACCTGTATGTCGTTGACAGCTGTCAGTGACCATTTTTCTTCATCCTCTTTTTTACCGGGATGTGATGATACTTGAAGATTTTTCTCGTGATTCGGATTTTCAATCTTCATCAGCTCATCGTATCGATTTAGGGTAATACTGTCCTGATCGCAAAGTTGTTCGATAATTGCGGTGCGGGTTTTCTGATGATTGCCATTCTCCTGGAACAGTTTCAGGATGTCCGCGATCATCGTCTCGCTTTGCTTGCACTGTACGTAGTACCAATGAAGGGAGTCCTTCTCTTCTTGAGCCCACGAGTCCAGCCGGTTACCGGCTAGAATTTGACTCGTGAGCTCCGGCAGTGTGGCGGTAAGTGTCACTGAGCTTGGTTGTGGAGTGCTGATGAACTTGTGGATCACATATTCTATTAAATCGGACCAGTCCTGTTTTAAAAACATTAGAAAAGAGTTAGTTAATGATTCGCTGCTGGCCCGCAAGAAACTCACATCACAGATCTCATATTCAGTTTCCCATATTTGGGAATAGGTTTTCAAAATGCTCGGTTGAAAAAGCACATCGATTTGCTCCAGATCACCACCTACGTGGTGCATCATGGTGAAAATGCAATCGTTGACGAACGCACCGTTTCCGCTGAAATTTTCCAGCAACAAGCCATACTGGTGCATAATTTCCATTGTGGCGAACCTGCAAATAAAGGACAAAGGAAATGAGGAATTTCAACATTTTTTACTAGCTGTTGTGAACGTACTTTTTAATGTGTGTTAGTAGGTTTTTGTTAGCCGAAACATCATTGATTCCGTCCACTAGTAATATTAGAAAATGATTGGTCACTATCAAATCCTGCAAGTACTGTCTACTCTGTAAACTTGGGTTGTAGCAACGAAGCAATAGTACGAACAGGCCTTTCAAATTTTCCGTTCTACTTATCTGTAGCTGAAGTGTTTTCAGCTTTTCTTTGTCATCCTGTAGCGATAAATTAGATATTAGATACGTAAGTGTTGAGTTCCGTAGGAACCCAATTAGTAGAATCACAATTATTTATTGCAAAAAGCTGTATCCAAATAAAATCAAACTTTAAAACTTTCAAAATCTGTATGAATATGTTATGAGCATTTAGATTTCAAATGAGGTTTTTCTTTTGGTTGCTTTGGTCACTTACCTTTGTCAAGTGAGTGCTCTTTTTGTATGTGTCAAGAGCCTGTAAAAACTCTCGGATGGCCGTTACAACCTGCCAAAAACAAATCTTGTAAATTAAACAACAGTGGAAGAGAGGATGCTGTCTTATCAATGTGGAATCTCAGAAAATAACAACTGCAACTCATTTCTAACCAATAATATTTGAACTAGAGAACGTTATATCGCATATTTCAATAACTTCGAGATGACAGGGTAACGAACTTACCAGATGGATCCTTCTCAAACATGGCTTAACGTCCGCTTGCCCCTCTCGGCTCAGCTGTTCCAACTGTTCGCACAGCATGACTCCTTCGTACGTCAGATAGCTGACAATGTCGAACGAGAGCACACAATTGATGTGCTCCATGTCTAGCTCCAGCTGAGTGGCAAACTTAAGAAAATACGTCACCAACCAGAAGAAATGCGACGTATCGATTTGTACTTGCTGTTGAAATAGGAAGAAAAATAAACAACAAACTGAACGAACAACAAACAAAGCAAAACTCACCAAGTCCGACAGAATTTGTACATGAAGCTCCTGGACTAAATAGCTGTATCCCTTAACTAAAAAGTCCACCGTAAACTCTTTCAGCAAGTTGGAAATGTCGTCATCGGTTGGCATGTGGTGCATCAGCCCCTTCATGTTAATACTGTACAGCGTAAATGAGAAACCTCATTATTAATAACATTTTTTTTTCACCAACATACCAATATTTACATGTTGCTTTTACTGCGTTTAACCAACTTTTTTCTACGCAGCTCCTTCTTCTCCTGAATCGACACCTGATGCCGTTGCTTGTTGGCAGCGTTGTACCGTTGCTTCTGGTTCGGGGGTGGCTTCTGGTGGACAGGTTTTCGATTGGGGCAGTCATCCTCATTGCTGGACGTTGAGATTGACTCTTTCTCCGCTTGTGTACCATAACCGCAATCCGAAGTCTCTGAGAGTGACATCTTGGTTTGATTCTTCAACGCTTGATGAACAATTTTTGGTACCAGGATCGTTGTGTTCGGATCTGCGAAATCCCTACCTTTGGCGGTCGCCTTAGAAGGTTTTTTCGAAGCAGCGGTAGACTCCGTTGACGCATACCTCTTCGAAGAAGCAACACACGGAGCCGGACTCGGAATGTGGTGCATCTGCAATGATGATTGAATATTGTGTAGTTCATTTGAGAGATTAGCGCATAAAAAATATTTTTCGACTTCGCGGGATTCAGTCCCCGTTGGCCTACTGCCCTCCTGGTCGTTGGAATTGTTCGCCGAATCGCTGGTTTCTTCGCTAAACTTCGAAGTGGAATGATATTTTTGGTGGGATTTTATGGCCCTGGCTAGAATTGTTTGCGCCGGCAGTTCCTTTTCCTTTCTGGTCGACTGTTTCGCATCCTCGAACGATTTTCCTACGGTTGAGATATTTGCGCTGCCTGCAGAGAACCGGTGAGGCGATACTTTACGATACTTTCGAGCTGTGTTTACGATCTTACCGTTGTCTGACGAATCGGAGGTTAACATGGGACTAGACTCTCCACTGCACTGTTTCGGAGGCGATGTGTTACTTTCATTATCCTCTGAACTTTCGGACATAGTGGACTCAAACCAAATGTTCAGCAGTTTTTGTAAAGTACTTATGTGCTGATCCTTGTACAGAAGCGCCACCAACTGAGCCATTGTGACGGCCCAGTAAGCGCGCTGGGGACAGGACATGAAATATATCAGCAGCTTGTCTAAGCTTTGGGTGAATAAATTCCATATGATCTGGTTCTGAAGCGATGTATTGTGTCCGGTGCTTGAGTACGGATGAGGCACCGGACCACACATCGCACCACCTTCCGGAACATGTAGAATGTTTCTCAACAGCAGCAAGCAATTATTTATGCTGTCGCAACTTTCCACAGATAATTTTCCGTCCGTTTCCAACAGGCATTTCATATGATCTATCACCGCTTTCGTCGTTTTCAACTCTACAAACACCTCTTTACTGGTAATCAACAGCTTGTTCAGCTCAAATACAGTGTGCCTGCCGATTTCCGTTGCCGAAACCGAATCCAGCGGCAGTAAACATTCCACCGGAACAGTCAGATTCACAAGCAACCTAATTGTTGTGTCAATGATTTTCGGATCGTTTGCATGAATCAGTAGCGGTACAATGTCATTCTTGACATTCTGCCCAAAACCGATTGCCCTGCGGAAAGTCCTTAGCGAATTATCCTCAACGGTTAGCTTGCATATAATCTCCTCCAGCGTCGCCTGGCAATCATCATTAACCAGATAGATGTCATCGACGAACGAGCCCAGCGAACCGAAGGTGCTGTTGATCTGGGGGTTAGCAAGTAACCATTCCATCCTGTCTGTCACGTGGCGGCACAGGCTCACCTGCCCACGCGCGTTTTAATTTTCTTGTCTGTTGCTATCGTTGTCCGCTGCGGTGTAGGTACGTGCCTACCATATGTTCCGTGGGCGTTTTGCTTTATCAGCGCTTGTTTGAAGCAGGACTACTGGCAGTCTGGGTGTATGCTTCCCGGTGTGCTACCGAATCCATCCAAGTGTTATGCTGTAAATACAGAATAACACTATCAGTATCAGGAGGAAAGAAGAGGTAGACAGTGAAGAGTTTCATCAGAAGAATGAAAGCTGTTGTAACAATACTTCAACGACAAATTGATGCTGAAATCATCGTTGTCAAACGAAATACTATAAAAACAAACATTTTTTAAATTTTAAATTTTTGAACTAGAATCCGAATATATATTGATGACAATTATCAAAAACCTCTTCAGTGATATTCAACTGTCCATTCACATAAGTGATCGTTTAAAACAAACCGGTTTTGTGAAATTAATTCTAAATATTCAAAAATATGTCCCTAATGGGCATTGTATCTGTTTTTGTTTACCTGGAGCCATAAATTAGATGTCTATTTATTGCTTCAGCGTAATATTTTCCGTGAATTTTCTGAAAACTGCGATCTTTTTCGTAAAGAGAATACACGTTTCCTTGTTTCGTTCCTACAGTTGTTCATCGTATAAAGCAAACGTGTGATATAGTAAGATAACATCTCTTACCAGTTACAAAAGACAAAATCTAGAGAAAGCGAGCTCGTGATTAGTTGAATTTCAACCCTGAAAGTTGAACTTTTCCGCTTGTTTATTATTAAAAGTAGGTATTAAAGATTGAACGAAGCATTCGAAATATGTTATTTATATTTTGTGTACAAACTTGGTAGTATTATACAGACTCGTATATGCAGACTCGGAATCTGATTAAAAATGGTTATAATTTGCTGGCGATTCACAGAACTCGTACGAGAAAAATCATTCAACTTGGTAATTAGTCATTTATAGACAACATCACTGCGAGCGCATCGCTCTGATGTCTTCTTTTCCACTTTTTCCATGGTTACAGCTTATAGTAATACAACGTCAAAACCGAAAAAGCTTTCCAAATAACATCTGTGCTACGTAACACCATTATTTAATTATGCAAAAGATACGTCCCTATTCTTTAGACATATTACGAAGCAAAAGCATATGCAAATCGACGTTGAATTGCGTCGATTGTTACCATGTACGAATTGTTACATGGAAAGCATTTATTCAAAGACAGAAAACGATGAATAAAGTACAGTACTGGACAAAAATAAGTACGCACCCACTATCCTAATGTTGAACTCCCTGTATCTTCTTTTATATAAGGTATATGAACTCGATGAATTAGGATAAGCTGTAGTATTTCTTATATACTAACGATTGGTATAATAATTTTGTCAAAGAATTGCATATTAAATTTACACATCAGCATAATTGTAATTAAGCTCTATTTTCGCTTTGTCAAAATAAAGTACGCATTCTTTATATCATCATCAGTGTACTATTTCTCAGCTCAGATAATTTATTTTTTATTGTGTCCTACTCCTCGTTAGTCCAATAAAATTCCTATTGCTGCAGAGAAACGTCGAAACAATGTGTTTGATTATTTGTTTATCATTATTAGTGCGCGGTACAATTGGATAAGATGGGGAAAGAGCAAATTTCCGTAGATATTCGTAAACTTATAGTTAACAACCGTCAGGAAGGTCTTCCTTATAGAGAAATTGCTCGAAAATACGCTTTAAGTGAAGCAGGAGCACGAAAAATATGCAAAAAGCATGGAGAACTGGGAAGCGTAGCCGATCGGACCGGTAGAGGAAGGAAGCGGAAAACTACAACTAGCGATGATCGCCGAATTTCTCGAGAAGTGGCAAAAAATCCTTTCGCTACCAGCTGAGTGATTCGTGAAAATGCTGATTTAAATATCTCTGAACGAGCTGTGCGCAGAAGACTACAGGAAATGGGTTATAAGAGTGTATTTGCCCAACGACGACCTTTGGTTCGAAAGGTTAACAGGTTTGTTTACTTCGTATTCAGCATACATTTTTGGCTGAGGTTTATTTCTGCAGGATCAAACGCCTCAAATTCGCTCGAAAATACATCGGCAAGCCGATAGAGTTCTGGAAACAGGTTCTCTGGAGCGATGAAAGTAGATTTGAACTCTTTGGCCACAAACAACGAGCACGCGTTTGGACGAAACCTGGTGAGAAACTTGCCGATAAAAATATTCAGAAGACGGTCAAGCACGGAGGTGGCAGTATCATGGTGTGGGGGTGCTTTGCTTGGTCGGGTGTTGGCTATATGAGAAAATTGATGGCATAATGACGGCAGACTATTACATCAGCATTTTAAAGAGAAATCTTACAGAGTCGGCGCGAAAGGTTGGCTTAGAGAAGAAGTTCACTTTTCAACAAGACAATGATCCTAAGCATACCGCCCACAAAACCACTGCGTATTTCCGTGCTTCACGGATCAAGCAATTGGAATGACCATCACAAAGCCCGGACTTAAATCCGATAGAAAATTTGTGGTCGATTTTGGATCAAAATGTCGACAAGGGAGATGTCACCAACCGCGACAAACTGTTTGAAGCTTTGGAAAAAGCTTGGACAAATATCGACTCCTAACATATTAAATACTACAAGGTATACAGCCCTAGGGTTGTATGAAATGGTGACGTGGGACTAAACACTGTAACTAGGGGATTTTTTGTTACAAAATATACAGAGTGTGCAGACAGAATCAATGTGTTTATTTTCAGCCTCCCCTGGAAATCAATTTTTGGAATATAGTCAACAACACTCGAAGAAATATCATTTATATTTGGCGATATTAAGCCTTTAGTATTTTTTTTGTGCAAAAAAATATGTATTTAACAAGGCACAAGCATATCGTGCTTGTTGAAGAAGCACCAAGAATTTCTCATAATGCGTCAAAGTCAGAATTATCTCTATATCCTCAAAAACCAAATCCAATAATGCTTACGTTATCATAATGAATGGTTTTGTCTTATTTAACTCTAACTAAATCAAATCTATAGTATGGATATTACTTCCAAAATAATATGGAAGCCCTTACAAAGGTTCATCAATTGGAAAACATAAGAAAATATTTTGAACAAAATTCCTAACAAGTTCCAGCAAAAAATCGTAGGAATCCACAATTACATTTTTATTTTTTGCTTGACAATTTTTTCATTTGCCTGCAACTACATTCGCTGTATTACGAAGACAGGAAATATACGTTTATTATGGTAAAGCTTAGAATAATAGTATATCATCTAACAATTTTGAAATATAAAAAGAGATTCTGTACGAATCTTACTAAATAAACTAAAAAATCACAAGCATTCGCAGGTTCTTACTCTTCTATAAATGTATATATTTAGGAATTTACTCTTTCGATACTATCCGGTCACGATTATTTAGTGAATATCGAAGATAAAATTAAAAAAATATCCGTTGCAAAAATTTACAATTCTTGCTGAGTAATTCATGGCAATCATATTTATGAAATAAACTTTCGATCACCATCAACAGCAGCATTGTAGTTTTTCCTCAATTGCATACGAATAGAAATGTACGAACAAAAGTGTACCACTGCAATACGAATAGTACTGCTGCAGTACGAATAGAAGAGTACCTACCAATGCAATCATAGACGACGAGAGACCTGCGGTTCTATACTCCACTGGTACTGCTGCTTTTACTGGCATGTTTTCTTTCAAGACATCAGTTTTTATTAGGTTCTACAGTACCTAACACGCAGGTTTAGAGATTGTTCAAGGATGGGTATTGTTTCAAACTTTTAGGGAAACTTTTACCTTCGAGACATCACATTAGTCTAAGCTCATGGAAGCAAAAATAAATTGACCTATTGGGACGGGGAGACTCTGTCAATTTTTATTTCGAAATTGATACAGGGAATATCACAGGGAACGGATGGTGTCCATTCACGTCGTCTGTGCTAGGAATGCTCGCATGTAATTGGTTCATTATTCGCGTAAATTTGTTATTGAAATTATTATCAATTTTACCGCTTAGCAATGAAATTAGAGTGATAATTAACACATTACAAAATTGTTATACATTTTATCTATCCAACAACATATTGGTTATTGTTATCCATCATGTGGTTATGCTGTTATTAGCGTTTGAAATCTGACGCAACATTTGCCCGTTTCATTTCCAATTTTACAGAATGCATCCCAGTATAGTAAACAAAAACGTGTCCCACGTCAAAACCTCGTTGAAAGTATGCCTCGACGCCTGCAATCCGTGATTGAAGCTAAAGGTGGTCAAACTAAATACTGAAATAAAGAAAAATCAGTTTGAACGTTGAACCACTATAACGCGTACTTTATTTTGTCCACAAGAAAAATGACAATTTCCAAATATAAGCTTTTTTATGTTTATATGTCGTTCTCATGTCGCTTTATCTAACATTTTTCGAAAGTACACCTCCAGTACTGTCTTTTGTTAGAACACTTTGATTATCCATCTGCCTTAGATTCTACCTAAATCAAGAAAGTTTGAACGTATCACAGGTGCGTACTTTTTTTTGTCCTGTACTGTATACCCATCTAACGATTATCCACGAAAGCGGAAAGGGGTCCAAATCGGGACAGTTTCAGTCCGTCCGCTTACTTTTTCCTTGTAAAAACACAAGAACTTCTCAAAAATTAACAAACAAAAATAAAAATAGTTGCCTGTCATTAGGCTAAAATTACGGTAAATAAAATATAATTATCTAATATTCTCTCGCATTGTTACGTTTAAATTCAAATGTATAAAGATGTCTCTGTTTCAAAGTTAATTTCTTAAATAGTGGGAACTCGATCATAGAACCGAATCGTTCGAGAGGAATTTCCGTTCCAATACAATGTTTTCTGATTTTAATGGTCGTTTTCTGTTTCATGGGAACGGTTTGGTATATTTTATCTGCAAAATGAATATTGAACACAAATTAACAAATCAAATTCAATATTTAGGGCGAATCTCAATACCACATGCCTTTCGTTCTTCGGACCTTTTCATTTTATATCTATTTCGCACGGGTGTTGCGTATTGAATCGTTTGATAGATTTTTTATGATTTTTAATGACGGACTGTTAGTGTCAGTAGGATCTTAGCACTAGCCCCGCAAGCAGGCCTGGATTTAAGGAGGGGGGGGGGTACAATTTGCGAAAATTTCTCGTCGAAATTTTGTGAACAAAAAGGGCCCCACGAAAAATCTGCCCCGGGCCCCCCAACATCCAAATCCGGCCCTGCCGGCAAGTGTCCTGTGTGTACATTAAACTGTTAGTTGCGAAGTCTAACAGAACGTCCAGTTCCGAATCGAAATGTAGCTTAAAACTGTGCACTAAGGTCGCTTTTCACGCGGTTTTTTTACGCTGATTCCGGAATTTTCAACGTTTTTTTTACGCGGCGCGTATCCCCCACGGAAAAAGCGACTTTAGTGTATTTAAAAAAACCATTGCCATCTAGAGGAGGCTGGCATCACGGCTAACTAATAATACGTGCCCCGAAAGCTATCCGTTTAATTTATTAATTTATAAGTGAATTAAGTGGCCAAACTTGTTAAAAAGTGTCAAGTTGTGATCTGTGATGCTTTGTCTAAGTGAGAAAAGTGAAGGTTTTGTGAAAAACACAGTGTTCCTTGCGTGAAAGTGATAATTTTTCCTCGAATTGCAATTGAAAATTGTAAGGCCAGCTAAGTTGCGTGAGTGTGAGTGCCTACTTTGTGCGTCGTGCTAACTAGCGGTTCGTTATTAACATGCGAAAATGGAATGCATGGCGGTGTGAGCGAAGAGAACGATAATATCTGGGGAGAAAGCGAAGAGAGTAGTTTTTTTTTCTTCACCTATCGTTTATTTGACACGGCACAAATAGAAGAGAGTAGTGTTGCGCTGTGCTTGTCGGCGTTTGTTTCGCTGGCATAGGCATAACCAAAATAAAACAGATGAGTATAAGTTTTTGACGTGGGACTACGTCTTTGTTTTCTATACTAGATTACACTATGTGAAATTGAAAATGAAACTGGCAAATGTTGCGTCAGATTTTAAACGATTATAGCGAGCGAATGACTTAATGCATTTCAGTCATTTATATGTCGGTGGATAGATAAAATGTGTAACAATTTTTTTATATAATGTTCAACATTGTTGCTTTACTGCCTTATGGTGGAAAAAGGTGAAAAGTTACAAGGTCAAGCTTTCCCATATATTTCCCTCGTTATTGGTTTGCTTCCCGAGGACAGATAACAATAACATGGACGAAATAAATTCCACTGCCTACATATTTTGACTCAACAAAGTGTTTTGGTTTGTTCCTCTTTCTCTAAGCTGTGTGGCAACGCCTTAATGGCAAAAATCTACGCTGAACTCGATACAAAAGACTGCGTGTAGAAAATTCAGCTTCAGTCTAGTTTGTCACACAATAGCGAATGGAGTGTAGCTGTTAGAGGTACGCGGCATTGAGAAACGAGAGCTGCATATGAGTCAACTTCCAGGCACCGCGGAGCATGTTACCTTTATTTTGCATACGGCAGCAACAGTTACTATCGTACGCTGCAGGATATTTTGCTGGCACAGCGGAGAGCAAATTTTATGCGCGGCCAACAAAATATTTAATACTACCGGTGGTGGTGCGATCATCAGCGCTCTATGGCACACATTTCGAGCTGAAGATTATGGAATCGGTTCTGTTCAGAGCTATAGATGCTTGAAGATGAGAGTTATGAAAATTTTCGCAACTACTACTAGTGTAAAATTTTCATGTATTCTTGCATCGTTAGTTTTACAATAACGACCATCAAATAAAAACGGTAGTGTTGCCTATGAACAGTTTATCGCAGCATATAATGTATAAATTTAGTCCTACGTCACCATTTCATACAACCTCTAGAGCTGTATACCTTGTAGTATTGTATCAAATATTTTAAGAATGCATAGGCTCTGTGTATAGTGGTTTTTAGCGGGTTTTGGACTTTTTCAGAAGTGTAAAGGTGTCATCTGTTGGGTGCACAAAGTGTGGTAGATTTTCGGTTGCGGGTAGAGTTTTTTTTTTATATTTACAAACCAGATTGTGCGATGCACTCTCACAGTTCAAAATTGACAGTTTTACAATATAGTTTCAAAATTTATCATTCGAGCATGACAATGCGGCATGCGATTGATGCATCGTCTACAATTGTGAGTCCTGGCAGGGCGGTGACATTTTATTCAGTTCTATGTTCTTGTTTTATGATTTTCCTAGCTTTTGGACAAATGTTGATATACATAAGTAACTTTTATTTAATTATGTTGAAATCGTTTTGGGCGTGAAAATAGTTCACGCCAACTGAACTTTGATTGCAATTTTTTTGGCATTTAAATAATAAACTTGGAACTCTGTTTTGTTTAATATGCTTATTTGCATTTTTTTGAGTTTTTGGGCTATTAATGCATGGAACTTTGTCAGTTTTTACACTCAGTAGGTCTTTGGTGCGAAACGTCGTGTCGCGTATGCGTCGGTAGGAGAAAATGGAGCGGTCGTGCATTATGCCCCGGTGAAACGCATCATCGGCCCGGGTGAGTTTTGTTTATCTAAGGGTTTCCGGAGTGTAGTGGGCACGCTATTGTTTGCTTCGGGGAGGTCAGCTCAGTTTCGCGCACGTTACTTTGACAGCGCTCAGTGTAACTATCTTAATACAGCGGTTTCGGAGTTCAATGACCATTACATCGTATAATGCTCGGGTGTGCCTTGTGGGTTTTTTTTTACTCGCTCTAATGGTTCTTTGAGCTGGTACCAGTAGTTTGCGTTCGGCGTGCGGTGCGTTTTACGAAATTCATTCGTTTCGAGGTAAATTTTAATAGTTCACCGGATGAAACGCGAAGTTTGGTGTGATACAGACTGTTAACGATTGGTTGCCGGTGATACCTAGAAACTTCGATTCTCCTGTATGCCGATACAGCGATCGTGATGCGGTTCTATTTATATCGTCTTCTGATGGCCGGTTGCGCAGAGACCGAGAAATAAGGGCTATTCCCACTGCTTCCGTTCCGGGACCGGGCCGGGACCGGGCCGTGGCTGTTCCGCGTGTCGTCCGGGCTCGTTTGAGATTGATTGCGTGCGTTCTTATGAACGCATTCACACCGACGCGCCGTGCCCAGACCGGGGCAGCGTTGAGTTGCCGTCGTGCTGCCGCAGTGCGAGAGAAAAACTATCGTTGCCGACGATACTTTGTGTTGGCCGGAGAGTGCACGGAAGGCACTCGGGTGGATGCGTGTTTGTTGTAGTGACATATTTCGCGCGGAGTGAGCTGCGGTATGAAAAAAAAGAGAAAGACGTTCTTTCACATATACACACCAACATTTCTCAGCCAGAGCGCAGCGCGGGCACGGTTCAAGCACGGCGCAGTGTGAATGCATGAAAAGTCCCGGACGAGTCCGGTCCCGGCCCGGTCCCTGAACGGAAGCAGTGGGAATAGCCCTATATCCATATCGGGCGCGAATTTGTGTAGAAAAGATCGCACCATCAACCTCGATGGATCCAGATCAATTCCTTTCCACTAACACTAATACCTTCCTTTGATACTTGTGGATGATGCAGAGGATTCCTCGGTCTCTAGTAGCAACAAGTATTAAACTAACACTCCCGATATCCCTTCCTCTATTGATCTGCATTGGGCGTGGCCAGCTACGTTATTGACCAGTGAAAAGAAAAATCACCAGAAATTGTACACTGAAAATGGCTTGCTACTCCTAGGCACCATTTTGACGGTTCTTTGTGCAATTTCAGCTGATTCTGGTCAATCGCGGGCAACACACAGGCGATCAAATATGCTATGCTATGCTATGCTATGCTAAAAAAACCATTGCCATCTACTCAAATATTATTGTTACATAAAGCTTTACTGTTGAGATGTCCCTCTGCCAAACTTGTGATATTAACGCTTATCGTGCAAGTTCGTCATCAGCTGAGAAACCACCTTAAACACGGTTTTAAGGGACAAGTAATCAAATTCTGTTTTATTCATACACAGACTTCACAGCTAACTATTGAGTGTACAGGACAATTGCGGTGCTAGCGCTACGATCCTATTGACAACAACAGCCTTTCCTGGAAAAAACTCAAACCACCGACGGCTGGCTTGTTAGGCCAGCATCGTACCTCGAGACCGTCAGGGAGATTTGATTCGTTTTTATTACTACTCGCCAAATTCACGCTCGGTCTCCTTCCCCTTTTATATCAATTTAATCAATCCAACAGCATTCAAAATCAAGAATCGAGTTTCAGTTGCACAAAGTACGTTGAAAGTATAATTCGCTTTCCTTGTGTCCTAACTGCATGTATATAGTATTATGAACTCAATTTATTTGCTCATTTTTCTAGATTGGGCAACCAAGTATTATCTCTTTTAACGTTCATTTTCGTCACATTTTTTCCAAAAAATGAATCGTAAAAAACGTATACCATTGACTTTGAAGCAAAAATGTCGTATTATGTACTTGAGTAGTTGAGAAAGAAGAAAATTACTTAACCGCCGAAAGATTTTTTATAAAGTTACTAAATCGAGTATGATTAACTATGCCACTATGTTAATACTATGCCTCGCGTCCTTATGCCTCGCATCTATATGCTTAACGGAGTGTCATCCTCTGTGCTACCCCGACAGAGGGGATTAAGGCATTTTTTGATAACAAAGTTGAAAGCTGTTCTTACACTAAAAATTTGACGACCCATATATTTTGACACCAGCAGCCCAGAACGTTTGTATGTTGTCAAAATAAGGCAACTTTTCATTAGAGGAAGTGCCGGCTAAAGTACCTACTACTGAGGCAGCCCGCTACCGCACAAAGACAATTTCTTACTAAAGGAAGTGCCGCTGCATCAGCTGGCCCTGCTACTATCGATACCGATACCCGCTGCAACTGCTGTTGCTATCCGTTGCACTGCTGCTGCTGCTAAGTAAGGACTGTTGTAGTCGCTGTCTGGAACTACTGTGAGCAATTTCGGCTGAAACAGGCTCTTATATGAGCAAATAGTACATTCCGAATTACTAGGTCTATAATTCTGTCGACCATGCTTGGGAAAGCAATTATATAACCAAGGCCGGCGGTTCATGTGGGTAGTGTGGGTAGTAGTACCCATTCGGAAAATGTCTCTGTGGGTACTTACCCACTCCATTGCTTACTACCCACTCGGGAAAATAATGTGACGCCGGCCCTGTATATAACGACCAATCATAGGTCGATTTTGCGTTTTGACAAGGCTTGACAATTTTCACAAGTACAACAGTTTGAATAATAAAATTAAAATTTTCTGCATTTGGCAGGATTCTTAGAAAATTTTCCAATCGATTGCTACAAGAACGAAAGAAATCCATCGAAAACTAACCGATTTATTGGCGTTTGAAATTGACAATATTTTTCACTTTTTCCGGTTTTAGATTTCCATTTTACATTCCTATGTAACCGAACTTTCTGAGAAAAGTAGTTCTACGTCAAAAAAATGTTACAGTTTGTTGGGGACAAATTTCGTTGTTACAATTATTTTTAGCTCTTCTGGAAATTCCTAATTTTGGTGTATTCTGAAATTAAACCTTTAAAAAACGTGCTAAACTTTACGCTAGCTACCATACTATACTACAGAAAGATGGGGAACTTCATGAGGAAAAACTTTCTAATAGACATAAAAATCCTATCTTGAATTGTTGTTGAGCTATTCGAGATTTTTTATGGAAAGAATATTGTAAAATGTGACGTGGTTGCTCAGCGACATTGGCCCTGACACAAGTAAAAGAGATTTTTAAGGCTGTTCGCACCTACGCGAACTCTCATATGCAATTGTCAATTTATGTGTGGAAACAAAAGCAAAAATATTTCCCTCCTCCACTTTCGCAAGTAGAAACCAAACCAATATCAACAGAGTCGTCAGGGCCAATTAGATTGTTTGAATGTGTATCAAAATACATAGTAGGTGCTGCACATTAACCAGTATTTATCGTTTCTTAAATCCAGAACGATGTCGCCCAGATATAAAGTTATGAAAGGTATTTCAACAGGCGCTTCCCGGAAGAAATTAAGAAATAGTTAAGACACATCTTCCTTCCGAACAAGAGGTATTAAGCTTCTACCGGTTCCATCGTGAGAATAATAAGCAATCAATTCCAGAGAGTGCACCAGGGCTGGCAGGAGGAGACTTTAGTGAATTCGGGCCATCTACTAAGGACGAAAAGCATCAAGTTCTGTTAACCGTGGCTAAAACCCGTAAACATCAAAACAACTCGGTCAAGGCATCTGTTGTTCATTCCGCGTCGAACACTCGACAGAAACGGACGTGCAAAGTGGTCGTTCTATTACAATCCGGTCCGTGTGTACGAATAGCCAAACAAAAGAGTGTATTATTCGCGCTAAAGGCCAACTAGATTGTGAGTTGTGTCGATACGTTCTGTACCCGGCTCACAACTTTGGCTGTATTGGTGCAAAATACCAGCTGCAGTTTTGATCTGTGCACCGTGAATAGATCTTTTTAATCCAAGCCCATCAGTTGACAGTCGAGTCCGTGTCGCTGTGCTGAGTGATCTCACACCCGGCTCACTGCTGGTGGCTGTATTGGTGCTGCTGTACTGGTGCTGCTGGCTGCTTTGGGTGCAGCTTCGAACGATCGGACAACCACTGCTGGAAGGAAGAAGTAAAGAGGTACGTGTTCTTGTCGGCGCTAGTGCGCTAGTGCGCTACATTTAGCGCAATGGATATAGATCCCTCGCCTCCCGTGCCACCATCCCCGAACCCCCCTGACCCTGACCCTTCTGTTACCCCCTCCCCTGTTCATTCTCCAGTCCCCCCTCGCCCCAGGCTTTACCCGGACGGATCTCAACAGGGCAGCTATACTGTTTATTTTCGTCCAAAGGCAGGAGTGAATTCAAAGCGTTTAAACATACTGCAAATTGCTAAAGACCTGACGAAGGGGTACAAGGCCGTGACCGAAATTTCCAAGGTCCGACCTAACAAGCTCCGTGTCGTGGTCAGTGATCTGGCACAGGCCAATGCTATCGCTTGCTCTGAGCTCTTCACACGCGAGTATCGCGTCTACATACCCACACGAGACGTGGAGATCGACGGTGTCATAACCGATTCGAGTCTGTCTGTCGAGTGTATCCTAAAAAGCGCAACCGGTTGCTTCAAAAATACCGAAACACAGGCGAAGATTTTGGATTGTAAGCAATTGCGGTCCATGTCTCTCGTCGGCGGTAAAAAAGTTTACACTCCGTCAGACTCGTTTCGCGTCACGTTTGCCGGATCTGCACTCCCTAGCCACGTCTCGATCGACCGGGTTCGTCTGCCTGTGCGATTGTATGTACCCCGTGTTATGAATTGCACCAATTGCAAGCAGCTAGGCCACACAGCCGCCTACTGCTGCAATAAGGCACGATGTAGCAAGTGTGGGGAGACTCATGCGGAAGATTCTTGCAGTGTTAATGCTGAAAAATGTATTCACTGTGGGGAAAACCAGCATGAGCTCTCCACATGCCCGGTGTACATGCAGCGCAGAGATAAAATCAAGCGGTCACTTAAGGAGCGTTCAAAGCGTTCTTACGCTGAGATGCTGAAGAAGACCGTGACCACTTCTACCATAACATCGAACCCCTTTGATCTGTTGCCCTCTGATGAAACCGATTCTGACGATTCATCAGCGGGAACATCTTATGCCAATCCTGGGGAGTCTAGGAAGAGGAAAAATGTTTCTTCTCCTAAACTTCCCCGTAAAAGTCCTAAGATTTCCCAAAGTGTAATGAAAAGTACGAACAAACCAAACAGTGCTGCGGAAAAACCGAAGCAAACTCCTCCTGGGCTTGCAAATTTAAAGTCCCAGAAGGAGTTCCCAGCACTGCCAGGAACATCTAAAACCCCAGTTGTTCCCTTTGCACATCCAGTTGATGAAACAAACTCTGGATTAGTGAAATTATTTGACATTGTGGACTGGATTTTTGAAAATTTCAATGTACCCGATCCAATTAAAATTTTTCTTACAGCATTCCTCCCAACAGTTAGATCATTTTTGAAGCAGTTGACTGCCCAATGGCCCCTCCTTGCAGCGATTGTATCCTTCGATGCCTGATTCAACTGCGTATATGAAGGATTCTATCTCTGTCTTACAGTGGAATTGTAGAAGTATTTTACCAAAAATTGATTCGTTTAAAGTTTTGATAAATAAAAACAAATGCGATGCATTTTCCCTTTGTGAAACTTGGCTTACTTCAAATATTGATCTCAACTTCCATGATTTTAATATTATTCGCCTTGATCGAGACACCCCATATGGAGGAGTACTTTTAGGGATTAAAAAGTGCTATTCTTTCTATCGTATTAACCTCCCCTCGATTCCAGGCATCGAAGTTGTCGCATGTCAAATGACAATACAAGGTAAAGAGCTTTGTATTGCCTCAATATATATTCCTCCCAGAGCACAGGTTGGGCAACGGCTGCTCTTTGATTTAATAGAACTTCTTCCCTCGCCACGTTTGATTTTGGGAGACTTCAACTCTCATGGCGTGGCTTGGGGTTCCCCATACAATGATAACCGCTCCTCTTTAATCTATAACCTTTGCGATGACTTCGACATGACTATTTTAAACAACGGTGAAATGACACGTATCCCGAAACCTCCAGCGCGCCCAAGCGCTTTGGATCTATCCTTATGTTCGACGTCGCTACGGTTGGATTGCACATGGAAGGTAATCCTTGATCCTCACGGTAGCGACCATTTGCCTATTCTTATTTCAATTAATAACGGGTCAACTCGCATGCGACCAATTGACATTCCGTATGACCTCACACGGAATGTCGATTGGAAGTTATACGAGGAAATGATTTCAAAAGCGGTCGATTCAACATCATCCACCACTTGAAGAATACAACCTCCTCGCGGGCTTGATTCTCGACGCCGCGTTGCAAGCCCAAACAAAGAAATATCCCGGCGTAGCGATCAAAGAACGGCCTCCCACTCCGTGGTGGGACCAAGAGTGCTCCGATGTCTACACGCAAAGATCCGACGCGTATCTGACCTTCCGGGATACAGACGATGCCGACGACTTTAAACGTTATTCGGAGCTTGATACCAAGTTTAAAAGCTCGACTAAGGCAAAGAAACGCGGATATTGGCGTCGGTTCGTAAACGAGACGTCGAGGGAAACATCGATGAGCACTCTTTGGAACACAGCCCGAAGAATGCGGAATCGCGTAACGGTCAACGAAAGCGAGGAGTCTTCAAGTCGGTGGATATTTGATTTTGCCAGGAAAGTATGTCCGGACTCTGTTCCTGAGCAAAACATTGTTCGCGATGCGTCTCCGGGCCACGACGCGATTGAATCACCTTTTACGATGGCAGAATTTTCAGTTGCCCTCCTGTCCTGTAACAATAACGCGCCTGGGTTAGATAGAATCAAATTCAACTTGTTGAAGAATCTACCCGGCAATGCCAAGAGGCGCTTGTTGAACTTGTTCAATAAGTTCCTGGAGCAAAACATTGTACCGCAGGATTGGAGGCAAGTGAAGGTGATCGCCATCCAAAAACCAGGGAAACCAGCTTCTGATCACAACTCTTATAGGCCGATTGCAATGCTATCCTGTATCCGGAAATTGATGGAAAAAATGATACTCCGTCGTTTAGACCATTGGGTCGAATCAAATGGTCTACTATCAGATACTCAATTTGGCTTCCGCCGTGCCAAAGGGACGAATGATTGTCTTGCATTGCTTTCAACAGATATTCAGCTGGCGTATGCTCGCAAAGAACAAATGGCGTCTGCGTTCTTGGACATTAAGGGGGCTTTTGATTCCGTTTCTATTGACATTCTTTCGGGTAAACTTCACCGACAAGGATTTTCTCCAATTTTGAACAATTTTTTGCACAATTTGTTGTCCGAAAAGCACATGCATTTTACGCACGGCGATTTGGCAACTTTTCGCATTAGCTACATGGGTCTTCCCCAGGGCTCATGTTTAAGCCCCCTTCTTTACAACTTTTATGTAAATGACATCGACGAATGTCTGGCAAACTCATGCACGATAAGACAACTTGCAGACGACAGTGTAATCTCTGTTACAGGAGCCAAAGCTGCCGATTTGCAAGGACCATTGCAAGATACCTTGGACAATTTGTCTGCTTGGGCTTTACAGCTAGGTATCGAATTCTCTCCGGAGAAGACTGAGATAGTAGTTTTTTCTAGGAAGCATGAACCTGCTCAGCTTCAAACACAATTAATGGGTAAAACGATTTCTCAGGTTTTGGTACACAAATATCTTGGTGTCTGGTTCGACTCTAAAGGCACCTGGGGTTGTCACGTGAGGTATCTGATGAAAAAATGTCAACAAAGAGTGAACTTTCTTCGTACAATAACCGGACAATGGTGGGGAACCCACCCAGGAGACCTTATAAGGCTTTACCAAACAACGATATTGTCTGTTATTGAATACGGGTGTTTCTGCTTCCGCTCCGCAGCAAACACACATTTGATCAAACTGGAGCGAATACAATATTGTTGTTTGCGTATCGCCTTAGGTTGCATGCAGTCGACCCATACGATGAGTTTGGAGGTCTTAGCTGGAGTACTACCATTGAAAAACCGCTTCTGGAGCCTGTCTTCTCGTATTCTTATCAAATGTGAGGTCTTGAACCGTCCCGTGATTGAAAATTTTGAAAGGTTAATCGAACTTAATTCTCAAACCCGTTTTATGACATTGTATTTCAATCACATGTCCCAAAATATCAACCCTTCTTCGAATATTCCAAATCGTGTCGACTTATCAAATACTTCTGATTCTACTGTGTTTTTCGATACATCCATGATAGAAGAAACTCGTGGAATCCCGGATCATTTACGCGTGCAGCAGATCCCCAAAATTTTTTCCAATAAATATCGAAACATCAACTGGGACAATATGTACTACACTGACGGATCACTTCTTGATGGGTCCACTGGCTTCGGTATCTTCAATAACAATTTAACCGTCTCCCATAAGCTCGATAATCCTGCTTCTGTTTACGTCGCAGAATTAGCTGCAATTCAGTACACCCTAGGGATTATCGAAAAAATGCCCACGGACCATTATTTCATCTTTACGGACAGTCTCAGTTCCATTGAGGCTCTCCGATCGATGAAAGATGTTAAGCACTCTCCGTATTTCCTGGGGAAAATACGGGAACATCTGAGTGCTTTATCCGAAAAATCTACTCAGATTACCTTAGCGTGGGTCCCTTCTCACTGCTCGATACCGGGTAATGAGAAAGCGGACTTTTTGGCTAAGGTGGGCGCAACAAACGGTGATATTTATGAAAGACCAATTGCCTTTAATGAATTTTTCGCATTTGTACGTCAGAATACGATCATCAGTTGGCAAAATTCTTGGACCAAGGGGGAACTGGGAAGGTGGTTACATTCCATAATCCCCAAGGTATCGACGAACCCGTGGTTCAAGGGGTTGTATGTAGGTCGGGATTTCATTTGCGTGATGTCCCGGCTTATGTCCAATCACTATAGATTTGACGCGCATCTCCGTCGTGTTGGGCTCGGGGAGAGTGGTATCTGTGCCTGTGGTGAAGGTTATCACGACATAGAGCACGTTGTTTGGTCATGCCCTGTACACCGTGACGCCAGGTCTAGATTAGTAGCTTCCCTGCAGGCCGAAGGTAGGCAGCTGGCTGTTCCTGTTCGTGATGTCTTGGCGAGCCGTGACCTATCCTACATGTCCCTTATATACGTTTTCCTGAAATCCATCCACGCCCCAGTTTAGTCCTATCCCCTTCCGCCTACATCCAACCAAACGACAAGAACACGTTAAGACCCCGGATCCGGAAACAGCAACAAGACCCGCACGATACTCTCAGGCCGCGAGGGTGACAACCCAATATGCCAGTCCGTAATATCTTGGCCCAGCAGCGGAACATATTCAATATGCTGCTTACCTATGGCGATGGAAAACCATCAAACAACTATTCAGTGCTTTTCATGCAAAACATTCTAGCTTAAGTTAGATTTAGTTTCAGCTCGTAGTCGGCAGCGAGGATAAAAAATTTGCTTTTAGTTATTAAGATACTTTAGAAAGTAAGCTACCAGATATAATTGGCGCCGTTAAACATTGAATTGTATTTGTGCCGTGTCAAATAAACTATAGATGAGGAAAAAAAAAGGCATCTGTTGTTGGCTATTTGATTAATGTAAATAATAACACAGTGCAACAAAAATTTACTTTTTCTTCTGCCTTGGTGATAACCCCCCGCTTGCTCAGGGGGTGTTGGGTGTGGATATATAGTGCTAAGTATTGGAAACGAGCCCACAGCCAATCTGGTATTCACCACTCACTAGTACGTTCGCTTACAGCATACCCCAGGGCACGAACCATTAACAGGGGTGAACCAAATTCCAGTACGTGGCCCGTCGACTCCAACACGATCAAACCAAAACGACCCTTTTCATTTAAAAAAAACTAAACGAAGCAACTGAAACTCCGGCTGAGTTCGTAGAGCGGAATAAAAAGCTAGGTGAAAACTAAGGGAAATCTCGTGCTTAAAATAGACATAAATTATCTTCCATAACTAATTTATTTCCCTTCCCGACATAGTTTTACTTATATCTAAGTTACTTGAACTCCGGCTGACGCGTGGCTAAATTCCATTCCATTAATGCTGAGCACGAGTCGGCATCCCGAACATCGTGGCGGTTGGTGGCTTTGCACTCCTCTGCTCTGCAGCGCAGCCGGTCGTAATACCGGAGCAATGGCAACCCGCTCGCACCTCACGGTAACTGAATATGATGGCGGGTGTGCCACAAAATGGCGGTGTTTCGGCTTGAAGACCGTTAAAAGGCGGGATATATGCCTTTATCCCTTTTCAATGGAGGACGCCGCCTCGAAAGTATGTTTCTAGAAGCAAGAATAAAAGGCCCTTCGAGGACCTTTTTGTTTCCTTGTTTTACAAAATTCAGGTGTAGTTTTCCGTAAGACTTTTAACAATGCTACGCACTAGCACCACACTTTTTAACTTCTGACGATTCCGTTAATTCACACCCAGCGTACTAGACAATCGAAAATAAAATAATTATGCGCGCACTTCTTAGCGTTTAGCTGCTTTAGCCGAAAAAAAGCCCCCTTAGTATCGGTTCTTTGCCTTTTATGCGAGCTGTCATTTCAGAATCGGGAGTGTCACGAACACTCCCGAACTATAATAGACCTGCTCGGCGGGCTTCCCCTTCCTTTTGGAACACCCTGTGGAGCCGAATACCTTGGTCGCCTCTATCAGTGTCTCTGTGAGCGACCCCGTATGAGTGACCCCTCCGTCCTAGACGCTGTGCGCCAGACTTGGAGGGATATCACTTAACTTTGTTGACGTAGTGGTGGTAATACTAAGAAGCTTTCCTACATGTGTGACCCCTCCGTCCCGGACGTAAAACGTCAGACTTGGAGGGATATCACACATGTTGGTGTGCTCTGAATCCAGGGTAGGCTTTGGGAGGTAGGAGGTTCTAATCGAGCAAGTCTGGATGTAGTTATTATTGTGGCGGAGCCAACACCCACAATGTAACCAATGGTTACATTGGCTTCTTTGTATGATTTATCGATGTATTTTGACGCAAAATAAAAATTTCCCCGAGTATGAACACATTTCACTAAGGGGCAACAATTGCGCTATTTAAAATTTTTGAGAAATCGAAAATTTTCGATGTTTTTTCGATGGCGAAGACTTCTAGTTTCTGGAAACAGCTTAATGTAACCAAATATGAGTATTGCGGAAGCGTTACACCCAGAGGCCAGAAATCAACTTGTGACGCCATTGCAAATTTCTAGATAGTAGCTCCGATTTATGAAAAACAACCTAAAAGGGACAAACATTACCCAATGTTTTTAGGCACCGGGATAATGCTCGAAAGCCGAGGTGAACTCCATAGTTCACTTTGAAACCCGATTTTGCAGCTTCCGGTATCTGGAAAACATCCTAAAATTGTCACGTACAATCCAATAAAGGTATATTCACTCTTTGGGTTCTAGAATATTGATGTTATTTATATAAAGTAATAATTTAAGTATGTTTGAGACTAATTTTGTGAAAATCGGTTCAACCATTCTGGAAAAATTGAGTGAGCTCAAACAGTCTTTGGAATATGTTTCTTTTCATCCTTCTTTCATACATAACGGATAAAGTTATAATTACAATAAAATTCAATAGGGTCTTGTGGGGTAACTAGACCTTCAATACGACACTAAATTAAAAAAAATTGGTTCAGCTAATTCTAAGAAAAATGAGTGAGTTTGAAAGCCTCCGGAACACGTTTCTTTTAAAACTTTTGAACCACATGTTTAATAATTAGTTGAGGGTTTTCAAGTGAGCCCGTTCATTTGACACTAGTTTTGTTTCAATTGGCTATGTAGTTTCTGAGATGATGATGTTTCGTGATATTCACATTTTGAATCACGGTGCCTAAACTAAAAATTCGATTACAATGAAAATCATTAGGGTGTTATAAGGCCACTAGACCTTTTATTTGCAACTGATTTCGTGAAAATCGGTCTAACCATCTCTGAGAAAAGTGAGTGAGTTTAAGCAGGTTTTGGTACAAACTTTGAGTGATTTCACATTTTTATAAATCACGGCCAAAGTTACCAACCGATTACAATGAAATTCAATAGCAACCTATGGGACAACTAGATTTTTCGTTCGACTAAATTTGTTAAAATCGGTCCAGCCATCTCTGAGAAAAATGAGTGAGCTTAAACAGCTTCTGGAAAACATTTCTTTACATAACTTTTGAACCACATGTTTATTCATTATGAAATTTAAAAGTTAAGGGTTCTGGAGTTAGCCCATTTGTTTGACATCAGTTTTGTTAAAATCGGTTGTGTAATTTCTAAGATATTGATGTTTCGTGATTTTTACATTTTGATACATAACCTCTAAACTAAAAATTTGATTACAATGAAATTCAATAGCAATCTATGGGGCAACTTGATCTTTCATTTGCAATTAATTTCGTTGAAATCGGTATCTGAGAAAAGAGAGTGAGAAAAAAAAGTTGCAAATATACACACACATGCACACACTCACAAACACACAAACACACACACAAACACACACACAACACACAAACACATACACACAGACACACGCACACACACATACACACATACATACACACACATACACACATACATACACACACACGCAAACATACACATACACACAGACACACATACATACATACACACACACACACACACACACACACACACACACACACACATAAATAGTAATAAGAACTGGGTTCACCTATTCAAAATAAAATCATGTCTTAACCAAAAACCAAAACACAGTAGGCGATGGTCTTACGACGTTTTCGTTGATAAGTTGACTTGATGTTGCACACAGAAGATTATCATATATTTATTCTTTTCGTAATAAAACTTGAATAGTTCAACCACGATTCAAAATAGGATTTTTGTGTCTTTCAGGAAGTTTTTCCTCATAAAATTTCCTATCTTTCTGTGATATAGGATGGTTGCGAGCGTAAAGTTTAGCACGTTTTTCAAAGGTTTAAATTCAGCAAACACCAAAATTAAGAATTTTCAGAAAAGCTGAAAATTCTATAACAACGAAATTAGAGCCACAACAAGCCGTAATTTTTTTTTCTCTTAATTTGGACTCCGAGAGATGCGCAACAAATATATTTGGGTTCGGTTTTGCAGGAAAAATTTAATTTTTCCATAAAACTCAAATCAGCACTTCAACTAAATAATTTCCAGAGCTGTTGCCATACAAAAGTTTGTTTGTTACACCATCACCAATCATTTTCTGGTTGAGCCCGTAGACAATTTAACAAATCGTTATTTTGGGACACCCTAATGTTTTTTTTTCGTTTCTGGAACTTGTTGAGCAATATCATGAATAATGTCGTAATTTTTTTTTGAACTTAGAGAAAAAAATTAAAACAGTAATATTTTAAAAAATTATGGTTTGTTATCTACAATTTTGCCGAAGACATTATACCGATCAAACAAACCGTTTCGGTTCTAGAATATTTTTATCATTAATAGGCACTCGGCTTAGTAAATTTGACACACATTTCACCACAAAGTTATTTGTGTTAACGGGAAATTTAATTTGGGCCAGCGTATATTCATTCTGGAAGGGCCAAATTACTGTCTACAACTTTGCCGAAGACATTATAAAATCCAGAAAACCGTTGGTTTTTCGGAATTTTTTGTGGACTAGGTTTTTCTTACTTCACCACTAGAACTAGTAAAACTTACGTCGGACCAATCTTATTTGAGTAAGAAACGCGATGTGTTGACATCAAAAAGCTGTACAAAAGAGTAGGATTGCAAGCTCCCGATGCAAGGAGATACCTGGACTCGCTTTTCTTCTATCGATTAAACTATGCTTAAATTGTGAAATGACACAATTTTCAACTTTTCGACCTAACCTAATATAATGGGTTTTCGGTTGGCTTTGTTCTGTATGCAATGCTTTGAAATCATGAATGAAGCTCAAGCTAGAAGCTGCAATCACGTGTAATTTAACGTGCCGCTTGTTGGCTCTTTTCACCGCATGCGTAGTGAGAAGCAACCAGCGGAGGCAGTATCAACTGTCGCGAAACATGTTCGAATGTGTTTGCATCAAATCACGTAACAGATGACGCACGTGGAACTGGCGAGTGGGAGAGTTTTACGAGATAGTGAAACCGATACGCACGTTAAGTGCAAGGCTTCATAATTTAATTGCTAGAAATAAAACTTTGGATGTCTTTTTTATCAGTATTTCTCGTTTGGTTATTTGTTAGACATAAATAACAAGCATTGAAGACTAATTTGAAATTGATATTACTTCGAGTGCTATTTATATTTATATATTACATAACGATCGCGCTCAAACAGAAACTTGAAAATCATTTTCTGAATAAAGATGATCTCGACTGCACTGAGACTCAATGAATTTTTCATTTGGTTTTCTTTCAAGTCCCCAATTTAATATACTATGTAGAATTGAATGTTCATACAAGAAACAGTCGAGTCAAAGTGATTTCCAATTCAAATATTCTCGAGTAACGATCTACTTTTCGGTTACACAAGAAGACTCCTCGGTTGACTAGACTGGAGCAAACGCGAGGGTCGATTGAACTTTGCATCCCACAGTGACACCAGTTCCGCAACCACGAGCCCGTATTGAGATCCGTATCGAAAACGTGATAAAGTATTTAAAGAACAGGATACTGGATTCTCTCCTGATGATTATTGCATGATATTAATGTCAATATGGATGCTTTTTGGGCTTTGACCGTAAATGTATTCGTTTTTCAGAGGGTATCGTAAGTTTGGATCTAGCAATTATAATTCAATATCGGTTAACATATCGAGCAAACGAAAAACTAATATATTTAAAGCTCATAATGGTGATAATTCGAAAGTTTATATTGAAAGCTAACTCCGAAACCCACATTAATAGAATTGTTTCCTACTGTGTGGTAAGCACTTTCCAAAAAGACTGAAAAGCAAATTTATTGTCTAATATTGAACAATTGCGGCTAATTCAATCAGAAAATATCACTGCTCACCTTTCAAATTAGACAGTTCTAGCCGGGTAATCACCAACTGATCACGTGTACTCAATCAGTGATCGTTCGATGCTTTGTATCATACTGCCAGCTGGCGACGATCTTGTTTATTGTTTTTTTTTTCTATCTTGGTCGTTGCTAGTCTCGTCTCTTATGGTGAAAACTAATCGAATTGCATCCAATATCGAACATAGGTGAGGGTAGTAGTATATTTACGTCCAGCCGGCGACCGCAACTAAAACGCGTGTAGGAGAAACGTGACAGGTTCTCCACTAAGACGTACTCGTTCACAACACTTACTAATGACTGCCACTAAATCCATTACGCTCTAGTGAGGCATTGGGCCTCTCAAATGCACGCTGGCACATATACACTGTTGCACCGTAAGCAATTAACAATCGAAGCAATTTGATTTGTGCGCAAATATTACATGGAACCAAACAAATTTCTCACTATGTTTCTCTTCGTTTAGTTGACTGCACTCATTGCAAACATATTGTTTCATTCATATCGAACTGTAATTTAATCCTAGTTTTTACCTACACTAGAAAGTCTTATTCTGTCATCAGTAATTCAACTGTCTGCAGCACTTATGTTCAATTTATGAATTTCACTCTGTAGTGAAGAAGCCATCGATTCGTTTCTTCCTCATGTAATTATGGTATAGGATTTCCAAAAAGAAAGAAGTAATCCCCTAAAATCACCGCGCGCACTATTTGTCGCACCGAACTGAAAACACTCCCGCTTCGACTCGCGTCCAGACCTGGAATGGCAGGCAGACGAGTCGAATAGAGAATAGTAACCGGCTCGGAGTTGCGATAGCTTTTTTCCGCTTCGCCGTGTCGGCTCCTGGCGGTGACAGCCTGCAGCGATCCTATAGGTACATATTGAATACCGGCTTTCATACCTTCTGCCACCCACCACAGCACCACCCACCTGCCAATCACTCGTCTGGAATGGAAGGGTCTGGTGATTGGTGCAGCAGCTGGAGGTGCGCGACTACTGTTACAAAGTTTGCAATGCTGTTGTTATCGCAGTGCTACTACGAATACTGACATATTACAGTACAGTATACTAACGTTTAGTTGTTGTTGTTATATCGAATGATCGTATAATGTACCGCTATTTAGCCGGGGTACAAACAAACTGAGCCGAAAAACATTACTTCCAGCGACTGGCACTCAGAGTTAAGCCATTCACAAACTGATCTGCGATTTTATCGTACGAATTGGATCTGAATATGTATTTTAATGAAATAAAAAAGCAAAGCCTTGGTGCTACATTTCGATTCGGAACTTGACCTTCTGTTTGTTCGTACACAGATTTCGCAGCCAACTGTTAGGTGTACAGACAATAGCGGGGCTAGCGCTACGATCCTACTGACACTAACAGTCTCTCCCGAGCCGGGACTCGAACATACGACGACTGGCTTGTTAGGCCAGCATTGTACTTCGAGACCATCTGGGAGATATATTAATGTAATAAATACCCAAAAATCATCAAATATTATCGAAATACTTAGATTCTATCTCCGACATCCATAAGCTTAACGTTTGCGGTAAAAAAATGGACTTTTTCAAATGGTGATGAAAAAACTAAGACAGATAATTGAGTTGGATGAATTTCCCATGGAAGGTAATCATGTTAGCTTCCCCGCAAAAAAATATTACGTCCTTGCGTGCGTCCTTCCGGCAGTTAACCGGAACATTCGCCATGGCGGACGAAAACATGCGTGTAGGCATGTTTTTAAGCTTTTTCTTCGTTTTTATATGATTTCCTCCTCCGTTTTCGCGACAAAATTGTTGGAAAAGATCTTGCGCTTCAAGTTTGCCCAGAAATTCTCGATGGGATGCAGCTGGGGGACCTTGGGTGGATTCACCGACTTCTGTACCACATATATATTCAGCCGCTCCATCTCCTTCAACGATCGCTTCGAGTAGTGGGCCGACGCCAAATCTGGCCAGAACACCGTGTCTTCGCCCTTATGGTATTTCTTGATGAACGATGCAACTTATGGAAGCCACTTCGTATGATAAATTTTCCCGTTCACGGCCAGCCCGGAGCGAAAGAAGAGCGGCTTCGACATCCCCTTCTCGCTGAGTGTCGGCCATAGTAGCACTTTCTTGGGGAACTTGGTGTGTGAAATAAATTTCACTTCGGAGCTCACTTCCTTCGTGGGAGAAGTGAAATACGAAGTACCCTGCCAGTCGTTGCCATCCATCACCACTGCCACGTCGCGATTCGCCGAGAAAATCGACTTGACCATCTTATTCAGGCGCTGTCGCTGCGTCATTGCCTGCAGCTCCGAGATCAGTGGACGGGACCACCGCTTCCTGACATGTATGCTCATGTTCTCCAGATACTTTTTCACTGTTTCATTGCATGCACCAAACTCCCGGCCAAGTGCACGCAGCGATTTAGCCACTTTTCCCTCGGTCTTCCTCTTCAGCATCCTTTGAAGCTTCTTGTCGCTCAGGATCGTTGGCCGTCCGAAACCGGGCTTTCTATCGATGCTCTGATCATTATGCAAAAGTGTCATGATGTTGTAGATGCCGGAACGGGCATACCTGGCGTCCACAAAGTGCCGCACGATGTCCGTTTTTGACGCGGCGGGGTATCGTTCTTTGAACGCGCACACTTCTGAACGGAGTAGCTTCACTTTTTTTTTGTCATCACAGTTAGAGTTTGACTGATAGAGCTGTCAAATTTGTTTTGCTAACTCATGGGTTACTATGATTGATGATGCATGAGTAGTTTCGTGAGTGCGATTAAAGGTAAACCCATGAAAAATCGGCAATTTTTGTCCATTTTTTTTACCGCAAACGTTGAAATTGTTTTCTGTTCCGTATAATTGGTTATCTTATAACGTATGCGTTAAAAAAAATCCTTTTTTGGGATGGTGGTAAAAAAAATTACTAAGACAGATAACTGAGTTTGATAACTTTCCCATGGAAGGTAATTATATTAGCTCACTCGCAACAAAATGCTACGCCTTGCGTTCAGCCTTCCGGCAGTTAACCGGTACATTCGCCATGGCGGACGAAAACATACGTGTAGGCATATTTTTGACGTAGAACTACGTTTTACTTTAGCATACCACACAGGGATGCAAACTGAAAAACTGGGACGAAATATGTCCCTTTTCAAATGCTTATAGGTCGGTTGGTTTTCAACCTATTTTCTTCATTCTTGCAGCAATCGATTGGAAAATAATACACGCATCTGCCCAAATGCAGAAAAATGTTGTTTGAATCTACGAACTATTGTACTATTGAAAATTGTCAAGCCTTGTTGAAATAAAAATAACGTCCTCTGATTGGTCGCTTGCTTGCTGTGTGTGTATGGTATGGTATCATGTGTGTATGTGTGTATGTGTATGATATAGTATGATGTGTGTATGGTGTAATGATATGGTATGATGTGTGTGTGTCTATGATATGGTATGATTTGTGTGTGTGTGCTGTGTATGGTTTTTAACTCGGCACGATCTGCTAACTGCTGAATCCGGTTCACGAAATTCACAACCCTTCATTAGTAGACATTATAACTCATTACCCAAGTAAAAATATTGGTTTTATCAAAGTTTTATAGCGCTCAATACAGCCAAAAAAGTGCCATAAAACTTTGATAAAAACAGTTGTGTTACTAGGGTAATGAAACACTCAATGCATTTGTTAATAGTGTACGTAGTTCTACGTCATTTATGCGGTCGTGTCTTGGATACAACCTCCTACTTTTTTAATTCTTTCTTCGTTTTATTTATCAATTCCTTCTCAGTTTTTGCAGCAAAATTGTTGGAATAGATCTTACGCTTCAGGCTTGCCCAGAAATCCTCGATGTGACGCAACTCGAGGACGTTGGGCCAGTTCGGAGCGAAAGAAGAGCAGCTTTGACCTCCCCTTTGGAGCTTCTTGCCGCCCAGGGTCGTCGGCCGTCTGGAACCGGGCTTTCTTTCAATGCGCTGATTGTTGTTCAATAGTACCAAGATGTTGTAGATGCCGGTACGGGCGTATTCGATGGTCACGAACTGCTGCACGCTGTCCATTTTCGACGCGACAGGATACCGTTCTTTGAACGCGCGAACATATTATTGGAATAGCTTCACTGTTTTCGCCATCACGGTTAGAGTTCGACTGATAGAGCTATCCAATTTTTTCTGCTGACTCATTGGTCAATATGATTGATGCTGCATGCGTAGTTTCGTCAGTGGAGTAAAGGTAAACCCATGAAAACTCGGCAATTTGTGTCCATTTTTCAGCGTTTACTGTGAATCAATTGCAATTTCGGTGTCTAGCACAGTCTGCTGCAGAAAATTTTTTAAGCATTACTTTAAACTGTTCAACTGTTATTTTCACATCCACTTATTAGTTTAAAACTTTCAAAGTAGAAAATTGGCTCGATACTAAGTCAAACTATCATGAAAAGGTAGATAGAACCAGCATTACTCACACATGGAACGGGAAAAACCCAAATTAATCCACCTAGGGGTGAGACTCAGCCTTTCTTATTTGTTTGAATAGATTTACACGAACACTTCAATTTCACGGATAGAAAAAGATAGTGATTGAAACAAACATTTTTATAGTTGAAATTTATAACTTTTTCATTGTTAACTCAACCCCAAAATTTATTGTTGTAATAAAATCTCTCAATTGCAACAATACTCCTGCATATTTGAAATTATCATCAAACTTCTAGTGTCATTCGTTTCATCATGGCGTCCGAAGAGGCAAACGAGGAGATCTTTGCGAATTATATGGTAGACGGAGGATTAATGGTATTATTAAAACCATTCTATGAAAGTTTAAAGGTAAGTATTTTCATGGAGAATCTAATTAAATTATTGTAATGCATTTTTGTTTTCTTCAGCCAGCAGCTATGATGTGGGATCTCTGAAAATAATCGTACGAGAAGAAACAAGAGCTGTGTTGCAGCCACTTTTGTTGGCTGATACAAATTCGTCAAATGAACAACTCTGACCCTCCAAGTATAAATAATAATTACAATATATAAACATGGTTTAAGAAATAACATATGGCAATAAATTATATAAATAAAAATAACAGTATAAAATGGTTGAACCAATTTTTTTGAATCTATTGATTTAACAAGCATCAGTTGATTTAACGATCATTGTAGTTGAATTTACAAAACCGGTGACGAGCTGTCAAAATCTAATAACAAAGTATAGTTGTTTCAACCATAAATTTGGTTTGGGTCAAGCACATTATATAGTTGATTCAACTGAAGACAATTATTGCATCAATCATGACAATGGATTATACAAAAATCAATGCAAAATTATAGTTGGTTCGACCCTTATTATTATAGCTTTGCCTACTTATTTTTCTCCGTGTGGTTGAAGAAAAAAATGCACCTTGATAATTTCTTTATTTTTCACTCTAAATAACGATTTTCTGATAGCCAAAAGCACAGTTATACCGAACATTTTAAACATAACATTCACACACATATATACAACCATACAGCATACATTAACAACACGTACACATGCAAATAACATGAAATATAATATATGACGCGGATTTTTTTTTAAGATCTACAAAAATGAGGGCTTCGAAATTATTTATTTTTGTTCTGTGTAATCAATGGACGTTCCCTAATTGATTAAAAAACTAGAGGAGAAATTAAAAAAAAATTGAAATAAATTAAAGAGAACTAAGAAATGAATAAGAAAATAAAAAAATATCAAACAATGAATATTAAAAATACATCAGAAAGAATAGATAAAAATTAAAAAAAAAATTAAAAACACATTTTGAAATATATTTTAAAAGTAAGTGCAAATAAATAAAAAATAAAATAAAAAAATATATAAAACTATATAAAAAAATTTGAAAAATTAGAAAATAAATCTAGTTCACGTCTAGGATTAAAAGTTAGCAAATAAATAATTACTGATCAACGTTTTTTTTACGTTTGACTGCATCAACATAAAACATAATTACAACAGATAGTAGCTTCCGGTTTTTGGAAACAGCATAAAAAGACAAACACTACCAAAGGAACCGGGTAGTTCTCAGAGGCCGAGAGTATACTCCATTTTGAAACCCGATTTCGCGACTTCTGGCTCCTGAAATCATCCTTAAATTGCCAAATACAATCCAAAAAGATAAATTATTTTTTGCGTTTTAGAATATTGAAGTTGTGTTTAAAGTAGGGTTACCATTCGGTCGGGGTTAAAAATCAGGACAAATTTTTCCGGTACAAATTTGATATGGGGTGTTTTCTTTGTTTGAGGTATCAATAAACGAAACACGTAATTTGAGATTTACACTTCAAAATACGCCGAAACACTCATTTATTTATTTGCAGTATTTCTCGGACGATCCAATTTTGCCACTTTGATTCATTGGGCGTTAGAAGATACCTAAAACATGAGGCACACGTAAACGGTTTTAAATTGAGTCCTAAAGTTTTACACGGTTTTCTTCTTTTTATACTTCAGTTGAAAGAATGCAATTTTTTTAGCAAAACGTGGCTTTAAAAAATTTTTTATCGTTATCCTTCGATTTTCAAATGAAGAATAACAAACTGCTCGAAATACCTTAAATGACAGTTCTCCCATATACTGTACGTGTGCGAAATGTCATTTAAGTCATTTAGAGCAGGTTTTTATTCTACATTAAAAAATCGAAGGAAAACGATAAACATTTTTTTAAAAACCACGTTTTGCTCAGAAAACGCGGCTTTTTCAAATGATATATAAAAAGTGGTATCCAGCTTTTTACGCGCCTTAATGACGGACGCTAAAATGCAAAGTTCGTATTAAATCATCCACCCTTTTGACAACTCTGCTCACGTCATTTTGAAGTCTTCACGTATTTTTTCAAAAGAGAAATAAATTTGACAACATTTGTGTTGCCAATACCTCAGAAATCCCAAAACTGACGTAAGTAGAGAGGTTCGCATATTACGAACACGCATTATAGCGACCGCCATCATGGTGCGTAAAAAGCTGGATAGCTTTTGGACCCAAAAGTCAGATAGTTGAGGGTTGCAACGACTAGACAATTTCTCTCGTCAAAATTCAACCGAAGAAAAAAAATCGTTCGAAATAAGTCCGTTTCGTTCCGGAGTCGAAGTAAAAGTACTGAACAATTTTTAACATTTCTGAACATCCGGCATAATTCAGAAAAATCAGGACAAATGCTAAAATATGAAAAATAAATCAGGACGCTCCAAATGGGTCTCGAAATCAGGATATGTCCTGCTAAATCAGGACGGATGGTATCCCTAGTTTAAAGTAATAATTGTAAGGTGAAATTTGACGTGATAATTGTGCTACAGAACATAGCAAAATAACAAATAAACCCTAATTTTGAACACTTTGATCACGGGCAATACCGGGAACGTGCAAATAGAACAATACCAAATTTGAATTATGTTAAGACTACATATTTTGATCAATCGATTTCGTTTCTTTCCATAATGTTTGAACCACCTATCAAATTGCTATGAAATTTGTTACTTGTGAGTTTGAGAGACAACCCGTAGTTATGTTTAAATAAGTAGTGTAACCTGTGATACAATAGATTTCTGTTGGGTTTACAATCTTATACGTTACGACTGAAATAGAAGTCCGATTATTATTAAATGAAATGGCAACCTATAGAGCAGTCAAGCCTTCCATTTGACATTAAGATTGTTGAAATTAGTCCAGCCATCTTTGGGACAACGAGTGAATTTGAAAAGGCATTGGAGCACGTTTCTTTTCACAACTTTAAAACCACATGTCCAATCATTATAAAATTTATTAGTTAAACCTTAACTAGCCGGTCCATTTGATATAAATATTGTTCAAATCGTTTGTGTAGTTTCTGAGATTTGGAAAATATACCCAAGGGGTACGCGGACAAAAAAAAAAATTGAGAACCGCTGCTCTACGCTATAACTTTATGGTGAAACTAAACGGTGGCTTTTTTACATACAATTTCGAGGTTAGATTTCTTTTCGCTTGACGATTTTGAACATTAAAATCTCAGCTTCCAAGTTTCTCACACGTAATTTTAATTAGTTTTCGAGAAAATTATCCTGCAAAATTCAAGCCAAATTCGACGGAGTTTCACCATATATATTTCTAATACGATATAATCATTACTGGTTTTGTTAAATACTCATTTCCTTTACCTATTCGTTAAGGCTCTCTACCATTTTTTCAACAGTTTTCGAATTTAGAATCAGTTTTCCTTTGGGGCCGGCCACATACCACGTAGACAGATTTTTGACGATTTTTACCTCACTATAGTGCTATATTTATTAGCGTTCGAATAAAAGCGTGAAGAAATTTTAAAAAATCCCACTCATAAATGACTCTTGAGCACATCTAGTGTTTTCTTCACCGCATCACCATGTTCCTGTTTTTTCAAATCCGACCGATTCACCACATTCGCGATAAGAAAATTATTCAATTTTAATATATTTGCAACGTTTCTTCAGTTTTCTTTTTCATGTAGAATACTTTGCTCTGGTTTTTCAATTGTTGCACTTAGTAACAATTCAGATTCAGCATACTCCCGGTGTCTTCTACCTTACCGGCGACAGATACATTACGTATCGTATGTTCGCTCAGATGCCCAATTTTGTTTCACGTTGCGAAACAACGTGAAAATGTTAAATAAAGCTCTCACACGCTGATGAGCACATTCCACGAAATCCACCAAATCGTGGGCAGACGTGGCACGGCGTGGGTTATGTGTCTACATTGTGTCTACCGTGATATGAACAAATTTAATTAAAATACAATTTCTTTTTAGAATTAAACTGACTTAATCAAACAAGTATGAATTATCCGATAAAAATTATTTTTTTTATTTTAGTTTAGCAATAAAGTAATATTAAATAGATAATACGACATCCATTACAACCGACTCTTTTGTTTTTTCATCTACCTTCTTCCCTTGGTCTCACTTGAAGTGAAGATCTTTCCTGACTGTCTTTAATGGTTGCACTGTTGGAGCTACCATGTTAAGCAAACAAGGTGCATCCAGGAGGAGAAGAGTAAAACAACGTTTTTATAACCTGTATTTTAGAATATAACCATCCACCGGTGACCACCTGACACCTCACTCGCACTTGTTCTTCACGGTAATCATTATTTGATTCGTCTGATGTATCAGGTACAGAGCACTCACAAAAACAGCGTTTGCTCTAGAAACGAGGAAATGAAACATTAAGAATGTCGTCTAATAAAAAACGGAAAAAAACTTACTCTCCTTCCTTGAAGTACTCCTTCAGGGTCGTGCTGAATTTCTTGGAAAACTTGACAAACTCCTTCTTGCGCTGCTCTACCGCCTGCTTCCCGGAGGAACCCGGGATAAAACCGACCACCTCGTTCACCGCATCCAAAAGCTTTTTGATGGCACTGGCGATTTCTCTGCGAATAATGAGATTCGGTAATGTTTATCAACCACCCTTCGAACGTTCGAACACTTACTTAATAGTTTCCAGGAATGTCTTTCTGTCGGTAATTTCGTCTGGAATGCGGCTTAGAATTCGCTTCAGCGCCGAAGACTTTTTGTTAAGCTCTTGAAATGCGTCTTCCGTTCGGTTTAGGCGATATTCAATTACTGGCAAAGAATAATTACATCAGTCACATTCTAAGTTCTATTAATAACCTAATCCAATCGATACTCACAATCGCTATCAGTTGCCGCACCCTGCAGTCTAAGAATGCTTTCGTTCATGTTGACGTTGATGTCACCTTTCTTGATGATACCCATGACCAAATCGAACGTTAGACCAGGATGTGTTTGCTCGGCCTTCGTCAAGGCTGCCCTTAGTGTCTGCGAAGCGACAACATCACGGCGCTCCAGCTAGAATTTAGAAGGGGAAACAAAAACTCTTTCATAATCAAATGGCTTATTTGATTATTTCAGTGCACACATCAAACATCGATGCAGCCTAAACCAAAATAATATCCAGCTGCACAGAGAAACTGGAAAATCCACTTTTTCCGCATTTCCCTCCTGTACCAATCGATTAGTACTTATATCAGGCTATTGCAAAACGATCAACTCATAAGTGCCACAGCGAATGGAAGCTGGCTAAACTGCTTTTTCTTCCGGGAGCGGGTTTTCTAGCTCCACCTCCACCTTCACTTTCCCGGATGCACTCACCTGTGACAGGATTGGACGTATCAGAATTGGCAGCACCAAGGAAGTGACCACTGGAGTATCATCTCCCATTGTCATTGCTCGCGATAAAACGTTTCCAAGATGCCTAGCTATGAACAAAACCCGCGCACCGTAAAATCTGAACAACTCCGCGATCACCAGCTAATTTGGCCTTACTATCCTCTGAACGGATGTGTTTGGAAATATCTACGTTCACAATGATTCACCAGCAGCAGTAGCAAAGATGCAGCACCAATTTACACATCAGCAGAGCATCCCCAAAAGAGGGGATGGAATACGCGTTTGTAAATATTGAACGGGCTAGCGAAACATTAATACAAAACAGGAATGATTTCCCAGTAGGAAATTGAATTGTGAAACAACGTCGAGAGTTGATTTGTCGCAGGAAAACTGCTGTGCGCACGAAAAACTGAAATTAGGTTCACGACGGGGCTCACGTAAATATTTTTATTTGACACATCACTTTTTTTTCACTGCTCGGATTTGCATCATTTGCATCAGCTGACAGCTGTCAAGTGAACGTGAACTGCGTTAGAGATGTGCGGTGTTGAGAACAGTGTTGCTGTTATGGAATTGGGTTGATTGTGATATAGACCATTTTACGAAGTGACTATATCACGGAATCTGCTGAGGTTGATGTTGTCTTTTCATAGGTCTGCATCGAGTATGTAATTTACTATTAAGGAGTAATCCAATTAGAAAAAAAAGAGTCGGTTAACATAAACAATTTTTTCAAGTGTTTGCAATGAGATTAGTTAAATTACTTCTCTAGTAAAATTACTTCTCTTGCGTTTAAAAACTTTTTCAAATAAAATCATAGTTATTTGATATTATTTAGCATTTAACTTTAAGAGACACATAAAAGGTAAGGGTTTTGCCTTTCCTGAAACCAAAGTTCTTTTGTTCAAATTTTAATTAGAACTAACTTCAGCAAAAGAAACAACTATAATTTGTCATTGGAAAAAAATCTTACCGCTTTTTTTGCACTTTTATTCATAAAAATGCCATAATGATCTTTTAGACTTTTATTTGATCTATCTTAATTTGAGCAAAATTGATACACACTGATTTCAGGTGTAGTGAAAAACAGTAGTTCAAAAAACAAATATCAAAATTGGGTTGTTTAGCTACTCATGGATTTCTGATTTTTATATCCGGAGTGATTTGCGATAAGGGCGCAACTGGCTAAAGATAAACATTGAGGAATATCAGTTTGAAAATTTGCAAGTACATTTTCAAATCGTAATTTCAAAGGAAGAGACTAACATTAACATCAATACCAAAAATCCATCAATACCAATACTACATTAAATTTGTGCGTTAATGGCTTAAATCTTCTAACCTTTTCCTAATGAGCCTTAAAGCATTCTGACAACGAGATACGCCCATCTTTCTTTCGCCTTGTTTTTATTTTTTCTTCAGTTGCGTCCAATGAGCATAAAAGAGAGGTGAGGAGGAGAGTGAATTTTTCTAGTATTAGTAAATGCTTCAAATGTAAACAACTAGACGAACTCAATGGGAAAGCCAAATAGCTACGTCACTATTTGGCATCAACTATTGGCGCAGGGGGGCGAGCAGAGGAACGCGTGCAAGTGTTAGTAAGTTTCCTCCTCACCTCTCTTTTATACTCATTGAGTTGCGCCGAGCTAGCTGGCATCTCTATCTTATTTGCTTTGCTCCGTTAGGAGCTAACATCACTGCGGATCCGCAATTTGCGGGCCCCATTGACAGATGCTATGTTATGCGTATGAAAAGTGGCGGTGATATGCTATCTCGTTTACACACACGCTGAGATGTTAGTCCTCGAAACATGGCGGGATGCCAGCTAGCTGGTTGCGCCGCTTTAAATGCGCCTTTATTTTGAAAACAAAAGTTAATCCGCCCTTTACTGTCGCCTGTTTACGAAATATTTCGCAAATAAGCCCGTTGATTCAAAACAATGAAAAGGGCCAATTTCCAAAGTATCTTTTGTTTTGGGTAAACTGTTTTATCACCCTTTACTAAAAACTTGATTTAAATAATTTTATCGATTTATACAAAAGAAAGGATTCTTGCCATGAATTGTGTGAGTCTTTTCGAAACCAATGGTGTAATAAAACGATTTGTTTACATTTTGTTAGTTGCGCCCTAAACGCGAATCACTCCGGAAATATTAGCTAAAAGAGTATACCATTTTCTGAGCAAAACGTGATTTTTTTAAATTTTATATCATTGTCCTTCGATTTTTAAACGAAGAATAAAAATCGCTCTAAATCGCTACAATGACAGTTGGTATATGGGCTGTCCAGCTAGGAACTGTCATTGTAGCGATTTCGAGCAGTTTTAATTCGTGATTTAAAAATTGAAGGACAACGATCGAAAAATTTTGGAAATCACGTTTTGCTTAGAAAATGCAGCTCTTTCAGATGACATAAAAAACTGATATAGCTTAACAACCCAATTAAATCAAATAGGTATCTGTATCATGTTGATTGGTTGTGTAAAATATGCAAGTAGTATCTAGACACAAAAGCAGAGCTGAGAGATTTTATTTTGAAAAACCCGTACCCGTAAAAAAATCTGTAATTTTCTGTATTTTTCTCGTGTGCCTGAAAGTGCTCGGGTTTGGGGTTACTGGGCTTGGAATCTGACCTGAAACCGTAAAAAAGTTAGGTAAAATTCCTGAAAGGAAACTCTGGTCTATAGCCTGGTTTTATTATTCTATGAAAGCATTCGAATCAGGTATTTTTGTTCTAAAGTTTTCCCTCTTAGCCAAATGTCGGGTGTCCAAAAGAAATCAAAGAAAAGCAATTAGTTACCCAAGCAGCACCTGCAACATATTTTGAAATGATACTAGTCAATATCTGTTGTTTTAGGACTTTATTGACGTTGCAAGAAACTTTTTTGGTTGCTTTAATGAAATTTAAAAGAATTGAGCAACATTGCGTTTTTTATGTGGATCCATCTCGTGATTCAACACTAAAAGTTGCTTAGTAGTTTCCTGCAATGTACTTCCAACAGTATAATTCATGACGCTTTTGAATAACGATAATGTCACATGATATTGCGTATTGTTGTTTCACAGATGTTTTCTTTTAAGGAATGCAACATTGTGATGAAAATGTATAGCAAAATCGTGTTGAACAATGTATTTGCTAAAAATGCCACACAGTAAACAGCCATATGTTTCGCATTTAAAACACTGCATGCTCACTGAGCATGGTTTTCTGAACGATTTTTGTTTATAGTTTGAACTTTGAACTTATGAACTTGGTTAATGAATTGGCGAGCTTGAATCATGAAATTTAGTTTAAAACGCTTCATAAGATAATTATTCAATAATTTCGAAGTAAAAACATTTTCTACACGGTAAATTTTCAATCACAAGTAAAATTGCATAACTATCAGGAGTGAAAGTAGAGAAAAATTCCAATAAATTTGAATGATTTAGATTTTCCAAAATATGCGTAGTCAGATGAATCTTCGCGACACAACCACCGAAGAGCAATGAGAGTAAAGGTAAACAAAATTAAATTTTGGTTCTCCTCTCTTTTCCTCCTATGCTGCAGCGGTAATCGATGCTGATGATGATTTTACATAGCATTGTTAGTTGCATATAGGCTCCACCTCCTGCGCTTTTTCGGTTACATACAAGTTGAATAAAAGTAACGGATGCGAATAAATACAATCTGTGAATGCTACATTGGGAGTTGCATTTGCTGTATTGCAACAATGTGTGCTGCTTGGGTAAATGCCAGACGCCCAGCAGTAGTCAAACAGAAGTAATAAAAGAGTAAAAGAAGAGCGTGATTGTCGGCTAAAGAAGATCGTTGGTTGTCGTCAAAGCAAATACAACATAAATACAATCAGCCGCAAATATTCCGCTTTGGACGAGGAAACAGATTTTGAAGCTCGTTCGCACCTATAAAAATTCTTATTCGGAACAGTCAGACTGTTTGTGAAAACCGAGAAAACGAAGCAAAAATATTGCTCTCTTTTTCTCATACAAAATTATTCGCAACAACCCTGCGTATACTGTGAATGAGGTAATCCACGAGATAATTTCGATGCAATCCGGATCGAAAAACGTGAAAAACTAGCGTTGTTCGATCGGTTGCTCTATTTTCCTTCAAACAACAATATATTATTATTTAAGTTGTAAAGTAGGCAATGTATGTGATTTTTTCGAGGATGCGAAAAATGTGATGTGGAAATGGGCTGAGGGGTATGATTCAGACTTAGAAAAAATTTTCCCCGTCCCGTCTGGATCATTAGAGACGTACAAGCAATGAAACGTCACCCGTGGATTGCCTTGAGCGAATCGGCCAGTTTGGTGGCTATAGACCATTTTACGAACTGACAGGTGTCACGGATCTTGCTGATATTAATGCTGCTTTCACTTGCGTTATGTCAGCAGTTCCGAGCTTTCTGTCAAAATTGCATTCATGAATTGAGTGCAGAAACCAGGGGCCTATAAACGTCAACATTTTGCCTACCAATCATAAGTTCATCACGGCGGTAATAATTCATTTCAAATGCTTGCAAATCTTACCTTATTCATTGAAAGTGCTCATTGTACTGAAAACAAATGTTGAGCTATTGTTTTTTCGGATCTAAAACGACATTTACTCGAGAATAAGTCTACTGACAAAATGGGACGTTTACTCTATTTTCCTTGTTTTTGGGCAAACCAACCAAAAAGTGGGTACCAGAAACGCTGGTACCAGAATCAATGAGTGGTAGATGGAAAATGTATGGAGTTTGACAGCCACAAGAGCCCCCTGGCAGAAACGTCTCGTAAAATGGTCTATGTGGGAAACCGATTCGGAAAACAAAAAACTGATGTTCGGATGAAATGTTTGTGAGGCAGAGCTAACAGTTCATTAGTTTGAACATTATTTTAAACATCACGATTTTAAACCGAAACTTAAAAAAATCGAATACTGAAATTCTGTACAAATCTGTATTATAAATCAAAATTCTGTATGAATTCTGTATTCTGTATCATTTCTGTATCGTGTTCAAAAAATCTGTATAATACAGAAAAATCTGTATACTTGGCAGCCCTTCACAAAGACGATGTATTATTGAATTATCTGTATATCTGGCATCGCTGCTACTAAAAATTTTCCATCGTACCATTTTTATTTCGTTCCTTGTGAGCATAAAATGCGCATAACATAACGTCACACATTATATTTATGTTTATGTTTATTTGTTGTTCTCAAAGCAAAACAAAGTATCGCCGCTGTCCGTCGTTCCACATGTTGGCAACAAGTCATCTTGAAAATTAAATTTTCCCCATTAATTAAGTGCCACAATATCCAACAGATACGTTCTTTACAATTCTTCAGTTGTGCTGCGGCCTCACAATTCACGACAAAATGTAAGTACCTGTGTATAATCGAGAAAAGTCAAATGCAATTCCCTAACCTCGTCCATTGAATAATTTCTGTTTTCATTGAGCTTCATCAACGAATAAAACTAATTTTTAACTATTCGTAGGAGAAATTTCAACTCGCCAAAGTTTGGCAACTCATTGGGAGGCGATTCCGATGACGAGTTAGACTCCGGAACGGAGCCGGAGTTTATAGTGGAACCGTACGTGCTGGAGGAGCTCCCCACAATGGAGGATTTGGGCGAAGAAGAAGCTGATGTGAACGATGAAGACGATGACTACGATCCAAACACGGACATCGTAATTGGTACATCCTCCAGTGACGAAGATATTTCGGACATTTCTGACTCGGAGAAAGATGACGACGCCGATGAGGACAGCAGCACCAAAAACTCAAACGCTCCCAAAAGAGCGATCGATGACTACGACGAGGAGATGGAACAAGATGAAGTTGTAAAGGCGATCATTACTGAAATCAAGAAACCAAGATCGAAACCACCGGATATTAAGACGGAAGATTTTGTCACAGATTTGTGCTTCCATCCTCAGCAGGATCTACTGTCCGTGGGAACAACGACGGGAGACGTGTTCATATACAATTACACGAACGATGAATGCGTACTTAGAGATACACATGAGCTTCACACTAAATCAGTACGCGATGTGGAGTTCAGTTTGGACGGTGATCTGATGATTTCCACTGCACGAGATCGCGCAATCATGGTGACTGATGTGGAAACAGGAAAGTTGAAGATGTTTTGGGAGGATGCACACGAGGAACCGGTTTACACGATGGGTATAATCGATGACCACACTTTTGCAACCGGAGACGACGCCGGAGTACTGAAACTATGGGATGTACGACAAAAAGAGGTCGTGTTTAAGTTGAAAGAAGTGGAAGATTTTATCTCTTGCATTATCACCAACAATCAGCGGAAATATATTCTGATGACCAGCGGAGATGGCTATTTGACGACAATTAATATTCCGCAGAGGTTAGTGCTTGATGATTGTTTGTTATTACGAGAGAAGATTTGCTGATGTTTTGCGTACTTTCAGAAAAATGTATGTGCAATCCGAGCCCTACGAGGAGGAATTGACTTGTATGGGTATATTCCGAAATGATACTAAACTAGTTGTTGGATCCTCGAAAGGAAACTTCTACACCTTTAATTGGGGTCAATTCGGATATCATTGTGATGCGTTTACTGGTAAATTGAGAATCATTCCTCGTTTATTCGAATTAAAGTGAATAAGTTGTTGCTTTAATCAGGTCCACAAGCAGGAGTTAACAAAATGGTACCCATCACGGAAAGGATAGCCGTAACCGGTGGTGAAGATGGGATATTGCGTGCCATGCATCTGGTACCGGGTCGGGTGCTGGGAATTGTCGGACAGCACTCGCTAGCGGTGGAAACGATCGATATTAACAGCACCGGAGAGTTGATTGCTTCTAGCTCGCATGATAACGATATTCGTTTCTGGAACATACGTTATTTTGTAGATTTCGATGACATTAAATACAACAGCAAACCGGATAAGAAAGCTGTGCGACACAACTTACCGTCCTCGCAGCAGACAAACGCGGCAGACTTTTTCGCTGATTTGGCAGGGCCCAACGGCGATGAGGATTGAATGGTTTCGACGTTTACATTATTCGGAGGTTTTTGTTTTTGTCTAAGACAAAAGTGTACGGATGTTGTGAAACGACACGGTAAGTCCAGACGTATCTATATGGAAAGTTTTGGTAGCGTCCTTATATTTTGTGCAAAATATAGCCTGTTATCATGTTTGGGATGTTGCAGACATATATCCGAATGGTCTTGTCGCTAAGCGATTAATTGTTGATTGGTATGAACAATTTCGGTAATTTTATGCACTTTTTCAAGGTCTGCATTAAATTTTAAATTAGTTGGTAATCTTTAACTCTTACCCATTATCTCGTCGTTGTTGAAATCGCATGGTTGTCGAACGTGTTGAACTATCGCATAGAGAGGACGACACGTTTCAGCATACCACGGCTGAAAGCTGATGGAGTGGCAAAAGAAAATACTAGAGAGCTGGATCAATGGCAGAAGGAATGAGTGGAAGACATAAATGTGCTGTGAAGTAGTAATCACGGTGCCATTGTAACGACTGCGACAGAGACCAACCACGCATGAAAAAGAGTGTAACGGTTGGTTTGATGCCTAGTACCAGAGAGCCACGGACGCCCTACACATGAGTGGAGGACTTGACGGTGATTCGTCAAGCGTATTTCCAAACACAAAGCTTAATTAAAAATTACAATATAAATAACATCATAATAATAACATAATAGTAACAATTTATTGAGATCAACACAATAATTGCAATTCGCTTTTTTTTTGAAGTAGAATACTTCTCTGAGGAAGTTCGGCTACATAGGGATGTGAAATGAAAATCTAAAACCGAAAAAAATGAAAAATATGTCCAATTTCAAATGCTAATAAATCGGTTAGTATTCGATGGATTTTCTTCGTTCTTGCAGCAATAGATTGGAAAATCTTCTAAGATTCTTCCCAAAAGAAGATAATTGCAATTTTATAATTCACATTATTGTACTATTAAAAATAGTCAAGCCTTGTCAAAACGCAAAATTTGACCTTTGATTGGTCGTTATATGATTGCTTCCCAAGCACGGTCGACAGAATCATATACCTTGCAATTGAAAAAAAAGCTATTTGGCCTGTATAAGAGCCTGTTTCAGCCGAAGCCGCTCATAATAGTTCTAGACAGCGACGACAGAAGTCGTCCTTCCTTAGCAGCAGCACTAGCCCTGTGGTTGGTCACCACGTCTCAGGAGCAGCGCGGTTCTACTCAGCGTGTGTCGCCAGACTGCCATTATTCCCTCCGTGGTGGGGCAGCATGAAGATTGCCATCAGGAAATCCAATTTTGAACATCAAAATGCCTTTTTCAAGGCAAATAACAATTCATTGAAAGTTAATAATTTTTGACAACGCAAGCAAGCATTCTGTGTTGGATCCTAGCAATTTAAATCTGTCGCGCCCGTTTAATTCACTGAATGTGAAATAGATTCCACAGTGCATGTTGTCCGTGTATCTTAATTCCCCCACTGTTAGGGCAGCTCAAAGGTTGTGATCAACAACCGATTTTGAACCGCAAAATGCATTTTTCAAGGCAAATAAACAAATAATTGGAAGTTAATAATTTTCTGGCATCAACACAAGCAGACATTCTGTGCGAGATGCAATCAATTTCTGTTGTAGTTGTCTCATTTTTACTTTATTGAGTTAACCCCCCACTGTTGGGGCAGCGCAAAGGCTGCGATCAACATAACCGACTTTGAATAACAAACTGCTCTGTTAGAACGCATTCACAAAAGCAGTTAGTTCGACTATGCAGAGCTAATATAAAGTCGATTCAATCAATCAGCATGAACAGAATTTCGTCGTCTCCCAGCTGCCAAGTCGCAACATGATGCAACACGCAACAGCGAGCAAACGAAATCGCTTGACGTTACAAGCGCAATACGGTTAGGGGTTAAATCGTTGCGTGTGTGAGAGTACCATCGGTGTTTATTCGCTGGATACAAAAATCAAATGCAAATTGTGGTATAATTCGTCTAAAGAACATTAGAAAATGGTATAACTGAAAAGAAAGGCGTGGCCTATTTCGTAGCACCCTTCGGCTATAAAAGAGTGTTTCTGGAAAAACTAGCTACATTTAGCAATGGGCGATCTTTGGACAAAAATCGATTCTCCTGCATCGATTAATCAAAATCAATAAAATCGATTCATAAGAAAATCGAGCCTGAAAAATCGATTTAACAAAAAATCGATTTTTGTTCGGTATAAGCTTTTTACGACTTTTTTTGGTTATATTTATGGAGATTTTGTTTTGTTTGAGTTTTCTGGTTTATTAATCATGTTCATCGAGTTTTCGTACACAACATCTACTAACGATACGGCTTTTTTTAGTTTATTGCCATCTTCTTCAACCGCGTGTACTCTTAGCGTTTTTTTTTTTTTCTACTAAAAGTTTTCGTTCAGATCAGATCATTCAGATGATATGAAAAACTGATTTAGCTGAACAACCCAACTCATAAAAAATCGGAACATCCGCAGAACAAACTCAAATAAACAAAAATGGCGAGCGCGACACCATGCAGAACAGAATACAGCACGGCATATACACGACCATTCAATTCAACTTTTGCAATATTTGAGTTAACGAGTACCCCGCTACTCAAAGTTGAAAAATTAGCGCATATGCCTTTTCTACCTAAATCAAATATTTGGTGCTTGATAGTAAACACCCACAACGATAGTAAACAACGTCCCTATGGAAGCCAATTTTCAAAAAGTGCACTTGCAGAAGTAGCAAATATGAAATAATGTTAGCTAATATCCAAAATGGTAAATTCAATATCCAATGCAATGCAAAATTTCAGCTAAATCGGAATTCAGGAGTATTTGGTCTAAATTTCACTTCCTCGACTTATGAAGAAAAGCACAGTTCGTAATAGTTTTTTTGTGCCAAATGTCTTATGCCTTGTTCACACTATAGCAGATATCACGTGATATCGTGATCTTGAAACATACATACATCTAGTTTCCACGGAAAATTTGGAGTATGGGATTTGAAATCAAGATGGGCGATATTACATCATGTGAACTGGTTATTATAATTGTATAAAACGTCGAGGTCGGGTGTTATCCAAAAATCGAAATTTTTCTAACTGTTCGTGAAGGCGAAATTTTGAACACTACTTCTAAATAAAACTGTCAAAGTCAATTTCCATTGCCACCCCAATGTACACCAATCACCAATCGACAAAGTTTACTGAGACAACACGAACTGTCAACGCTCGTGAATCATTGTGAACCATGAGTCGGTTAAGAGCCGCTCTTGCAAAAGAGCCGTTTCACCCACCCCTAATCCTTGATATACTTCACAACGCATACGTATTAGCCAAATTTCATACGGGTTTGTCTATTGATGTCGCGTTTACAAAGGCAAAAAATGGTTACTGCGTTAAAAATACTGGAGGGACTTAATTTGGCTGCGGATTGTTCTTTTTCAACTCGACGACAAGGTTATCCAGCTTCCCTGACCTACAGAAAACGTCAAAATGGGCTGCGTGCACTATACGCCATTACCGTTCGTGAAAAGCTGGATATGCTGGATATGGGGGTGGTGACATTCTCATGAAAAAAGTTGTCATGGACGTAGACAATTGTTTGAACCAACAAAAACATTTGAAATGCGTTTTTCTCGGTTTCATGTCTATTGAATTTTAGCCCATTCTTCAACTATGGACATCCCGGTAAAAAATTGACACATTTTTCAGATCAGTGTCCGAATTCCGAGCACACACTTCTTCGGAGAGAAAAAAATTTCGTATACTATCAATAAAGAAATTTTCTTCTCTTCAAAGAAAAGTGTTCTCGGAATTCGGCCGCAGATTACGTTAGCAACAATAAATGCAATCACTATTGTTTTCAATCCGTTTTGCACACATTTATTTTTCAGGCGGAAAAAAACGATCTTGCCATCCAAAGGATCGATTCAGCAGAAGATCGCGCGCAGAGAAATCGATTCAAAAAATCGATGAATCGACTAGAAAAGATCGATTTTGCAAAAATCGGATCGATCTTGCCCATTGCTAGCTACATTCATTAGTCGGAAGGTGAGCTGGATGGACCGTCCACAACGTTGACAGCAGTAGCAGCAAATATCAGCACTCAGCAGTAACAGAGGATAGCAGCGGGTTGCGCCTGTGGCTGTCTTCAAATTAAACAAATCACTTGCCCTGTGGTTGGTCACCACGTCTCAGGTCTCTGCCAGACTGAACACCAACGCGAGCGGTCGGACGAGATTTTTGCCGTAAATCAGCCGGCACTTCCACTAATGGAAAAGTTGGATCATTTTGTTCAAAAGAATATTACTATCGGTAATATTACAGAGATGCGATTGCATTATATCCGGTACCGAATTGAACAATTGTTCTTTTGAGGACAAATAAAACACTTAATTTGAAGAGTTAATAGCTTTGGGTACCAGTAGCAGTATGGTAACAGCCTCAGCGGTAGGTGCAGCCGGTACTTCCCTGAGGCCGATGTTATAAGAAAGTAAATGGAAGCGGCATTGCGAAACAGTTCAGATGTGCTTAGACGCGCGTCATTTTCGTTGTTGATATTATTCCCCACATGAAACGACGCGCCTTCGTACGATAGCGGCGGTATTAGCGGTAGATGCATTTGCCAACACTTACTCCAGTAAAGCCGTGTCTAATTTTCAATATGAAAACACCTTTCTATTGTGTTGGCCGTGCGCATTAGGCCTCTGCCAGGCTAAACGCGAAAAGCGGCGCGAACCGATTCGCCCGGCCGTACGTTAATGTACAGCCTCAAGTAGAGCTGTACATTAACCTACGGCCGGGTGAATAGAATAGAATCCCTAACTACGATGCCGTTCCTGAATGCGAAACCACTATTTTTCTGCTATCGGAGCTTCCTTGTCGGTTGAAGGTTTCGGCCTTCCTCCGGTGAAGCTCTGCCTTATTTTGGCAACTACACAAGCATTCTGGATTTTGGCAATCAAAACTCCTGCTGGCTTAGCTTTGTTATCAGAGTGCCTGACTACGATTTGGTAATATTGTTTGAATTAAATGTTTACAAAATATTACAATATTTCTCTTTCTCCCATTTAATAAAACAAGTAATACGATACCTTCGTCATACGCAAGTTCACCATAACGCCCGCTATCGGCGTAACACAAAGATGCAATCAGCGTCATATCCGGTTTTTAGTTTCAACAACAAACTGTTCTTTTTAGGACAACCAAACAAATGAATTGAAGATTTAATATTTTATCGTTCTGAGCTTTAACCAAAAGTTAATTATCTTCATTAGCATTCCTATGTACATATACTCTGACTGTTGAAACTTGTTTGCGCCGCAAAGAGTTTGTACTTTTCCTGTTCAGTAAGGTCGTATTTATATGTGCAAACTGAAATTGAGTAGTACTTCAACTTCATTTGCACAGAATTTTCAATACTGCCAATGAGCGGTCAACATTTATTTACTAGGAAAAATGACTGACATGCCAAGCAGCCGGGTTAACTCTCTTGTAAAAGTATTCTACTTCAACCTTGCGGTCGTGGCTTTGCACACAACCCTCCTGTGATTTTTTGATTACGCTTGACTTATCACACCGCCGGTTTTAGTTTCGCATGACCTAACAAAACTAAATACTGGCGGGGCCTGTAGGGCTTAATAGAGGTTTATACTAACCCTAAAACCACTAACAAAACCTCGTGTCTAACGACCACCCATTGCACTCATATAATGTAGCATTACTAACCCTTCCCACTTCTCTGACAACTACTACTACTATTACTCTCATTATTATTATTTTTCTATATATACATGTGTGTATGCATATGTATGTCTTTTCACCCGTATGTTTTGTCATAATTATTATTTTTTTTTCTCATTCAGCTGTTTTAACTGCGCGAATTTATTTGTTCCCAGTGTCAATCCCAGTTGCGATCTAATGGCAATTTCTGTATTCCACCCAGCTCACCCACTTTCGCTTGATTTTGACCCAGTATTGACCCAGCGTGTTGCCCAAAGCGCACCGTAAATTTGTCAGTTTCAATCCACCTTGCGTTCTAAATTGCGTTCTAAATCGTGATGCCATTTCTTTACTCTTGGGTAGACTTGTACTGACCCTGTGGAATAAAAATTCGCTTTAACTGCTGTAAGAACGATTCGATTTCGATTTGATTCGACCCATTATTGTGCAGTTGGCACCCTGAAATGGATAGCTGCGCAGCGAATGTTGAGCCAGTTTTGGCGCACCAATACATGAGCTTTGAATGTAGACAACTGCCTAGCATCTCTTTAGATTACGTCGTGAGTCGCAGTATCGTTTCATTATTACAGGTGTTGGCATTGACCCAGTGGAGTGGATAAATTCGCTATCAGTTATACGTTTTTGGTAGAATGAATTTCATTGGGTGGTGGTATATGTTGACGGTCTGAATGTGGATGTATGTGACAGTACTTTTCGGCATTGCCATTAACCACTCCCATTTTTTTTTCTTTTTTTTGCGGTTGCGAGACAAAATGTTTAATAGATCACCAGAACAACCGAAAGAACCATGGCAAGCATAGCAGTAACGCGGACGGACTTGCATGGGATATGTCGAAAGGTGCGACCGAGGGTGAGAACACGGCATAAACGAGAGCAACAGACGCAACGACCACAAGTAAGACTGCCGGCATTAATATCGATGCAATGATGCCTTGGAACAACAAAGGTATAGTCAACTCTGTGGTGAGTAAGATGATATGAACCGGTAACAACAGGTACGTTCTCCATTTACAACACATAATTGCCGTTGAAACCTTCAGTCCATAGTAAATTCGCTCACATGTGCTCTAGTGACCGTTGCGTTATGAACTGCTCCTGGAGGTTTTGGCATTATAACCTGGGCCTAGTGTAGAAGTAATTCGCTTACGGCGACCAGCTGAACTACCCACCCTAAGAAGAAGAAGAAGAAGTACCAGAGAGCGACGGACAAAAAGAATGCTCCACGATGGATGAAATATGCACACTGCGACGGATCCCTGACAGGTTGAGGTTCCGGGAGTATGTATAACTTGCAGACTCACCATCTGTTTGTAGACTTCAAGATGGCATATCAATCAGTGAAAATAAAGTGGAACAAGGTTTCCCAAGCCGTGAGATTAGGAGGCGAATTATCAGCGGGAGTCGTACCTACTATGGGCTCCATAAAAAATTACGGTCGAAACATCTTCCCGCGCAAAGTGTACCTTGTACAATTACTCTGCAAAATTGGTTCTTAGAGAGAACTTCTCACCTCGAATCCGGTTGGTACGAGGCGAAGAGAAGCACAAGAGCAAGGTGGTTAGACCAGGTGGAGCATGATCTGGCAAGTACGGAGTGCCCGCGGGATTGAACGCGGGCAGCCATGGGCCGATCAAGTTGACGGAATTATGTTGTGCAGGCATGTTTAAGGACGTACGGTCATTTAAGTAAGTAAGTAAGGTTTCCCAATGAAACTAATTCAAGTCGTATAAGTCGTATGAAGCAGGGGGATGCGCTCTCTAACTTACTGTACAACATCGTACTTAGAGGTGCAGTACACAGAGTAAACGTGCAAAGAAAAGGTACGATCAACACGAAATCTTACATGCTCCTTGGTTTTGTGGACGGCATCCATATCATCCGACCGTGCAGGAAGCTTTCAGGTATTTTAAGAGGAATGTGAGTTCGGGGCTCAGCATTGACTCATCCAAAACAAAGTACATGGTAGCTGGCAGAGAGCGTTGATGGGAGACGATTAGAAGTACCTTATGAATTCGTTTATCATGGTACGCTTGTGACATGTGACAACGATTTGAACCGTGAAGTGGAACGACGAGTTTCAGCTGGGAACAGTGTCTTCTACGGACCACGTACTAGCTAAGGTCCCGTAGTTTGAAAACTCGAATAAGCGCTGTATAAAACACTGATTCTCCCGGTGTCCCTTTACGGACAAGAAACATGGACGCTCAAGGAAGCCGCTAGAACTATCTTCAGCAGAAAACCAGGCTGGTGTATGAGGTGACTGGAGAACGGCTGCTGAAGACAGAAGAAGCTGGACATCCTTTATTCGTTCGGCCCTAAACCTTTGAACGGTCCGGCGACCAACAAAGTGAGTAAATAGACATTCTGAGTGAAAATTTGTTGATTTCAAACATTTCTTCAACAGTCGTATACAATTACAAATTCGACCAAAATGACTCTTCTATACTAATGACTGTTATTAGGGTAAGTAGAAGGCGATCATAAATATGTTGAGTAGGTAAAGTGAGGAACAGTTTTGTGAAATATTGATTATTACTTTTCTATTTCGGCTTTTCTGGCCTTCGGGAGCTTTTTTTCGGTGATTCTGAGCTCAATTTAAGATCATTTCCTATTTCGTTTGCTGGTCCCTTGGCGATTATGTTTAATTTGGGATTATTTCCTATTTTTACCTTATTTAGCCTTTAGAAGTCTTCTCTAACGGTTCTGGGCTTAATTAAAGATCATTTCCTGTTTTATCTGGTTTGTAAAAGCACTTTTCAGTGTTTCTGAGCTCAATTTGAGGTCATTTTGTATTTTAGGTCCTTTCTGCCCTTCAGAAGCTGCCCTTTCTATCGATTCTGAGCTTAATTTGGGATCATTTCCTACTTTGGCTTGTTCTAACCTTTTCAGTCCTTTTCGGCGGTTTGCAGTTTAATTTGGGACCATTTTGCGATTTGGCATTGATGATAGTGATCTCAATTTCAGTAGGTTGCCTATTTTGCCCTGTTTTGGCCTTTAGAAGCGTTTCCGACGTGCTGCGGGGGGACAGACCCCAGAAATCACTAAGGTTTAGGCTCTTTAGTTGCAGGACTATGCTATCGCTGTCATATCTTATATATTTGCTGCGTCAATCTCTGTATGCCTGAAGGGCACTGGGTACTGAAATGCCACTGCGACATTCTTGCTGATTGTCTTTTGTGGCGGGCCCCGATTGCTGTGCACAGGTTACGGATTGTTCGTACTCATTGATGGAGTAGAACTGTTTTGTTGTAAACCTGTACCCCAATTAGGTACAACATAGTTGAATGACCTGCTTGGGATCGGAGCTCCATGCTTGGTATGGAGTTAAAAGGTAACTTCCTAAGAAGTTGTACCTAGAGGAAGCAAGAGCTTCGCAAGAGCAAAGCAAATGCTCTGAACTCTGGTTCAGATTTGCAGAATCGGCAGGTGTCGTTCAACACTACGCCGATTTTCTTTAAATGATAAAAAGCGGGACAGTGTCCGGTGAGGAGTCCCGTGATTATCCGTAGGTCACTACGATTTATACTAAGTAGCTTTCTGGCGGTTCCAGGGTTCGGATAGATAAACTGTTTGCCTTGTCTACAACCCTGTGCCTGTTGCCATTGGGACACTATTTCTAACCTTTCCCAAGTTAGTAGTTCGCTTTTGATAGCGAAAATGGACGTACCCAGAAACGGCTCGGGGCCAATAAACCGCTGAGCTGATCCCTGTCTTGCTAGGTTGTCAGCGTGTTCATTATCCTCGACTCCGCAGTGTCCGGGCACCCAAAACAGAAAAACTGAATTCTGTCGGGAAAGTTCCCGTAGAGTTTCAATGCATTCCCAAACAAGTTTGGAAGCGCATTTCACGGACTTTAGTGCTAGTAGTGCTGCTTGACTGTCCGAGAATATACCGATTTTCGCATGTCTGTAGTTGCGTTGCAGACATATTTTTGCGCAGATATATATGGCATATACCTCTGCTTGAAAAACGGTGGGCCATTTTCTCAGGGAAAACGTTTCCCTGATACCGGGTCCGTATATACCAGATCCCGTTAGGGATCCCATTTTAGAGCCGTCCGTATAAAAATTGACGATGCCAGGTGGAAGATTAGGCCCTCCATTGTTCCACATAGAGCGGTTTGTTTCAATCACTCTATATGGAATATCCATATTGGTCCTAACGTCCATCCAGTCGGAGACTGTGATCAATAGCGGAGTTAGTTTGAACTCCCTAAGTATGCGAAGGTGGCCGATTTGGTCTCCCTCAAGTATGGTTTTCCTCCTTTGCAACCTTAGAGCGCCAAGCTCTGCTTCCTTTTTCACATGAAGATGTAGAGGTAGTTGGAGTTGTTCGCATAGCGCTGGTAACCGAAAGACATGCAAGTCTTTGAACTTTTTTGAGTTTGGCTTGCGCAGTCACTTCGTTCACCTTAGGCCACCACACTAGGGCAGCATAGGTGATTCTTGGTCGGGCAATGGTCTTGTAAGACCAGAGTGCCAAGTCTGGTTTCAGTCCCCAGGTCTTACCGAACAGAGTTCTGCAGGCCCAGATCGCTGAGATCGCTTTCTTAGCGGCATGATCCAGTTGTGCAGACCAGTTCAGTTTCTTGTCCAGAATAATTCCGAGATATTTGACTCCATTGCTGAAGCCCAGTCTAACTCCATTCAGTATTGGAGGAGTGATGGAGATTGTCTTTCGTCTGCCGAATGGAATTAGGACTGTTTTTAAGGGGTTTATGTTTAGACCCTCCTGTAAACACCATGACATGGTGGAATTCAGAGCCGTTTGCATTTGGCTCGACAGAGTTGCGTCATCTTTACCTCTGACGATGAGGACGATGTCATCGGCGTATCCAATGACCTCGTAACCAAGCTGTGAAAGCTTGTTGAGAAGTGCGTCGACAACTAGTGACCATAACAAGGGCGAGAGAACTCCTCCTTGCGGGCATCCCTTGATCACTGACATTGTTACAGACGAATCTCCCAAGGTTGCTGTGATCACTCTGCTAGAGAGCATTGCGTGTATCCAGTTCCTTGAAGTTTGGTCGATTCCCTTATGAGAAAGAGCCGTATCAATTGATGCAAAGGACGTGTTATCGAAGGCCCCTTCAATATCAAGAAAATCACATAGCGCCGTCTCCTGATAACTCAGGGACTTTTCAATCAACGTCACTAAGCCGTGAAGAGCAGTTTCTGTTGACTTGCCGCTTTGATAGGCATGCTGGTTCCTGTTCAGCGGGGAGTCTTTAAGAAACTCATCACGGATATATTTATCCATTATTTTCTCCATCAACTTGAGAAGCGATGAAGTCAGACTTATGGGTCTGAAAGTTTTAGGTAGGGTTTTGTCCTTTCTTCCAACTTTGGTGATAAACACTACCTTCACCTTCAGCCAGTTATCCGGAATATGGCCCAGGATAAAGCTGGCTCTGAAGAGGTTGATGAGTTCGGACATGATAACTGCGGCCGATTTTTGTAGAAAGATGGGTAGTATGCCGTCTGGACCAGGAGACTTCATAGGGTCGAATGAGCTTAGAACCCAACCTATTGAAGCTTCCGTGAACAGTCAACGGGCCAGCAGGATGGACTCCCGAGACGCCATGTGTCTCGAATTGTCCTGCCGCGACCCATCACTATTCAGTTCTTCGGTCTCTGTCGATCCAGGAAAGTAGGTGTTTATAAGAACCTCCAGCGTTTCCTTGGTAGTGACAGTGAGGCATCCATCCTCTTTCCTCACCTGTCCTAAACCGTTAGTATGGTCTTTGAACATCGCCTTTTGGAGCCGCGTAGCTTCCGACAGAGTTTGGATTCTTTCACAGAAACTAACTCTGGATTTCCGTTTAGCCTTGCGTAGCTCGGCGTTGTACTTAGTGAGGGACGCCCTGTAGTCGTCCCAGTTAGACGTGACTTTTGCCCTGTTGAACAACCGCCTAGTTTCCCGACGAAGGTCACTAAGCTGATCATTCCACCAGGGTACGTCACGGCATACTGACCGCTGTGTTAGTGGACAGTTAGCGTCGAAAGCATCCATGATTCTGTTTTGTAGATCATTTGCTGCCGAATTCAGGTCAACTGAATTTCGAATGTTGCTGTAACTGAAAGTTCGTGAATCGATCAGGTGTTCCTTAAAGGATTCCCAATCTGTTTTCTTAGGATTTCTGAACAGCTCTCTTTTCAGAGGGTTAGCCTCTATATTAAAAACGATGTGTCTGTGGTCCGACAAACTAGTTTCATCGGAGACATGCCAATTTTTAATCCTTTCAGAAATAGAGGCGCTACACAGAAAGAGATCAAGGACCTCCTGTCTGATAGCGTTGATAAACGTGGGGTTATTCCCTACATTACATACATTGACATCGTTAGAAGTAAGGTATTCAAGTAGGTACTCACCCCTGGTGTTGGTGTCCGAGCTGCCCCAGATCGTGTGGTGAGCGTTGGCATCGCAGCCGATCAGAAACGGCTTGTTGATGGCCTTGCAGTACCGCACGAGCGCAGCAACTTCGGGTGGCGGTATATCACCTTGGTCGCCCGGGAAGTAGGCCGACGCGACAACCATTTCCTGCTTTCCTCTGGTAGTCGGTACTTCAACCGTGACGGCAACGACGTCGCGTTGGATAAATTCTGTAATAGGTAAAAATTTTAGTTCTCTATTTAGCAGAATTGCAGTCCTTGGTTTGGACTGCGTGTCACAGTAGATTAACCTACCGTTAGGAGCGTTAAGTCCGAGAACTTTGGATTCGTTGATCCACGGCTCCTGGATGAATGCAGCTGGATTGCTGCGTACCCAACATCTCAATGGTCAGCGGTTCCCCTGACAGATACGAAAAAAATTCGGCAAAAATTGCATTTAACTCGAAATGGGTGCAGGAAGAACTCTTCACTCTCACTTTAGCTCTGGGTATCATATTTGTTTCGAAAATATTCTTGTTGGATGGTATTAGCACAGACAAACAGACGTACCACGAGATTTATTTCCGTGGATCAAAATAACGCTCATTTCAAATGAGTTTCAGTTATGCGGAATATTCCCGCCGCAGCGGTGGTGGCGCTGATGTGCCTTTTTCTTTGGACTCAGTTGACATTATTCGAGCACCGTGCTGCCAAAATCAGCAGAAAAGCTGAAAGTTTATCTTTTGCGGAATATGCCCAGTAGGTGTCGCACAAGTAAGTCGGAACCACAATTTCCTTAGAATTTTGTATGCAGTGGTACGTCTGTTTGTCTGTGGTATTAGGTCACTTTTTCAAAAACCGGAAGTTTCCATGTAGTATTTCAAAATAACCTCATCTTGGTTTCGGAAATACCCATATTGAATGGTTTCTGGCCACTCGGCTCAGCTTTGATTGGTCGAAATCTGCGTTGAACAAAGCTTGACATTTTTTAAAATAGTACAAATCTATAGCATCCTAAAATTGAAATCGTTCGCACTTGGGCGTAACTGATTTTCCAATCGATTGCTGCAAGACAGAACGCTGAAAACTGACAGAGGTAAGCTTTTGAAATTGGACAAATTAAAGTTTCAAAGTCTTCGAATAAACTGGAAGCACAACAAGAACAAAATTGTGCCATTTATGAAAACTTATAGATTTAGAAAATATAAAAATACCAAGATTTTACAATGAACGAATAAGAGCAGACAAATCGTTACAACTGGCATGCCTGGTACACGCACACAGCACCACTTGATGAACAATGACAGCTGATTGTCAGTTGAAATCACGCTTAGAAATCCAGACCGGTTGCCATGCAATCTATTACAAATGCACCCACAAGTTTGAATTAGAATCATCGTGGCCACGTTCCTAAAATTCTTATGCCTATAAAACGCTCAACTTTAAATTTGTTACCCAGTATTGGAATAATCAATTGTTGTTTGGACAATGCATGGATATATGATTTAATACTCTTTGTTAAAGTAAATTCGAAAATTTAGTGAACTCTTACAATCTTGTTATCCAAACTGGCAACCATCCTTGCCGCATGTTGTTTTTTTATGCTGCTATGCAGGTATCAATAATCAAACCGAGCATAAGTCGGTGCAGACCTTGCAGTCAGTGCATTACCCAGAAAAAACAGGCTGAAGGATAGATTTACATCGAATAAAACGAAAAAATGTGTTTTCTCACCGTTATAAGTACAACCTGTGTACACTGACTAATACTATTCATATCTCTTTCAAATTTTCTTTTCCAAATGTGTTAAAACCTTGTGATTTGTTTTTGTCATTTTATGCCTGTTATTGTTGAAAATTGTAAAACCCTTCCTGGCGCTCCAGTTTCCCGTCCTTATAAATTAGAAGGTAAGAATGGTAGCTTGATTTCAGTACAAAAACTTAAAAAAAATGTTATAGGTTCAATATTCTGACGAGAGCGGAAATACACGTGATTTCGTACGAACAATAAAGACAGGGCAGTATGATTACGCTACGCATTTCACTGCGACAGATATACGCGTGTCTAGTCTATTGCGTGCTGCTGGTGTACCTGGTGTGGCCGGGACGATTCGCGAGCCGCTATGATTACATCGAGGGAGAGGAAATCTACGATCAGCTGGTGCGTAAAACCACCAAGAACGTGAGCCTGATGCGGAACGGAATACGCTGTGACTACAGCGATGTGATCGAAGAAAATGTGTACCTTTACCGGAGGCCTTTCACTGAAGAGATTATTAATAATAACGTGAAATTGGGTGGCGAATGGCACCCGGAGGATTGTCTTCCCAGCTTTAGTACAGCGATTATTGTCCCCTACCGGCAGCGGGAGAGCCAGCTGAACCAGTTCCTAATCTATATGCACAACTACCTACGGAGACAGAGGATTCACTATCGGATTTTCATAATCGAACAGTACGATCCGAAGCCGTTCAATCGTGCCAAACTGTTTAACATCGGGGCATTGATAGCGATGAAATTGGATTTTCCTTGTCTCGTGCTGCATGACGTAGATCTGATGCCGGTGCAACTGGGAAACTTGTACGCTTGCTCCCGTCTGCCACGGCACATGTGTTCTAGTTTGGACGTGTTCAGATACAACTTGCCATACAGGACCCTCTTCGGTGGGGCAGTCTCGATTCAGTCCCATCAGTTTATGAAGGTCAACGGAATGTCCAACATGTTTAGCGGTTGGGGCGGAGAGGATGATGATTTCTATAGCCGTTTGGAGAACAAGGAGATCGAGATTTGCCGTTTCAGTCCGGAGTACAGCCGGTACATGATGTTGAAACACCGGAAGGAGAAACCGAGTAAGGATAGGGTTGCTTTTCTGCGAAATGGTCACCTGCGATATCACACTGACGGGCTCAACTCGTTGGTTTACAAAGAAGTGGGCTTCAAAATGCACAATTTATTCACGCACGTTTTGGTGGAGACGTAGATTGGATTGCAACCCACAACTGGTCTGTGGTTCACTTATTTAGGAAAATAGCTGTTGGTTTTTGTCCTGAGGGACCGTACCCACACTTACATAGTCACTGAGTTTCGTTGGATTATAGGTTTTAATTTAAGCAAATGAAACGAGTAACAATTAGATTTGATTCGTATTGCTGTACTTACTATGTAGGTGTTTTATAATTAGCGAGAAACAAATATTTTACACTTCCATAATCTCGGGATGCACTGACTAGTTCTGGCATAGTAAATTAAAATCTTACCGTTTTGTTATGAGAGTGGACTGTGTGAATGGGTAGAACAAATTTCGAACCTTTCTGCACAAATTTATTGAAGCAACATAAAACAACACTGTTGAAACTTTTAAAAGGTGATACTGTGAATCAAACCTGTCTACTGTCTTTGTCAATTAAAGAGCCAGTTTGGTGGAGCAAAATTTTTATCTCGGTAGTTTGGATTGTAAAGGGTAAACTAAACAGTAAAAGAATAAAGGCCTTAAACAGCTCCAGCATCGCGCATAAGAGTACACGAGTTAAGTTATGAAGCATAACGTAGGTACTGTTTTGAATGTTATTATAAAATCGTAGCTGACAGCGCTTTTGAGTAACAGTTGAGTTTACGAACTCGTTGGTATTATTTTTACAATTAGCGGATAGCTAATCTAAGTATAGAAACTAGTTTATAAGTAGGATTTTCAATTTGCAAATAAACCAAAAAATATATATCAAAACGTAGACACTTAAATCGGTGAGGTTAAACACGTTTCACGCGATTCTAGTACCACACAGTAATTCTAGATATAAGAGAATTGTAATAACTAAAATACAGAGCCCATTCTGGGTCAGTTGCAAATAGACAAAAAATGATTAAGGCTGGACAGAGCACCTATTTTCGTTGAGTTTTGGCTGTTACCTGATAGATCAGCAGAGTTCTATACGTAAAGTTTATACGGGCACACTTGCGGCACGATACCAAAAGTTTTACCGCTTTATCCATACTGGTAAATCGATACCAGTTGCATAGCAAACGTGACCCACGTGATTTGGCCCAAAATCCGTAGAATAGGGCGATGTCTAGTCTTAACATAGTATAGTGCATACAGCTATAGACACAATTTTCACAACGCATAGAAATACAACTACTTACAGTTTTTGCCGACATCGACTCCGATGTTTACATTACAAATTGAGCCCAGCCATAGAACGTTGATCGTCAGTCATTTTTACCGATTCAACAATCACTGAAGGGATCGAAATTCCGGCTGAATTCAAATCGTTTAAAATTGTCAAACGCTAAAACAGAACACCACATGAGGTAACATGTAATAATATCTGAACAAAAATTTTTAGTCCGAGCCTAACATTTAATAAAATTAAAATTGGAAACAAATTTCGCGGTTGTTTTACTGACCTAAAGATGTTTTACCCCTGCTCCCTGAATCACTCAGTTAGTGGGTGCAGTTTGAGTTGTTTCCTTACTAAAGTCGAAAGATAGCGCACTTGGTTCGCGGTTAGCGCGGACACAATCCTGTCTTAATGCAGCTGAAGGTTGTGGGTAATTGTCGCGTCGCCACTCCAGTTTCCGAATTCATTTGCTTGCAAGGAATAGGTACTATTTTCTTTTAAAAAGATCTACAAGAATTATCCTTTGTGTCAAAAAAATCATATGCCATGTTTTCAACACGCAACCCACCTTCCTGCTAGCTGTTTGTTTGCTGTCCTGGCGACCCAAACTTTAAAGCAAGGAAAGTCAATTTCTACTGGAACCTGAATCTGAATACTACCGTTCTGGCAGATAAATCTATCAACGTCGATTTCGCGTGGTCACACGACATGATTACTTCGGATACTTAAGCAGACTACATGCCCTGTTAACTGTCAGCCGATAGTCTGTGTGCATGCATAACTATTGGTGGTAATCGAATCTCCCGTCCACCAGGCATGGTTATTGATTTATTTGTCCATAGATTATGGGCTAACGCCAGCTGGCATTTTGCGCCACAACAATGCTTCTGACGAATAGGCCTCCCATCGGTTCGAACGGCAGCTTGCAGGATCACCACACACCAGTGGACAGAACAGACCGGCAGAGGTGCGGTGACTTATTGGCTATTGATTGATCCTGGTATCTGGTTGAGATCGTGTTTAGTTGACATAAATGTGACAAATTTATTGTCCGTGGGTCAAATCAACATTACGGGAGGCAGTTTTTTTTTAATTTGGCATCGTTCTGGATCTTCTGGATAGTTCGGTAAGGAGCCATCCACATACCACGTGGACGATTTTAAACGAAAAGAAGCATTACAAGCTTATCGCAGCAACCTTTGCAACCTGAAACTGTCAAACATGAAAAATAATCGACAAAAACAAAAGACTCGTGCACATTAGAGGTGGTGATATAATTTTTTGCCAACAACGGTGGAGGTTTTGTGATTAAATTCTTTGTTAGTTATTGTTTTTGTGCAAATATCTGTAGTCAGAATACTATCCAGTAGAAATCATCAAAGGTTTGTACATTTTTCAACCACAACTTGATATATTTAGGTATTTTCTATCATACGCATTGTGAGGATATGTAGATTCTCATTTTCACTTGCCAGATTGCCGGGATACGTGAGAACAATGCAAAGGCAAACCTAGACCGATAAGCAGATAGCCGCGGCTAATCCTCCCATAAAATGGGAGATGTCCGTAAAACCGTAAAAGAAGCTTGCGAAAATTTTAACTATCCTAGCACAACTCTATGATGGAGAAAATTTGGATCTAGAAAAGTAAGTAGAAGAAATTTCTACAAAGTTGTTACGTATGATAGTGCGCCTAATAAAAAATTATCAAAAATTAGGGCGATCCAAATTTTCAATAAAATCAAGTACCTATCTAACTTTTTTATTTTTGTAGATAGAAGAAATGTAACAATGCTACAGCTTACAATGTTACAGTTAATTTTAAGCACCTTTGTAGAAAAAAAGTTTTTCTATATCTATGAAAATAACCGATTTAGATTGAAAAACACATTTTTCGCTCTATCTTTTTAGTTTCAATTTTTACGTCAGAAATGTCTTTGAACGATTTTAGGGGTTTTCCAGAGAAGAAATTGCAATGCTGATATCGTTAATACCTCCATTCTACTCAAAGCAATCAATGTTTTCATAAAAAATGTGCCATTTTCACTTGTTTGTCGTTTGTTATGGGGTAAACATAAAAATTATCTCTTGGTCTCTATTTAAAGGGCACTAAGAGACAATCTATTAATAGAGGAATTGAAAAAAATGTTTTATTTCTTATTTGAGTAAATTTAATTTGAAAATATGATAAAAATTGTAATTATTTGATATATTTTGGATGTAGAATCACACAGATTAATTTTTTTTTAGTATTTTTCTTAAAACTAGATGTAATTACTAGGGATGTAACGGATATCCGCATCCGCATGAAAATTGACATCCGTATCAACATCTGCATCCGTAAACACATATCCGCATCCGCATCTGAAAAGTAACATCCGTAACATCCCTGGTAATTACCCTCAATTTAATCCAAATAGATCGAAATTGATCAACTGGTTTGAAAGTTATGAATATTGAAAACAAAATACATCGAATAAATCCATTTTTATGGTCATCCTATTTCGGAATTTAGAAAAAAATATAAATTTAAATCGAATATTTTCATAGATAGAGAGAATTTTTTTTGGTACAAATTTGCTCAAAATTAATGGAGCTATAACATTGCAGAACAATTTCTTCTTTTATCTGCAAAGTTAAAAAAGTAATTTAGGTCACCCTCATTTTTGATAATTTTTCAATAGGCGCTTTATTATATGTAACAACTTTGTAGAAAAAAGGTGCTTTATTATACAGTGTCGGACATAAGTTAGGCAACTAGTTTGAGGTATGCAAACCAGACTCAAAAAATATAGATTTAAGCGACGCTTATTGCTTTTGGGTTCCGATAATGTTTTTTTTTTCATTTACATCATTTCAGAGAGCTTGCATTTATTTTAAAATAATATTATAATATAATATTTTGTTGCATATCCTTTATGCTATTGTTGCGCTTCGCCGTGAGTCAGGCCTCAATTGTTCCTTACTTCGGATCCTGATGTGAAACAGTCGTTTCCAGAGCAACGTTTGACTACGCGGACTATTCGTGGAGTAGTTTTCCTCTGACAACCGGAACGGGCAGCCGTTTCAACCGTTCCGTTTTCTTTATATCGCTTCATCATGCGGGATACCACTGACTTGTGAATACCAAATAGTTCACTCACTTCTTTGTGGGTACGTCCTTGCTGAATGAATTCAACTATATTTGGTTTCAAGTCGTTACTGTACACTTTACGTGACATTTCTATAGATCACTTTACTCAATACTTCAGCAAATAATAAAAACTCCTAAATCCAACAATATTTGATCAAATTGAAAGTTAGGAACTTTATAACAGTAGTAATTGTCCACGTAATAACCTATTCGACCGCTTTGTTTGCCAAATTTGCAGTTGCCTAATTTATGTCGCACGAGTTCAAGCACTTTATTAATATTTTTGAACAGTGCAGCAAAGAAACTTTTCACAACGTTTTTCTACAAAATGGTGTGTAACTACTTATTGTTAGAGTAACATATAAATTTAATTATAATACTTTCAAAAGTGATTCCACTTCAAACAATAAATAAATAAAAATAACTGTCTGGCCATCCCAAACCGTGACATAGGTCTCATCGTCTATTATTGCGAACTAAGGCACTTTTCCTACTGCTGTAAGCACGTCCAGATTTTGGATTGTTCAAAAAGCTGCAATCTTCAACCATACGGACTGAGCACGGGCAAGTCAAAATAGTGCTTAGACATGATGAAACACCTCGTATTTAATAATTTGGGCCGGAAAAATACAATCCACGGGCCCATCGATCCCCCATCCCCAATAATAGAGATCTCATCTCCAGAATCACATAAATCGGTCTCTTCGTCCATGTGAGTTGAAACATGTTAGAACTAAAAGCGTCTGTTCGACACGATAGCAGAATAATGAATGTGGATTCCAATCTAAATGCTTTAGGTTAATTTAAGTCGCGATTGGAGATGCTTCTGTGCGGGATTTCCCATTGGCATTTACCCTAATTGGCCATTTGCTGCTGTGTTTCCGTGCTGTGGTAGTTCCGGCCGATCTGATTACCAAGTTTATCTAAAATTTTAATTCAAAAACTCTTTTATCATCATCATTAAATGTTTGAAATGAGACTTTCTTGAAGAATAACGCTACTTACTTTTTTTCAGTGCCAAATCCAGAATACGTCGCCATATTACTTTGGGGGTTTCGGGCTGCAATCCTCTAGTCACCTCTAACACGTATTACGCGGGCATCCTCGTCGACAGCTTACATCCAACGAGTGCAGGGTCTAATCTAAAGTTGGCGGCCTCTATTTGGATTACTGCTAAATGTAGGTTGTGCTGATCGTTCCTCCGGCATTCTAGTTACATGCCCAACTCACTTTAGCCTGACGTGTTTTATCCACTCGACACAGCTTCCCTTTTGAGAGGTCCAAAGGCTTCTTCCACCGCTCTACGGTTAATAACAATGATGTCGATATCGTCCGCAAAATCTGGGAGTATTTGAGACTTCGCTTCTCTGCACGCAAGCCCTCCGTATAGCTCCTTTCAATGCGATGTTGAGTAATAAGTCAGCCCGACAGCCCGTTAAATCATTTAACGTCATGAAAGCGTTCGATATCTCACCGGCTACCCAGACGCTTGACGTGGAACCATCAAGGGTGGTTTAGTATCTGCTACAACTCATTCCTCTTAACTAAGTCGTACGCTTCTCTGAAGTCTATGAACAGATGATGAGTCTGCAGGTTGAAATCTCGAAACTCCCGGATTTGTCGCGAGGTAAACATTTGGCTCATGATGCAGCCTCCCCCTCCTAAACCACATTGATATTCGCCAACAAAGGTTTCCTGCAACAACCTCAGTGGATGGAACAAGATGCGGGAGAGAATTTCGTATACGGTATTGAGGAGGGTTATGCCCCGATAGTTACTAAAATCCACACACACTCAAATTCGTCTAATTTTTGATCCCATGGATAAAATTAATTGAAAATTTGAGTGCAGACAGTTTAGCGTGAATTTTCGACACTCGTTAGTTGGTGTCATCAGGTGCGCAAAAGTCAACAAAATGCCGTCGAAAAACAGCGCGTTCCTGAGAAAGTTTTGCACGTGTACTTCGAGATTAAGGATCTATCGCATCGTGATATCGGAGAATTTTATTATATTATTTTATATATCATTTTGAAAAACCGCGTTTTCTGAGCAAAACGTGATTTTTAAAAAACGTTTATCGTTTTCCTACGATTTTTTAATGAAGAATAAAAAAACTGCTCGAAAGGTCTTAGATGACGTTTCGCTCATGTACGGTATATGAGAGAACTGTCATTTAGGGCATTCCGAGCAGATTTTTATCCTTCATTTAAAAATCAAAGGAAAATAATAAACATTTTTTAAAAATCACGTTTTGCTCAGAAAATTGCACTCTTCCAGCTGATATATAAAAATCAGAAAACCGTTCAAAACTTTAGGACCCCATTAGGTTGTTTAGCTATTCACGGAATTCCGATTTTTATATATCATCTGAAAGAGTGTAATTTTTTGAGCGAAGCGTGATTTTTTAAAACTTTGTATCATTAGCCTTCGATTTTTAAGGGCCAGTTCGCGAGAACCGCAACCACCTTTACAAGGGAGGTTGTATCGAGGTTCTCCGATTTGGCTGAAACTTTCAGGGTTTGTTTATCTATATAATAGAGCAATGTTTTGCATATTCTCAGATTTTTTGAAAAGGGGTAAGTAGGGTAAAAAAGCCCGCCAAAAATTAATGTCAAAAAACTGCTAAAAACGTAAAATTGCTATAACTTTGAGTAAACTGAACCGATTTTCTTGAAAATTGGCATGTTTGTTTTACTCTATAAAAGGAACAAAAATAGGGCTATTGGAAGTTGCTGTCAAGAATACATGCTGAGAAATTCGCATTTTTCTAAAAATAAATGGTGATTTTCACAGCTGTTTTTCTCTCACCAACAGTTCTAGGATTAAAATCCAAATAATAAGTTTTGTAGTGCAACTCAAGAGCTTTCATTTGATATATAAAGAAAATGCGCCGTTATAAAGATGCGTGAGAAAATTAAATTTTTCAATAACATGTTTTTGACCATTATTTTGTACCCATTGTGCGAGAAGCGTTACTCCGTTTTGTGTCAATGTTCTTCAATTGGGCTATAATTTTCAGGTTACCTTTGTTTATGCAATGTTATATCGAAATCTGAGGTTTTTGGAAAAAGGGGTAAGTGGGGTAAACAGGCTCTCAAAAATCTTGTGTTCAAAAACTGCTCACATCGTTACATATGTGATTACTTTCGGCTTACTCTCGAAGTAACACCATAAAATGAAAAAAAATGGCCTAACAAGCCAGTCGTCGTATGTTCGAGTCCCGGCTCGGGAGAGACTGTTAGTGTCAGTAGAATCATAGCGCTAGCCCCGCAATTGTCCTGTATACTTAACAGTTGACTGCGAGGTCTGTGTATAATAAAACAGAAGGTCGAGTTCCGATACGGAATGTAGCACCAGGGCTTTGCTCTGCTTTTTAAAAGAATGTGCACGCTTGCTTATAGCAACACAAGCGGCATTGCTGCTCTCTAAGCAAAATTTCAAAATAATCGTTATTTTTCTGGTCGATGAAATCGTCATCGAGTCTGGTTGTTTGTGTAATTACCTTCCATGGGAAATTTATCAATCCCAACTATTTTCACCCCCCCCCCCCGTTCCCCCAACCTTTCTGGCTATGCCTTTGTCACCCAGGAACCATCCCTATTCATTACTACCCACTCGGGAAAATAGTGTTACGCCGGCCCTGATGCTTACCACAAGCAGAAATCGATTCCAGTGCGCATTTTGTAGCCATTTTTACTGTAACTTGGTGGGAAAAAATCACAGGAGGGTTGTGTGCAAAGCCACGACCGCAAGGTTGAAGTAGAATACTTTTACAAGAAAGATAACCCGGCTGCTTGCGTGTCAGTCATTTTGAAATCGGATTTGTTTCGTATATACCACTTGTTAAGCACAGTATCAACAAATCGTAATAAACATCACACTGCTGTGCATTTGCAGCAGCATCAAACCTCATTTGCAGTTTATTAAAAACCATCCATTATGCTCTTCCAAAAACATTTAGTAGCCTTGAAAAAGGCCAATTGCTGCAATTACAATTTTCATTCAATTATTGCATAAATGCCTCATGGTCAGATATACCCGCTGCAACTGCTACGTCCGTAGCCATGTCATAGTTGTGGTAACGCTGCCCCTGCATCAGCTGGCCCAGCTGCTTCCGATGCTGAGATCCGCTGCAACTAGTGTGCTATCCGCTATCGCTGGTATCCACTGCACTGCTACTGCTGCTGCTAAGGGATGACTGCTGTTGTCGCTGTGTAGAACTATTATGAGTGGCTTCGGTTGAAACAGGCTCTTATATAGGCCAAATAGCATATTCTTAATAGCAAGGTATATGATTCTGTCGACCGTGCTTGGGAAGCATTCGTATAACGACCAGAGGTCGAATTTTTCGTTTTGACAAGGCTTGACTATTTTCAATAGTACAATAGTTAGAATAATAAAATTACAATTATCTTCATTTGGGAAGAATCTTAGAAGACACAATCTATTGCTGCAAGAACGAAGGAAATCCATCGAATACTAACCGATTTATTAGCATTTGAAATTGGACATATTTTTCACTTTTTTCGGTTTTAGATTTTCATTTCACATCCCTATGTAGCCGAACTTCCTGAGAGAAGTATTCTACTTCAAAATATTATACTACAAACAAAAACAAAAAGACTAACGCCCTTCCCCCTTTCCTGGGAAAATACAACAAACCCAATCAACAATATCTCTGTCATCATATATATTATTTCGTAATGTCGCTAACGGTCGGTATTATACTGCATCTGGGGCATTGTGCCCCAAGAGATTAAAAAGCCTATGAATAGGAAAACTTGTAGCGTTCTTGTGTAACAGTCATTACAAATCAAACAATTTTATTGTTTTATCCTATCGCCATAGTAAGAGCGTTATGGTGCGGAACGCGGTTTTTCTAATGTGAGGTATAATGTCACAAATGGGAAAATATATGAAAACGCAACGCTTCTCCCTTGCTATGTCATCGACCTTAGTAGGGTAAACACTCCTATAATAGAGATAATATCAATTGTGGTTGTACTGTAATGAAGTTAACGATATTAAAGCAAATTAACCGATTACAGTATGTTCATTTGGTGTTTACTATGAATATGAGCTCAAAATGACGTCTTTATTTGGTAAATCACTCAGAAAAATACTTTTAAACCAATTAATTCGTTGTGGCTAACCACTTTCAACATATATATTTTGAAAGTTCTCATCATCATGGAATATTCTCATCATCATGAAGTGTTTTCATCATGATCATCATAATCACGCACACGTACACCATGCACACGCACACCATGCGTACATAGGGCTTACACGCATGCATCATACATACATACATCATGCACATATACGCCTTGCACACACACACGTCATGCACACATACACCATGGACAACTCGAAATTTTGCATTTTGGAAGGCAAACGATGCCGAATATTGTAAATTTTCCTCCCACGACACCCCGTTTTTTAGGAGTTTCAAACGATCCAGAGTTATAAGTAATAGTGCTACAACACAAATCGAAATTTCTCAAACAGTTAGTAGATAATGAAAATTACGTTTTAACTTGTATACCGTGCTCATAATATTCGCATAATAGACCCAAACATGTTAAATGATGATTGGGAAATCTTAGTTTAGTTTTCTTGAAAATTAAATTCTCGACGCTATTTTTCAAACGCATTTTTCTCGAAACTATGCGTTTCTAGTTGTGCCACGAAACGATAATATATTTGATACAATATAACAGACTTAAATTCAACACATCGACTAAGAAGAGCATCAATTAAGAAAAAATGCAATCAGAACTTTTCGTGCTCTTTTATGCAGATATGACATTTAGATGAGGACTTATGGTATATCATGTGCGGAACCTTTTAGGCACAGTTCAGACCTTTTGTTTCAGTAAACTGTTGTACCTTTCATAAATCTTTGTTTATGCAACGAAAATGATGAGAATTAAAAGTTAGAATTATTTTGCCTTTTATTACATCCCTTAGGAGAGTTCAAAAGTTATGCTTATATTACATGCACGACAATATATAAATTTCATCATTTTCGCAGTATTATATCCAAGGTAAATTAGACATGAGAGCATACGGAATAAATAAATGGTTCGATTTCTCCTACCTCTAGTAGAAGGCCCTTCTCCAGCGTCCCAACCAGAGGTTGGACACGTGTTACCTCTGGCTGCTTTTACATTGACCTCCGTACTGGTACTTGGTTTCTTCGATGCACTTCCCCCATGCTGGTCCTTCGCGCGTTTCCGAGCATCACGCTTGTATTTGGCGTTCATATATTTAGACATAGCACTGAATACACTTCCGATGGATTTCTCAATAAATGCAATAAATGCACTCGTAGTATCTTACCCGAGAATAATAAAACACTTCCAAGAAATGTTGCACTAGTAAAAAAACAATTCCCACGTGTTGTAACGTGCTGGAGCACGAAATCTATGTCTGTGATAGAGAACCTTCACGTTCACGAGGCATGACTGGGTCTTTTTGTGCAAATTATTGTACTCAGACAAAAACCTGTTTTGAATTGGATGAATTTTTAGTGAATAAACGTTAACCGTTTGTTATTCAAAGTTGGTCATGCTGATCGCAGCCTTTGCGCTGCCCCTACAGTGGGGGGATTACTAAATAAAGTAAAAATTGGACAACTACAACAGAATTTTATTGCATCCCGCACAGAATGTCTGCTTGTGTTGATGCCAGAAAATTAATAACCTTCAATTATTTTTTTTTATTTTCCTTCAAAAAAGCATTTTGCTGTTCAAAATCGGTTGCTAATTACAACCTTTGAGCTGCCCTAACATTGGGGGAATTAAGATACACGGACAACATGCACTGTGGAAGCTATTTCACATTCAGTAAATTAGACGGGTGCGGCAAATTTAAATTGCTAGGATGCAACACAAAATACTTGCTTGCTCCTGAGACGTGGTGACCAACCACAGGACTAGTGCTGCTGCTAAGGAAGGACGACTGCTGTTGTCGCTGTCTAGAACTATTATGAGCGGCTCCGGCTGAAACAGGCTCTTATATAGGCCAAATAGCATGTTTTCAATTGCAAGGTATATGATTCTGTCGACCGTGCTTGGGAAGCAAGCATATAACGACCAATCTGAGGTCGAATTTTTCGTTTTGACAAGGCTTGACTATTTTCAATAGTACAATATTGTGAATAATAAAATTACAGTTATCTTATTTTGGGAAGAATCTTAGAAGATTTTCCAATCTATTGCTGCAAGAACGAAGGAAATTCATCGAATACTAACCGATTTATTAGCATTTGAAATTGGACATATTTTTCACTTTTTTCGGTTTTAGATTTTCATTTCACATCCCTATGTAGCCGAACTTCCTGAGAGAAGTATTCTACTTCAAAAGATTCAAATAGGTAATTAATTATTTGAAAATTCACTCACCTGATTGAAAACTACGCAAACAATCAATACAGTTCAGTTTCAGCCGTTGTAGATGCGGCAGTTGTTGTTTTCTTTAAAATTCCACTAAGAAATTCTCAAAACTTTCACTTACTCAATCAGACATGATATTCTCTTTTTAGCTTGACACTTTGCTGTATTTTGCATTTTTTTCACGTTTGCAGTTTCACTTATTAAGAAATAGTCTGATGAGTGATGATCCACTGCGAATTCAGTTGTACCTAGTTTGTCTTCCCTTAGATTTTATATGGTATAATTAGCATGTTCTATGTATTTGATCTCGAATCATGACTTTCGGAGAACAAGAAACTAACGAGTGTTAGCTCTTCAAGCAACTGATAACGAATGAGTAAATTTTCTCTTAATTCTGATTAAATATTATATTAGGTTTCTAAGAAAACGTTGCTTTAGTAACTATTGATATTGGTCCAGGGTCGGACTCAACATAGCATGCCAAATTTCAACAAAACTCAAAATTATAGCAGAGTAACGCTTCACGTACAATGCGTACAAAATAATGGTCAAAAACATGTTATTGAAAAGTTGGATTTTCTCACGCATCTTTATAACGGCGCATTTTCTTTATATATCAAATGAAAGCTTTTGAGTTGCACTACAAAATGTATTGTTTGGATTTTAATCCAAGATCTGTTGGTGAGAGAAAAACAGCTGTGAAAATCACCATTTATTTTTAGAAAATTGCGAATTTCTCAGCATGTATTCTCGACAGCAACTTCCAATAGCCCTCTTTTTGTTCCTTTCATAGAGTAAAACAAACATGCCAATTTTCATGAAAATCGGTTCAGTTTACACAAAGTTATAGCAATTTTACGTTTTTAGCAGTTTTTTGATATTATTTTTTGGCGGTTTTTTTTACCCCACTTACCTCTTTTCAAAAAATCTGATAATATGCAAAACATTGCTCTATTATATAGATCAACAAACCCTGAAATTTTAAGTCCAATCGTAGAACCTCGAAACAAGACCTAGTTGCGGTCTTCGCGAACTGGCTTTTAAATTAAGAATAAAAATTCGCTCTAAATCGCTACAATGACAGTTGGTATATGGGTAAACTGTCATTGTAGCGATTTCGAGCAGATTTCAAGCAGTTTTAAATCGTGATTTAAAAAGCGAAGGACAACGGTAGAAATTTTTTCTAAATCACGTTTTACTAAGAAAATGCCGCTCTTTCAGATGATATTAAAAACTGATATAGCTAAACAACCCAATTGTTTCCAAGGTTTCTGGTATTATAAAACGGTTTGATGATCATCTGATTGCCGATCGGAAGCCATGATACGGAATAAAGTCGTCCGTTTAGTATTAAGCGCGTAGTTGGGGTTTTTAATCGGAAACCGAACGCTTCCTCTCGAGCTGTTAGAAAAAAACTGTATCTGAGCAAGACTTTCGTGCAGGGTGCCAAATTTTAAGTTGGATTAGCTACGTTAAAGGTTCAAAAGGCTCCAAATCGTGACGAGAAGCACATAATTAGGATTATTCAAATCGAAGATTTTGATGGGCCGCGGTTCCATTGATTTTTCCGTCACTGTATGTTAGATTTTAATGAAAATTCTAGTCATTATTCATTATAATAGGTATAAAAGAACATGGATTTGATCATTTCCATTCGGAAACTATAGACGTCTTCTGTTGACAATTCAATTGAGAGCCCTAATGTCCTATCGACTACCGGGTTAGCGAAAGTTCACTCGGATCTCGAAACCACCGTTGCTCAACAAGCAAAGCGCACAGCTAGAATGGCAAATAATTATGACAATAACCGTTACGATAAAAATATGTTCCCAACAATAACACGGCTAATAACATTACCATTAAAATCAACATCTTTAGCAGTGCAGTCGCACTGTCTAACTTCGAGCGTTTACTGGCAGCTTACATTGTGGCGATCCAGTTCAGAGTTAAGCCAGAAAAACCTGCGTCGAACGACGGTGATCTCAGCTTGTGGCCTATTGTTGTCTGCGTTAGGCTTTTTACCGCTTCTCTCCGGCTCTCCATGGGTGCAAGTAGTAAAACGAAACAACATTTCTTCAGGGATCGTAGACATCCTGTTCGGGCATGTGCATACCTTGACCAGGACCTGACGCGGCGCGACTTGCTGTCGCGATGTTGTTCATATTTATGGCAAACTTTGAGCCAACAATTGCACTCCGGAAAGTGGCGCTAGCACTGTCCACTGCGACCAAGAGGTTCGCTGCCAGACTGATGTGGGCGCACGTGGCACGCTTTAAAAACAATCATCGCTCTGGGACCCTTGTTGTGTCCAAGGGCGGGTTAGTTGCGATGTCGCGTGTATTAATTTAGATAGTAGTTTGCGTTATTTACCGTGAAAGCAGAATTTACGATGTCCCGGTGTATCTGCGGCGGGCAGGAGATTCGGAAAGTTACAGTTCGGACTGGAATGGGACAGTGAGTTCTGTAAAATCATAAAATGTCAGAGTTACACTCTGATTCGCTTTCCGGCTTTGTTTTTATGGGACCGGTTTTTTCCAAAAGATCTAGCACTGCCATCCTGGTGATCGACGATCCCCGATTTAAGGCTTGGCCTTATAAACACTTACAATAAAGAACTTGGCCGTCATCGGCAGCCAGTTATTATTGTGAGCAGAATACGATTATTTTACCGCTTCAAACTCTGCACGGTCAAGCGTAGGTGTTAGACATTTTGCATAATTTTCATATTTTTTCCTGTTCTATAACTTCGACGCCGTGCTTGATCGATATCGTCGTCAAATCTTGATTCAATCGGCTAGTTCGCGCATGTGCCGCAAACACCAAGCTTGATGCGAACGGTAAATCAGTTTCCGTGCTCACCTGTCGGTTTATCTCTGCCATTGCATTGTTGCAGCCATTACGAGCTGATTCGCGATCGAGAACATTTTGTGCTCTTTTTCCTTCGGGGTGTTGACGCGGTAGGAGGTGGTAAGAGCTGGGAGAGAGGGTGTGAAACTGGCTATTGACATTATGGCGAAGCAGCGGTTCCGCTCAGCGGGAGATTTCCCCGGTGGGACGGATCAGAGCTGCATAAAAACAAACCATTGACAGTCGGACCTGCTGAGACGAAATCGCGAACAATGTCTCGGTGCGCAAACTTTGCAGAACATTGCGACAAAATAAATAATCGTAATGGTTAACCCATACGCGACTGTTGGAATGTTTTTGCACTCTCGAATTTTTTGATCGATTCTCCAGCAAGTGTTTTTGCGGCCTATACAATTCGGAAAGGGTTAATGAGTCATTCGCTTGGTATGGAGCCGCTCGGCTGCTTACCAGCCGGGGGCATGTGGGTTGATGTGGCGCTAGCAATGATCGACTGCCAGTAGATGTGCCAATGTGCAAACATCGATCGGTACCGGGGTGAGCATTCATTCGCTGCACTACAAATAGGAAGTTTGACGCAGCCGCGTGTTATAAGACCGGCCAACCACAAACGGGCTTGCCGGGAGTTCCAATTTGCTTAATAATTGAAAAGTAATTGTCGTGTCACCGAACACACTTGGGGGCAAAAATGGCAAGTGAAATGAACCGAATAATCAAGGCTGCAGGCTCACTAGGGTGGAAATATAATTAATTAGTTCTCAGGTTGAGTTGACAGAGCTCTTCAACTACAATGTTGCCAAGATCGTGTTTAACCATGTTCGTTCAAAAAGGCTTACGTGCGGGAATCAATAGAAACCGGATAGTTTTGTCCTGCCGATCTTCAGTTGAAGTACCGACATATTCATTCATTCGCGGCTATATTTCTGCTTCCAAAAATTCATTCACCGATTTTGGAGTAGCCGTGTCTAATATGCGCATATTTTAGATTCATACACAAGGAACTTCGGTTTTCGTACGCGCAATTTACGCCCAAGTGGATCTTAGTTGGTGGTCCACCGACTTTCGTCAATTATTCACTTGCTTCAATGTTGTTGGCCTCCCTTCTCGGTTGCTTTGCAAAGTCGTGTGCTTTTGTGGTGCAATCGGCGAAGGCGTGCCCCGAAAAGTTGTTGACTTACACAATGGAGCAGTTTGAATTACAGTCAAGTTCAATCAGTTTTGTATAGATAGATACTTGCGGGAGAGCTTTTTCTACGGTGATTTCATTATGTTTTACCATACTATAAATGCATATTAATGGCGAACAATGTTGTGCCCCCTTATATTTTATTCATGCCTATTTGACAGTGAATCACGCAATAGAATCTGTTTGTTTTGTAACAAGTTGGAAGCTTGACTTTAGTGGATTGGAGGGTGAGAAATATTTGGTTCGATCTTGAGGGAACAGAATTGCGTTTCACTTCAGAGTGTCAATTTGAAATATAATCATATACATGGTTGTGGATATCTAAATTACCTGACAAATGAAATGTTAATGAGAGGAATAATTTATTTTCAAATGATGAATAATAAAAATTCACGAAATTTTAAATGTAATGATGACAAAACTTTTCCAACACTACTCAGCAAAATTGGTTAATTACCTAAAAGTAAAAGATGAATTTTGATGTCAAAAATGTAATCAAAAATATCACAAAATGTTATTAGTCGCACAACTAAGTTCTTGCTGTATTTTTATTATTAAAAATGCAACTTTATTAAAAAAAAATATTTATAAATCTTTCAGAATATTGCCCATCGCTAGCTACAACTTTGTCCCATCTCTCTGGCAGGTATAACGATAGAATGGCTTGTCTTTCGAGACTGTCCACAAATCAAACCATTTTTCAATGTCTTCATATACTACTACTGACTGATCAGCCAGACCATGTAGGGTAGGGAACATATTCTAAGCAGCTTTAGGAACCGCCTGTGTATTCAGACGAAATACTCGAAATGTGTTGGGTGAAGTTCGAACAGTAGTATATGAATCTGTTCTTTATCGTTTTATCTGTCAGAACTTGTTTTCAGATTGTAAAAGTAGGTTACCAAACTTTAACAATAATCAATTAAAGTTACCAATCGAGGGACACTATTCCAATCACCCCGAACCTATTTTAAGCAGTTTCCTTCTGTTTTGCAGGCGTTTTTTAAGCAGTCGAAGTGGCTCCTGAATGGCTGCAATATAGGTCGAATTGTTTCAAATGATGTTTGTTCTCAGATTTCTTTGTGATTAACGGTATTTCTTATATTCGTAAGACAGCTAGTTTTCGTTTCCAACATTGAAATTTCGATATTGATCAAAAAGCAGGAGTTTGAGGCCTGTTTTCTGCGACTGATTAAAATAGGCGCTACTGCTTAAGCCGTTCCTTACCCTACTTACCATTTAAAAAAAGGTTATAATTGGACAGCGCAATATCTAAGAAATCTGGCAGAGGGGGTTCTCATTTGAGCGCATCTATGCAAGTTTTAGCAATCTTAGCAACATGGGAACGAGTGTTGTCATGTAGTAGAATTAGTTTTTCGTGCCTTTTCTCGTATTGTGACCATTTTTCGTGCGAATACCAACTTAATCGCATCATATGGAATCCATTAATGATCAGTATAAACTCCACAGGCCGAGCCGATGGCGTAGAATTATGACCGGCAGTCCCCATAATTTTCTTTCCTTTGGGTTGTTGTAATGAATGCGTTTTCCATCACCTGCAACAATGAAGGAAACTTTTCCTTGTTTTGTCACTGGAGCAATTGTTCACAGGCGAAAGAACGACGCTCCACGTCCTTTGGCTTTAAATCATAAGGATTCCAAGTTCCTTGTTATTCAATCATTCCCAAAGCATGCAATCACTAGGAAATGACTTAGTGGGTAACTTCTCATACCGAAATAAGCTGTTTGGCATAAATCCTCATTGAGTAGATCTTTTACTTAAGCGTCTTCGAAGGTTTTCGGCTTTCGATCGACAGTCGCATGCATCGAAATTACCGTCTTTAAAACAAAGGAATCAATTACGGAACGTTGCTTTAATTAGAGCAGCATTTACGTAAACTTTTTAAAGTCTTGATGCGCCTCAGCCGCCACGTCCCACAACCGACGATTATTTTGCCCAAAATTTTCTCACAACTAAAAGCATACGATGCCACAATAAAATCATTAACGTGTCGAAGCGCTTTGGTGTTTCAGAGCTTGATTAATCCAGTTTTAGATATCAAAATCGAACGCACACACTGCTGGCGCCATCTATTTACAAAAAAATAAGAACTTAGTTGCACTCCTGACCAGCGTTACCTGGTATCCAGATTTTTCTGGCTTATCCAGATTTTGGAACATGTATCCAGATTTGATGTCCAATTATCCAGATTTTTCATGAATAATCCAGATTTTATTTTCTCTGTTTCGCAAAAAGGTCTTCACTTCAAATTTGGAGCAAAATTTTGTAATTTTGTCACTACAAATGTTGGGTACCCCAAAAATTCCATCCGCAAAAATTACATTTTGCCCCATAAAATGACTGCTAGATTTTTTCCAGATTTAATTTTTGCTTTTTCCAGTTTTTTAAAAAAATGACCTGGCAACGTTTGGTTTAATATGGTTTATTTGACACGGCACGATACAATTTTATGTTTAACTGAGCCAAGTACACTTTTTATTAATTCTAGATTAGCAGGAAAAGGAGGGAGGCACTTTTTTTATTTCTCGCGGCCGACTACGAGCTAGTGGGGATTAAAGGTGAGAGGAGGGGAGATACAATTCTTGCTTAAAACTAATTGAGGTATATAAACTATTTGTGTTTCGACTGGAGTTCTTTTTGTTTTTCAATCATATATGTAGGCTCTTCGTGTTCGTGTCTCCAGCGTCGTATACGGGTATTCTGACAAATAGACAAAAGAATTTTAAATTTTAATGTCAGCATTCTTCAAAAAACAGTACAGCTGTGTCATGTACTGGAGATCACCGCTTCCCAGAATGTCTCTAACGGGTACGTTCGGTTGTTTTCCTCGGGCCCGGAGGGAATCTATAAGCTCGGACCTAACACCACAGAATTCGGCACACGACCAAACAACATGCTCGATATCATGGTAGCCATCGCCACAAATGCAGTGATTACTGTCTACAAGCCCTATACGAAAGAGATGCGTGTTTAACGTAGGGGTAAACAGGGTAAGACCGCCCACTGTAGTTTTACTACCAAGTTATAAAATAATTGAAAAATTTCTTTAACGTGTCTATTACAGTATAACTACATAACATTTTGCACGTTTTTCTGTTTTGATAGTGCGCGAACGGTCGCAGAAATAATCAAAAACAACCTTTCAGCTGGCAACCAGTCAATGCGCTATTGTTTTGCGTCAACGGGACTTAAGGTTTTTCAGTCTAAAAATCTATTGTTTTGTTCGTGAATATACGTTTAATCGCTTGCCTGAATCTATCTTCTTTCGGAAATATCGAAGGCCGTGAGTAATCTTGTAATTTTGACTACTTTTTCGGTCAAATATGAAAATGTTTCACTGGGGGTAAAGTCGCCCACTATACAAGGGGTAAAACCGCCACGTATCCAACTGTTTGTTGTTTTACTTCAAGACCCAAATGCCTCGACACTACAAAGGGAATATTTTCAGGATCAAGAAAGCAACTTCAAGCCACATAAGACATCGATGTTAATCGACCATTTTCGATTTGGTTGAAGCTTTTCTATTAATATATTTTAGCAAGACTTATTTTTGAAAAAAGTAAACCTGTGTGAAAATGGTGTTAATGAACCAAAATAATTTTAGAGCCAGGACGGTTTGTTTGATTGTTATGACGTCTCCGTCAGAATTGAAAATAGTAGTTTTTTATTTTCGAAAAAGTACACACTCTAAAAAAATTTAAAGAAAAGATATAAAAATAGAATTAAAAATATATTTTTTTTTTCAAGTTAATTTGAAAAAACATGTTTTTACCTGTAAAATCTGCAAAAGGTAAGCTAAAATTTTATGGTTGTTGGATCATGGAGTAATAGAAATATTAGTAGCTCAATTTTTGTGAAGAATTTTTTGTTTGGACGGTTTGTTTGGTGTATAGAGTCGTTGATAATTTTGTTCTTCAAAAAAAAAAAAAAAAACATAGAAAATTGAAAATATAAATAAAAGAAATAATAATTATTAGTATTTTTCTATACATAACAAGTCTTCAAAAGAATCATACAGACAGGTTTAATGAGTTTTGATTTTTAGCTTAAAGATAGGTATATTATGAATTCAATATCTTGAAAACCCCCAATTCTGAAAAATCTATTTATTTTGAAAACCAAAAAAGTTACCTAAACATGGATCTGAACTTGAATAATCAGAAAACAAAATAAGTTGAAACTTAGAAAAAAAAATTTTTTTTCTGATTTTTCACAGTGTATATTTTATTTAAAAAGAAAAAAAATACCATCTACAACTTTGTCAGAGACACTATACCGATAAAATCAACCGTTTCGGCCCTAAAAATATTGTTTATCCTCAAAAAATGGTGGGCGATCTTACCACGCTGGTGGGCGGGCTTACCCCGCATGAAAAAGATCTGCACATTTTCAATGAATTTTTGAAAATTAAAAAAAAGCTGGAAAATAAACAAAAATATTTCAGTTCTTATTTTTTAAATGCGGGTATTGAATAGAAGAACCTCTTAGCGAAGAAAAAATGAAATTGCAGCCGCAACTTTTTTTTCTATAAACAGAATTGCTTAAGGGGGCGGTCTTACCCCGCTTACCCCTACAAGTCTGGACATCACGCGAATGAAGTCCCGACCTACATCCAACCCCTTGAACCATGCTTTCGTCGATACCTTAGGAAAAATGGAATGTAGCCACCGTCCCAGTTCATCTGAGTTCCAAGATGATTGCCAACTGTTGAGTGTTCTCTGACGCAAAATGCTATAAAATTCATCATAAGCAATTGGTCTTATATAAATATCGCCATCAATAGCACCCACCTTAGCTAAAGCGTCAGCCTTTTCATTGCCCGGAATGGAACAATGAGAAGGGACCCACGCTAAGGTAACCCGGTAATTTTTATCTGTTAAAGCACTTGAAAACTGCCGTATTTTCCCCAGGAAATACGGGATGTGCTTCACAGTCTTCATCGATCGCAGAGCCTCAATGGCACTGAGACTGTCTGTGAAGATGAAGTAGTGGTCTATGGGCAGGGTTTCGATGATCCCAAGAGAGTACTGAATAGCAGCAAGTTCTGCGACGTACACGGAAGCAGGAGCATCGAGTTTGTAGGAGGCGGTAAAATTTTCGTGGAAAACACCGAAGCCAGTGGACTCATCTAGATTAGATCCGTCAGTGAAACACATTTTATCACAACTAACGTGTTCAAACTTATTGGAAAAAATCTTAGGTACCTCTTGGGGTCGCAATTGATCCGGGATACCAGAAATGTCTTGTTTCATGGTGGTGTCGAAGAATTTAGCATTATTAGAAGTATCTAAAAGTGCGACATTGGAGGAATCGTATGAAGAAGGATTAATATCTTGAGCCATATAGTCAAAATATAAAGTCATAAATCTGGATTGAGATTGAAGGTCGACCAACCTCTCGAAATTTTCAATTACTAATGGGTTCATAACTGTGCATCGAATTAGTAACCGGTAAGAGAGATTCCAAAAACGATGTTTCAACGGAAGAATACCCGCTAGCACTTCAAGAATCGCCGTATGGGTCGACTGCATGCAACCCAAGGCAATACGCAAACAACGATATTGTATTCTCTCTAATTTTATAATGTGCGTGTTCGCGGCGGAGCGAAAGCAGAAACAGCCGTACTCAGGAATTGACAATATCGTTGTTTGGTATAACCTTAGAAGGTCTCCTAGGTGAGCACCCCACCAAGTTCCGGTAATCGTACGAAGAAAATTAATCCTCTGTTGGCATTTTTGTGTCAGATACCTAATATGACAAGCCCAGGTGCATTTAGAGTCGAACCAGACCCCGAGATATTTAGCGACTAAAACCTGAGAGATCGTTTTACCCATTAGTAGAAGCTGCAGCTGAGCTGGGTTATGCTTCCTAGAAAAAACGACCAGCTCAGTTTTCTCCGGAGAGAATTCGATACCCAGCCTAAGAGCCCATTCAGACAAATTGTCTAAGGTATCTTGCAATGGTCCTTGCAGATCGCTAGCCTCGCTACCAGTAATGGATACAACGCTATCGTCTGCAAGTTGCCTTAGCGTGCATGAATTTGCAAGACATTCATCGATGTCATTGACGTAAAAATTATATAAGAGAGGACTTAAACATGAGCCCTGGGGGAGGCCCATGTAACTAATTCGGGAAGTTGTCGAATCGCCATGTGAGAAATACATATGCTTTTCTGACAACAAATTCTCAAGCAAGCTCATGGCTGTTTCCTCGACAACGCGTTTACGAACCGCCGCCAGTACCCGCGTTTTTTCGCCTTTACTAAGCTCTTCATCTGCCTGCCCAGTGCCTCGTACTTTCGAAGCAGGTTGACAGTGCCGTACTCCCGGTAGTCCTTATACGCCACGGACCTTCGCGCGTACAGCTCAGAGCACTCTTTGTCCCACCATTTGTTGGGAGGGCGCTGTCTAATCGTTACCCCGGGTATCGGTTCCGTCTGAGCTTGAGTCGCGGCGTCGATTATCAAGCCAGCTAAGAACGCGTTTTCTTCCTCCGGAGGAAATTCCTCGTGAGTCTCGTTAGATTGCGCTATAATAGACTCATAACACTTCCAATCAATATTACGTGTAAGGTCGTAGAAAATATTGATTGGGTTCGGGGGAGTTGAACCATTAGCAATTGATATAACGATTGGAAGATGATCACTACCGTGGGGATCGTTGATTACTTTCCACTGGCAATCTAACGCTAGTGATGTCGAGCAGAGGGATAGGTCAAGCACGCTTTTACGTGCTGGAGGATTAGGTACACGTGTCGCTTCCCCAGTATTCAAAACTTTCATATTGAAGTCGTCGATCAAGTTACAGATTAAAGAAGAACCGTTGTCGTCGTACAGCGACCCCCATAGCGAACAGTGAGAATTAAAATCTCCCAATATCAAAAAAGGTGCGGGAAGCAATTCTGCTATATCAAGGAGTTGCTTCTGTTCAATCCGCACGGATGGGGGAATATATAATGAAACAAGGCAAAGGTCTTTTCCATTCATATTCGTTTAAATGGCAATGACTTCAATATTCGAGATCGAGGGGAGGTCGATCCTGTAAAAAGAGTAGCACCCCTCCACCGTGTGAGTCTCGATCTCGACGAATGATGTTAAAATCGTGGAAATTAAGTTGGTCATTTGAATTGAGAAAAGTTTCACAGAGCGCAAACGCATCACAATTGTATGTGTTTATTAAATGAGAAAATAGATCGAATTTGGGGATGATACTTCTGCAATTCCACTGTAATACAGTGATAAAATTCCTAACCTCTTCCGCCGTATTAGTCATCGATAGATATGATAGCTGAAATGAGGGGCCAACTTGTTGCGAGTTGCTTCAAAAAGGTTTTCACTGTAGGGAGAAGGGCAAGAAGAATATTTTGAAGGGGATCTGGTATGTTGAACGTTTGAATATCCAATCCACAATATCAGAGATTTTTATGAACCCAGTTTCTTTTCTATTTTCTGATCGAGAAATGGGTGCACGAGAGGTTATTGGTGCCCCAGGAAGCGGTGGGTACTCCTGGTTTGAATTAAAATTAAACCCGGGGGGTACTTGCTTCGGTTTTTCTTCACCGCTTCCTTTTTGTGTTGGCTTATTGGTCATTCCGCTAGGGGTTATCTTACGACATTTGCGAGAAAGATTAGGAGAGTGGATAATTCTCCTCTTCCAAGATCCTTCTGGCAAGGCATAAGAACACCCTTCGATGGGATCGTCAGATTTACCCTCATCGGTTGGCAAAAAGGAAAAGATGTTTCCTGCCGAGGGTGGCTCAGCCCTCTTAAGCATTTCTGCAAAAGAGCGCTTTAATCGTTCCTTAAGGGAACGCTTAATTTTTTCCTCGAGCTGTTTGTACGCGGGACACGCCGAGAGGTCATGCCGAGTTCCCTCGCAGTAAAGACACTTTTCAGTATCTTCACTGCAAGTGCCAAGTATCTTCAGTATCTTCAGTATCTTCACTGCAAGGTCTCAGCATGATTGCCTCCGCACTTGCTGCAGCGTGCCTTGTTGCAGCAGTAGATGGCTGTATGGCCTAGCTGCTTGCAATTTTGGCAATGCATGACCCGCGGTACAAACAGGCGTACAGGCAGACGAACCCTGTCCAAAGCTATGTAGCTCGGCAGTGCGGATCCGGCGAATGTCACCCGGAAGGAATCCGAAGGGAGGAATTTCTTCTTCCCTTCTTCGATGGATACTGAATGCAATTGCTTGACATCCAGTATCTTTACATTTTGAATCAGGGGGTTCTTGAAGCAGCCAACCTCGTGACTCAAAATGTCATCGACCGTGAGGCTTCCTTCGGTAACCACACCGTCGATCTCCACGTCCTTGGCAGGCCCAAGCAGCACACATTGTTACAATGAAGCAAATGCAACTCTCAATGCAGCATTCAAAGATTGTAATAATTCGCATCCGTTACTTTTATTCAACTTGTAAATAACCGAAAAAGCGCAAGAGGTGGAGCCTATATGCAACTAACAGTGCTATGTGAAATCATCATCTGCATCGATAGCCGCTGCAGTATAGGAAGAAAAGAGAGGAGAAATGAAATTTAGTTTGTTTACCTTTACTCTAATTACTTTTCGGTGATGGTGTCGCGAAGATTCATATAACTACATACATTATAAAAAACCTCAAATATATCGAATTTTTTCTCTACTTACGCTTCTGATAGGTATGTAATTCTACCTGCGATTCAAAATTTACACTGCAAAAAATGTTTTTACTTCGTAATTTCTAACGCGCATTTTATAAAGTGTTGTAAAAGAAATTTTATTATTCAAACTCGCCAAATTATAAACAATGTTTTGGGAAAAGATAGTTCAGAAAACCTTGCTCAGTGGATATGCAGCGTTAATCATGCGAAATAAGGAATAGCAAAACCATATTTGAACAATAATCACTTATCATTCATTTATATTGAAGATGGCTGTTAACTGTGTGGTAATTTTAGCAAATATATGGTTTATCAAGATGTTGCTATACATTTTCATCATTAGTTTGCTTTCCTTAGAAGAAAACATTTGTGAAACAACAATATGCAACATCATGTGACATTATCGTTATTTAAAAGCATCATGAAATATGCAGTTGGGAATAGATTGCAGAAAACTATTGAGCAATTTCTAGTGTTCAGTTACGAGAATGATACACGTAAATAACAAAATGTTGCTCAATTCTTTCAAATTTCTTCAAAGTAACCGGAAAAGTTTCTTGCACCGTTGAAAAGGTTTTAAAACAACAAATATTGAGTAGTCTCATTTGAAAACATGTTGCAAGAGCTGCTTGGGGGGATGTACACGCGGTACTCTCTTGTAAAGAGCTCGTAGCTAGCGATTTCATTTGCTTGCTTCAAGCTACTCACGACAACTCGCAGTTTGTTCGGCCTCACCTTCGTAATCTCGGTTACGGCCGAAAACTGTTTTGCCAGGTCCTTGCCAATTTGGATGATATTTAAAGGTTTCTTTATGGGCCGGAATTAAACAACGTAGGGACCGCTAGCGGCATCTGGGTAAGCTTTTACCCGTATTTCCGGTACCCTTGGTACAGGGCTAGGTAGCGGGGATGGAACAGGGGAAGGTAAGGGAGAACTGCTGGGGGAAATTTCAATTTCTTCCCCATTTGTTTCTATATCCAAGAAAAGTTCCATCTGCGTGTTCGCCATTTTTTGCGGGAGCGTTTTGCTCTACCGCACGTACACGAAAAATATTTCAATGAAAGGGGGGGGGGAGGGGGGCAAGTAATTGGTATTAATTTTAAAAACAATTTTTCAATAAGTTGGATCAAATAGAAAAAAAGAATAAATATTGTAGAAGAAAAGAAATATATATATATATATATATATATATATATATATATATATATATATATATATATATATATATATATATATATATATATATATATATATATATATATATGTATATATATATATATATATATATATATATATATATATATATATATATATATATATATATATATATATATATATATGTAGAAGAAAAGAATATATAAGAAATATATAAATATATATATATATATATATATATATATATATATATATATATATATATATATATATATATATATATATATATATATATATATATATATATATATATATATATATATATATATATGTATATATGTTTGTATAATAATAACGTGAATACTTCACCGATCTTCCGTGTTGTTATCGTATAAGACACGACCTCGTGGCTGTTAGTTGGATTAATCCTTCTAAAGCTCCTAGCAGGATGAACAATACACCGGCGGCAGGCTGAAGAGATCATCCACGCCGCTAGTGGGGTAGCCGGCGGCCGGCGGCGGGGGAATTTCTCCGACTGCTAGATGCCTTCTGTTGTCACAGCACCGGAATCAAAACCACAAGCAGCACTCGTTCTATCTGCACACAATGCACAATTTACTTCCAGCTACTGGATAACCAGCGCCCGGCGACGCGGGTATTTGCTCCGGCTGCTAGACAGCTATTGTCTAGTCAGACCGGTATCGAAAAACACAAGCGATACGCGTACCGTACACACAAAGCGGTATTGTTTTTTCGATCGAGCAAAATAATCACGAGCTATCTTCAGATGCTTCTGTTCTCGTCGATAGCAGAGAAACGAATGACCTGGCAACGTTGCTACTAACTAAAATGTCGATATGCTTCAAATGTCAAATGTCACAGTGCAACAGGTCAAAAATGTCATAATAAATCACAAAAAAGTCAAATGATAAAAATGTTAAAAATATCGAAAATACCTGAAACGTCAAAAATGTTAAAAATGTCAACAGTGCAAAAATGTCTTAAATATCAAAAATGTCCAGAATGCACAATGGGTCTAGAACCAAATGCAGGGGAAAATGTGGATTTAGAGTTGGATATTTTCTATGAAATTAAAAGTCTAACATTTTATTTTTTCTGGATAGAGAAAAAAGTTGTCCTAACTTTGTAAAATAAGTTATTTATATTGAAAAGACACTTTTTATGCTCTAACTTTTTTATTTAAATTTTCACATCAGAACTGTAACGCTAGGATAACAAATGGATGAAAATTGCCGATTTTTCATGGGTTTATTTTCACTCACACTGATGAAGCTACCCAATCATAGTAACCCATAAGTCGGCAGTAAAAGTTTGACAGCTCTACCAGTCGAACTCTCACCGTGGTGACGATAACAGTGAAGTTACTCCGTACAGCAGTGTGCGCTTTCGAAGAATGGTACTACGGCGCATCGTAAACGGGCATCGTTCGGCTATCGGGACGCCCGTTCTGGCGTCTACAACATCTTGGTACTATTGGAAAACAATCAGAGTATCAAGAGAGACTAGAAGCTTCAAAGGATGCTGAAGAGGAAGACCTAGGGAAAAGTGGCTACATCGCTGCATGCGCACAGTGGTCGAAAAGGACTGGAATCAGCTAAAGATGAGTAGAACAAGATACCTGACTCTTGCAGAATCCGTCGGACATGATTTTCGCTGCGCGTGAGCAAAAGTCGAACTAATTTATACTTTGTTGATATGATGTATACTTAACGTCAAAATCAACTGACGACAACGCCAAGACATGACTGCTGAAAGGTGAAACAATTTTTTCAGTATCCATGTGGACGACTGTACGGTGCTGCCATCGGAAAAATGATAGTAATGTTTAGTTCTCAAACATGAAACTTTCCGGAAGAATCAAGTATTATCGGTGCATCATTTGAAATAAAGCGTACCATCAGAACTTCCTGATAACCGCTATGAGCACGCTCTACAGCCAGGTTTTCCACTCTTGCCGAGGTTAATGAAGCAAAAATCGGGTGCCCCGGTGAATCTGACCATATGCACAATGGTTCTGAAACCTGGCTTGCGACATATCAAACTTTAAGTTTTGGTAGAATGGGACCTGAAAATAAATATTACCCCTCAATACAAACCCCCACTCTGCAGTCAATTTCACACTTTTCTCTCGTACTTTGAAGTGCAAAAAATATGGCAATAACATTAAGTGCAAAAAGTGACAATATCATTAATCTGCATGTTATCTCAAGCGTCGAGCTGACCAAACTGCTGCAGCTTTTTCATATACAATCTTGATCAGCTCAACGATCGATGGCGGACTATGCACGATAAATCGGTTTCGCTCATAGTGACAGTTTAATGAGAATTTAAGTCATCAGATGGCGGCACTAACCGTCGGAAATCGGTCGTGTTCAGAATGTATGAAAAATATGGAAGTTAGGTATCTTGTTCTAGTTATCTTTGAATCAGGGCGAAAGTAATGACTCCTAAGGGTTGCCTCCTAGATGAACGATGTCTTCTCGAATGTTGATCCTGGTATTATTAGCCATCTTTTGATAATGGCTATGTAGTTTAAAACTTCACCGCTAGGCAAGCGCTGTCGTTAATTTCTCAAGAAAGCAAAATAGAAGGATAATGTCTAAAGGTAGTTCGCAGAGAATAGTATTCTTGGAAACTCTTCCTTGGATATGAAGTAAGTACACGATGCATTTTTTAAGAAACTCAGCGATTAATCCTAAGTTACCTAGAGCATGTCAAAGAAAAAAAACCCAAAAATCTCGAATTTCATGAGCTAGATATTAGAGATGGTCGGGTACGGGTATTTTTACCCGAAACCGGGGTACGGGTAATTTAAAATACAAGGCTTCGGGCTCGTGTCGGGTACGGGTTTAAAAAATTCTCAATTGGTCGGGTACGGGTCGGGTACGGGTAATTCGAATTTCGTGCATTATGAGAATTTAATTTTTAACATTACAAGCCTAGGTGTTTCCTCAATGTCTATAATCGGAAAGATGGGAGAAGAATTCGCCCATTCTCACTCAATGAGAGATCGCCCAATACCTACTCTGACAGATGCCGGCAGTGTTTGCACCAAAAGAATGTAATCATGCTATCTCTCTCTAATGTAAAAGTGAATAATTTTTCCTGCAACCGTTTTGAGTTAAGTGACATTTTTGCCGGTTTTTTTTCATATCTGCCAGGGAAACCGCAATCAATTGAGATGTTTGGTACGGAGCAAATAAATGAGATTTAACAGCGATAGCATAGTCTTGGTTTGCACTCCAAAATTACAGGTTTTTGCGGATGCAGTGAATTATCAAATTTTTCTCAAGTTATAAACAATATTAACTTTGACCTTATTATAATATTTAGATTTCAGGTCGCTGCGATGTTCACATAAAACTTGTCGTTTATTTTAAACTCTATCAGACATGCACTTTTCACCATTTTCGGTGTTGCTCTAGTAGGGTAAATTAACATATAGTGAACCCCCTCTCTATAGTGGCCCACCCGCCAGATTAATTCATTTGATGTGAAAACTCGAGTGATTTTCAAAAAACTTCCATCAGAAAACATCTTGTCCATTCTTCCCTATTCTTCTTGTTGTTTTGATCTGGTTCATTATGAAGCTATTATATAAATCTTTCAAAAAAAAATCTATTGAGTTTTTATTATTCTCTCGAAAACAAAATAAAAATTTTCAGCAATTTATATGAAACATACGTATGCATTCAAAATAAAGAATTGAAATCCCTGATCAACTTTAATATGAAGTAACACACACAAAAAATGGAACTCAAATGCTCCGTACACAGTTATGGATATTTTGCAGAGCAATAAAAATGGTTAAATTTTTCATCAGCAGATCAGATGAGCGGACAGGTGCTACACTGGATTCTAGGAGAACCAACATATCGCCTGGAACTCTGGGCTCAATAATATTCGTTCACATGAACACTCGGTTCTAACCTAACTCCGGCCATCATCTCGAGAAACCACCTATGACAATCAGAGCATAAAATGTGCGAAGTACTCGGATATATTGAAAAAAAAAAAAAAATAAAATAAAATAAAATGGAATTTAATTTATTTTAATTGAATTTAAAAAAAAAACAAAATCCAGGACGGGTCGGGTACTGGCCAACTATTTTCGGGTTCGGGTCGGGTACAGGTATTTTAAACAAACCAGACTTCGGGTTCGGGTCGGGTACAGGTTTGAAAATTTTCGATGAGTCGGGTACGAGTCGGGTATAGGTAACAAATTTCCCATACCCGACCATCTCTACTAGATATGTCAAACAAAGTTTATGTATGCGTAACGGCTATTAAGATTTGGGTAGATCAAATTTTAATTACATGAGTGGTGCTCTAAGCTAACATTGCTTGCTAAAAAGTGGCCACCTGTGCATAGCACGCTCGCTGTTGTTTTTGAAACTGTGAACGCTCAGGCGAAAATTGTCCAGAAAACTTTTATGGTCCTGTCTCTATAAACACGAGGGAACGTTCTAGTCTTTGAATGAGCGTGAGTAACGGCGGGGATACCATTTAAAATTCTACATAAAATTTGAGTGCCATGTATTTTATCATACTCATTTCGTGGAGTGCTTGTTTCTATAAAAAAAAACTTTAAAAAGAATACCTGAAGTTGTTAGAATGCTAGAGTAAGGCCATATAATCGATTCGAAACCATTGTAAAATTCAATACTCTTTCTGCATTCTGTAATGAATCACCTGGAAGAGAGGTTGTGGTACACAAGAAGCCTATATTTTCAACTCAGTTAATTGGGTCCTAAAGCTATATTAGTTTTTATATATCATTTGAAAAATCCGATTTTTATGAGCAAAACGTGATTTTCAAAAAATGTTTATCGTTTTCCTTCGATTTTCAAATGAAGAATAAAAAAACTGCTCGAAAGGTCTTAGATGAGGTTTCGCCCATGTACGGTATGTGTGAGAACTGTCATTTAAGGCACTTCGAGCAGTTTTTTACAGAAAATTGCACTCTTTCAGCTGATATATAAAAATCAGAAAACCGTTTAAAACTTTAGGACCCGATTGTATGACAACCAACATCAATAATCCGAACATTCTGACGCATTTTCACATAGTTCAAACCTTGCAGTAATGATTCCCGAAGAATAGGCTCGGTGCATTAGGTAGAAACTGCAAAAGTTCCTTGCGAACATGGCCATACTGGTCTCGGAGCTGCGGGCAATGACGCTTCGATAGCGGCTGAGTTAGATAGTCAACTCGTTTTTACCGGCGAATCACGACGTGTCGGTGGTGAAACGATGAGACCTGTCTCACTCTGGATGGCAACGACTGGCAGGGCACTTCGTATTTTACTTCTCCCACGAAGGAAGTGAGCTCCGAGGTAAAATTCATTTCAAACACCAAGTTCCCCGAGAAGGTGCTGCTGTGGCTGGCAAACAGTGAGAAGGGGTTTTTAAAGCCGCTCTTCCTTAGCTCCGGACTGGCCGTGAGCGGGTAAATCTATAGTACGAAGTGCCTCCCAGAGGTTGCGTCGTTCATGAAGCGCATGATCTACTGCAATTATTTTGTCGCAAAAATTGAGGAGGAATTGATAAATGAAACGAAGAGAGAACTCAAAAACAAGCCTACACGCAGGTTTTCGTCCGCCATGGAGAATGTTCCAGTTCGCTCGCAAGGGGAAATCTGGCAAGTAAGCTAATATAATTATCGTCCATGGGAAATTTATCGAACTTAATTATCTGTGCTAGTTTTTTTCTTATCACTTTTTTAATGCAAAGGCTGTTCGGTTGAGCCCTTAGGAACAAAAATTTTGCGATGCTGAGATCGTCAATATCTAAATCCTTTTCAATGTTACACGTGGAGAAAATTTCAAAAATATATTATTTGGAAGCTTCGTAGCCGCAAAGTTACAGAATTCGCTTCGAATCTTCGTAGATACGGCCCATTCGATATCAAAGGACTTAAGTATGGATTTATTCTCAGACTCCTTCACCCAAAAATGTCTCTTCAGACTGAGAAACTCTTATCTAAATAAATAATAACAATAATAATAATTTCATACCCTTTAGTAACGAACTTGGGGCGATGATAAGGTCGATAAAGAAGATAGGAGAATAGTGAATTTTGGTGAGAATACAAGCACTATAATATGTAGCATGTAAATTCTTAATAAATGACACTGCGAGAAGGAAAGACCCAAAAAAGTGCGAACAGCAAGAAACGTCCGGACAATGCCACAAAAGAACAAAACTACCAATCGTAGTGGGGTCCATACGAAAAACCTAAATTAATCCACCTAGCGGTCAGACCCAGCCTTTCTCATTAAAACTTTTATTTGTAAATATAGATTAACATGAACGCTTCAATCCAATAAATGTATATTCACTCTTTAGGTTCTAAAATATTGATGTTGCAATCTATACATATTAAAATGCAGTTCGGTCTGTCTGTCTGTCTGATCCATATAGGCTCGAAAACTACCGAATAGATCCACGTCAAAATTTGTATGTAGGGGTTTTTGGTGCCGATAAAGGTTCCTATGATAGTTTGAGACCCCTCCCTCTTCTGGAAGGGAGGGGTCCCATACAAATGGAAAATAAATTTCTGCACAACTCAAAAACAAACCAAGCAAATTAAACCGAATTTGGCATGTGGATGTTTTAAGAGGTTACAAATATGTCCATAGTAGTTGAACGCCCCTCCCTTTTCTGGAAAGGAGGGGTTCCATACAAATGAAACACAAATTTCTGCACATCTCGAGAAATAACCAACTAAATGGAACCAAATTTGGCACAAAACATTAGTTTCCATTCATTCGAACTTTTGGGTGCAGCGATTTCCGTATTATGATTCCGACCAAATGCCCCACATCAGAAAGAAAGAATTTGAAATTGAGTTGAAGAATTATGTTTTCTAGTTCGAGATGTTGGACTCTATCTAGACAAAAAAATATTATCTCATATGACAAATAGTCACAAGAAACGGGGAGACAGTGATGGTAAAGCATAGTGCGAATTGATCCAGGAAAAGCTGTCGGCCGAGAGGAATCCCGTTTTGAGTATTAATTTTCCCCGGTGCAATAGAGGCTATCTGCTGTACACCAGGGGGCATCCTCACCCATACCAGAGATAGAATCTACCGTCATGCAGCCGCCGGCCCATGATCGTTTCGTTTAATTGAAAACTGAATTTTATGGTTTATTTATACATACTTTGGTATATTCTCCAACTCCAGCTCTTGCAAAGCGAAACGAGCACATGTATTAATTTACTTCAAGCCACCAGCGGTGGATGCCGTTTGGTAGTGCGGCAATAAATATTTTTAACGCTTTTCAGCAATAGTCCCGATGCACCGCCGCAATGCACTGATCATTTATATCCTAGAGTGGTTCAACATTAAACCTAAAGTATATCACAACTACCTTATAGCCTATACAAGAAATTTTTAAACAAGTTATGAACCGCTGTACGATCAATATCATGGGTGTCTAGGAATTTAATTGAGTCGAACCGCACCCACCTTCGAAAGTCTCGATCCGACGACGCAGAGTGTAAAGTGTTAGATTGAACAGTGTTCAGTTAGCGCCTAGAGACTGACCGTTTAGTGGCCAATGCTAAGTGTCAAGGTCCAAATCGCGATCTAAACTCGTCTCGTCCCGTCCCGTCTGCATCGTGCCGTCTGGATTGGATTCGCAGGAGTAAGGCGGACTTAATGGGTTATTTATACGTACTAACCGATCGAGAGAACAAGAACTCGTGCCGCGCATTCTCTGCACTTCGTTTGGGTATGCAACGGGAAGGGTAAAATACGTTCAATTAATGTGGGTTGTAAAGTAAGACATCAAACTTCGGAATATTAACTATTAACTTGTGGGCTTGTAAAGACTTATGCCAGAGCAGGTGCCCAAACCGGTGTCCCTGCCGCTCCTGGCGGGTACGAAATGTGACATCAATCGTATTTCCAGCAAACTAAATTCCAGTACAACCTGCTAACGTTTGCGAATGTGTCCCAAGATGGTGATAACCATTTAAATGAACACAAAAGCCTCCGAACGCTTCATCGCCGTTGTTCGGCAGCAACTCCTGCGAAGATGCGCCGAACTACACGTGTTCGAACAAATTTATCGCTTCGTTTGACAAGTGACTCAATCAGTGGGGTCGAGTGGCCGGGACATAAATTATTTCCGCCAGCAGAACCCCGGTGGACGGCCGGTGGCCAACGGAGCGCAGCCGAACCGTCCTTTGCCATTTTAAGAAATTTCCTCATTTGCATAACTATGTGCCGAGTCGTCGATCACAACGGCCTGAGTCGGTTCGGAACCTGTCACCACATATCTTGCGCCCGCATACGGACATGGATCCGCGGTCAAATGCCAATAACTCAGCAGACATTCCGTGACCGGATAGTGTTATGCGAACGGTGTTTTGGGGTGGCGCGAACCTTTTTCGCAGGTGCCTAACCGTCCTTTCTTTTTGGACGATAAAAAATTGGAACCGAGAAACCCCCTATCGACTGTCCCGAAAGTCATGCATGCACCGGATCAACGATTCCAGCAGAAGGCGTGAACCGATGCAGAAGAACCAATCAAACGAACACATAAAAATCATTAATTTATCGGCTCCGAATAAGTAATGAGTGTAAATTTGAAATTAAATAATATTTTATTTCCCATTAATTGATACTATAAACAAATTTACGAGCGAACTTTGGGAATAAATTAGTCGCAACCATACCTGATGGTGAATACTGAAGATTCGATTCGGAGTAGAGAGCAGTCTTTTTATTGAGTTGCGAAATAAAATCCTGGTTTGGCGGCACTTGCGATGTTGTAGCGAAACTCGGTAGTGAAAAACCACTGCAGTTAGTGAGCAAATTAGGTTCTACGACGGTACCATTTTCACACCGTTTGACCTATCGATGCTTCATTATGACCAAATTAGTCGTTTGACCATCATAGATTTGATAGCTATCGAGGCAATAACAAAGCAATAGCTCTTATGTAACGTGATATCTTTGGGATCGCGTATAACTCAATCCCGTCCGTCAGCAACGTTACCTTCTTGGTTATTTAAATATACATATTAGCATAGCGTGACGAGTGGATGTGGGAGTCTGATGTTTTCGAGATTCGCTGTGATTAACGATTTGCCACCTAATGGATCAAATTTCCAGCAAACGCGATTAATAAAGACGTGTAATCACCTGAATAGTTTAATTCGAGAATAGGTAACGATCTCGGTTATGTTTTATTCATTCCAGCTTGCGTTTATAACCAATTTAATTTTATTTAAATGAGCTGGAAATGGCAGAAAATTGAAGAGCGTTAGGACATCTCTGTGATTAATTCAGTGTAGAATTACGCAGCAGAGTATCGAAGAATACTTTAAAAAAACAAATCCTAACATCACCACCCGAATGACATTTAACATCTTATTGATATGCTCGAAAATTATTGTACCGTTCGTTTGTGCAAGAGTCGACCAGTCGTTTATATTCTTGGGCTAGCTGCAACGCACACTAACGAATCGTGTCAAACGACGCTTGCACACCTGAATGAGTGATTAATAAAAATATCTATTAGGGTGGGGAATCGTTATATGGAAAAAACGAAACTTGATAGCAGAAAGCCAGAACCAAGTTTTTTTGGTTATATTTGGGGCCCCAAACAATCCTAAATCTATCGGAAGTCGATTGGTTTTATCTTCGCTTGGCGCATTGCATTTCAAATTTATATGGAGATTTGTATGGAAAAACAAACTTTTTTGCATTTTCCATTCTAAAGAGCTCAAAATGGCCCAAACCATAGGTTTCATGACTTCAGATGGTAGGTTTTTTGATGCTTAACAACTTAGCCAAAGACACTAAAGAGCTGGGGTGTCCCAAAAAAATACTAGAGCTGTTCAAAGTTGATTAGGGGAAAGTAGGTAAAGACGGACACCCTAAGGGTTATTCTAAATAATTACTTAGGTATTGCTATTTAGATCGCAGTAGTCATACAAATTGAAACTTAAGGTCATTTGTTTTCATAATCATTTTTGGTATTAGTGAACTTTCTCCAAGTTTTATGTGTTTTGGGTCTTCAAAAATAAGACTACAAATTGTTGTTTTTTGACGAGGTTGGGAAAGACGGACACTTGGGGTGGGTAAGATGGACACTACGAAGGTAAAGGTGGACACTCACAAAAAAGATGTAGTACGTTAAGTATTCTTTTGATTTATGTCTTAAGTGATGGCCATACATTACTCTACGTTATTAGAGTCCATCTATACATCACGTGAACAGTATAAGAGGATGGGTTTCGATGAAGGCGAAAATTCTCCGCCTATATGGCCTGTTCTAACTGCTAAATGATTAATATCTGCTGGTTTCTCTCGCGGGTGTACTTTGTGAATATCTGTAGTACACAACAGATGCTACATGTGAAAATTCTTGGAAAATCCGTGTGTCCATCTTTCCCTACTCTAGTGTGTCCGTCTTGCCCGACCTGGTTGTAAATTTTTGAAACGATCGTAGCTCTTCATCGGAACATCGAAAATCTGCTGGATTTTCACTAGAAAACCGAGGAAAGACTCATTAATCACTTTACTATTGTGAACAAATGAAAACACGTAAGTTTCACGAGTTTTTCACTAATTTCCGTGGAATAAAAATTACATCAAATTGCGCGTTCACGAAAATATTCTTTGTTTTACTTACAAATTTGACAGTTTGCTTGCTGAAAACCGATAATGCAGCTCAAAAGCATTAACACACTATAAAGAAGGTATTCGCATCACTCAAATATCATAATACATTCTAGTTTGTGAAATATTGAAAGTGTCCATCTCACCCGCAGTGTCCGTCTTTACCTACTTTCCTCTATATCGAAATTTATGTTGCATATCATTTTTTCTGCCAACACTGCCAGTGTACCGACGCACAGTAGTCTGGAACTGCATAAAGTCGGAAAAAAGTCAATTTTTTAACTTAATGCATCGAGCAAGCCCTATTCGGGAATCATTTCTTCAGAGTTTAGGCTAGTGTAAAATCATCAGAATGTTGGGGTTATTAATGTTGTCATACATTTAACTTAGTTGAGAAAGTTGGCTTCTTGTGCACTCACAAATTCTCTATTTTTACGTTGTTTACTCAGGTGATTTATTACAGAATGCAGAAGTAGTAATGAATGTTACAATAGTGTCAAATTGATTATATGGCCTTACTATAGCATTCTTACAACTTCAGTTATTCTTTTTTAGGGTTGTTTCAAGGGAATAAGCTTTCCACAAAATAAGTATAAAAAAATACTTGGCACTCCAACTTTGTGTAGAGTTTTAAATGGTATCCCCGCCGCTACCGCCACTCATTCAAAGACTATAATGCTCCCTCGTGTTCATAGAGACAGGAACAAAATAGTTTTCTGGGCAATTTTCGCCGAAACGTTCACAATATTAAAAAACAAAAACGAGCGTGCGACACGCAAGCGGACATTTTTTAGCAAGCAATGTGAGCTTAGAACGCCACTCATAAAATTAAAACTCAAACTACCTAAATGTTGATAGCCGTTACGCATACCTTAACTTTGTTTAATATACCTGGATCGTGAAGTTCGAGATTTTCCGGGGTTTTCTTCTTCAACATGCTATAAGTAGCCGTACATCAAGTTTTTTGAGATTATTTGCTAAATTTCTCAAAAAAACATATCAGCTACTAACTTCATATCCAAGGAAGAGTTTCTCAAAATACTATTCTCTACAAACTTCCTTTAGACATTATCCTTCTATTTTGCTTTCTTGAGAATTTAGTGACAGCGCCGCCCTAGCGGTGAAATTTTGAACTACATAGCCATTACCAAAAGTTGACCAATAGTTTCACCACAGACTAACAGACGTAACACTGGAACCTAGCTCCATCGCCACAAAAAAACGTTCATTTCAAATTTTCAATCGAATAACAATTATCGCGCGAAAACGTCGTCTGGGGCGCTGTCATGCAATCTCATACATATTTCGCAGTTCTCCATTTGACACATGCAGTAACGCTGGCGCTGATGTCAAAATACATGACGCAGCGCGAACACGACAGCAGATGCTGCTAGTGTTACTAATGTAAAGTACTGGAATCATCCAAACGATGATTTTATTGAAAATTTGTTCGACGTGTTATGTCTGTTAGTCTGTGGTTTCACGATCAACTTTCAAGAAGACATCGTTCATCTAGGAGGCAACCTTGAGAAGTTATTAATTTCGCCCTGATTTCAGTCCTTTCCGACCACTGTGCGACGTCAGTCAGATTTCCATCAGAAGTAACCTTTGAAACACGTTGTAGTCTCTACCTACGCCTAGAATATTGACCTAAATTTGTTTGCTTGATCCAGTTGAGTGAAAACTCGTTACGACGGGTTACTTCTGATGGGAATTCTACTGACACCGGTGCATTGGTAATGTTGGCAGAAAACAAGATTTTCTGATTTAAATCGACATACTCAACTTTAAACAGCTATAGCTCTTTTTAGGGACATCCTAGCTCTTTAGTGTCTTCTGCAAAGTTGTTTGGCATCTAAAATACTATACTTTAACATAATGTAGTGCATTATTAAACCATTATTGAGCTTTCTAGAAAGGTGAATGCAAAAAAGTGGGTTTTCCCATATAAATTTTCATACAAATTTGAAATGCAATGCGCCAAGCGGAGACAAACCAATCGACTCCCGGTAAGTTTAGGCTTGTGTGGGGCCCCAAAAGAAACCAAAAAAACTTGGTTCTGGAAAATCGATTACTTTACCCCACCCTAATATCTATAGACTTTTTCATAATCCTCCGATGTCTTTTTGTATTTTTTTCCTCAACGTGAGCATTTCTACATTCTTTCCAGATTAGGGTTTGCAATACTACTGGAAATTGGTTCTCCGGAAAACTGGAAGGAAAATTTCATTTTCCGGGAATGAAAAAGAAATCGCGAAAATGAGATTTCGAATAAAGATTATTAATGAAAGGTATCAAAAAAATATTCACATTTTGTCATTTCACTTCAATGATGGTTTCAACAAACCTAGCATGTACAAAATTACATCAGCATTTTGCTCAAAATTCATATATCTCTCACCGTGTACCGCATGTGTGTGAAATATTAATTAACAGTGAAACACTTGAAACCAGACAAGGGACGATCCATTAATGATGTCACGCAAAATTCGGAAAAAATTAACTCCCTCCCTCCCTCTTGTCACAAGCTGTCACAACTTCCTTGCCCCCCCCCCTTAATTACGTTACGTTTTCAAACCCCCCTCCCCCTTTTTGGTAATAATTGATTGAAAATCGAGAAATTTGTTAAAAATGCATTTTTTCTTAATAAGAACAATTTTACTGAAAGAAAAACTGAAACTTAAAAGAAAAGAAGATTATAGAGGATAACTAGAAAGCGTTTAGTTCTAAGTCCAAGGATGCTGTTGATGGAGTCGCACATAGAACATAGAAAGCCGAGACAGTAGCTGCAGCATCATTGCTGATTTTCGAGAGACCATCAATATTTAGTTCCTCTTATTCAATCAATTCGCAATCCAAATTTTCTCCACATGTTACAATAGCCAAGCATTTTTATTTACGTTTTGTCACAAGTTTTGTATTTATTGATTGGATTGAGAGACATTGAAAATTAATGAAATTGCGCTGTTATTCATAAACGAACATGCACGGTGAAACATAATTAACGAACATTATGCTTTTTGACATGAAAAAAAAGTCATTTATTTCATCTAAAGCAAATCTTAAGCGAAAAAAGGGATCGTAGAACTATAAATGAATGATTCATATATCATAAATAGTTCTGAGTTGAGCTCTGTGGTTAGGTATGTGACTATTTTATTTATTTATTTTTTTTTGAGTTTAAATGTGATGTCACACTCAAGCTAACCACCCCACCCCCCTCCCCCATATGTCACAAAATGTCACAATAATTGATACCCCCTACCACCCCCCCCCCCTAAACGCGTGACATCATTAATAGATGGTCCCCAATTTAAAACTTCATTTTCACGTATCTGAGAAGCTGTGGAGATTTTTTAGCCGAGTGAAACGAAAACAAAGTTGGCCTACTTGATGTTCGATCATATCTTTATCTGGCACACGGAAAAGAGTATGTATAGGTATTAAATTCTGTCACATACTTTGTTTCCCGCTCGCTTGCACTCTTTCAAGGCAGTGGTGATCGAAATTATGTTGACCCAAAAAACTTGATTTTAGAGCCATAGTGTCTTCAGTAAAGTTGTTCCATTATTTATTCTCCTTGTTATAGAAATTACTGTTTTGTGATTAATCCTCTTAACAGTGGAAAGCGAATTTTACTTTTTTCATTTTTGCATATAAAAATTCATAGTGTTCGGCAAAGTTGTAGCACATTTTATAAGAAACAACTTTGTCAGAGACACCATACTTATATCTACCTATTTAAATGGACTTATGTGGAGTTTTCTGCTGATTAACTTTTAATTGTGATTTTCTACAATTTTTCGATGTTCTACAATGTTGTTTGCTATAACAAAACAAACAATGTCTGCGAAAAAGTTTATTTTTATCTCACATATTTCTCCGGTTATCGACGATTATTTTTGAAACAATGTATTAAATTACTAACAAATATCTCCAAAATCTGCAAATATCTGCAGACTAAACCATTTCTCTATCTAGGTATAACTAAAACATCATTAAATACAGATATAAGCTGTTGTCTCTCGCTGTCTCCTGTGTTTATATCTGTACGTAAATTGGTGCACCATTTTGATAGAAATCTTTAATGACTAAATAATTATTAGAGATAAAAATAAGCTTTCTTCGGTGAACTCGTGTCTTTAATTATACCGAAAAACATTGTAGAACATTAAAAAAATTTTGAAAATCACCGTATAAAGTAATATCAAAAAAATGATTTTTTGGAGCATTCTAAAGGAAACTTCACAATAGTTCATTTAAACTGACAGATAGACGTATGGTGTCTTCGACAAAGCTATTTCTTATAAAATATGCTAAAACTTTAGTCAGCAGAGTGGATTTTTATATGCAAAAATGAGAAAAATTAGATTCGTTTCTCTCTTTTGGGTGGATAAATCACAAAATTCTGAAGAATAATTAACAAAACAACTTTGCTGAAGACACTACGGCTCCAAAATCAATTTTTCTGAGTAAAAAGTAATTAGTGTGATTAGTACATTATTCCAGTAGAAATCGTCGATAACTAAAAAAAAAATTGAGATAAAAATAAACTTTCTTCGAAGAAATTGTTTGTTTTGTTATAGAAAATAACATAATAGAATATTGAAAAATTGTAGAAAATCTCTACTAGAAGTTATGTTGAAAAAACTGATTTTTAGTGACAATCTGTAGAAAACTCCACATAAGTCCACTGAAACAAGCTGATAGAAGTAAAGTGTCTTTGACAAAGTTGTTTTTTTTATGAAATGTGCTACAGCTTTGCCAAACAAGATGAATTTGTATATGCAAAAATGAAAAAAAGTAAAATTCGCTTTTCGCTGTTAGGTGGATTGATCACAAAACTATAATTTCTATAACATGGAGAATAATTAATGGAACAACTTTACTGAACTATGGCTCTAAAATCAAGTTTTTTGGGTCAAAATAATTTCGATCACGTTTTCGCAGCTTTGGAAACAGTGTGCAAACGGCAAGGAAAGCTCTTGGTAAATTTGCAGATAATCAACTTTTCTATCTTGAAAGTGGTGAATTTTAACTCATCTGCGTATAAGAACCAAGACGTGAAACAAATTAAAATTGCAGGACGATATGAGACTGAAAAACGCAACCTCGTGTTACAAAATATGCATATGAAATTCTTTTGGGGGACCGCAAAGTTTCTGTGCTTAGCAAAGGGGACCGTAAAGCTCTTTGTGTTTAGCAAAAGGGGTTACAGAACCTAAAAGGTTGGGGACCACTGGGCTAAGGGTTAGTACTGCTTTATAGTTTTATGATGTCTGCTTTTGCGCTGTTGTAGGAAACTAAGGTTGTAGGAAACTAAGGCTGTTGTAGGAACTAACTTTTTGTTTCTAAGATCCGGGAATTTTGGGTAATCATTTCAGGGATTGAAAACCCTATTCCACATTATTATTTTTACTTTTTCTTCAATTTTTTTTCCAGATTATAAATTTTCCTTTTCCTCGAGTTACGTTTCTCACGTGTAATTAATTGAACGTTGAGTTAAAAATCAATCATTTTGGATTTAGTTTCGTAGCATTCAACTAATTACTAGCTCACTTCTATAGCTGAGAACAAGATGATATAGTGCACAATCGTACGTGCCATGTGTCGTTTCAAATTCATTGTTACTTTTACTAAACAGATTTTGAATATTAATATCTTAATCAATAGGTGAAGTTTTCCTCAAAATTCTCAAAGATCGTGGAGAACCTTCATTTTCAGAAAATGCATTTGAGATAGAATTAAATTGACAACTTTCTTCAATAGCTATATTTTTTTCCTGTATAATTCTAAACTATATTTCGAGAGCAGGTTTGTAGAAGTTTGCTTCAATTCGTTAAAAAAAACTTGATGCTGATTCATAAAACTAGGTACTGCGATTTCTAAAAATAAAGCGAATAAGTAGAACCGCCTTCAACTAACATACATGTTTGCTGTTCTAGTTTGAAATCAGCATCATTGTTTTCTATCACTGTTGTCCCATGTTCGATTATTTCAAAAAAAAAGTTATTGCTTCTAGCCAGCATTTAAAAATTGGTTTGTGATCGAAAAAAAAAGACTCATGTACTCCAGTGATAACATTCATATTATATGCAAAAACCACGTCAAGCTTTAATTCAATGATCGTCTTTGGTTAACTTTCTGAAAACTATCTTTTAAATTCAATTCATTAATTAATGAAATTGGACTTATGATGGCATACGATTTGTAAGTGACTGGCCAAATATGTATAAAGTAATAGTTAGTATAACAAAGGTTTCTGCACCACTAGGTGGATTAATTCAGGTTTTTTCAATTGTCAACCAGTGAAAAAATAAACTAAAAATCATTTCGAAAAGCATTTTCCAACCAATCACGAGCTCGCTTTCTGTTCGCGATGTTTTTTAGACAAGGCTTCGCCTTTTTTCAACCTCTTTCATTCCCGTAGTTTTGCAAGACGCGAAGTGATTTTATTCTAAAATGTAATACGAATGGACGGAACATGAATCTCCTTTTATGTTGGCAAATAGTGATACAGGATGAAACATGAAAGCTAGCTATTCAACCTTTCCTGAGAATTTTGGTGTCTCTAGCCATTACCGTTTTTTCAAAGACTTAAATGAGCTTTCTCGTAAACATAACGTTAAAGCGACGAATCAGACTTTTTTCGCCTTTTGTCGACCACATTTTATCTACCACATAAAATATAACACAAAATATAGGCTTATTACGATTTTGTGTGTTGCATATTGCAGCTATGTGCCTGGGTAACAAACATATCTGTTCGTACTACCGTTGCACAGTGGTCCAATAAGGCAAAAAATGGAACTTAATTCCATAGCACCTTTTACCTTTATCCTAGCTTAAAAGTGTCTTCGGAACAACTGTTTGTTTGAACGACCCGCATAATCGCAAATTATCAAAAAGTATGAAAAGTTTACTATACTTAAAATAAAAAAATAACTTTTCTGTGTTAAGGGATAGAAGAATAGTTTGTTCAGCAAAGTTGAAGAAGATTCAAAAATATGAAACTTTGTTGAACAAATGAAAATCCTATCTTCTTTCGGTACAAAGTTATAAAGTATATTACATGGAATTTACTTAAAAGTTAATTTTTTGTACTTAACTTTTGTTAGTTGCATTTTACACGAAAGTATTGTTCGGAGGAATTGTTAAAGCACACAAAACACACATTTTTGCCAAAGGTAATATATCTCCGAGACTTTTCCTTACAAAGATATATCATATTTTAGCCTATTTTTTCGATAAATTCAAGAACGTATAAGTTAAAAAGGAGCAAGTGGAATCTTTATGTCAATACTTTTCCTTGAAGTTAAGCTGAAGTACTATAAACTTCTTTTGGTTCCATTTGTCCCAATCCACCCATATTAGAGTACGGCGAGCATATGTTACAGTAGGTTTTCTTATGCAGTCATACCTCGATATAAGGCAACCTCGATATAACGTAACTCGATACTACGTAACTTTTTAAAATGTATTGAAATTAAAAATAAATGATACAGCAACTGTTTTTCGGTTATAAATGGTCTCAAAAAAATGTTTGTAGTAAGTTTTGAAACTAATGAAACCAATACGAAAATTGTCCAAAATGGGAATATGGAAGGTTCAAAAAAAATAATAGGTGATGGGAAATAGGTTTTCACGCATCTTTCAGTAACAATTCACAGTCTTGCATTAATTGAAAAAAATTTTTTTTTGCTTGTTGAAATTTTCTCTAAATGGGATAAAAAGGTTTAAAATTAATGGGAAATAGGTTTTCGCGCATCTGTGAGTAACCACCAACAGTCTTGCATCAATTATTTTTTTTTTGCTTTTTGAAAATTGTCCTAAATGGGCATAAGAATGGTTTAAAAATATTGATAGGTAATGGGAAATAACTTTTCACGCATCTTTGAGTGACCTCTTGTATTAATTGAAAAAAATATTTTGTTTTTGCTTCTGAAAATATTTCTAAATGGGCATAAGAAAAATTTAAAAATACTGATAGGTTATGGAAAATAGGTTTTCGCGCATCTTTGAGTAACTATTAACATTCTTGCATAAATTAAAAAAAAAATTTTTTGCTTCGATATAACGTAATTCGATATAACGTAACGAAAATAAAAATAAAGTTGTCTTATATCGAAGTATGATTGTATCAAAAATACTAACTTTTTTGTGTTAGAAGATAGACGAATGGTTTATTCGGAAAAGTTTTAGAACGTGTAGAAATATGAAACTTTGCTGATCAAACAAAATTCCTATCTTCATTGGGTACAGAGTTACAGAGTATTTTCTGTAAAAGTTACTTAAAAGTTAATTTTTTGCGCTTAACTTTTGTTAGTTACATTTTAATTATAATATTTGGCCTTTGGCAAAAATATGTGTTTTGTGTGCTCTAACAGTTCCTTTGAACAACACTTTCGTGTAAAATGCAACTAACAAAAGTTAAGTACAAAAAACTAACTTTTAAGTAGGTTCTATGTAATATACTTTATAACTTTGTACCGGAAAAAGATAGGACTTTTGTTTGTTCAACAAAGTTTCATATTTTTGAATTTTCTACAACTTTGCTGAATAAACTATTCTTCTATCTCTCAAAACAAAAAAGTTAATTTTTTTAGTTTTAGTTTAGTAAACTTTTCATATTTTTTGACAATTTGCAATTATGCGTGTCATTCATACAAACATTTGTTCCGAGGACACTATTAAGCTAAGATGCAGGTGAAAGGCGCTATGAAATTAAGTTCCGCTTTTTGCCTTATTGGACCACTGTGCGTTGGCTAGTGGCAGACATAAGAATAGAGTTCGAAATGCTGCTGAGAAATAGAGGTAACCGTCTTTGTCAAGACGTTTCAACATTTTGAATAGAATGTAACACATTTTCCAACACGAATTCAGCATTTTGAAAATAGGAATTATTAAGGGTTTGGAATCCCGAAACGGCAGGTAGAACAGAAATACAATGGTCTACCAAAAACTCAAAAGTCAGATCTACGAGAGGCTCGTAAAGATTCACATCGGAATGGGAAGCGAAATCGCAAAGTTAGAATGGAATGAAGAATTATATAGGACAAAATTGCGAACTTATGAAGTGCACAAGCAGTTGAAATATCAGTCGGTTTCAAAAATCGATATTTTCAATGTAGTCGTTAGTTTCAATATCAGAGAATATCGGTTAAAAATTTCCAACTCAAAGTGGTTTTGAAGATAGAAGGCTGAGAACTGTTACATATTTGATCATCTGAAAACTTTAAAGCTTATTTCTTCGAACGCAGTTATTGCGGCCTTATGAAAAACTGCTGAATTTATTTATATAAAATTACATTTATTTTAAGATAATTGAATTACGCAACTATTCCTCCGCAGTTAAAAAAAAGTAGGAGGGTGGTATTCAAGACACGACCGCATGACGTTGACTACCGTATTCTTATAAAAAAAAATATTCCATTGAAGCAAATAGTAGAGGGAATTGCAACGCTTCTTTTACAAAACTTCTGTAACAAAATTTCGAGGCACCAAAAGGTACCAGTTGCCGATTATTCTCGTTTACTGGTTAGTCCGTCCAGAATTCCAGCCATTTTAGTATTTTGCAGTAGCCATTTATTACTAACAGCCACCAGCATAACGGGTGAAACCGGCACGAGATGACCGGTACTATTTTGTTTTTCCTCCTTTTAGCTGCTAACACCGAGCGTCCGTATGTATCCGGTACGGTTTAATAATGAAACTGATGGGGTGAAATGTTCGAAGTTCGAACGATACATTTTATACCAAGGCTTCGTCAGATAACTAGAAAGAAGGAGGGGCCACATAGATGATGGAATGGTAGAGACAAATGTTTCTTGAAAGCTGCACCGGCCACTGTCGTAATATTAACACCAGCACAAACATGCATTTTTGCAAGGTTTTTTCCGCTAGCAGCAGCATTTGGTAAAACAGAAAATTCAATTGGCCGCTTCTGTACCAAAATTTCGAGGCACCAAAAGGTGCCAGTTGCCGATTATGTTGTTGTTTTTTGGTTAGTCCGTCCAGAATTCCAGCCATTTAAGTGTTTTGCAGTAGCCATTTACTACTAAAGCCACCAGCATAACGGATGAAACCGGCACGAGATGACCGGTACTATTTTGTATTTCCTCCTTTCAGCTGCTATCACCTAGCGTCCGCATGTCACTGCGGTTTTGGAATCAGAATGATGGGGCGCCGGCCGCTGTCGTAAAATTAACACCAACAAAAAGATGCATATTTGCAAGGTTTTTTACGCTAGCAGCAGCATAAACATCGGAAACAGAAAGTGACAACAACAATAACAACAAAGTCAGATCGATTGTATCCGTTAGTGTCGACTGTGCTTGGGAAGAGAGGTAGTGATTGGCTGCGCGGTATGATTTAGACAATCGATATTAATTACCAATTTTTCAATAGTGTATCTCAAACAATATTTTGTTTTTGTTACATAAATTTAACCGTAAAAGAATTTCTGTTCGATTGATGCCAAAACCTCGAAAACCTGGTTATAGATGACTGCAAAATAAGCGCTCAAAACCTGACCACTTTTCTCTGGTTTTCCCTGGTTGAATTACTAGATTTTCAAATTCAGGGGACTAACTTCGATATAGACGTTAGTCAACGTCAAAAAAGGTTTTCGGTTTTGTGACATTAAAAAGTGTGGAAATAGAGTAGCTACTTCATTCAAAAATGTATTCTATATTTACTTTAGAACATTTTTTTTCTGACTGTTGCTCTATCACCTCGAAATAAGTATTGAAAAAGTTCACCGTTTTCTGTTGCTATCGATGAGGAGACGGAAAAGTAACGTAGCAAAAGAGAATCTCGTAGGTCAGAAAAACTCGATCGGCGCCATAACGAGCTTCGAAAAAAAATCGAATTGCTGAGTGTTTGAAATTAAGTTTCACGTCTAAGCAGGCTTGTTGTTCTCCTCAATATGTGAAAAAAGCATAGTGTAGATTCACCGCTCATTCTTGTTCAGCATGAGTGCTGGGTGTTTTTTGCATCGTACTTTTTTCTTCTGCTGTATTTCCACCGCTCGCAGAAAAACCAACACACTTGCTGCTTACACCACAGCCGAGCGAAACACGTGTGGTGAATAACTCTAGTGAGAATACACAGAAGTACAGCGTGATGCACACTGCTGAGTTAAATTCGAAAGCGTTCGAAAAGCAAAATGAGTGACGGGCGGCTAAATTTTATTTCCAGTTTCGAGATCCAAAGCAAACAACGCAATCTACTTTCCTACCTTGATGCTCCCCTTATTTGATATATGCTCAAGAGACACACAGTAAATGTATTGCAGTGAGCTCTGTTTTGTAGTTATTGCGCGTATAATGTCCTTTCGCGTGAAGAAGCTTACTTCACTTTATAATTATCTTTCTGAAGAAATATTTCAGATTACACAGCGGTGTTTTTTGCGTGCTCCTCAGGTACACACGGTTCCCTACTTCCAAAGAAGTGTGTCGTTTTGCTTCCCAGTATGAGAACAGTTGTTTTCGTAGATATTATTCTACACGCTAGTGATTCTCTGAGGAGAGACAACAAGCCTACGTCGAAGTATACCTCACGGTGGCAAGTTCTCCAGAGACTACGATTGCACGAAGAAAGAGGGAAAAACATTAACAGCATTTCAAATGCTTCAAATGCTGTTATCAGCTGTTATTTCATGATGCTACCAATTTTTGCTATCAAAAAATTGGCGTAATTTTTTGTGGCTAGTAAGGCTGATACAAAGTTCGAATTTTTTTTATGTCCAGGGTTATCAAAGTTAGCAAAGGGGGTGGCAAAAAATAAATAACACCGAGACGAAAAAAAAAACAAATATCTTTGATCAAAGTTTGTGTGCAAGTTATGACGTTTGTATTTTGCACTCAAATAAATGTTGAAGAATAACACTTTATTTTTTTTTTTTTTCTTCACATAACATTTATTTGACACGGCACAAATACAATTTAATGTTTAACGGCGCCAATTATATCTGATGACTTAAAAACTAAAGCAAATTTTTTATCCTCGCTGCCGACTACGAGCTGAAATTAAGTCTAACTTAAAACTAGCATGGGATTTCCAATCAGTGTTTTGTTGTTCAATGGTCGTCTGATAATCGTCGAATGGCATGTATGGATTCGTTCTGCTGAGCCACGATGTCGTGAGTTGGGACAGAGGCTCGTAGTCCTTGGGTCCTGGTTCTATTGTGCGGGGTCTGGTTGCTGGTTTTGTGCTTAAGGTTCAAACGTGTTCTTGTCGTTTTGTTGGGTGTAGACGGAGGGGAACGGGACTAGACTGGGGCGTGGATGGATTTCAGGAAAACGTATATAAGGGACATGTAGGATAGGTCACGGCTCGCCAAGACATCACGAACAGGAACAGCCGGCTGTCTACCCTCGGCCTGCAGGGAAGCTAATAATTTAGACCTGGCGTCACGGTGTACAGGGCATGACCAAACCACATGCTCTATGTCGTGATAACCTTCACCACAGGCACAGATACCACTTTCCCCGAGCCCAACACGACGGAGGAGCGCGTCAAATCTATAGTGATTGGACATAAGCCGGGACATCACGCAAATGAAATCCCGACCTACATCCAACCCCTTGAACCACGGGTTCGTCGATACTTTGGGGATTATGGAATGTAACCACCTTCCCAATTCCCCTCTGGTCCAAGCATTTTGCCAACTGATGATCGTATTCTGACGTACAAGTGCGAAAAATTCATTAAAGGCAATTGGTCTTTCATAAATATCATCGTTTGTTGCGCCCACCTTAGCCAAAGAGTCCGCTTTCTCATTACCCGGTATCGAGCAGTGAGAAGGGACCCACGCTAAGGTAATCTGAGTAGATTTTTCGGATAAAGCACTCAGATGTTCCCGTATTTTCCCCAGGAAATACGGAGAGTGCTTAACATCTTTCATCGATCGGAGAGCCTCAATGGAACTGAGACTGTCCGTAAAGATGAAATAATGGTCCGTGGGCATTTTTTCGATAATCCCTAGGGTGTACTGAATTGCAGCTAATTCTGCGACGTAAACAGAAGCAGGATTATCGAGCTTATGGGAGACGGTTAAATTGTTATTGAAGATACCGAAGCCAGTGGACCCATCAAGAAGTGATCCGTCAGTGTAGTACATATTGTCGCAGTTGATGTTTCGATATTTATTGGAAAAAATTTTAGGGATCTGCCGCACGCGTAAATGATCCGGGATTCCACGAGTTTGTTCTATCATGGATGTATCGAAAAACACAGTAGAATCAGAAGTATTTGATAAGTCGACACGATTTGGAATATTCGAAGAAGGGTTAATATTTTGGGACATGTGATTGAAATACAATGTCATAAAACGGGTTTGAGAATTAAGTTCGATTAACCTTTCAAAATTTTCAATCACGGGACGGTTCAAGACCTCACATTTGATAAGAATACGAGAAGACAGGCTCCAGAAGCGGTTTTTCAATGGTAGTACTCCAGCTAAAACCTCCAAACTCATCGTATGGGTCGACTGCATGCAACCTAAGGCGATACGCAAACAACGATATTGTATTCGCTCCAGTTTGATCAAATGTGTGTTTGCTGCGGAGCGGAAGCAGAAACACCCGTATTCAATAACAGACAATATCGTTGTTTGGTAAAGCCTTATAAGGTCTCCTGGATGGGCTCCCCACCATTGTCCGGTTATTGTACGAAGAAAATTCACTCTTTGTTGACATTTTTTCATCAGATACCTCACGTGACAACCCCAGGTGCCTTTAGAGTCGAACCAGACACCAAGATATTTGTGTACCAAAACCTGAGAAATCGTTTTACCCATTAATTGTGTTTGAAGCTGAGCAGGTTCATGCTTCCTAGAAAAAACTACTATCTCAGTCTTCTCCGGAGAGAATTCGATACCTAGCTGTAAAGCCCAAGCAGACAAATTGTCCAAGGTATCTTGCAATGGTCCTTGCAAATCGGCAGCTTTGGCTCCTGTAACAGAGATTACACTGTCGTCTGCAAGTTGTCTTATCGTGCATGAATTTGCCAGACATTCGTCGATGTCATTTACATAAAAGTTGTAAAGAAGGGGGCTTAAACATGAGCCCTGGGGAAGACCCATGTAGCTAATGCGAAAAGTTGCCAAATCGCCATGCGTAAAATGCATGTGCTTTTCGGACAACAAATTGTGCAAAAAATTGTTCAAAATTGGAGAAAATCCTTGTCGGTGAAGTTTACCCGAAAGAATGTCAATAGAAACGGAATCAAAAGCCCCCTTAATGTCCAAGAACGCAGACGCCATTTGTTCTTTACGAGCATACGCCAGCTGAATATCTGTTGAAAGCAACGCAAGACAATCATTCGTCCCTTTGGCACGGCGGAAGCCAAATTGAGTTTCTGATAGTAGACCATTTGATTCGACCCAGTGGTCTAAACGACGGATTTTTTCCATCAATTTCCGGATACAGGATAGCATTGCAATCGGCCTATAAGAGTTGTGATTAGAAGCTGGTTTCCCTGGTTTTTGGATGGCGATCACCTTCACTTGCCTCCAATCCTGCGGTACAATGTTTTGCTCCAGGAACTTATTGAACAAGTTCAACAAGCGCCTCTTGGCATTGCCGGGTAGATTCTTCAACAAGTTGAATTTGATTCTATCTAATCCAGGCGCGTTATTGTTACAGGACAGGAGGGCAACTGAAAGTTCTGCCATCGTAAAAGGTGATTCTATCGCGTCGTGGCCCGGAGACGCATCGCGAACAATATTTTGCTCAGGAACAGAGTCCGGACATACTTTCCTGGCAAAATCAAATATCCACCTACTTGAAGACTCCTCGCTTTCGTTGACCGTTACGCGATTCCGCATTCATCGGGCTGTGTTCCAAAGAGTGCTCATCGATGTCTCCCTCGACGTCTCGTTCACGAACCGACGCCAATATCCACGTTTCTTTGCTTTAGCCAAGCTTTTAAGCTTGGTATCAAGCTCCGAATACCGTAAATAGTCGCCAGGTATACCTCCCGTCTGGTAGGCCTTAAACGCGTCGGATCTTTGCGTGTAGACATCGGAGCACTCTTGGTCCCACCACGGAGTGGGAGGCCGTTCTTTGATCGTTACGCCGGGATATTTCTTCGTTTGGGCTTGCAACGCGGCGTCGAGAATCAAGCCCGCGAGGAGGTTGTATTCTTCAAGTGGTGAATGATGTTGAATCGACTCGACCGCTTTTGAAATCATTTCCTCGTATAACTTCCAATCGACATTTCGTGTGAGGTCATACGGAATGTCAATTGGTCGCATGCGAGTTGACCCGTTAGTAATTGAAATAAGAATAGGCAGATGGTCGCTACCGTGAGGATCGAGGATTACCTTCCATGTGCAATCCAACCGTAGCGACGTCGAACATAAGGATAGATCCAAAGCGCTTGGGCGCGCTGGAGGTTTCGGGATACGTGTCATTTCACCGTTGTTTAAAATAGTCATGTCGAAGTCATCGCAAAGGTTATAGATTAAAGAGGAGCGGTTATCATTGTATGGGGAACCCCAAGCCACGCCATGAGAGTTGAAGTCTCCCAAAATCAAACGTGGCGAGGGAAGAAGTTCTATTAAATCAAAGAGCAGCCGTTGCCCAACCTGTGCTCTGGGGGGAATATATATTGAGGCAATACAAAGCTCTTTACCTTGTATTGTCATTTGACATGCGACAACTTCGATGCCTGGAATCGAGGGGAGGTTAATACGATAGAAAGAATAGCACTTTTTAATCCCTAAAAGTACTCCTCCATATGGGGTGTCTCGATCAAGGCGAATAATATTAAAATCATGGAAGTTGAGATCAATATTTGAAGTAAGCCAAGTTTCACAAAGGGAAAATGCATCGCATTTGTTTTTATTTATCAAAACTTTGAACGAATCAATTTTTGGTAAAATACTTCTACAATTCCACTGTAAGACAGAGATAGAATCCTTCATATACGCAGTTGAATTAGGCATCGAAGGATACAATCGCTGCAAGGAGAGGCCATTGGGCAGTCAACTGCTTCAAAAATGATCTAACTGTTGGGAGGAATGCTGTAAGAAAAATTTTAATTGGATCGGGTACATTGAAAGTTTCAAAAATCCAGTCCACAATGTCAGAAAATTTCACTAATCCAGAGTTTGTTTCATCAACTGGGAGTGTAAAAGGAGCAACTGGGGTTTTAGATGTTCCTGGCAGTGCTGGGAACTCCTTCTGGGACTTTAAATTTGCCAGCCCAGGAGGAGTTTGCTTCGGTTTTTCCGCAGCACTGTTTGGTTTGTTTGTAACTTTCATTTCACTTTGAGAAATCTTAGGACCTTTTCTGGGAATTTTAGGAGAGGAAATATTTTTCCTCTTTCTAGACTCCCCAGGATTGGCGTAAGATGCTCCCGCTGGTGAATCGTCAGAATCGGTTTCCTCAGAGGGCAACAGATCGAAGGGGTTCGAAGTAACGGGAGAAGTGGTAACGGTCTTCTTCAGCATGTCAGCGTAGGAACGCTTTGAACGCTCTTTGAGAGACCGTTTTATTTTATCCCTGCGCTGCATGTACACCGCACATGTCGAGAGCTCATGCAGATTTTCTCCGCAGTGAATACACTTTTCAGCGTTAACACTGCAAGAATCTTCCGCATGAGACTCCCCACACTTGCCACAACGTGCCTTATTGCAGCAGTAGGCGGCTGTATGGCCTAACTGCTTGCAATTCAGGCAGTTCATGACGCGGGGCACGTAGAGCCTCACAGGGAGACGAACCCGGTGGATCGAGACGTGGCTTGGTAGTGCAGACCCGGCGAACGTAACTCGAAACGAGTCTGACGGAGTGTATACTGTTTTGCCACCGATGATCGATGCTGACCGCAATTGCTTGCAGTCGAGCACCTTTACTTCGGGACACGTTTTGTTCTTAAAGCACCCTTTGGCACTTTGCAGTATACACTCGACGGACAGACTCGAATCGGTTATGACACCGTCGATCTCCACGTCTCGTGCGGGTATGTAAACGCGATACTCGCGTGTGAAGAGCTCAGAGCAAGCTATATCGTTGGCCTCTTTCAGGTTACCGACCACGACACGGAGCTTGTTAGGCCGGACCTTGGAAATTTCGGTCACGCCCTTGTACTCCTTCGTCAGGTCTTTAGAAATCTGCAAGAGGTTCAACTTTTTCGATTTCGGTCCTGCCTTTGGCCGAAAATAAACAGTATAGCTGCCCTGGGCTCCGTCTGGGTAAAGCCTGGGGCGAGGGGGGACTGAAGAATGAACAGGGGAGGGGGTAACAGAAGGGTCAGGGTCAGAGGGGTTCGGGGATGGTGGCGCGGGAGGCGAGGGATCTACATCCATCGCGCTAAGTTTAGCGCACTAGCGCTGACAAGAACACGTACCTTTTTATTTCTCCCTTCCAGTAAGGTTGGTTGTCCGATCGTTCGAAGTAGCAGCCGTTACAGCCAGCAGCACCAATACAGCAGCACCAAACAGCCAGCAGCAGCGAGCCAGGTGTGAGATCACTCCACACAGCGATACAACTCGCTGACACTGATGGCTTCTTCTTTTTCCTCGTTTGTGTCTCGTCCACTGCTGTAGCACAATCCAGCCAGCAGCCAAATCGGCTTACGCACCAGCTGGCAGTCACGATGCGAAACAGTTGCACAAAGGAACGACCTTGAACCCGGATTTATTTCACTCGACCAGGCAAACAATGCCAACACTTGTTCACACGTCTTTTGTTTTATACTCTATCGGACCGATCACCAAACACGTCCAGTACTGATGCGTGTTCGGCACAGAATGGGGGTAACACTTTATTATTATTATTATTTATTTCGCTTGCCTTTCTACTATGTCACCTGACTTGTTTGTTGCTAAATTAAGCATTTATGCTGTCGCAAAACCAATGAAATGAACAAAACGGTTTGAGCTTTTTTTCTTCCCCTTCAAGATTTTTGAAGGGGGGGGGGGGCAGGTGACAAAAAATGAAAATAAAATTTGTAATGGCCTAATTATAACGTTTGCGGTAAAAAATGGACTTTTTTCCAGGAGGGTCATGAAACAAAATACTGAGACAGATAATTGAGTCGGATAAATTTCCCAATAATGGTAATTGTATCATCTTACTTGCAAAAAAAAATCAACGCCCTTGCGAGGGGCCTTCCGGCAGTTAACCGGAACATTCGCCATGGCGGACGAAAACTGGCGTGTAGGCATGTTTTTAATCTCTTTCTTCGTTTTATATTGATTCCTTTTCCGTTTTCGCGACAAAAGTGTTGGAATAGATTTTGCGCTTCAAGTTTTCCCAGAAATTCTCGATGGGACGCAGCTGGGGGACGTTGGGCGGATTCGCCAACTTCGGTACCACATCGATATTCAGCCGCTCCATCTCCTCCAATGATCGCTTCGAGTAGTGAGCCGACTCCAAATCTGGCCAGAACACCGTGTCTTCGCCCTTATGGTATTTCTTGATGAACGAACGATTTCCCCGTTCGCGGCCAGCCCGGAGCGAAAGAAGAGCGGCTTTGACATCCCCTTCTCGCTGAATGTCAGCCACAGCAGCACCTTCTTGGGGAACTTGGTGTGTGAAATAAATTTCACCTCGGAGCTCACTTCCTTCGTGGGAGAAGTGAAATACGAACTACCCTGCCAGTCGTTGCCATCCAGGGTGAGATATGTCTCGTCGTCCATCACCACTGCCACGCCGCGATTCACCGGGAAAATCGACATGACCATCTTATTCAACCACTTCACGTCATTGCCCGCAGCTCCGAGACCAGTGGACGGGACCGCCGCTTCCTGCCATGTATGTCCATGTTCTCTAGATACTTTTTCACTGTTTTACCGCATGTACCAACCTCCCGGTCAGATGCACGCAGCGATGTAGCCACTTCTCCCTCGGTCTTCCTCTTCTGAGCATCTTTTGAAGCTTCTTGTCGCTGAACCGGGCTTTCTTTCGATGCTCTGATCGTTGTCCAATAGTGTCGAGATGAGGCGAATGGCCTCCCGCCGCTATTCGCGTCCACTATAATCACTATAACTGTAATTTTCATCTGAAAGTTGCTAAGAAAAAAAGTGCAATCTATGCGCTTAGTTGCTTGCTGATAAACTGAGTAATAATATTTTTTACTGGAATAATTTAGTTGAACATCTTATATTAGTACTTGTTTGTTTTCTTATTTAAGAAGTTATATACCTTTCTGCCTGCTATAATTTTATAATAGCACAGATTTTCAACAACAAAAAAGTGTTTTTTAATAAAAATTAGTAAAGCCGATACAAATTTTATTTTCATTTTATGTCACAGACACCCCCCCCCCACCCTTCAATAATGTTGAAAATTTGAAGGGTAACAATAAAAGGTTCAAGCCGTTTTGTTAATATCATTGGTTTTTTGACAGCTCATATGCTCAATTTAGCAACAAACAAGTCAGTTTCAGGGTTGTAGCATTTTTCGTCGGTCAATCGACAATCGCGCACCAAAGAGATGCACACTGTCATTAGTTTGGCGATGTTTTTGGCCTATTTCTGTCTACTTTGTTCTATATATGTTATTAGTCATTTCCAAAAAAATCTGCACTCAACGTACGTAACTCTCATTTCTAGAAAAAATGTCAAAATACGTTCCTAAATCCGGCTATGTTTATTGTGGTACCTTCTGTAAAAATAGAATCACAACATCAAAATGTTAATTTTAAGGTGTTATTGAATAGAATCTGGTCATTTATATGTAGTTTGAAAGATAAAATTTGATACTTTCGTTAACAACTCAACTAACAGTTTATGTTGATAATTCAATTGGATGGACTGCTAAAATTGGACCCTAAGTATTGTCTTTATTAACTTAGTAAAGTGTTACTTTGTTGCTCCGGTGCAGATTTTGCTATCAATTTGCCTAATTTCAGCCTGAACTTGCTCTCTGTTATAAGACACTCCATTGATGACCCTATCGTAGTTACCGGAAATAATTTCTTTGTTTTCGAAAGCTTCTTTAAAGTCGGTTGAAGATGTACTGTTCAACAAACAACCGTACAGATAGTAAGCTCTCTCGTCTGCGCACGTCTGTTGAGCCTTAACGGTGCACACGTGGATATCTTTGCTGCTTTGGCGATTTAGTTTCCCGATTAGGGCGAAGTCACGGCGTACTTCCGAAGCCTATGAGAAATATTGAGTTCTTAGCTCTCTAAGATAAGGCGATTTGCATTTATTTATTTCACCTTGACATCGTTACTAGCTGACAAATAGCGAAAACCCTTGAAAATGCAACTGATCAGTTCCTTTAAACTGTCCTTGTGTTGGTCGTCATGTAAAAATTTGCGTACTTCGCATAGTTTACCATGAAGGACATCTTGGTAGTTTCTTTCACAAAATGCCGGGTATGTTTCGTGGGGTAGTTTGATATGCGGAAGCTGTTGTGAAGTGGAATCTCATTTTCGTGGAAATGATTTTTGCTCTTCTTTGGTACTTACGTTCCGATTAAATATGCTCTTGGTTTGATTGGGGTGATGAAGTAACTTTTGTATAATTTCACCGTAGCTTCTGTAGATATCGATGAAACTAATGTGAACTTTTTCACAAGAATCTTCTGCTGCTGATTTTCTTTCCAAATTACTTAGAAAAATGTTATACTGCTCTTCATTAATATCTAAATAATCACCATAATCGTCAAATTGAGCAGAGAAGGTGTTCGACTGAAAGAAAGATAAAATATTCAGGAAAATGAAAATAGGGAAAATATTAAGTCACCTTGAACCCTCCAGCTGGTGAATATATCTTTAAATTTTCAAGAACACATTTTGTAAAGCACTTTGCCTCATTGCTGATTCCCTCAAAAATCATCCATACGGTTGCAGCTTGTTCCCGTGCAGTGTTACCATCGCCGACATGCAAATCAAAGCATCTTGTATATATAAATAACGCATCATCCGGAGAAAAAGAAACATTCGTCTGTTCTTCAATGTCTTCCTCATCTTCATCCCTGCACCGGCTAGTAGGGCACAAATTGCCATCGATTTTCCTGACCTCTTTGGCAACAGTTTCAGGGTTGTAGGCAGTTCCGGGATCATTGTTACCGTAAATTTCTCTGAAATCGATTACGTCTCTCCACTGCTCGAAGCTATCGCTGTACACCATGCACTCGAAAAAGACAAATGCTTTCTTATCCTTCGCTTTTTGCGTACTAGCATTGCACTTTTCAATAGACGAATTGACTTGTTTGTTGAGATAATGAGTTAAACTAAAATCTTTAATGATTCGCTCGATCTGCAAAAAAATCGAATGAAAAATATCCAATATTGATGAATTCCATAATTAACCTTAACGTCGCCTTGTTCCGTGAGATAACCGAATTCACTAAAAATGCAGTACACATGATTTTCCTCACCAGCTTCCTCGATAATGATGTATTGTCGCAATTCACAAAGCCGCTGTTTCAATGGTTCTGATAAACTCCGCTCACATCTTTCTATTCCGGACGATTGGTTGGACTTTGCAAACATCGACATTGTGCTCTTAAAAACAAAAAATTGCAACATAAGAAACTCAAACAAAAACAAAAACTTTAAATTTATTCATTACAAACCATAAAATACAGAAGTTTTGTAACGATTTTCAAAAACGCCATCGCAGCGAAACTATTCGTACGCGAGATGAACGATCTTTATTGATGGATCTTTTTCTAACCAATGCAACTCATTCATAAATGATCTTTTATAGCGCACTTGAAGTTTGCGGATGAATGTTTGTTCAACTGATATGATAATCACGTCAATGTTGATACACATTCGTATATTTACATTCCAGTGCCAGCTACAGATGTCAGAATAGTATTGTTGTCAGTGATTGTTTGATGTTCAAGTATTAAACTTGCATTCTACTAAATCATCAATTGAATATATTGAACATTTTTCTGAATGAAAATTATTCTATTCCGACAAGTTATCGATAGTAAATCAAATCGCACTGTACATCGTACCAGGTACATATCTCTACGCAGTGCAATGTGCAGTTGAAAATTACCCGCTGGAAAAATGCTGCATAGAAGCAGTATTGATCCCGCCAGATTGTAAACCCCATGCATATGCTCGATATGCAAAGCTTGTCCAAACATTGCCCAACCCTACGAAAAAAAAACACCAGAACCTAAGGCCAATGAATCGAAGACCTACAAACATAAATAAAAAAAAAATATCGTCGAGTGGTTTTCTCGCCATGGTGTTTGCCGTAAACATAAGACCGGCAGCAGAGTCTGAGCAGAAAAAGTGCAACCAAACAACGGGAGGTCATTCATGCAAACTGACAATCACCGCCACGACGACCGCTGCACCGCCGGATACGCGAGACGGGTTGTCTCGTCTGCCACGTACACATACCTACTCCCGAACGGACAAGTCTATTTCGATAAGTGATAAATGCGCTTGCACTTTCAACTGCCATGAATGAGATTCTTTCTGGTGTGATACGTACGAGCCTCTGCGTATGTTTGCCCCAAGTGTTCAAATCCGCGGGGACTCCAAACGTCGCGGTGCGGTTTAGATAGCATCAGTCAATAATTTAAAGTACCACATGTGAGCGTGAATCCCTTGCATAACTCGTTTACACCCGGCTAAACAGGCCGATACCCTAATGGCAGTCAGCAGTCAGCAATCAGCGTTGAATCGCAACCAATTCGATTTAAATCGATCCAATTTACGTCCCCAGCCCCCTCTGTTTATGGATGAGAAAATTTCCCACAAGTCGGACCACTTTCCAAAATCGGGTCAGCGAAGGTAAAACCCCTCCCAGGCAGCTTCCAGTGATTAGAAATTGATAGGCAGATCGTTTTTATGTTTGCCTGGCCATGACCACGCCACTGTCCGCGAGCAGGGTATAAATCAATGTTTACACTCGGGCTGAGGTAATCTCGAAATCGAGCACTTTTGTGGACCCCGGCTTCTGTGGCCCACCGGCGCAGCGACACCCAAATCCGTTTTGCATAATTGGTTTACCCGTTTTCGGAAGTCTAGCTAGGCTCTTTCCATTCCTCACGACGCGATTCGATTCGTCGTGAACTGCCGAGCTGATATGTATGTGAGTTTCCTTTAATGTAATATTATTAGCTGCTAACGGTTTCGATATCTTCACACCGAGATTAGTTGGTTGGTTGGAACGGTGGAGGGAATTCAGTTGGCATACCATTCGATCAATCGAGATCGAAGAAAGTTGGCGCACGGTCTAGGGAGAATTACGATACCTAGAGGCTTCTGGTGAACGATGACTGCGAGGGCAGTGTTGCTAGTTTGGCGGGTTCGAAGTTGAGTTTGATATAGTTCAACATTCCCGTAAAAGATCTCTTTAAACTTGGTTGTGCAAATGAACTTATCAACTTCGGAGGAGTCGATTGCAAAGACATCGTAATAAGCTTTAGATGGAGAGCCCTAATTGCATATATTAAAGACAAAAAATTTTTGGTCGTTATGGTAGCTTAGTTTGAGATTTGGCAACAAGTCAGTCAGCCAAGTCGAGTCAGAATTAACATCACCAGTTTTGTATTGCTGCATGAGGGAAGGAATTCGATCGTAGATTTCGATTCAGCTGACCACCAACTGGAATCATTTAACAAAAATCTATATCTAACAAAACTGTAATTGTGCGAGTAGAAATTCGATATCCTATGTCATGGTGTAATCCATGGTGGTGGTTGCAAAGATCTTCTAGTTTTGAATTTTGGAGGAGATTGGCTAGAATTTACATCCTTATTCAAGTCATATCTATTTCAAACTCAGTACTAATAATATTGCAAGGTATTTAGTCGAACTATGCATTATAGAATGGAAGTTTTTAAAACCTATCTTCTGAGTATTCATACATATTGTGAGGAATTCTCTTTTATTGTAGGAAGTTTCATATTATGTAATTTATATTGTCGCGGCAAATGGTTCTTGGTTTAACAAGGTCCGATCATCGTAAAGTTTTTTGTATTCACGAGTTTCATGCTAATGTGACCAGCGGTTGGCAGCATTCTACAGATTTCCACGAAAGTTTGGTTTTCCAATCAATCTCTCTATTGAGTGCCACCTGTGTCAATTTTCGTTGAAAATCATGTCAGTGAAAAAAAATTATATTGTCTAGAAACATTTTGAATATATTTGATCTGAGCCAATCCAATGCATAAAGGCCAATGAAGTAAATGAGCAACTACACTCTCAAACACATGAACATCGCTAAAACAATACAGCGCGTGCGAAATCGCAGTAGTCAGTATTACTACTGTCAGCCGATTGAACCTGTAAGTAATTTCATTTCCAGCTCTTTCGTGCTGACATCGAAATTCACTGCCTTCAATTTCAAGTAATATTCTATTGCTGACAGTGAAAAATCGCAGCTCTGCCTCATACTTAAAAGTTTTGAAAGGATCAATGTCATTTATTGAAATAATTTTGTTTGTTTCAATTTTTATTTCAGAAACTATGCGATCTGGAATTTTTTGGTCTGAAGTTTTAATGTTGGAAATTGTTTGAATTGATTGAATTGATATTGCACAAACAGAACTGTTTATTTGATTCAAGTTGAAAAGGTTGTATATGAGATATGGCCGCAAGGTCAATGAAGAATTACGACAGCCTGTCTTATGTCAATGTATATCTTGCAATCGTTTGGGGAACACACTCGATTGAAATCAATCCATTTGATGATCTGAAGCGATAAAATGCAGTCATAATTCTCGTTAAATGCTAACTTTTATCCACATGTAGCGGTCCTGAAAAACCTCTGGATATCATCCTAGTTTTGGAATACCTATACTGGGTGGTATTTGGTTTTGTTATCATCTCTGGATCCGTTTAAAACTGACTGAATGAGCATCAGAACTTGGACAATTTTTGCGACGATTTCTATATTTCCGATATTTAAATTTGCATCCATATAGCAGAATGTTACTATGAGACGTAATTCTACGTCAAAACATATTACATTTTGCAAAAATATATGGGTCATTTCTAACGAAGTATCCGAACCACATGGATACGACCTTTGCGGATTTGATTCGAAGTGTATGAAGTTGATCATCTGGGGCCAGGCTTATAAATGGTCACGGTAGAACAACTTTTCACTGCGATAATCGTCTTCTTTTGCTTCTGACGGGGCAAGGCTCACTGTTAAATACATTCGTGAACAAACATGTCAAACGAGTACTTGCCACCACCACTTATTGTTCCCTAAACGTATTTTGACATTTTTTCTAGAAATAGACAATGTGCATCTCTACGATGGGCGAATGTCAATTGACCATCTGTTCTTCGTGAGAAAGCCGACGGTCGTTCTACATTTAAGAGCGAAAGCCTACGATGAGCGACGCACGATGTTGAATGAAGTAACCGCCCCGCTGTTGGCCAGAAATTAATTTTTGAAGAATCAGTCAAAGATTCCAGAAAAAATATCAGATATGACCAGAAGTGTTTTTAGATGGGTTCTTTCTGAATTTTAAAACCGAGTTCGCATACTTCGGCAAACACAGCCACTTTCAATTAAAATTTGATGATTTCTTCGTATTCCTCGGAAAATTTTACCCTGAGGTAATATTAGTCAATGTCGAAATACGTTTTTTCAGGAATTGTTTTGAGTTTATCAATTTTTCGCCAAACAATCATGTTCATTTAACAACATTTCTGTTAACATTTTAATCCACATTACAACCCAGAAATGATGTCTAGGAATTAACTGGTTATTGGAGTATCCAAAAACTGTCTCTATTTTTTGCGGCAGTGTTGTCATATTTTTTTTTTAAATATATCATATTTTTTTTAAATGTAAAATGACGAGTTTTTCTATCTTCATTTCTGTAATTGCAATTTGGCCGCTATTTTGTTTTATAATGTTTATTCTAAGGTAATTCTTAATTGAATATATTGCCATTTTGATTTTCTCGCAATAATTGAATGATCAAATGGTTGGCTTGCGACCAGACCGAAACAAGTGCCATTTTTTTTTAAAATTGGGGTTTTAAAACTAGTGGGTGTGAAAATTTTAATAATCTATCTTCCCTGGAAAAATGAAATCATTCGAACAGTTCATAATGATGATACAACAAAAATTATATGTACCAACATGGTGGGGGTGAAACTTGGTGAAACTTGGGATGGTGAAACTTTGAACCCCCTTTACACGAAGTAATATTTTTGGCGCTTGGTTCGGTTTGGCTGCACGCCGACCAAATATGAAAAGGAAATAAAAAACAACATACTAAAGAACAATTTGCTACCCTCTTCAGCATCTCTCCGCTCACGATATTTTTTTGCTTATCTTATCCCACATAGTACGATCACAGACAGAGTGGTACGATGTTATCTTGAACACGCACAGCTGTGCTCTTCATGCACTCACAAATAAGCACTGGTGGCTCCAGTCACTTAGGGCTTCGGCACGAAGGGATTATTAGTAAATTCATATTTTTTATTATTATATTATAATTATATTTTTCAGCAAACTCATTCAAAGAAATACTTCTAAGAACGTACAAAATTAAACCACTATAGCGTAGTTGCTTCTTTTGCTTCAGGAAGTATCTCGGCTAACCATTTTTGGGGAGGCGCGTACCCCTCCCTGAGTTTAGCTTCCATACCTAGAGTCGTCAGTTCAAACAACACGTTTTTAACTTTTTTTGTTAAGCTAACAAATCATTCATTGAAAAATCCGATGCAGGATTGAACGGGTGAAACTGGCAACACTGTTGCAAAAGAGACTTTTCTGACATCTTAATAAATAGAGAAAAAAACTAAAAATCGTGGGTTGTTCTTCGATTGTCGGATGAAAATCAAGAAGTTCAAATTGGTTCTCGAAAAAATGTTGTATCTCGAGATTTACAAATTGTACCACTGAGTGATAGGTATTTCTTACGTAAAATTCCCCGAGGATTCCGGTGGAACCACCGAATTTCGAATAAAATTTATTGCATTTGCCGAAAAATGCGGATCTAGTTTTAAAATGCAGAAAAAAAAAACTATCTGGCAACACTTTTAGCCGAAACTGATATTTTTTCTGATTATGTAATTTGTTTTTTCAAGAATCAGTTCTTATCAGTTTATTTTCGGACGTCTTAAGTCTATGAATTAAAAAAAAAGGAAAAAAAGGTTTTGATCAGAAATGCAACAAAGAGGGTGGTCCAACAGAGCAGGTCGACAAAATCGATTTATTGACCCTAGATGAATAACTCCTATAACTTTGATGGAAAATATATGCTCTTTTCTCGATTACTTCGATTAAAAAGATCCATGTTTTGATATTTCAGACAGAGCAGCGCGCACTATATCTTGTTTGTTACTTCACACGGCAAAAGACTTTGTGATGCAGCGGAACTTTCAGAAAAAATGGTGAGTAGGGATTTTGAAAACACTACACCCAAAACAAACGGTGAAGATTTCGCAAGATTCTATTACATTTTGTGTCTTATGACCGTGCACAAAAAAAGGTACAAAAAGCAATGAACTTAAGGACAAACGGTATTGAAACCACAAACCGACTTTGAACCACCACTTCAAATTTTCAGAAGCACAAGACTCGGTAACATTTAATGCGTCATTTGTGCAAACGTTATTTTGTGTTGGACTAACGTCTTTATTGAAGTTAGGCACCTGAGTTTGAAAATCTAGTAGTTCAACCAGGAAGAGTGGTTTCTAGCGCTTATAAAACTGTCATTTCTTTTCAGAATATCGAGGTTTTGGTACCAACCGATCAGAAATTCTTTTACGGTTAAATTTATATAACAAAAACAAACCATTGCACACTGGGAAAAAATTAACCCAATTTCCCAATAATTTGGAACCGCTGAGCTGGCAGCCTGAATAATAGCATTTCTTAGGTAAATTTGGCCAAAAAATCGATATTTTCATTCTGTGCAGGACACGGGAAAAGTTCTATATTTCCAAAAATACGCAAAAATATGGTGAAAAGGGGCAAAATAAACCATTTCCCGTGCCCTGCGTAGGATGAAACCAGCACCAAGCGATTTGTCGACCAATTCAACATAAGAAATGCTATTGTATAGGCGGCGATTATTTAGTAGAAAAATCGGAAGCCACATTTCCACTAAACAATCAGCGCTGTGCCAAATATAGCAATAGGATGAAACTATCACCAATAGGTTTATTGGCCAAGTTTACATAAGAAATGCTACAGTACTGGACAAAAAAAAGTACGCACCTGTGATATGTTCAAACATTCTTGGTTTAGGTGGAGGTGTACTTTCGAAAAATGTTAGATAAAGCGACATGAGAACGACATATAAGCATAAAAAGAGCTTATATTTGGAAATTGTCATTTTTCTTGTCGACATTTTGATCCAAAATCGACCACAAATTTTCTATCGGATTTAGGTCCGGGCTTTGTGATGGCCATTCCAATAGCTTGATACGTGAAGCACGGAAATACGCAGTGGTTTTGTGGGCGGTATGCTTAGGATCATTGTCTTGTTGAAAAGTGAACTTCTTCTCTAAGCCAACCTTTCGCGCCGACTCTGTAAGATTTCTCTTTAAAATGCTGATGTAATAGTCTGCCGTCATTATGCCATCAATTTTCTCAATATTGCCAACACCCGACCAAGCAAAGCACCCCCACACCATAATACTGCCACCTCCGTGCTTGACCGTCTTCTGAATATTTTTATCGGCAAGTTTCTCACCAGGTTTCGTCCAAACTCGTGCTCGTTGTTTGTGGCCAAAGAGTTCAAATTTACCTTCATCGCTCCAGATAACCTGTTTCCAGAACTCTATCGGCTTGCCGATGTGTTTTTGAGCGAATTTGAGGCGTTTGATCCTGTAGAAATAAACCTCAGCCAAAAATGTATGCTGAATACGAAGTAAACAAACCTGTTAACCTTTCAAATCAAAGGTCGTCGTTGGGCAAATCCACTCTTATAACCCATTTCCTGTAGTATTCTGCGCACAGTTCGTTCAGAGATATTCAAATCAGCATTTTCACGAATCACTCGGCTGGTAGCGAAAGGATTTTTTGCCACTTCTCGAGGAATTCGGCGATCATCGCTAGTTGTAGTTTTCCGCTTCCTTCCTCTACCGGTCCGATCGGCTACGCTTCCCAGTTCTCCATGCTTTTTGCATATTTTTCGTGCTACTGCTTCACTTAAATCGTATTTTCGAGCAATTTCTCTATAAGAAAGACCTTCCTGACGGTTGTTAACTATATGTTTACGAATATCTACGGAAATTTGCTTTTTCCCCATCTTATTCGATTGTACCGCGCACTAATAATGATAAACAAATAATCAAACACATTGTTTCGACGTTTCTCTGCAGCAATAGGAATCTTATTGGACTAACGAGGAGTAGGACACAATGAAAAATAAATTATCTGAGCTGAGAAATAGTAAACTGATAAAGATATAAAGAATGCGTACTTTATTTTGACCAAGCGAAAATAGAGCTTAATTACAATTATGCTGAAGTGTGAATTTAATATGCAATTCTTTGACAAAATTATTATACCAATCGTTAGTATATTAGAAATACTACAACTTATCCGAATTCATCGAGTTCATATACCTTATAATAAAAAAGATACAGGGAGTTCAACATTAGGATAGTGGGTGCGTACTTCTTTTTGTCCAGTACTTTATATTCAGGTTGCCAGGCCAGCGGCTTTTAATCAGTGGGAATTTGGGCTCATTTTGTCGCAGTGTGCATTGTTTGAGATACACTATTCAAAAATTGGTAAATAACATCGATTGTCTAAATCATACCGAGCAACCAATCATTACTTCTCTTCCCAAGCACAGCCGACACTAACGGATACAACCGATCTGACTTTTTTAACGATTTGTTATTGTTGTTGTTGTTGTTTTACTCGAGGTCTTTTTCTGTTTTCGATGCTCTTTTATTTTCCTTACCTTTCCCTATTCTTCGAAACTCCTCCTTCTTTCCAAATAACTGACAAAACCTTGATATATAAAGTACCATTCGAACATTCCATCCCATCATTCCAAAACTATACCGGTATTATACGCACGCCATCGAATTGAATTTCTCATTTGTTCATCGACCGGCAAAGCGGACTGTTCTTTCTGGAGCAGCAGGAAGTGGGTGGTGGCAAATATTAGTCGCTTAGCGAATGCCATCGAATTGGATTTCTCATCAGGGACGAATGACCGTTAAAGTCCCTTAAAAAAATCAAATCAATTGAATTTATATTTCAGTCATTGACCGGCAAAGCGGACGATTTTTTCTAGAGCAGTAGAAAGCGGATGGTGGCAAATATTAGGCGCTTATAAAAGCGCACGCCATCGAATCAAATTTCTTATTCTTTCATGTGCATGGATTGATATAGCACGTGTGTGGGTAGCTATAGTGAGCGTTTATCAAAGCTTTAGTATTTTCTCGTTCATTCATTAACATTCATTGAAAATGGTAAAACACTTAAACAAACACAGTTGTTAATTCGACTTTACAGCAGCGATTTAGGCTTCTCCAGCCAGTCGTTATTTATCAAGGAAAATCTACTGCCGAAAAATGATCGACACTTATTGGCTAGAAACTTCATTCAGATCAAAACAGGTTCTTTTAGGTACCATAAATTATCGGTAAAGTTCACTTAATGAGCATACATTCAATTTTCGTTTTTGTTTCTGGGTGCTCGGTTTTGTTTTTATTTCTCGCACACAGAGAAAAAAAAAACAAACTTGTCTCTATCGTGAAAAATAACAAAACATTAAGAAATGCTCTGAATCATAATTAAAAAAGTGATATATTTTCCTGTCACTCGACAATAACGAAGTTATATGCTGGGCTGGAGTTAAGGTTTTTCTTCAGTGACAACACTAACATACGAGATCCATTTTTTTAGTATATATCATTTTTTATAACGCTTTAACGTCCCAGCATTTACATATGCACTGTTAGATAAAATTGCAGAAAATTCTAGAGTTACAATTCCGTCCATTATTTGTTTTAATGGAATATAAAAATACCGTAGTTCAACGTCATGCGGTCGTGTCTTGGATACCACCCTCTTTTTTTTTCTTCTTAGTTCCGATCTGTCAGTAAGTTAATTTTTTCCAGAAAAGAGAAAAAAATGGTTAAGCCAGAAAGTTTGGTTTGATTGGTATAGCGTCTTCAGCAAAGTTGTAGACAGTAACTTTGTCTTTCCGAAAGAACATACGAAGTGAAACAAAAAGATAAAAAAAACTAATCATAAATTGAATATTTCAAACTCACATTTATCAATCTAATTTTTTCCACGAAAACTGCACATTATGAACCATCAAAAAATAGTTAACCAAACATGGGAAATAATAAAAAAAAAATATAAAATAAAAAACCTTTTTTAAATTTGTTTACAGTGTATACATTTTTGGAAAGAAAAAATTATCATCTACAGCTTTTTTAAAGACATCAAACCACCAAATAAACAATTAAGATGCTCGGTGCGGGTGATAAACCCAAAACATGGTATCCCGGATATTGAGCTGACATAAATCAAATGTCGGAACTAGAATGCCCAGCGCCTAGTGCCTAATGATAAAAAAACATTTATTGCATCTAAACGATTTATTTGATCGGTATAGTGTCTTTGATAACTTTGTCCGTTCAAAGAAAACAACAAGAGAAACACTGGAAAATACAATTAGAATGATAAAATAGTTATTTCGGGTTTTTTTATTTCTCGAAGTCTAGTAAACTAGATAATGTGTTATTTTGGTAGAAAAAAATCAGATTCATTAAAAGTGAGTTTTTCGAGATATTTAATTTATAATTATATTTTTGTGTTGTTTACCAAGAAAATTTTCTCGGTGAATAGTTTTTCTGGAAGGACAAAATTACTGTCTACAACTTTGCTGAAGAATTTGAATTTATTTATAAATATCTACATAAAATGAAAATAAAATTTGTAAAGGCCTTATTTAGTATTTAACCCTCTAGTGCCCAATGCCGCCATTTGGCGGGCATCAGTCAAACCTCTAAAAAGCTTCAATAAATACTTAAAAATGGTTTATAATGGATCATAGTGATTTTATCGAAGCCCATCTAGAAATTAATTTGGGCACTAGAGGGTTAATAGAATATAATTTAAATTATGAAAGAATGCTGTTGCGGGTGTCTATCTATAGCTGTAACGATGCAAAATTGTAAGCTGATGTTATATTTTTGGTTTATTTCCATTCAATGCAACCTATTGGACAATAAATAAATAACGTGGTGAAACAATCATCGAAACGTCATTCAAAAGTTGTTGGACAATTTTTGCTACCCATTTCGAATTAATGAATAAAACTTTAACAGTCTTACTGAATTACTAGCAGCACTGCACTCGAACAAGATGCATCCATTCTCTATCCAGTAATCGAATCAAGTTTCATGTTTTGGCGTAGATTTTTGTTTTCAGCATTTGTACTGCGGCGATTGTGTTATTGCCCGATGACAGGTCACGATCTTAATTATATCGATCCGATCTTATTTATTTTCAATTAGAGTTTAGGAGAAAGACCGCAAAAGGAAAGAGAAGTGAAAAATTTTGCCGACTTATGATTCATATTTTCCCACCGGAAGACTATCGATATCAGTTGCCCGACTCTCCTCGAAGCAGATGCCAGACATTGATGACAATTAATAGGATCAAATAGAAATTGAAGCGCGAATCCTGATGGCCACTGGGTTGCGGCTGCAATCGGGTTAGTTAGACACGCGTGTCTAGCATTAGAAATTAACGGGGAAAACGTTATGATAAGACCAGTTTCCACCGAAACATCAAAGTCCCAAATCATGTTTGCGCGGAAACAATTCACCTTCGCAGCCTGCGTTATCCGTGGGAACCGAACAGAGGGAGTGCGGCGGTAGCAAAACTGATCCCAAAAAGGGGCTTACCTGTGGGCACCGTATAGAATACACAGTGACCACGTGAGAACAACCGCGTGCAGTAATAATTAAAACATTTCACCTTTTTACGCTGCTTCTGCTGTTGCTGCTGGTGGGAGATGGGATGAGCTTCGAGCTAACCATACTCACGCTTTCGTGCGATGCAGATCAGCCAGGGCCAGACAGAGGAAGGAGCTAAACCGCACTAATCGCTTTCTTTCAACGCGTGCTCACGCTCCTGGGCTCCTCGCGGGCCGCTTGCAATCATTCGATAACTGTGTAAGTCGAGGTGCTCTGATGAGAGGTGTGTGTGAATTGGGTCACCACAGAGCGGGCAGATTTTCCCAGCATTAATTGCACCATCGTTGCTGTGCTGGTTGAAGCTGCAGATATCGAGCGTGGTGCCGTTCGGGAAAGGGATTTTCGAAAATCGGCTGTGCATCCGTGCATCGATGATTAGTGCAGGTAATATGCTTTTAGCGTGTCTGCCTGCATCGAAAGCATGGGGGAGGATTGAGCCAGTAAACGGAATCTCATTAAACTCATCATCTAGGATGATTGATGGCAGGTTTCCACATGATATAACCTTGTTAAAACGTCACGGCGATAGTCTAAATGAGCCCCTCTTAATGGTTAATGTGTTTATTACTTCTCTATATATAGGCATATGATTACTTGATCCTGAAGAGAGAAGCTACAGGCAATAAAAATGTTCTACCTAATGTTGATATAAAATCAATCATTTATAATCCAACAAATTCAGGCAGGCAGTGCAATTTATATAATCTAGAATTTCATCAACTTCCGCAAGTCTCCCATGGGACTAGATCTGCTCGTGGTTTTTGTCCCACGGGTAACCAGCAGTGTGAACTATTTTCCCATCCAAATGATGAGAATTAAATAAATATAAAAATTAAGAGATTCGTAACAATATGTTCGTCGCAGATTATAGAAGGGGACTTCCCTTCAACGGTGCACCATCAACTTGATTCCTTTGTTGTTCCCAGCAACTGAAACGACAGCCTGGCCGCTGGTTAGTTTCGCAATCAACCCTCATCTCATCCCGTTGCGGATGACTGTTGGTGGTTACTTTCGTTTATACAACATGATTATGCGTATCGTAATAGCAGCAGCAGTACCAGTTACAAGACCGTCGTCGTCAATGTTGCATTGTACTATTTTCAGCAACCACTTTCAAGTATCACTTGCTAGCCCATTGAGTTGCAACATATTTCATTAGCCGCGGGACTTCAGCCAACCAAACCATTGAAGGAAGATAAGCGGGACACGCTCCCACAAGAGTTTTTCGTGGGTTCGGGTTCGCCTGCTGCTGGATGGTGGTGTCATGTCCGTGTGAGTGATGCTGTAGGTTGAAGTGGAATGACGGAGGCTACCGGTCTTGCACGGTGTTGGGATTAGGTTACCATTTCGATTTGACGAACAGCAAGATATGGCTGGCTGCAGCTGCTACCGGTTTTCGGTCGTAACGGTCAGCTGAAGTGTAATTTGAATGACAATTTATTATGATGTTATTTGGCCACAGAGCCACAGAGGCGAAAATTCGTATGGATAGAATTTCGAAATAAAGGAAAGATAAATAGAGGAAGCGCATTCCTGGCATATCACTGAGAAGGCGGTTTTAGTTTGGCATTTCATGTGACGAATGGGTTAGAAATTAAGTTGGAACGGTGATGATTGAATGATAATATAACGAGTAGTAATATTTTTCTATTTATTTTGAACAAGTTTTGAACTAGGGCTTATAGTATAAAAATTTTGTAGCTGCATTGTAGATTTTAGAGTACACTAGATAATGTAAATATATAAATAATATTAAACTTGTAAGTTCAAATGTTTATTATGTTAAGGTATGACATTTGAAACATATAAATAACTTAACTAATCTATTACTTTAACTTTACTTTCACACTTATTTCGAATTATGTTCTTAATTATGACACCTTTATAACACCAGATCTCGACTTTTCATACATTTCTAAGACATTTGAGATAAAAAAATCACAGGAGGGTTGTGTGCAAAGCCACGACCGCAAGGATGAAGTAGAATACTTTTACAAGAAAGAAAGCCCGGCTGCTTGCGTGTCAGTCATTTTTTAATTTGTTGTTCAATTCAATATCGGATAAGATACCGATCACATCTTGGCGTTATCACTGACAGTGCGAATAAAGTATTTCTTGTGATAAAATAAACAGTGAAAAGCTGATTTAACACTCAAAACTAGACGGCTCATGTGTTGTCAAAATGAGTCAACTTTTCATTGAATGCATTTGCTAGTGCCCGCTATCGCACAGAGACTTCATTCACTAAAGTGCCTCACTGGATCAGCTGCTATCGCTATCCATAGCCATGCCAATGTTTTGGCCGCTATACGCTGCTATTGGTATCCGCTGTCCCAGCTGCTATCGATGCTGAAATAGGCTGCAACTAGTGCATTATCCATTGCAATGCCACAGCTATGGCCGCTATCTGCCTGGTATCCACTGCACTGGTACTGCTGCTGCTAAGGGAAGACTGCCGTTGTCGCTGTCTAGAACTATTATGAGTGACTTCGACTGAAACAGGCTCTTAAATAGGAATGAAAAACCTATCGATAGTAGTAGGAAATTATCGATAACTATCGATAACCATTTTAGTCGATAATTCCCATTCTTACTCTTATGCAGACAAATAGCAAATTTAAAATGGCAAGGTCTATGATTCTGTCGACCGTGCTTGGGAAGCAATCATATTAACGACTAATCAGATCAGTCGAATTTTGCGCTCAAACAAGGATTGACCATTCTCAATAATATAATTGCTTGTCATCATTTGAACTTGATAATTTTTGAATTTAAATTATGCGAAAAATTATTTTTTATACTGATAATGAGAGCTTTTCGGATGTTGTGCTCATGACTGAAGGAAAAGATAATTCAGTACGTTCTGAGACACGGAGATGAAGCCAAATATATATCTGTTCCAAATTTCTTGAAAGTGTAAATTGATTCAAAAGAAAATATTAACTCTTCAATTAGGTTTTTATTTCATCCTGAAAAAGACAATTTGTTGTTTAATTCAATGTTTGATAAGATGCCGATTACATCTTTGCGTTATCACTGACAGTGCGAATAAAGGTTATCACTGACAGTGCGAATAAAGTATTCCTCGGGGGAAAATAAACACTGAAAAGTTTTCCAGAACGTTCTTTTCATTGGATGCATTTGCTGGTGTGCCTGCTATCGCTCAGAGACAACATTTCACTAAAATGCCACACTGCATCAGCTGGCCCTGCTTATATTGATGATGAGACCAACGTCAACCGCTGCGCTATCCCCGTTGTCACAGTAGTGGACGCTTCCGTTGCCATAGGTATCCGCTGTCCTGCATCACCTGGTCCTGTTATCGATGCTGGCTGAGACGCGCTCCGCCGCTATCCGTTGCCATATCACAGCTGTGGCCGTTATCCGCTGCATTGCTACTGCTGCTGTATCCACTGCTGCTGCTAAGGGAGGACTGCTCCTGTTGCAGTCTAGAATTATAATGAGCGGCTTCGAGTGAAACAGGCTCTTATATAGGCCAAATTGCACATTTGAAATGGCAAGGTCTATGATTCTGTCGACCGTGCTTGGGAAGCAATCATATAACGACCAATCAGAGGCCGAATTTTTTGTTTTGACAAGGCTTGACTATTTTCAATAGTACAATAGTTTGAATAATAACATTACAATTATCTGCATTTGGGAAGAATCTTAGAAGATTTTCCAATCTATTGCTGCCAGAACGAAGGAAATCCATCGAATACTAACCGATTTATTAGCATTTGAAATTGGATATATTTTTCACTTTTTTCGGTTTTAGATTTTCATTTTACATCCCTATGTAGCCAAACTTCCTGAAAGAAGTATTCAACTTCAAAAATTACGATATCGAACATTTCATGAACTGCTTACTGTAACTGAAATTTTGCTCTTTCGAAAAGACAGAACTTTTCGTTTTTGGATATTCATTACCCATCATTCAAAATATTTAAACGCTTTGAGAAAGATGGCTAGTTCGACTTCACAGCAGCTTTTCAAGTTCAGAACAGAATTTGGTTATCCGCCAGTCACAGCCGCAGGATGCAATACGTTACAGCTTGGTATACTGTTGCTTGGCTGACAGTGCTGCACTCGTGCTATCTGCTTCCAATCGACACGAGAAGGATTTGATTGTCCTGCTTTTAAGTAAACCAGAACTCGATATAACGTATTATTTGTTGCGTGGCTGAGCGCACGCTTCTGGCCTATCTTTTTTGTACATTCTTACTATACACGAAATAAAAAGGTTTTGCGTCTCGCGAAACTGAGAGAATGATATGACTTGATAAAAAAGGCGGGGCCACTCACAACATGGGTAATAGACTGGGACACGGTTATATGGGAAAAATGGTGTTAGTTTTTCGCTCCCACGCACTTCTCGTGTTCCTGCCGGGTCCTATAATAACTGTGTAACCTTTCAGATCAGGTGGTACTATATTTTCGCGCCCGATTTTTTTTTATTTTTCATACAATTTCATAGGAAAAATCCACTTTTTCAAAACTTATTCTCCAAAGATGTCCAGTATCGTGTGTATCGTGTAGCAAATTTTTCTGGGAAAAACTCTCCTGAAACTGTATGACGCAACTATGTTTGTAAAAAACAGTTATTCACCCCATACTGATTGAATGTCTGATGAACGGCTCAACATTGATTCTTTTAGGCAATAAGGGTGAAGCATGCTGGTGTTGCATTTTCGCTCTAAAGATACTATGAGAAAAAAATCACTTTTTCAAGCTTAATTTTACCCCAAATTTTTTCTCATCCGTAAACAGCGGCTCGTTCCACCACGTTAACAAATGTTCCATGAGCCTTTATTTGATGTTTCGAAGATAAAACTTGAATGAAAAGCTCGTGACAATTTTCTTTTTCAATTAATTTTTTGAGATAGTTTTGGAATACAATTAAAGCAGATGTCTTGAAGGAAAACATACAGCAAAGCATGAAGAAAACTGTTTTAAATGGACGCGGGGAATGTTTGTAATTCGACAGCCTATTGAGCTGTGGCCTTCAGCAAAGTTGTTGAGATATTTTTTTAAGGTCATAGTACAAGAATTTTGTGCGCACTAACGCCACTTAGTGGCAAAATTTCGCACTGATCTTTCACAGCACACGACCTTTTTTTAACAAGTTTGCTAAAAATCGCAACATTCTAAGTCGTCGGAATAACGAAATATCTGCCTAACGAGGGACAACTAAATTTTAGGATTTTTAGTGACTCTCTTACTCCACAACAAAAGCGTGTGAAGAAAAATGAGAGTATTTATCTGAAACTCTCTCTTTCGCTTTATGCAAGTATGTTTTTGTTTTGCTTATGCATCCTCAGTCTTGTTCACAATGCACGGTGGTCCAAAAAGGCAAAAAGTGGAACATAATTCCATAGCGCCTTTTACCTTCATCATAGCTTAAAGGTGTCTTCAGAACAATTGTTCGTATGAATGACCCGTATAAACGCAAATTGTCAAAAAGTTTGAAAAGTTTACTATACTAAAAATAAAAAATTAACTTTTTTGTGTTAGGAGATAGAAGAATAGTTTATTCGGCAAAGTTGTAGAAAATTCAAAAATATGAAACTTTGTTGAACTAATAAAAATCCTATCTTCTTTCGGTACAAAGTTATAAAGTATATTACATGTAACTTACTTAAAAGTTAGTTTTTTTGTACTTAACTTTTGTTCGTTGCATTTTACACGAAAGTATTGTTCGGAGGAATTGTTGGGGCACACAAAACACACATATTTATCAAAGGTCGTATATCACCAGGACTTTTCCTTACAAAGTTGTAGCATATTTTAGCTTATTTTTCCGATAACTTCAAGAACGTATAGGTTAAAAAGGGGCAAGTGGAATTATGATGTCAATACTTTTTCTTGAAGGTAAGCTGCAGTACTATAAACTCCTCAAGGTTCCATTTGTCCCAATCCACCTATATTAGAGTACGGCGAGCATATGTATGTTACAGTAGATTTTCATATATCCAAAATACTAACTTTTTTGAGTTAAGAGATAGAGGAATGGTTGATTCGGCAAAGTTTTAGAACGTGTAAAAATATGAATCTTTGCTGAACTAACAAAATTGCTATCTTCATTGGGTACAGAGTTACAGAGTATTTTCTATCAAAGTTACTTAAAAGTTAGTTTTTTGTACTTAACTTTTGTTAGTTACATTTAACAAGAAAACGTTGTTCTAAAGAAGCATTTGGGCAAACAAAACACACGTTTTTGTTTAAGACCACTCATCCCCATGACTTTTCCTTACAAAATTTAGAACAAAGTTTCCTTGTAAAATGTAGCTAACAAAAGTTAAATGCAAAAAACTAAACTTTAAGTAACTTTTACAGATAATACTCTGTAACTCTATACCCCATGAAGAAAGGAATTTTGTTTGTTCAGCAAAGTTTCATATTTTTGCACGTTCTAAAACTTTGCCGAATTAATCATTCTTCTTTCTCTTAACAAAAAAAAGTAAGTATTTTGGATATATAAACCTACTGTAACATATGCTCGCCGTACTCTAATATGGGTGGATTGGGACAGATGGAACCTAAAAGAGTTTATAGTACTTCAGCTTAACTTCAAGGAAAAGTATTGACATCATGATTCCACTTGCCCCTTTTCGACCTATACGTTTCGGAAATTATCGAAAAAATAAGCTAAAATATGATATAACTTTGTAAAGAAAAGTCCTGGAGATATATGGCGTTCGGCAGAAATGTGTGTTTTGTGTGCATCAACAATTCCTATGAACAATACTTTCATGTTAAATGCAACTAACAAAAGTTGAGTACAAAAAACTAATTTTTAAGTAAGTTCCATGTTATATACTTTATAACTTTGTGCCAAAAAAAGACAGGATGTTCATTTGTTCAACAAAGTTTCATATTTTTGAATTTTCTATAACTTTATACTTTTCATACTTTTTGACAATTTGCGATTATGCGGGTCATTCATACAAACATTTGTTCCGAAGACTTTATTAAGCTATGATGAAGGTGAAAGGCGCTATGGAATTAAGTTCCACTTTTTGCCTTATTAAACCACTGTGCAAATAATGATGTCAAAATATGAAGCATTGCCCAAGCGCATTGTGCAATTCTAACTGAAGATATTTTTCCAGTCCAGTCCAGTCCAGTCCAGTCCAGTCCAGTCCAGTCCAGTCCAGTCCAGTCCAGTCCAGTCCAGTCCAGTCCAGTCCAGTCCAGTCCAGTCCAGTCCAGTCCAGTCCAGTCCAGTCCAGTCCAGTCCAGTCCAGTCCAGTCCAGTCCAGTCCAGTCCAGTCCAGTCCAGTCCAGTCCAGTCCAGTCCAGTCCAGTCCAGTCCAGTCCAGTCCAGTCCAGTCCAGTCCAGTCCAGTCCAGTCCAGTCCAGTCCAGTCCAGTCCAGTCCAGTCCAGTCCAGTCCAGTCCAGTCCAGTCCAGTCCAGTCCAGTCCAGTCCAGTCCAGTCCAGTCCAGTCCAGTCCAGTCCAGTCCAGTCCAGTCCAGTCCAGTCCAGTCCAGTCCAGTCCAGTCCAGTCCAGTCCAGTCCAGTCCAGTCCAGTCCAGTCCAGTCCAGTCCAGTCCAGTCCAGTCCAGTCCAGTCCAGTCCAGTCCAGTCCAGTCCAGTCCAGTCCAGTCCAGTCCAGTCCAGTCCAGTCCAGTCCAGTCCAGTCCAGTCCAGTCCAGTCCAGTCCAGTCCAGTCCAGTCCAGTCCAGTCCAGTCCAGTCCAGTCCAGTCCAGTCCAGTCCAGTCCAGTCCAGTCCAGTCCAGTCCAGTCCAGTCCAGTCCAGTCCAGTCCAGTCCAGTCCAGTCCAGTCCAGTCCAGTCCAGTCCAGTCCAGTCCAGTCCAGTCCAGTCCAGTCCAGTCCAGTCCAGTCCAGTCCAGTCCAGTCCAGTCCAGTCCAGTCCAGTCCAGTCCAGTCCAGTCCAGTCCAGTCCAGTCCAGTCCAGTCCAGTCCAGTCCAGTCCAGTCCAGTCCAGTCCAGTCCAGTCCAGTCCAGTCCAGTCCAGTCCAGTCCAGTCCAGTCCAGTCCAGTCCAGTCCAGTCCAGTCCAGTCCAGTCCAGTCCAGTCCAGTCCAGTCCAGTCCAGTCCAGTCCAGTCCAGTCCAGTCCAGTCCAGTCCAGTCCAGTCCAGTCCAGTCCAGTCCAGTCCAGTCCAGTCCAGTCCAGTCCAGTCCAGTCCAGTCCAGTCCAGTCCAGTCCAGTCCAGTCCAGTCCAGTCCAGTCCAGTCCAGTCCAGTCCAGTCCAGTCCAGTCCAGTCCAGTCCAGTCCAGTCCAGTCCAGTCCAGTCCAGTCCAGTCCAGTCCAGTCCAGTCCAGTCCAGTCCAGTCCAGTCCAGTCCAGTCCAGTCCAGTCCAGTCCAGTCCAGTCCAGTCCAGTCCAGTCCAGTCCAGTCCAGTCCAGTCCAGTCCAGTCCAGTCCAGTCCAGTCCAGTCCAGTCCAGTCCAGTCCAGTCCAGTCCAGTCCAGTCCAGTCCAGTCCAGTCCAGTCCAGTCCAGTCCAGTCCAGTCCAGTCCAGTCCAGTCCAGTCCAGTCCAGTCCAGTCCAGTCCAGTCCAGTCCAGTCCAGTCCAGTCCAGTCCAGTCCAGTCCAGTCCAGTCCAGTCCAGTCCAGTCCAGTCCAGTCCAGTCCAGTCCAGTCCAGTCCAGTCCAGTCCAGTCCAGTCCAGTCCAGTCCAGTCCAGTCCAGTCCAGTCCAGTCCAGTCCAGTCCAGTCCAGTCCAGTCCAGTCCAGTCCAGTCCAGTCCAGTCCAGTCCAGTCCAGTCCAGTCCAGTCCAGTCCAGTCCAGTCCAGTCCAGTCCAGTCCAGTCCAGTCCAGTCCAGTCCAGTCCAGTCCAGTCCAGTCCAGTCCAGTCCAGTCCAGTCCAGTCCAGTCCAGTCCAGTCCAGTCCAGTCCAGTCCAGTCCAGTCCAGTCCAGTCCAGTCCAGTCCAGTCCAGTCCAGTCCAGTCCAGTCCAGTCCAGTCCAGTCCAGTCCAGTCCAGTCCAGTCCAGTCCAGTCCAGTCCAGTCCAGTCCAGTCCAGTCCAGTCCAGTCCAGTCCAGTCCAGTCCAGTCCAGTCCAGTCCAGTCCAGTCCAGTCCAGTCCATAGACTGAGGCCGTTGCAGGAAGCCATTGTTGATGAATACCAATGCGGTTTTCCAGTAGGATGATCTACAACGGATATTTACCTTGAGATAGACACATCATTTGTTTATAGACTTCAAGGCGGCGTACGATTTAGTGAAATCGCAACGCAACGAGTTGTGGCAGATTATGCTTGAACATGGTTTCCCAGCAAACCTGAGTTCTGCGACCCTTGATGATTTTACGCCATGATCTGAAGCACGAGGACGGGCTCTCGAACTTGCTGTTCAACATAACCTTGAAAGTGCACTGTACGAAGGGCAGGTGTCCAGAGAAGCGGCACCTTCACCACAAAGTATACCATGCTTGTAGGCTTTGCGGACGACATCGACCTTAGGAAAGCTGCAAGAATTGTACATGATGGTTGACATGTAGTAGAGCTTGCTACTCCTACGGGTATTGATGCTGCGGTGATAATGGATGCTTTCGAAGTGGTTGATGAATTTGTCTATTTTAGTACACTCGTAACGTGTGATAACAAAGTGAGCCGCGAGGTTAAGAGACGGATTGCGGAGCTAGCTCAGGTCCCTTATGAAATTTTCGATGTATAAGACGCTGGTGCTCTCGGTGGCTCTCTATGGACATGAATCGTGAACGTGGAAGTAGGTCAATTGGTCTTAGAGCGTAGAATCATGCGATTAATACTCCCACCGACCTCGAGGCAGATCTCGCACGCGTTGGGTGTGTGCTGTCGACGATAATACGCAAGCAGCGGGTGTAAGGGGCGACTAGAGAGGAGCAGCTCAAAACAAAGTTTTATAGAGGCGTATTCTGGATTCGGCATAGTATCTCTATGATCTGTGCCATAAAAGTTAACATAAGTAAACTAAGCAACTATGAGTAGTGGATTTGACAAAAGAAAAGAAAAATGTTTCATTTCTTCACCCTGGACTCTTTACTGAAAGTTTTGTTATAAGATCAACTTTAAATTGAAATTTGTTGACATTACTTTTTCTGTGAAAATTTTTTTCACAATGCAATATTAGCTTCTTCATTAAATTCTCAGACAGTTTTTCTTACAATTTAAGGTTTCTGAGCTTCAATGCTTTGAAATAAAGTTGATTTACTCCTTTTTAGAAAATCAAGCGTCTAAACATTTTCTCTTCTTATGAAAAATACTGAGTTTTCTAATCCAAATATGTGTGTATAGTTTCATTCAGACAAAAACTAATCAATTGAATTTTTGTGGTTTTTGAGATCGTTTGACATGGCATTTGCTCTATGTAGTTGAGTTTAATATATTCATCGAAAATAATGTTTTTTGGGATGTGTTGTTTAAATCACATGTTTCAAAAACTTGATTTTCCGAGCCATTTTTTGACGTTGGTTTTACGTAATTACTTCAAAGCTTTCAGTCGATTCGAATATGGGTTTTCCATATAAATATGTGGATCGCAACATTTATACTTATGTTTTATGTACTGCTGAAATCTCCGTGATACTTCATCATGATTCAATATTTCAGTCTAGTTTCAAGCTCCACCCAGGGCTCAGGACCCGTTGACTTACGTGCTGGTGTCACCGGCTTCGTGCTATGAAAGGCGTGAACCCAGCGATTTTCTGTCTCAGAGAATTTTACCGCGTCGGCTAAGTGTCATTCTTAGATCTGTAGGGTTTGATTACTGGTCTCGATACTGGATTTTAAACCCAGTTCAACAGCGCGGTTGATGGAGACGCTACAATCTATGCTAAACTGACTCTTTTATTATTATTATATTTCAAACAAATTGTTTTTCTTGCTAAAGTCTGCCGCTTGATTTTTTAGTATTGTTACAGTTATAGTTTTCGTTCGTATGTAAATCTCTGTTTTTTATTCAACGTCTTCATCAAACTAATGACCGTTTCAAATGTTAAGTAATATCCTTTTACAACCTGCTACCTCCAGAGCAAGTGGCAACGGTATCGAAAAGCCCAGTTCCCACAGGCCGGCCGGCGGCAGTCAGCTTTCCGTCACTGGCGATTAGCTCACTGTCAGCTGATGTTATCTTTGGGATTTTCGGTCCAGTATTTGTCCCACCGACTGGTATGAGCCAAATTGGATAATTGGCCGTGAGAAATGTTTGGGATTTGTTGCTGTCGGAGCTACTAGCTAGTGTTGCATGAGTTTTCGAGTTTGGATGAAAACCTGTTCCGATGTTCACCGTGGTTGTGGCAAATCCCAGGCGGGGGGCGCATATGTTTATCACTTGTCTCGCTGGTGTGCGCTGCAGTTCGCACCTTAGAAGGAATGCTTTTGGGCTCACTTAGAGCTGACGCCGTATCCGTCTCGGCAGCTAGCAGTAGTGAATTGTGTGCGGTTGATAGGCAAGAAAAATATGGAAACAGGTTCTGATAGTAATACCGATAGGCGCTGTGCGGCGGTTCAAATAAGTAGAGAAAGAACGAAACTGACCACTGGGCAGCTATCAATTCTTTTATTGCGAAAGGCGTAAAACAGCGTGCAGCGGGACCGGGGAGTATAGAATAACAACCGTGATAAATGGATTACTGGAGCTTTGCTCTTGCTAAGAATTGCGCGCAGTGTCGGATTGGTTCTACCGCAAGAGTATTATTACCCTCGTGACGCTTCAGTAAGTTCGACTCTGAGCAGTTGCACTATCGTAGACTCTTTCTCGCTTTCTAAACCTTTAACTCAGAGCGGTGGCAGCTGCTGCGCAGAAATACGCGTGATCAGTTCCGATCCCGGTTTCTGTGCAGTTCAAGCCTTCCCTTAAACGCTAATTAATTAAAAGCATTTTGATGTCAAGTGATTTTATTTTCACCCGTCGTCTCAACTTCGCCGGTAAAATTTCCACAGCGGGTGTGTAGCGGGAGGTAAGGATTCATATGACCGCCTGTGTGCCCGTTTGTATTCTGTCCTGATACAGGTTCAGGAAACTGGATTGCATTGACTGGCTGTGCACCGAGCTACACATATGAAAGCTGCACAGCCGGAGGCAACTTATGCCTATCCGCTCGCGGTAGGACTGCTGCTCTGCTGCTGCTGTTGCTGCAGCAGGAGTGTGAATCTGTGGATATATGCGGAAAATGTGTAAACAAAATTATCAAAAGTGAGCTGATTAATGAAGCGAATGCGCGAGAAAAAGCACGGATAACAGTGCCCGCGGAAGCAAGGCGCGAAAGCAAAAATCCGGGAAGAATGAAAGACGACCCCAGCGAGGCGAGATACGGTTTCAATTTATTAGTTTATTTGCTCATGAATGCCTGGGTGTTGTCGTGCTTGCAGATTCTCCCGACGGGTCGCACCACACCGCATTAGTTCGGGTCTCGATTGGGTACCCCGCTCCCGACTCTCCTCTTCGTAGTGCAAGTCTGGAGCCTCAATTTATAAACCTTTGGGGCTGCATGGTAATAACCGCAAATAGTGAACAAATGGATCACCGGAGCGATCAGAATGGCCGTATGCAGTGGCAAGGAAATTCTGAACAGTTTTTGTGTCCAAGAGGATAAAAATAAAACTTAAAAAAAAATACTTGCGTTGGCAAAGTACTCACAATAAAAATATGGGAAATCCAACAGAGTGCTACAGTGAAAGAAAGAGAGTAAATGAAAATTTATGATTGCATCTAAAAATATACCGTGCATACATCTCTCACTCACAGCGGAAAGGGTCAGGTAATATTTTTGTCGCAAGGTGTGTGCGTTATCCGCGCGTAACTCTGCCCACGTTTCCATATCGTTCGTTTTGTCGATATATTTAACGAATGCCGCGCGCACACTAGCACTGCTTTCTCTAACCATCGAACCGGTGGCCCAGCCGCCGGTGTGGGCCTCGGCAAACAACAATAAGGCGGCTAATAACGGCGGAATTTCGCCCGACTACAAAACGTTCACCAATGTTCGCAGCTCCTCCGCAGGTTCCTTATATTCCGATAAAGGAGGACACTAACATCGGCAGCATCAACTCTGTTCCTGAAATCATTCGATATCGCCACCACAGCAGCAGCGGCACCGGTCAGCAAGCATGCTGCTGCTCTGTAAGACCATTAAGGATTGTCGCTCGATTATGAGAAGGCTGGCAAGTCTTAATGGACAAAAAGGGTGCCTCGAACGTTTGTCCCTTCCGCGGGTATCTTTACCGTTACCGGAGCTCCTCTTCCGGTGCGCAATTTATAAATCAAGTTTTGCACTTTACTTGCCCACTGATTAAAAATTATTCGAATATGTGTAATTATGCGGCATTTAATCCTCTTCGCCTGTGCCGAGCGAGGAGCAAAGCATGGAGTGTGTTTGTGTGTAACGGTTCACATGTCATTTTGGTGAGCTGCTTCGTTTTAATCTTTTTTTATCGTTTCCTTTTTTTCCTCCAGCACCTGGTAACATCGTATTGCCTCAACCAGAGCGCTGTTGCGCTTTACTTTGATATACGAAAAAAAGAGAGGGGCAGGCTAAATCGTGTTTATGAAATTAAAATAATCTTCCCGATGAAACTACTTGTACCATCCAACGGCCACTTGTTTGCTCAACCGATTTTCCTTCTTTTCGGGTTGTTCCGGTGGCATGTGATCGGATTGGCGATGGACTTCTGCAGCACAGTATCTAATCGGTGGGAAATTTATGTTCGCTCGCATTCTGGCTACCTACCAAGTCGTGCAGCAGCTTGCGCAGGATTCGCAGAAGGGGAAAACGTTTGCCACACCTGTCTGTATCTGACGGGATCGCTGCCGCCGGAGGGAAATGCGATTTGTCGATTTCTCCACGGTTTAGTTTGATTAGATGGTTCCGCTTGCAGGGATTTGTTCCCGTGTAGGTCAGGGAAAATGTACGTTATTGCACGTATTTTTGGTGTACTGAGTGTACAGTCAAAAAATTATTTCTTCAGAAAATAATAATTAATTTTTGTTTTTTTTTTACGCATTTGACGTTAATTAAATTAATCTTTTCTGAGTGTTAAGGATGCCAATCAAAATCTCGTGATATAAGAAGAATCACACATTCGGAAGCACTATACTTCTTGTTTTTACTAATTATTCTATAATTTTTGATGCAAACTTCTTAATTTTTACTTTTTAGTTTATCTGCCCAAATGCTGCCAGTGAAGTATTTTTTCACACGGGAAATAACTGTGTAAAAAACGGGTCAACTGAAAAATCGTCGTTAAAACTGTGTTTTTTTAAAAATCCCTAAAACTAACCGCGTTGCTCTGAAAACTATCGTGGACAACTGCGTTGTTAGAAAATTCGTTGTAAACCAAATCTTGTAAAAGACTTTACTGTATACCTAATTAACTGGGAATCCATTTTTCAGGCCATATAAGAGTCTGCTTCGGCTCAAGCAAATCATTTTACTAGTGGACGGTGCGACACGCAGTCATATCATAGCAGCAATTTTCGATCTGCGTATCCGATTACACATGAAACAGCAAACTGTTTTTCTCAGGACAACAATATAAATGACTGAAGAATAAATATTTTTCTGGCCTGACGCATACTTTTTACTACAGGTCGGACTCGATTATATATAGTCTTTTTTTCACTATATATCCTGATGTAATTGCAGTCAAATGTAAAGAAAAATTTTGATCAGTGTAAATTGATTTGTCAACTCATTTGTATTTCATTCCTCAAAGTTTTGAAAATTTAATTTTTTCAAATATTTTTCTATTTATTTTTAATTTTTTTCAAATTTTTTTTAAATTTTGAAATAATTTTTATTTAGGTATTTCTATTTCTATTTATTTTATTTTAAAATTTTTTATTAAATTTTCTAGATTTTGAATTTTTTTTATTCTTCTCTTTTTTTCTGCTTTGCATCAAGCGTTACGTATTTTATGGATGTTCTCTCACGACATTAGCTCTAGACAAGTCATATTTGAAATAAAAAAAAAATTTAGCTACTACATATATATAATCGAGTCTAAAATTATATATAATCGAATCTTATATAACAGAATAAATATATAAGAGTCTATATACAATCGAGGCCGACCTGTGTACTGTTCATTTTTTTAATTTTTTATTTTTTTTAAATTTTATACTTTTTACTCTATATATTTCACCTATAACTTTTACTTTAATTCTTTGCTCTGTTGTCTACCTATTATTCTTAAATCTTACCTTATTTTTTTTTTAAATTCGATTCTTTATTTTTAGTTTCTTTTCTCTTACGTTTGCTAAAACTTGTGATATTCAACTTCTAAACTAAAATCAAATCTCTGTTTTTCGACTCTATGCTTTAAGGTTTTATTTAAATTTTGACTTTAAGTTTTCGGTTTTCAAATTTTAGTTTTTGATTTGTGAGTTTTGACTATCTTTCATCTGTTGTCTATTGTTTTTTTTTTGTATTTTGTCCTTCGTCTTTCGCCAGTCGCATTTCGCCTTTCGACTCTCGTCGTCTTTTGTCTTTTGTCTTTTGTGTTTTGTGTTTTGTGTTTTGTGTTTTGTCTTTTGTCTTTTGTCTTTTGTCTTTTGTCTTTTGTCTTTTGTCTTTTGTCTTTTGTCTTTTGTCTTTTGTCTTTTGTCTTTTGTCTTTTGTCTTTTGTCTTTTGTCTTTTGTCTTTTGTCTTTTGTCTTTTGTCTTTTGTCTTTTGTCTTTTGTCTTTTGTCTTTTGTCTTTTGTCTTTTGTCTTTTGTCTTTTGTCTTTTGTCTTTTGTCTTTTGTCTTTTGTCTTTTGTCTTTTGTCTTTTGTCTTTTGTCTTTTGTCTTTTGTCTTTTGTCTTTTGTCTTTTGTCTTTTGCCCTTTGTCTTTTGTCTTTTGTCTTTTGTCTTTTGTCTTTTGTCTTTTGTCTTTTGTCTTTTGTCTTTTGTCTTTTGTCTTTTGTCTTTTGTCTTTTGTCTTTTGTCTTTTGTCTTTTGTCTTTTGTCTTTTGTCTTTTGTCTTTTGTCTTTTGTCTTTTGTCTTCTATCTTCTGTCTTCTGTCTTTTTTCTTCTTTCTTCTGTCTTCTGTCTTTTGTCTTTTACTTTTGTCTTTTGTGTTTTAACTTTTCATTTTTGACCTTCAGATTTTCATATTTTACGTTTTTTTCGTTCAATCAAGATATTAGACCTTTAATTCTTTATATTTTACTTTCAACTATTTACTCGAAATTTTTAATATGATTTCCCTTTTTACTTTTTCTAACTTAATTTTTACCCTTCACACTTTGCTGTTTACTTTTTACTTTCAAATTTTAACTTTTAACTTTCTACTTTTAACTTTTAACTTTTTACTCTTTACATTTTACTTTTTACTTTTTACTTTTCATATTTTACTTTCAACTTTTAACTTTTTACTTTTAACTTTTAACTTTGAACTTTCAACTTTCAACTTTCAACTTTCAACTTTCAACTTTTAACTTTTAACTTTTAACTTTTAACTTTTAACTTTTAACTTTTAACTTTTAACTTTTAACTTTTAACTTTTAACTTTTAACTTTTAACTTTTAACTTTTAACTTTTAACTTTTAACTTTTAACTTTTAACTTTTAACTTTTAACTTTTAACTTTTAACTTTTAACTTTTAACTTTTAACTTTTAACTTTTAACTTTTAACTTTTAACTTTTAACTTTTAACTTTTAACTTTTAACTTTTAACTTTTAACTTTTAACTTTTTTCTTTTTACTTTTTACTTTTTACTTTTTACTTTTTACTTTTTACTTTTTACTTTTCACTTTTTACTTTTACTTTTTACTTTTTACTTTTTACTTTTTACTTTTTACTATTTACTTTTTACTTTTTACTTTTTACTTTTTACTTTTTACTTTTTACTTTCTACTTTTTACGTTTTACTTTTTACTTGTCACTTTTTACTTTTTTTTTTTTTACTTTTTACTTTTTACTTTTTACTTTTTACTTTTTACTTTTTACTTTTTACTTTTTACTTTTTACTTTTTACTTTTTACTTTTTACTTTTTACTTTTTACTTTTTACTTTTTACTTTTTACTTTTTACTTTTTACTTTTTACTTTTTACTTTTTACTTTTTACTTTTTACTTTTTACTTTTTACTTTTTACTTTTTACTTTTTACTTTTTACTTTTTACTTTTTATTTTTTACTTTTACTTTTTACTTTTTACTTTTTACTTTTTACTTTTTACTTTTTACTTTTTACTTTTTACTTTTTACTTTTTACTTTTTACTTTTTACTTTTTACTTTTTACTTTTTACTTTTTACTTTTTACTTTTTACTTTTTACTTTTTACTTTTTACTTTTTACTTTTTACTTTTTACTTTTTACTTTTTACTTTTTACTTTTTACTTTTTCACTTTTCAATATGTTCTAATACTTTAATTATATTACAGTTAATATATTTTTAATTTCACATTCTGTTATTTTCTTTTATTGTTCACTATTTTGTTGTTGTTATATCCATTGCTATTTACTCATTTTTCAATGCTTACGGTCTTATCCTTTCTCATAGTTTTTTTTTTCCTTTTTTGCAGTTGTGCCACGGGATCCTTATTTTTTATTTGAATTTCCGCTTTCAATTTTTTATTCTTGGGTCTTGACTTTTTACTTATAACGTTTGACTTTTGGTTTTTGAATTCGATTTTTGCTTTTGAATTTCGACTCTAGCTTTTGGCTTATGATTTTTGATTTTTGATTTATGACTTTCTATTTTTGACTTTCGACTTTCAATTGTTTACTCTAGATTTTCAACTTTTTATTTAACTTTTAACTTGTAACATTTTCTTTTGACTCTTAAATATTTACTTTCAACGTTTGACTTTCCATTTATGTCTCATAACTTTTGAATTTTTATTCTTCACATTTGAATTCAGTCTTTTGCTCTTTGAATTCTAATTTTTGGTTTTGATATTTGACTTTATACTTTCCATTTTAGACTCTATTCTTTCAATTTTTGAATTTTGACTTTTACTCTTAAGGTTTAACTTCTGATTTTCGACTTTTTGATTGTGACATGATTTGATTTTTTTCATTCGGCTTTTGACTTTTCACCTTCAACTTTTTACTTTTAACATGTGATTTTTGGCTCCTGTTTTTTTCCACTTTTGGGTTTTGACACTCGATTTTTAACTTTCGACTTTTGAGTTTTAAATTCCTAATTTCTACTTTTACTTTCCTCGTCGTGACTTTTGGTTTTTGACTTCTGAATTTTGAATTTAAATGTATTTTATATTTGGGTTCCGACTTTAGACTCTTGATTTTCGACATTCGACTTCTGATTTTGATTTGACGTTTAACTTTTGAAGTTTGATTTTGAATTATGAGCTTCGATTTCTAACTTTTTAATTGAAACTTGTTCGTTTGAATTTTCTTCTTTCAACTGTCGAAGTTTGATCTAGTGACTTTTAACTGTTGGCTTTTGAAATTTCATTTTTGGATTTTGGCGTTTGACCTTTGGTTGTTGACTTCAACATTTTTACTCTCTACCTGTGATTTATTCAATATTATATACTTCAATTATTTCTTTTGAGTTTTGTTATTCTAAGTTAGATATTTGATTTTTTATGTCTATTACTCGATGTTTCTTGCTCATAATTGTTTGTTGGTGTTTTATAATTGATATATATGTGATTACCTTCACAAATATTTTTTTTTATTACGCAGGGTATCGGCTCTATGTTAGTCAGGTTTGTACTATTATTGTCCGGTGGGTTGATGAAGTCATGGAAAACTAATCTTTTGTAGTAAACTGCTCTGTAATTTGAAGAACCATCATGCAAGAAATTAACGCTCTAGGACATCGTTACCTCCTAACGATAATAAAATAAACCTGACGATAATAGAGCCGATACTCTATATTTTATTTCCGAATCTTTTTGAATGATATTATTTAGATTCACTTCAATTTTTATAGTAAAACTGTTGTTTAAATTTCGAGGAAATAAAGTATAAATACAACTCGCTTTCATGCCAAAGTGTTATGTTAAATTTCTCACGCGTTTTTAGAAAAAAGTAAACGTAACAGTTTGTGATTGAAACTATTGTATCAAACTTTCATCGAAAATAAAATATGAATAGGACTGCTTGGGTATGATCTAACCTAATCTAATCCAAAAAGAAGACTATTTAAGTCCTAGAGAAAACTTATTTTTATGTCATTCTTTCATTCGTTGTAACTGTAAATATTTACAAAAAAACAATTTCTCTCTATTGTGATCACACGAAGTAATCTTTTAATATCGTTCGCTTTTATTTCGATTATATCCGCAAACGTGAAAAACCAGTATGCTGCACACAAACGGGAAGAATCCAGCGAACAGATTGCACCTTTCAGGACCATATTGCAAACAATGTAAACAACAACCGCTCCGATGCCAGACGGTATCCAGCGGCCGCCGAGGGACGGGTGCTATTTTCGGGATGCTAGTTTAGGAGAAAGAAAAACCGTTAAATTTGCTTCCATCATCATCCTGACAATCATCATAACCATGCGAAGGGGTCTCATCTCTCGCACCGAACGTTACCCACGTACGCTGTGTTCGGTTCCCTTTCAAACAGGGGAAAATGGCCCTTTACCGGTGCAGAACTTTCCAAAGAAAAACGACGCCGCACATTTCTAAATAGAGCAATAACTGTTAATTTCGAACAGCCATCACCGGCGAAAACGGTATATGTACACGGAAGATGGAAGCTCGGAAAAAAGGGTGCGGGCAAGATGTGTTTTATGGGTGCTCTTTGCCACGCTGATGGGATCGAATTGATATAAATGGGGTGAAAACAAAGTGGTTCCGCGTTGAGTCATTTGTTTTTCGATGGTTTTTCGGGTGTCGACGAGAAATAGGGAAAAGGTGAATTAGTGGAAGGTTTAGACCTCGTTCATTTTCTCGGCTAAACACAATAAAATCTGCTGATTTACGGTATTTTCCATAAGGAGGTTTGATTGATGAAAGTTCACAACTGTCTTGCGCTGGCTCTGATGTATGTTAAGGTGCTCGACGTTAAGTGTTGGTTGTTACAGCGGGATTTCATTTCGATGACGTTGACTTGACGTAATCTTAAGCATGTAATCAGGAGGGCGTATCGAATTGAAAATTGAATATGCTTATTAATGACTTTTATGAAAATACAAAAAACTTGCTTGTTAATGGGAAAAGCCTACAGGATAAGAACTCAACAAAACACAAAGTTCATTCACTATTTTTAAGCGCCGCCATACCTATGACTCACACCGCTAAAACATAAAAAACAACCGCACTGAAACGAGAGCAAACAATCTGTCAACGCTCATCATCTGAATTATGACTGACAAGTGGCTCTCAAGAACGCCACGCCGACAGTCCGCGAGTAGGCTGATGGCTCTATGATTCGCGCGGCGGCCAGCGAAACTGCGTCTCGAGAACGGAGCAGACAGACAGCATAAGCAGCCTAAGGGGGGTTTGTGGACCGTGCGCCCTTGCAACTAGATAGTAGCTACAAAGCCAGCAACGTTGTCCGAGCATGGCATCCACGGTGGGAGTTCCGTGGTACAAATAGTGCAAATGAGTTGAGTATTGCCCGGGGCCTCACAAGTTCGCGCATAAGTAACCCAATTAAGGCAACGCCATACTGCCATCTTTAGATACACCATTTGTGCAGGAGAGGATGATGTAAGGCTCTGAAATGATTCTACTCGGTCGGTGCTCCAGTTTAAGGTCTTCCGTCCAGTGTGGAGCAGCGAGATAAATTATCTCCAGGGCAGCGAAATGTACTATTATTATTGTTTTAAAATGTATTCCATTTAATATCGGTTTTAGTTATTACCTCTCATGCAGGGCACCGACTGAGCCAGAGCAAGCAACCGAGCGTGTGAGTAATTATGATTCGTTTTGGTTTTCCACTTGAAATGGAAACGGCAAGCTGTCACATTAACATCTACATCAGATCCAGCGGACCAAATGCTGCACGTGCTAGGTAAATCTCCCGGGTTTTCTATTTTGACAACTTGTTTCAACAATTTGCCTACAATTGCAGACAAAACTGTGCCGACAAGCGGTGGAAGCATAATTTGCACGGTGCGCTGGGGCAGCCGTCAAAAATTTATTTGAATTTGAGAAATATTGGGAGAAACCAGTCCTGCCAGGGACTCGCCATTTGCATCACGGCGCCCGGTTGTAACTCAGCCGGGAGGGACCCCGTATGGTGGAATTGTGGCAATCGTAGCCACAATATCATTTTCTAGCGTTTATTTATTTTTATCTTTGAAATCAAATTAAGATAAAATTGCTCATAAAGTAACAGAGCGACTGTCCTACTGCTTGGCTGCTGCCGCCGCTACTCACGAAGCCGCGAATCTAGGTACAAACGTTACGGTCGGCCAGCTCGGCTCTCGGAGTCGGACCAGGTGGTTGATTTGCTTGTCCCATGTTCGCGAACCAGTGTATGTACATGAAAACATGAGCTGGCAAGCGATAATATTTGTCGGCGAAATCCATTCCGGCCCGGTTTGATCCGAGAGTCGTTCGCGTGAGCTGATAAATAGGCAATAAATCTGATTGATAAGATATTGACGCTAATCAGGTGAGATCTATCTATTAAAGGGCACGGTGTTTGAACTTTCGAAATGTTTGTGCAAGCGAGCCGTCAATTAACGACATAGTTCTCAAGAAAAACAACAGTTAAGAATATCCGACCACTGTCAAATTTTAAAATTTTTCGAAGACTGAAAAAAAAATTCTTCCGCTAAATATGGTGCTTATTACGGGAGTCACTTCACGGTGAAATCAGAGTGAAGTGAACAAAATCCTATTACGGGACTCACGTAAGTGAGAAAAACGTCGCAAAGTGACATCTGCCGCGGAATCTGGGTTATTATGGGTGTCATATCAGTGAAGTGAGAACGGAAAAAGTGACGTTTCGCGTGGAATTATTTCACGTCCATTTTGAACGGTGAAATGATTCCACGAAGCTGCCATAAGTCTTAAAGTTGATTGATTTGTGACCTAATGGTAAATATTGGATTTATTCTTCAGTAACGAAGCGAATCAGAGTTTGATCCGTGCCTTAAAGCGGTCAATTTTTCATTTTTTTGCCCGATGAAAAAAATGCAAACTAGTTCAGGAAATTTCGATGCCGAAAAAAACATTTTTTTTTTTTATGCCGAATGTTTTAGAAATGCAGAACACGTCAAGATCTGGTGTTATCTAAAAAAACGGAAAAAACGACTTTCTGGGACTTAGAGATTTTTGAGCTGGGAAACAATCTCATTTCACTTGTCCTATTCTCAATTTCACTTCACTGTCAATCTCACTACACGGAGGCAATTTTTGTCACCTCACTTGAGGTGAAATCGGGAATAGGTCTAAAAAAGTGAAGTGAGCGTGAGAGTGAAATATATTTCACCGTGAAGTGACTCCCGTAATAAGCACCTATATTTACATTTATTTTAGAACTCCGCTCTAGTACTTAATGACCTCAGGAAAAAGTTAGATTTATTTTGGCTGTTCAAAATAATTTCGTCCTAAAAATCTAGTTTTGCTTTGTGGGGTCGAAGATGTTTTTTTCGCTTTTGCTTCTTTTACTGTATTGGATATGGAAGATAGATCTGTTGTCTAATCATACTTAACAGTCTCATAGTTATAAACCCCAGCTATAGTTCTAAAACTGCAATCAAAGTTTAGATGTTAAGTGATTCCATACGACATCACCCATGTGAAATGGAGTAACGAATATATATATTGGAAGACACCTGCACATTCACATGAATGTATCAAAATTGAGATGTTTTCGATCTCATTTCGATTTGCAAAATGGAGACGATACGAAAGACGAAAATGATAATGATCAAAACAAAACAAATTGACAGTTACCTCTGGTATTGCGCACAGTAATGCAATTACGCCGAAGGAGTTATTAACATCGAATTCCGTCTTACGGCAACATAGGGGTGCAAATTGAAAAACCGAAAACGAAACAATCGATCAATTGGAAAACTCGCTAAGCGTCCATCAACACCGCCACGGAGCTTTTCAGCGCCTCAAAATCATTAAATTGAAGGAGTTAATATGTTTCTGCCACTCGTCAAAACATTGCTTTTAATGTTGAGAAGAGTTATGTTTTAAACCTGCTATTTTATATATTAAACGATTCTCCCGGGTTATGTCGTTACTAGCAACTGGCGGTTTAATCTGTAACGTTTGGACTTTTTCGAATGGTGATAAAAGCATAACATCGATAATAAAGTTGGTTAATTTTTCCATGGAAGGTAATTATATTAGCTCACTTACCAAAAAAATTCTACGCTCTTGCAGTTAACCGGAACATGCGCCATGGCGGACGAAAACATGCGTGTAGGTGTATTTTTGAGATATATCTTCGTTTTATTTATTGTAGCTCTACTGCTACAACTACAGAAATAGGCTCAACTCTAGATTGTATCCCCAGAGACGACATTGACTTCAGCTCATTCACGATAACCGACCGCCAAGTGGAAGCTGCAATCGACAAAATGAAATCCTCTTTCGCTCCTGGGCCTGATGGCATCCCTTCTTGCGTCCTAAAAAATGTCAAGCTGTATTCATACGTCCACTATGATTACTATTCAACTTGTCGTTTGGACAATTTGTTTTCCCTACCAGTTGGAAAATATCGACCATGTTAGACAAACGCAACGTGCAGAGTTACGGAAGGCATAACTCCCATTTGAGCTTGTTCAAAAGTATTTGAGATCGTTTTTTATGATGCACTTTTCGCTAGCTGTAAACACTATAAATCGATCGATCAGCATGGCTTTTATCCAAAACGTTATACCGCTAAAAACCTCGTTTAATGCACTGCAATGTGCCTAAAGAATTTGACTGAAGGAGCCCAAATTGATGCGGTTGATACTGATTTGAAAGCTGCATTTGGCTGCGTCGATCATGGTATCCTGCTCGCTAACATGGAGAAACTTGGGATGGCCCCTGCTCTGGCACTATGGATGAGGTCCTATTTGTTATATCGTACACTCTACGTAAAGATTGAATCACAGCATTCTGCTCATTTTTCGAATGTATTAGACGTTTCGCAAGGCAGTTATTTAGGACCACTGTTTTTTGCGTTGTACATAAATGACGGGTTAAAATAGTTCCAGATGCTATAAGGTCATAGCAAAAGCGAACCGACGGCTCGGTTTTATTTTCAAGGTAGCCTCGGATTTTCATGATCCACTGTGACTTCGATTATTATACTATTCTCTGATGCGATCTGTTCTTGAAACAAACTCCGTAGTGTGGTGTTCATTTAACGCAAACTGGATTGCAAGAATTGAATCCGTGCAATGGAAATTTGTACGGAACGCTTTACGTTTTCTTTCGCGGCGAGACCTGCATTAGCTACCGGCGTAGGGGTAAACAGGGTAAGACCGCCCTGCGGGGTAAGACCGCCCACCGTAGTTTTACTACCAAGTTATAAAATAATTGAAAAATTTCTTTAACGTGTCTATTACAGTATAATTACATAACATTTTGCACGTTTTTCTGTTTTGATAGTGCACGAACGGTCGCAGAAATAATCAAAAACAACCTTTCAGCTGGCAACCGTAAATGCGCTATTGTTTTGTGGCAACGGGACTTAAGGTTTTTCAGTCTAAAAATCTATTGTTTTGTTCGTGAATATACGTTTAATCGCTTGCCTGAATCTATCTTCTTTCGGAAATATCGAAGGCCGTGAGTAATCTTGTAAATTTGACTACTTTTTCGGTCAAATATGAAAATGTTCCACTGGGGGTAAAGTCGCCCACTATACAAGGGGTAAAACCGCCACGAATCCAACTGTTTGTTGTTTTACTTTAAGACCCAAATGCCTCGACACTACAAAGGGAATATTTACAGGATCAGTAAAGCAACTTCAAGCCACATAAGACATCGATGTTAATCGACCATTTTCGATTTGGTTTAAGCTTTTCTAGTAATATATTTTAACAAGACTTATTTTTGAAATAAGTAAACCTGTGTGAAAATGGTGCTAATGAACCAAAATAATTTTAGAGCCAGGACGGTTTGTTTGATAGGTATGACGTCTCCGGCAGAATTGAAAATAGTAGTTTTTTACTTTCGAAAAAAGTACACACTCTAAAAAAATTTAAAGAAAAAATATGGAAATAGAATTAAAAATATATTTTTTTTCAATTTTTTTTGAAAAAAACATGTTTTTGCCTGTAAAATCTACAAAAGGTAAGCGTAAATTTTATGGTTGTTGGATCATGGAGTAATAGAAATATTAATAGCTCAATTTTTGTGAAGAATTTTTTTTGACGGTTTATTTGGTGTATAGAGTCGTTGGTAATTTTGTTTTTCAAAAAAAAAAAAAAAAAAAAACAGAAAATTTAAAATATAAATAAAAGAAATAATAATTATTAGTATTTTTCTATACATAATAAGTCTTCAAAAGAATCATACAGATAGGTTTAATGAGTTTTAATTTTTTGCTTAAAGATAGGTATATTATGAATTCAATATCTTGAAAACCCGCAATTCTGAAAAATCTATTTATTTTGAAAACCAAAAAAGTTACCTAAACATTGATCTGAACTTGAATAATCAGAAAACAAAATAAGTTGAAACTTAGAAATTTTTTTTTCAGATTTTTCACAGTGTATATTTTATTTAAAAAGAAAAAAAATACCATCTACAACTTTGTCAGAGACACTATTCCGGTAAAATCAACCGTTTCGGCCCTAAAAATATTGTTTATCCTCAAAAAATGGTGGGCGATCTTACCCCGCTGGTGGGCGGGCTTACCCCGCATGAAAAAGATCTGCACATTTTCAATGAAATTTGAAAATTTGAAAAAAAAAGCTGGAAAATAAACAAAAATATTTCAGTTCTTATTTTTTAAATGCGGGTATTGAATAGAAGAACCTCTTAGCGAAGAAAAAATGAAATTGCAGCCGCAACTTTTTTTTCTATAAACAGAATTGCTTAAGGGGGCGGTCTTACCCCGCTTACCCCTACTAGGATCGCTGCCAGCTTGAAGGCATGGAAACACTGCAGCAAAGACGCTTCGATGCACAGGCTGTGTTTGTCTTCAAAATTTTAAGCGGTGAAACCGAACCGAAAATTTTGTTGCGATTAAATCTGTGTTCTCCGGAAAGGTAATTAACAAGAAGGAACTTCGGAGCAAACTTCCTTCGCGGAGGAAGGAAAATATTAAGTGCTCTGTCAGTCGTTAAGACTCGTCGTTCATCATCACCGCAACGTCGCGATTTGCCGGGAAATTCGGCTTGACCATCTAATTCAGCCGCTGCCGCTTCGTCGTTGTCTGCAGCTTTGAGACCAGAGTACGGGACTCCCGCTTCCTGACATGTATGTCCATGTTCACCAGGTAGTTTTTCACTGTTTGACCGATTGCACCAATCTCCCGGCCAAGCGCACGCAGCTGTGTGGCAACTTTTTTCCATGGTCTTCCTCTTCAGCATCCTTTGGAGCTCCTTGTCACTTAGGATCGTCGGTCGTCCGGAACCGGGCTTTCTTCCGATGCTCTGATTGTTGTCCCCAGATTTTGTAGATGCCGGAACGGGCGTATCCAGCGTACACAAAATGTTGCACAATGTCCGTTTTTGACTCGGTGGGATACTGTTCTTTGAAAGCGCACACTTTTGAACGGAGTAGCTTCACTGTTTACGCCATCATGGTTGGAGTTCGACTGATAGAGCTGTCAATTTTTTTTTTCTGCGGGCTCATGGGTTACTATGATTGATGCTGCATGATTAGTTTCGTCAGTGCGTGTGAAGTGGAGCATCCTACGCGGGACGTCCCGGGATGGAATTTCCCGGGAAAATTCAATTACTCGGGATTCCCGTTTCCCGGGATTTTTTTTTAATCTAATCTCGGCATTCCGGAAAATATGTTCTGCAATGAAAATTATTGGTAAATCGAGCTAAAATTTAGATCCTTTCGAAATTTAATACTACGCGTCATCGCTTCCGCTTTCTGACATTGTAAATACGGTAAACAAACCTATAGTGGACCCCTTTCTTATTAACCTATAGTGGACCAACTGTCAAATTAACTCAATTTTTCTCAACAAAAATCGGATTTTATAAATGTTTGTGGTGCAGATTGGCTGGATAAGATGTCTCCTGATGGAAGTTTCCTGAAAATCCCTCGAGTTTTCGTATAAATTGAGTTAATCTGGCGAGTGGTTCACTATAGAAAAAGGGTCTACTATAGGTTGATTTACCCTATTCAGCAGTTTGTTTTCAAAAAATAATAATTTTTTTTTATTGTTCTAGTTTTAGACTTCAAATCATCTCAGTACCTACAGTGTCGGACAAAACGTTAAGACCACTCCAATGCAAAAAATTCAAATAAACTTTCAACTGCCAATTCATATATAGTATATGCGAAACTGAGCGGCGAGCACTTATACTAGAATTACAACTTTGAAAACCGCAAGTTTAACGCAATCAAAGCAACCCATTTCAGCAAGACGCACTGATAGCTGTCAAAGGTTGAAAACCGGTGCGACAAAATTTAGGACCAGTTCCTCGTTTCGTCTGTTTCGAGTGTTATTTCGATTGATTTTTGAAGAAAACTGATTATTTCTCGGTGATATTTTGTATTTTCGGGTCCTGGTAAGTGTTCATCATATGAACAAGAAGTCTGTGAGGTCTAAATTCTCAAATTCCAGTTGCAGTCAACGAAAAATGGATCGCGCTCAGAATTGCACAGAAACATCGATTGGATCGGTCCGGAGAAGCAAAAGAAGTGGCGAAATATTCTGTGGTCGGATGAGAAGAAGGTAAACCTCTTCGGCTCGGACGGAAAAACTTGGGTCCATCGCCCAATAGGCTGCACTTACATGCTCCAGTATACCACGAAGACATTTAAGCAAGGAGGAGGTAACTTTATGGTGTAGGGGTGCTTCTCCTGGTACAGGTTGGCCCCCTGTACTGGGTGGATAAGCTCATGGATCAGTACCTCTACGCCAAAATCCTAAGGGATGTTATGCTGCCACATGCCGAATGGGAGATGCCCCTGAAATGGCAATTCATGCAGGATAACGATCTGAAGCACACCGCTAGGACCGTCAAAAACTGGCTCCAGGAGAACAAAAACGACGTCATGAAGTGGCCAGCACAGTCTCCGGATCTGAACCCTATAGAGAACCTATGGGAGATCGTGAAAAGGTCGGTGTACATGGAGAAGTCGAAAAATAAGCAGCAACTGTGGGATAGGATCCAAGCCTGTTGGTACGCCATCCAGGTCACCACGTGCCAGAAGCTGGTGGAATCCATGCCGAACCGGATGCGTGAAGTGATGCGTAACAAAGGTTACACGACCAAGTATTAACCGTAGAAGCTTTTCACGGTATTAATTTGCTTGTTTCATTTTTTTTTACCACGCGTCTTTTTAGTTATTAAGTATGCATGAAACGCATTTTCAATGAACTACTATTGTTTCAACTACATATGTTATAAATTTCTTCGGACAATGCAAATTAGTTATTAAAAATTGATTGAAGCACTGGATTAGATTTTTCATCTCCTAGTTTTGTCACTTCTTTTTTTGTTTGAGCACTGGTCTTAATGGTTTTTCTGACACTGTATATTCATCTCACCGCGCCTATTTGATCAATTTATCGTTAAACTTTACCATATTTTCAACGTAAAACTTTCAACTAATTGACAAAATCGAGAAGCAAATAGATTTACTTTAAAAAATTTGTAGAAATTTGACGGTAAATTGGTTAAATGAGAGATATAAGATGAATTTAGGTGCTGCCAGCTCGGTCCGATGTATGCCAGAGAACTATGTATAGCAGAAAAGTCAAAAATTTCAGAGATGGTAAAAATGTCATACTGAACTCGTTTGTTTCCATCTCGTCCTACTTGTTCTAATAGTTATAGTTTATGATATTCGTAAAGTGCGTATAGTTTTCTTATGAGTGGTTTACAATACGATATGAATCATGGTTTGAAGTTTTTTGCAAATTTTCAATTAATATTGTCTATTTTTTATTTGGAAGTTTCGAGCATCATTGGTGTAAATATCAGATCGAAAATCATCCTAGAGCGAACCTCATCTTCATTAAATGTTCGACGAGTACCTTCCTCATCAAATTGGTCACGTTTTGTTTGAGGATGACAGCACAGGAAAGTTAAATAGATGCATTGTGTCGACTAAGTGCAGCAGCGAGGAAAACCAACCCAAAGTCCGGCGAAGGGTGTACACGTGGAAAAGTAAATATTCGATTTTTCGTTTATCCAGCAGCTAGGAAAGTAATGATCACCGGAAGCGTTTTATTGCGCCCGTGAGTTGGTTCGTGCTTGGCGTCACCCGTGGTAGTGGAGGAATAATTCACACTTTAGCGCTTCTTATTCTGTTTCCACTTCTTAATGGTTGCCATCTCGTGCGCTGGCGGGGGCCACGTGACCGAACGTCGGCTGACATTTAATTCTTTGCATGCACAGGACCCTCATTCCCAGTGCTGTGCTGCGCTTTGCGTTGCGCTGGCTGGTGATGAAGTTGCACAAACTGTTAGTTTGCTTCATTTTCTTAATTTGGTAATGCCTTTGCGTCGCACCCGTAGGACTATCGGATTACAGTTTTTATCGGCATATGAAGATCGCACCCCGTCGTCGGCTGTGTGGAAAAGGAAGCAACCGCGGCTCGATGGTAGATTTGGGTTGTTGATTTTGCTTCTCTTGATGCAATTTTTCACATTTTCACATTGATAAGTAGCCGCGAACGGGTTCCTATGCGATCCGATCCGAGCGGTGCCGGTCCACGGTATGGAGACATGATTGCGTGTAAGCGAATTATAAATCTAAATTAGCCCGTTCGGCAAAGGCAAATAATGTCAATGATTAATCGGGATTTTTTTTCGCATTAGATATTTAATTAGCAAACAAATATATGTGCCACTCGGGGGCAAACACGCGAACGAACCGTTTCAAGCTGCGCCGCTTGCCCACTCGTTGAGGAAGTGATTTATGGAGTTGATAAAAAGGTTGTTAATTGATTCCAGTGCACGATTATATAGGGACATTGAGTCATTTGGCAGCGTTTATCAAGATCACAGAATGTTTGTTTGGTTATTTGATTTTTTTTCATGTCATGAGTAGTACTTGTACGGTTTTTTTTTATTATACACTAGTCAATTTTTCGTTGTTTTTGTAAATGTCATTACCCTAGTTTCGAGTTTGCTGCCAACAAAACCTATAATTGTCTGCTATCCTTGCAAGGAAATCTTTTTCATCTCGTCATCATGGCTAAGATTTATTGCACCACAATTATTGTATCACCGTACGTACGAAAAGCGAAAGCCCGAAGAGTGCTTATACCCACAAGATCTACTTGCACTGCACAGATGAAAAAGATTAAGCCAGTGCACCTAAGTGCCCAACTCGAAAAACGCACAAACAAAGCGATCCGAAAGGACCGCTGAAAAATCGAAACTGTAACTTGTGTTTAGCCCAGTTTTCAAATTTTCCCGCTATACATTTCAATCTGTGGGAGGGTCCCGCGTAAACCGTTCCACCCGAAGGCCAAACAAAAATCCCGGCCCCGCCACACCGGGAATAATTCAGAAAAATCACTTTTTAATTAAATCAGTTGCAAAATGTCAGATGCCCACGGCAGTTTGCGCAGTTCGGCGGTGAAAAATTTCTCTCCGAAAACCGAAACGACCTCGGGAGAAATTATGCGTTTCTGCTCGATCGGCGCAAGGCGCGCAACCAGCCGCGAACGCGTTTTGCGAACCCTCGCAGGGGAAATATTTTATGATCCGAAACGATACATTAATTATGACATCAAGATAAAAATTAAGAAATTTCTTCTGTGATGAATCGGTTTTAAATATTAATAAATTGCAGTTTCCAAAACGGCCACAAAATGATTCGTTTATGCGTCCCGTGCTGGGACCGAACTGAGGCGGGGTGACTGAGGCTGGCGTGCAGAACGTCCTCCGGACTGTTCGAAATCGTAAGCGTAAACACAATAAATATGCACACACACACTGGATTCTGCTTGAAAAAAAAAAAAAAATCGTTCATGCACAGTACGAAGCGAGTCAATTGTCAGTTGGTAGAATAACAACATTTATTATATTTCAAAAATCAGACTGAAACCGTCGGCGAGGGCTACCAAAAGCAAGAGTACTTTTTAGTATTAGTAACTGGGTTATAGTTTTTCTCACAGTGTCATGAATAAACTGGGAAATGCCCTTTCCCCGTGCATCATCTGTTATTTTGTACTGAAAACAGAAAAAAGTGTATCCAAAAACTATAAACGCATGTGTGGCTGGGCTGTTTTTTGTGTACATTTTCTCTCGCAGAGCATATATCATTCGCATTGGGTTCGCTTTTCGCAAAGAGACGCTCGTACGCGGTATTTTTTGGTGCTTTTGCCTATATCTTCCCCTCGGAGTAGCCTCGATGCGGACAGGAGATTTCATCGTTATCTCCGGTATAAATCAGTTATTGAATAATCACCTGTAACCTGTAATCAATAAGTCGTCGGGTGTACGGAAAGGGGCTATTTATTCACATAACTCCGGTACGGATGTATGAAGCCACGAAGGCATTTAGTGTTACGTCCTCTGGAAGGCGCTGAGTCCTGTTGGTTTTTCTTCGACGCAAATTTATTTTGAATTGGTTGAAAATGAGTTGGAACAAATTTTCGATTGAAAATTGGTCAAAAATTGACAAAATTGATGGACTTTGAAAAAAAAAATGCAGCTGGCCTTTCAAATATGATAAATAGTTGTAACAAATAGTAGGAGAAGTAAAAAAATAAATTAGTTATTAAGACAATAATGGACTCTAAAACCCATTGGCTGATATTCATTCTCATTATTGGAATGGTGGTAACTCGAGCACCAGAACGTATCGCAAAAATGGTTCGTTAGAAAGAAATTTTCGTTCCGACGTTAATCAATTTAAGCATGATTTTTATTGATCACCTTCTCCTTGATAGAATCGGGCTGGTGTTTTCTACCTTCAAGGTTAACATTCATCAATTAACAAACTAAAAAAAAATATTTAAGGCCTACCTTTGTGTTGGACCACGTTAACCTATTTGGCACAAGTTTCTCGTACGTGATGGATTTTGTCCAAAAAAATTGTTTGTGAAAATTTACTTTTTGAAAACGAAAATTTTACCAATAAAATTTTCATAATTTATTGAGCTTTTAAATGTTGACTTTTAACGCATTATAGAATGATTACAAAATCGATGAAGAAGGCTTTTGTCATGCTCGTATTGAAAAAAAAAAATCAAATCTATAATAATTTATATATTTATGCAACTTTTCATCCCATTACTTACTTTACTTTACTTTTATCGCGACAGATCATTGAGATCCTATGCCGAATCCAGAATACGTCTCCACAAAACTCGGTCTTGGGCTACTACTCTCCAGTCTCCCCTAACATCCGCTGCTCTGGTATCCTCGTCGACAGCACACATCCAGCGCGTGCGAGGTCTGCCTTGAAGGTGTCGGCCTCTATCCGGTTCCCTGCTAAATATTATCTTTGCCGGTCGCTCATCCGCCATCCGTGGTACATGGCCAGTCCACTGAAACCTGCCGTGTTTCATCAGCTTGACAATATAAGCGTGTTTGTATACTTCGTTCAGTTTGCGTCCGAGTATTGATCGCTGGATTCTACTGTCGAAGACCCCAAGCGCTCGTCGATCGGCCTCCTTTTACGCCCACGATTCATGTCCGTAGAGCGCCACCGGGAAAATCAGAGTCCTTAAGAGCGCAAATTTTGAACGAATCTGTAGGCTACGGGACCTAAGCTGGCTACGCAATCCGTAATAAGCTCTATTCGCCGCCGCAATCCGTCTCTTCACCTCGCGGCTCACCTCGTTGTCACATGTCACGAGAGTACCAAAATAAACAAATTCGCCGACCACTTCGAAAGTATTCCCATCCATCTCCACCGCAGAACCAACACCCGTACCCGAACTACCACGCTCTCTGCCAGCCACCATGTACTCGTTTTGGCAGTGTTTATGGTGAGTCCAATTCTCGCAGCTTCCCTTTGAGAGCCGTAAAGGCCTCCTCAACTGCTCTACGGTTAACACCAATTATATGAATGTCGTCCGCAAAGCCCAGAAGCATGTGAGACTTAGTGATGATGGTGCCGCTCCTCTGCACACCTGCCCTTTGTATAGCACCTTCCAAAGCTATGTTGAACAGCAAGTTCGAGAGCCCGTCATCCTGCTTCAGACCATCCAACGTCACAAACGCGTCCGAAAATGCACCCGCTGTCCTGACGCATTTTTTTTAAATAAGGGGGGGGGGATGTTTTGTGATGAATTAATTATTTACTTATATTTATTTAAAATTATTGTTGTGTGTTCTGCCGCAAAGGGTGACATATCAACACTACTGTCCTGACGCATGATGTGAAACCCTCAAGCGTCGCACGTAACAGTTTAATTAGTTTTGTTGGGAAACCATGTTCTAGCATTCTTTGCCAAAGCTCGCTGCGTTTCACTGTGTCGTACACCGCCTTAAAGTCAATAAACAGATGATGCGTCTGCAAGATGTGTTCTCGAAATTTGTCGAGAATCTGTCTCAAGGTAAACATCTGGTCCATTGTAGATCGTCCCACTCGAAAACCGCATTGCTATTCGCCAACAAAGGCTACCTGCAACGGCCTTAGTGGCTGGAACAGGATACGGGAGAGAATTATTTCATCCCATTATTATTATATTTATCTAAATTTATTCTGAGTTATTTTAACCCTCTAATGCCCAAATTAATTTTTAGACGGACTTCGAAAAAATCGGTATGAAGCTTTATAAACATTTTTCAAGTTCTCATTGAAGCTTTTTAGAGGTTCAACTGAAGACCGTCTGAAGCGGCACTGGGCACTAGAGGGTTAAATTTGATTCTGTGAAAACAATCAACAAAAACATTCTGAGTTTTTCCAAAGGGGGCATTCTGGATAAAAATGTGAGAAAGAGGACTGGCCCCAAGGCTAGTTTAAAATGTGTGTTGTAACTTTACGTGATGGAACAAAAACTGTTTTCTTGTAGAAGAACTGCTCCATTATTCATCTCATTAAGCCGATATTCACAAAGAATGCACGAATTGAACATAAAATTTTCGTCGTAGCAGGTTACCTACATATACGCTGTAGTTGTTTACTTGCAAAAATGGTAACCTAGGTAATCAATTCAGTGCTGTCGGGTTATGTCAATTATGTTGGAATAATTCAACATTTTCAGTATGATTTTTTCGTATTAACAGAAACTGATTTGGCAACCGTTGTAGCCGTATAGAACAATGCGCGAATTTTGTTTTATGAGGTAGGTGATTGAATTAAATAAGTTTTCGAGTGCAGATGCCCGATTATAATATCGAATTTAGTGCTGTAAAGTGAGTTTTTGAGGATTATACTTTATGAGGAATCTAATGCGAACTAAGAAAAATCCATTCAATGGATTAGCAGTTTGGTTTAAGAAGAAAATATGCATTTTTCCTGTTTTCAATTGTGTTTTCATGTTGTATGAGATTTATATATGGGCTAAGATGAATAATGGAGTAGTTGCCCTATAATTATATTATTGTTAGTGATAATGCTAGGTTTAGGTTTTACTTCTAACCGGAATAGCGAAGAAAATAGTCGGCAGGCCATTTTGTGCGAGAGAAGTAATTCATATTTTTTCGATTTTTTGTTCATTTTGAAGTTGTCGCACATATTGAACACGGAAAAACAAACCATTTTGCAGACTTGAGTTTGAGGATTACAGGTGGAAAAAGAATGGCTTCGATTTTCAATGGGTTAGATATGATATTTTCTCTATAATTATGTTGGTATAATCTATGATAATGCTAAATGACAACATATTGAAATGCCGAAATACAGTATTAATAGTGACGAAAAGCAAGCATTTTCGGTCTCTGAAAATCAGCTCATTAAAAACGTGCTTGAAATTTTATATAAAAATGGTAAAAATGGTGCATCGAAAATGAAAATTCATTGAAAATCACTGCAATAACTTTTCTATAACGATTTTGCTATATTTTTAGCTCAAGCTTAATTCCTCACTCGAAAGTGAATCGCAACGATCTTGACTCGTATCGTTATACAATTCTGAATGTTTTTTTTTGTTCCTTTTTCCCGCATCACCGAAAAATGCCTATTATGTATTTGATAACAGGTATGTTGGAACAAGTATATTAAAAATACTCATTGATTAGATTAAAACAACAAGAAACCCCATTTTCATGAACCATGAGATTACATTTTTACTTTATTTTCACTCTATTTACCTTTTATTAGATTTACTTGCACCAAACATATTTGACACCGCGTAGAAATAATTTTTAAAACCGCGTAAAAATCGCACAAATAAAATCGCTTAAAAAACTGCATCAAAATAACCCTCATGTAAAAAAACAGAGTATGGTCGATAAACAGTAAACGGCTAATCACCTCTCGAGACCAAGATAAAAAGTGAATCTCAGAAAACATATTTCAGAGGTTGAAATGACGAACACCAAATTAATGAGACGTGAGGTACTCGAAGCAGTTTGTATTTTTTCTGGAAGATAACAAGGGAACAAATTCAAAACTTCCCAGAAGGGCGAATTTTTCGACTTGACTTAAAATAACAAAAAAAAAAAAAAATTTTTCTGCCATCACAGATTTGAAACAAACTCCATATATCCCATTTCTAGACAGTAAACCCCACCGCCAAGTTCAAGTTTCGCAAAAACCGTTCCTCAGCCGTTGCTGGCTGATCAATCAATGCTAGCCGCGTTATGCAGCTCCGGCGGAGAAAAAAGGTCAGCCCGAGCTAATAAACTTGCTCAACAGCACGTGCACCGTGTCGAGCGAGAGGAACATTTTTCGAACATGCAAGCTTTTTCTACTTTTTTTACTGCTTTCCTAGGCGGATGGAAACATTCACCACACTCTGCCGGGGCACACGATTTTGTCGCCAAACGAAGGTAATTTATAGCGGGTAGCACAAGGTAGCTAATTAAGAAAAATCGATTGCTAGGAAAAAATGGTAACGCTTCGTCACTTGTTGCTCAAAGAAGCGGCTGAAAGGTCGAACGACTATAAAATGATGTAGTAGGACGATGCCGATGCCAGGCGGTGTTACCTTCTTCTAAGCCGATTTGCCAGAAAATTAATAAAGACTCTGAACTATAAAAAAAAATTGTTGCAGAAGCGCACGCGAGCAAGTCGTGATGGATCGAAAAAAAACGAAAACATTCCTGAAAAACATGCTTTTTACCCTATAACTTCGAAGCGCCGAACAGCGAAAAGGGGAGCTCCATACTTCAATCGATCACTTTCGTCTTCCAGACTGGCAAAACTTTTTGACGTTGGACTAACGTCTATATCGAAGTTAGGCACCTGAATTTGAAAATCTAGTAATTCAACCGGGGAAAACCAGGGAAAAATGGTCAGGTTTTGAGCGCTTATATATCAGTCATTTCTTTTCAGAATTTCGAGGTTTTGGCATCAACCGATCAGAAATTCTTTTACGGTTGAATTTATGTAACAAAAATAACCTATTTCTCGAGATACACTATTGAAAAATTGATAAATCACATCGATTGTCTAAATCATACCGAGCAACCAATCACCACCTCTCTTCACAAGCACAGTCGACACTAACGGATACAACCGATCTGACTTTGTAAACAGTCTCACAGCTTTTAACCAATAACGAGCTCGCTTTCGGTAGCTGCAACAGGTGTTTCAACACCGTTTTTAAATGCTTCTTTTATCATTACCACTGAACAGATTCTAAACACCAATGGCTTGATTGATAGGGGAAATATTGCGCAAGATTGTCATATAATAATTTAAATATGTTTTCGATACTAAACTAGTTAAAAGTTGTGTTAAAAGTCGTGCACATTCAACCAATCACAAGCTCGCTTCTTGTTTGCTCGCGGATGGATTTTTGCTTTGGGCTATATAATAGCCTGTGTCGTCCCATAGCAGTCATCAGTTAACATGTGAAAGGCCACCAGGCCGGTCTTGTATAATCAGCAGCGGTGGCTGATTCCAGCGGCCAAACTGAGCTGCAGCAGAACCAGAGCGGTGGTATCAGGCAGCAGCGGCGGAGGTAGTGGGAAGCTGCATTTCTTCATTCAGTTCGGTGCTCCTTCGATCTGAGTTGGACCCCACCAGCGGTAATCCAATTCAGATATCGTTGGGTGAAAACGTTGGGTGTGTGTGCAGTGTGCACATATAGCGTATGTGCATCTGTATTGCTATGACATTTGCGATGATAGGGATGGCGCTGTTGCGTGTGTATGGCTAGCTATAGCGTGTGTAAGACACTAGCATGTGTAGCATATTATGGCTATTGCGTGTATATCTTCAGCGTGTGTACGGATAGTTATAGCTTGTGTGTGGATAGCTGCTGCGTGTGTAATGATTAGTTATAGCGTATGTATGGATAGTAATAGCACATGGTTGGATAGCTTATGCGTGTGTATAGATAGTTGTATCGGATGTATGGAAAGGAATAGCGTGTGTATGGATAGCTATAGCTACAGCGTGTGTATGAATAGTTTTAACGCGTGTTTAGATAGTTATAGCATGTGTGTGAATAACTATAGCGGGTGTTTATCGAAGATTATTATTGTCATTGAAAATATTAAAACGTCTTAACGAACACAGTTGTGAATTTGATTTTACAGCAGCGATTTTAACTTCTTCAGCCAGTATTTATTCATCGAGGAAAAATTACTACCTATGAATGATCAACACTTATTTACTAGAAATTTGATTTAGATCAAAACGGGTTCTTTTGAGTATCATAAGTTATTGGTAAAAAGAGTTGCAAGTTTTCTCAATGAGCATTCATAAAATTTTCGTTTTTGTTTCTCGGTGCGCGGTTTTGATTTTGTTTCTCGCACACAGAGAAAGAAACAAACTTGTCGCTATCGTGAAAAATAACAAAACAATTAGAAATGCTCTAAATCACAACTGAAGAAGTTAAGATATTTTCCTGTCACTCGCCCAAACCTTGATAACAACTACCGAAAAACGTGTGATTGAGCTCTTGCTATATTGAGTTATTGAACCAAACGTTTTTTTCTTTTCAAATACATGAAGTTATATGCTGGGCTGGAACTAACCTAGCATGAGTTTTATCGATTAAATGTCAAACAATTTTCAAATTTAAAATTTTCGGTTGAATCGTTCTGGGCTCCAATTTCAGATAGTTTCGTAAAGTTTGCTTTTTGCTTAGATAGGAAAATTTTACCAATTCGCTCAATTAAATGATTGTCTTGGTAGTGCAGCAAACAAAGGGTTGATTCGAATATGTATGAAATGACAGCGATTAAATAAAAAATATCCATTCTTTTAGTATATAATTTTATTTATAACGTTTTAACGTCTCAGCATCCAGAAATGCACTGTTAGATAAAATTGCAGCAAATACTAGAGTTGCAATTCTGTAATTGTTTTAATGGAATATAAGCATACCGTAGTCCAACGTCATGCGGTCGTGTCTTGAATACCACCCTCCTACTTTTTTCATTACGGAATAGTAGGCTATGAACTATTTTTTATTTGCTTCTGCTTCTCTCTTGGCTTCAGGCCTAGGTAGGCCCATCTCGCCATTTGTTGTTTTTATTCTGTTTGTGCTTTTGCGCGATGGTTGGTCGATTATGTTTTGTCTTTAACTGTATTTAAACCGTTACTTTTATTTCGTTCAAAAAACTTGTTATTTGCTTTAGCTCTTGTTCCTTCAGATCTGTGAAAATCTCTATCATTTTGACGTTGGACTAACGTCTATATCGAAGTTAGGCACCTGAATTTGAAAATCTAGTAATTCAACCAGGGAAAACCAGGGAAAAGTGGTCAGGTTTTGAGCGCTTATATATCAGTCATTTCTTTTCAGAAATTCGAGGTTTTGGCATCAACCGATCAGAAATTCTTTTACGGTTGAATTTATGTAACAAAAATAACCTATTGTTCGAGATACACTATTGAAAAATTGATAAATCACATCGATTGTCTAAATCATACCGAGCAACCAATCACCACCTCTCTTCACAAGCACAGTCGACACTAACGGATACAACCGATCTGACTTTGTAAACAGTCTCGCAGCTTTCAACCAATAGCGAGCTCGCTTTCGGTAGTTGCAACAGGTGTTTCAACACCGTATTATAATGCTTCTTTTATCATTACCACTGAACAGATTCTAAACACCAATGGCTTGATTGATAGGGGAAATATTGCGCAAGATTGTCATATAATAATTTAAATATGTTTTCGATACTAAACTAGTTAAAAGTTGTGTTAAAAGTCGTGCACATTCAACCAATCACAAGCTCGCTTCTCCTTTGCTCGCGGATGGATTTTTGCTTTGGGCTATATAATAGCCTGCATCGTCTCATAGCAGTCATCAGTTAACAAGTGGAAGGCCACTAGAACGGTCCTGATTAATCAGCAGAGGTGGCTGATTCCAGTGGCGGAACTGAGCTGCAGCAGAACCAGAGCGGTGGTATCAGGCAGCAGCGGCGGAGGTAGTGGGCAGCTGCATTTCTTCATTCAGTTCGGTTCCCCTTCGATCTGAGTTGGACCCCACCAGCGGTGATCCAATTCAGATATCGTTGGGTAAAAATCACAGGAGGGTTGTGTGCAAAGCCACGACCGCAAGGATGAAGTAGAATACTTTTACAAGAAAGATAACCTGGCTGCTTGCATGTCAGTCATTTTTTCTAGTACAAAAACGTTGACTAATCAGATCAATCGAATTTTGCGCTTCAACAAGGATTGACCATTTTTAATAATATAGTAAGTTGCTTGTCATGATCGGGGCGTAACAATTTTTAAATTTTGGTTATGCGAAAAATTAATTTTTATACAGATAATTAAAATTTTTCGGATGTCGTGCTGATGGAAAACATAATTTAGTACGTTCTGAGATAAAGTAAAATTTATAACTTTTACAAATTTAAAGATGTAAAATAACTCAAGAGAAAATATTAACTCTTCAATCATCCGGTTTTTAATTTCATCCTGAAAAGGATAATTTGTTGTTCGATTCAATATCGGATAAGACACCGATCACATCTTGGCGTTATCACGGACAGTGCGATTAAAGTATTTCTTGTGATAAAATAAACAGTGAAAATCTGATTTAACACTCAAAACTAGACGGCTCATGTGTTGTCAAAATGAGTCAATTTTTCATTGAATGCATTTACTAGTGCCCGCTATCGCACAGTGCCTCACTGCATCAGCTGCTATGGATGCTGATATCCGCTGCAACTGCTACGCTATCCGTAACCATGCCACAGTTGTGGCTGTATATCGCTGGTATCCACTGCACTGCTGCTGCTAAGGGAGGACTGCTGTTGTCGCTGTCTAGAACTATTATGAGCGGCTTCGGTTGAAACAGGCTCTTATATAGGCCAAAAAGTATAGTTTAAATTGCAAGGTATATGATTCTGTCGACCGTGCTTGGGAAGCAGTCATGTGAAGACCAATCAGAGGTCGAATTTTTCGTTTTTGCAAAGCTTAACTATTTTCAATAGTTCAATAGTTTGGATAATAAAATTACAATTATCTTCATTTTGGAAGAATCTTAGAAGATTTTTCAATCTATTGCTGCAAGAACGAAGGGAATTCATAGAATACTAACCGATTTATTCGCATTTGAAATTGGACATATTTTTCACTTTTTTCGGTTTTAGATTTTAATTTCACATCGCTATGTAGCCGAACTTCCTGAGAGAAGTATTCTACTTCAAAACAGCCAGAAACTGCACGAGCCAGCACCGCCACTAGGAAAGCTACCTCCATTTAGTGTGTTTGCAGTGTGCACATATAGCGTATGTGCATCTGCATAACTATGACATTTGCGATAATAGTGATGATAGCTAACCAACCCATGTGTATTGAGAGCTAGAGCTGTTGCTAGCTATAGCGTGTGTAAATCAGGTATTAGACGAAGAAAATATTTGCTATTTTTGGTACGGATTTTATTTTGTGCAAATAAAATTCGTACCAAAAATAGCAAATGTTTGCTTCGTCTAATACCTGCTTAAGACATAGCATGTGTAGCATATTATGGCTATTGCGTGTATATCCAGCGTGTGTGTGGATAGCTGCTGCGTGTGAAATGATTAGTTATAGCGTTTGTATGGATAGTAATAGCACATGGTTGGATAGCTTATGCGTATGTATAGATAGTTGTATCGGATATATGGATAGGAATAGCGTGTGTATGGATAGCTTTAGCATGTGTGTATAAAAAGATACAGCGTGTGTATAAATAGTTTTTACGTGTGTATAGATAGTTATAGAATGTGTGTGGATAACTATAGCGGGTGTGCATCGAAGATTATTATTGTTATTAAAAATATTAAAACGTCTTAACGAACACAGTTGTGAATTTGATTTTACAGCAGCGATTTTAACTTCTTCACCCAGTCTTAATTCATCGAGGAAAAACTACTGCCTATGAATGATCAACACTTATTTACTAGAAATTTCATTTAGATCAAAACAGGTTCTTTTGAGTATCATAAATTATTGGTAAAGAGAGTTGCAAGTTTTCTCAATGAGCATTCATTAAATTTTCGTTTTTGTTTCTCGGTTCGCGGTTTTGATTTTTTTTCTCGCACACAGAGAAAGAAACAAACTTGTCGCTATCGTGAAAAATTACAAAACAATTAGAAATGCTCTAAATCACAATTGAAGAAGTTAAGATATTTTCCTGTCACTCGCCAAAACCTTGATAACTACTACCGAAAAACGTGTAATTGAGCTCTAGCTATATAAGGTTATTGAAATAAATGTATTTTTGACGTTGGACTAACGTCTATATCGAAGTTAGGCACCTGAATTTGAAAATCTAGTAATTCAACCGGGGAAAACCAGGGAAAAATGGTCAGGTTTTGAGCGCTTATATATCAGTCATTTCTTTTCAGAATTTCGAGGTTTTGGCATCAACCGATCAGAAATTCTTTTACGGTTGAATTTATGTAACAAAAATAACCTATTTCTCGAGATACACTATTGAAAAATTGATAAATCACATCGATTGTCTAAATCATACCGAGCAACCAATCACCACCTCTCTTCACAAGCACAGTCGACACTAACGGATACAACCGATCTGACTTTGTAAACAGTCTCACAGCTTTTAACCAATAACGAGCTCGCTTTCGGTAGCTGCAACAGGTGTTTCAACACCGTTTTTAAATGCTTCTTTTATCATTACCACTGAACAGATTCTAAACACCAATGGCTTGATTGATAGGGGAAATATTGCGCAAGATTGTCATATAATAATTTAAATATGTTTTCGATACTAAACTAGTTAAAAGTTGTGTTAAAAGTCGTGCACATTCAACCAATCACAAGCTCGCTTCTTGTTTGCTCGCGGATGGATTTTTGCTTTGGGCTATATAATAGCCTGTGTCGTCCCATAGCAGTCATCAGTTAACATGTGAAAGGCCACCAGGCCGGTCTTGTATAATCAGCAGCGGTGGCTGATTCCAGCGGCCAAACTGAGCTGCAGCAGAACCAGAGCGGTGGTATCAGGCAGCAGCGGCGGAGGTAGTGGGAAGCTGCATTTCTTCATTCAGTTCGGTGCTCCTTCGATCTGAGTTGGACCCCACCAGCGGTAATCCAATTCAGATATCGTTGGGTGAAAACGTTGGGTGTGTGTGCAGTGTGCACATATAGCGTATGTGCATCTGTATTGCTATGACATTTGCGATGATAGGGATGGCGCTGTTGCGTGTGTATGGCTAGCTATAGCGTGTGTAAGACACTAGCATGTGTAGCATATTATGGCTATTGCGTGTATATCTTCAGCGTGTGTACGGATAGTTATAGCTTGTGTGTGGATAGCTGCTGCGTGTGTAATGATTAGTTATAGCGTATGTATGGATAGTAATAGCACATGGTTGGATAGCTTATGCGTGTGTATAGATAGTTGTATCGGATGTATGGAAAGGAATAGCGTGTGTATGGATAGCTATAGCTACAGCGTGTGTATGAATAGTTTTAACGCGTGTTTAGATAGTTATAGCATGTGTGTGAATAACTATAGCGGGTGTTTATCGAAGATTATTATTGTCATTGAAAATATTAAAACGTCTTAACGAACACAGTTGTGAATTTGATTTTACAGCAGCGATTTTAACTTCTTCAGCCAGTATTTATTCATCGAGGAAAAATTACTACCTATGAATGATCAACACTTATTTACTAGAAATTTGATTTAGATCAAAACGGGTTCTTTTGAGTATCATAAGTTATTGGTAAAAAGAGTTGCAAGTTTTCTCAATGAGCATTCATAAAATTTTCGTTTTTGTTTCTCGGTGCGCGGTTTTGATTTTGTTTCTCGCACACAGAGAAAGAAACAAACTTGTCGCTATCGTGAAAAATAACAAAACAATTAGAAATGCTCTAAATCACAACTGAAGAAGTTAAGATATTTTCCTGTCACTCGCCCAAACCTTGATAACAACTACCGAAAAACGTGTGATTGAGCTCTTGCTATATTGAGTTATTGAACCAAACGTTTTTTTCTTTTCAAATACATGAAGTTATATGCTGGGCTGGAACTAACCTAGCATGAGTTTTATCGATTAAATGTCAAACAATTTTCAAATTTAAAATTTTCGGTTGAATCGTTCTGGGCTCCAATTTCAGATAGTTTCGTAAAGTTTGCTTTTTGCTTAGATAGGAAAATTTTACCAATTCGCTCAATTAAATGATTGTCTTGGTAGTGCAGCAAACAAAGGGTTGATTCGAATATGTATGAAATGACAGCGATTAAATAAAAAATATCCATTCTTTTAGTATATAATTTTATTTATAACGTTTTAACGTCTCAGCATCCAGAAATGCACTGTTAGATAAAATTGCAGCAAATACTAGAGTTGCAATTCTGTAATTGTTTTAATGGAATATAAGCATACCGTAGTCCAACGTCATGCGGTCGTGTCTTGAATACCACCCTCCTACTTTTTTTTTAATTTGATTAATATCAAGCATGATTAATAGAACCCATCAGCTTTTATGTTTTCGCTGAATCCCTGACCAAACGTTGCTCAGCGGACCCGTTTTCCACTGGGTCGAGGCTTTTTATGTAATAATTGAATGGTGCTTACACGGATCACAGCCCAGATAAGAATAGGTTAAGCAACAGGTGAAGCAATGTTGTTTATTTTTCCATCTAACTTTGCCGATCCGCGTCGCTTGTCCTCCATCAGCGCAGATTTCATCATCAAAGTTCGATTAGCAGCGGGGGTCGCAAACCACGGCTCTGGCGCAACTCCCTTCAATTACGGCTGCTTTGTCGAGTTTAATTTTACTTAATTGTTGCACTCAACTGGTTCAATTATCGGGCTAGAAAGATTGTTTCAAGATGCCGCTATTGCCAAGGAGTCGTAAAAAATTATGGTGCTGGGCTACAGCTGAAAAGCGTGCCATCCAACTTGTTAGGGTGTTCGCCGGTTTTCACGTCACGGTTTTTCTTCTGTGTGTAAGGAACCACCCTGTCAGAATTGAAAAGGAAATCGCTGATCTCAGCACGTTTCAAACTGGATGCTGCACGTGGCTTTCTCGAGGGTCTTGCACGTGTCCGCCAAGACTTATCTTTGAGTTGCTTTGATTTTCGCCCAACAGAACAAGTGCGACTTATTGTGAAGAAACCCAATCAGCATGAATCCACTTGAGTACGACTACTTTAAATTGATTTCAACGGAATAAAGTGCCGAAGTGTTCTTCAACCGAAGGGGAGAGAGTTATGTAAATGATCACATACTCCGTTAAATCCCGCAAAGGGCGGAGAACGTCTGTCAACTACCGAACCAGCGAGATGAAAAGCAAACAACCATTTATCATACTCAGTCTCTCGAAACCAGCAACTCCGTCGCGAATCGTACCGAGAGGCGGTTGTCCTTTTCAGGATCTCAATCACCGCAAGCCCGGCCGTCGCGCGTCTGCCGTGATGGCCAAAGCAATTGCGGTTGTTTACAATCTTAAGCGCTATAGATTACTCGCCTGTCAGATGCTTATCCCGTAATTATTTTACGCTCAGAGCGTCATCGTCGATGGACGAACAGCGGGTGGCAGTCGACAGGAGAAATTGAATCCTTTTGTGGCCGATTTGGGTACGCATGAACTTAACAGCAGATAATAATAAAATCGAAAAGTCGCGCCACAATTCGCCGATTCGACGTTTACGGGCAAAATCAACAAGGTGCAAAGGGCACTATCAATTGCCAGCTTCGGACGCGCCATCATTCTTCCACCGCGCTGTCCTCAACGTGTGAATTACGCCGATGATGGAGGAGTTTCAATTACGCGATGGTGAAATGCTGGCTGGGCAACGATTGGCGAAGGTTTTTGCCTTTACCTACTGGGAACTGTTGCTGTTGGAAATTGGTTTTCAGCTACACTAAAGTTTGAAATTTGCGAACAAAAAAGATGTTGAGACACTACAAATATTGTTTAGAAAATAAAAATTACATCAACAAAATTTATATCGTTTGCTTTATAACCCTAACCGATGGGGTCTCCGTGGTTCTGTGGTTAGCGTTGTCGTTCGGCTAGCTCTCCCACATGGTTGTGGTGTCGGGTTCGATTCCCGATCAGGTCGATAATCTTTTCGAGCTGGAAATTTTCTCGACTCCAGCATTGGAGTACAGTGTATCGTTGTATTTATCCTACAACATGCAAAATGTGCTAAAAACAATACAGTCAGGTTTTTTTTACGCGGGGGATACGTACCTCGTAAAAAAACCGCGGTAATTCAAAAATCCGCGTAAAAAAAACCGCGCTAATTCAAAAAACCGCGTAAAAAAACGCGTTAATTTAAAAATCCGCGTTAAAAACACGTTTTTTAAAAAATCCGCGTAAAGTAGTCCAGCAAGAAGGACTTTAGAAAATAAACCCGAGACACTCTAGAACCAGTGTTTAATACAGTATTTAATTGTTCTCTTTGACGGTCATTCCGGATCTTTCGGTGGGCGGAGTGTATTTTTTGGCTATGTCTTTTACTAGATAAACACTTAAACGTTTCTGGTTCCAAACCCACGTTAGTTCGGAAATTCGTGAAAATTTTTTTGAATTAGCGCGGTATCGCGTTAAAAAAACCGCGTTAATTCAAAAATCCTCGTAAAAAAAACCGCGTATAAAAAAACCGCGTAAAATAAACCTGACTGTATCGATAACGAATTCTCTCAACTAATCCTTGTTGAGATTTGTTGATCGAGACCGCTTTTAGCCCTCTAGGCTAACGTGCGATGTTTTTTTCATCATCTATAGTTTATTTGACACGGCACAAATACAATTCAATGTTTAACGGCGCCAATTATATCTGGTAGCTTACTTTCTAAAGTATCTTAATAACTAAAAGCAAATTTTTTATCCTCGCTACCGACTACGAGCTGAAACTAAATCTAACTTGAGCTAGAATGTTTTGCATGAAAAGCACTGATTTGTTGTTTGATGGTTTTCCATCGCCATAGGTAAGCAGCATATTGAATATGTTCCGCTGCTGGGCCAAGATATTACGGACTGGCATATTGGGTTGTCTCCCTCGGGGCCTGAGAGTATCGTGCGGGTCTAGTTGCTGTTTCCGGATCCGGGGTCTTAACGTGTTCTTGTCGTTTGGTTGGATGTAGGCGGAAGGGGATAGGACTAAACTGGGGCGTGGATGGATTTCAGGAAATCGTATATAAGGGACATGTAGGATAGGTCACGGCTCGCCAAGACATCACGAACAGGAACAGCCGGCTGCCTACTTTCGGCCTGCAGGGAAGCTATTAATCTAGACCTGGCGTCACGGTGTACAGGGCATGACCAAACAACGTGCTCTATGTCGTGATAACCTTCACCACAGGCACAGATACCACTTTCCCCGAGCCCAACACGACGGAGATGCGCGTCAAATCTATAGTGATTGGACATAAGCCGGGACATCACGCAAATGAAATCCCGACCTACATCCAACCCCTTGAACCACGGGTTCGTCGATACCTTGGGGATTATGGAATGTAACCACCTTCCCAGTTCCCCCTTGGTCCAAGAATTTTGCCGACTGATGATCATATTCTGACGTACAAATGCGAAAAATTCATTAAAGGCAATTGGTCTTTCATAAATATCACCGTTTGTTGCGCCCACCTTAGCCAAAGAGTCCGCTTTCTCATTACCCGGTATCGAGCAGTGAGAAGGGACTCACGCTAAGGGTATCTGAGTAGATTTCTCGGATAAAGCACTCAGATGTTCCCGTATTTTCCCCAGGAAATACGGAGAGTGCTCAACATCTTTCATCGATCGGAGAGCCTCAATGGAACTGAGACTGTCCGTAAAGATGAAATAATGGTCCGTGGGCATTTTTTCGATAATCCCTAGGGTGTACTGAATTGCAGCTAATTCTGCGACGTAAACAGAAGCAGGATTATCGAGCTTATGGGAGACGGTTAAATTGTTATTGAAGATACCGAAGCCAGTGGACCCATCAAGAAGTGATCCGTCAGTGTAGTACATATTGTCGCAGTTGATGTTTCGATATTTATTGGAAAAAATTTTAGGGATCTGCTGCACGCGTAAATGATCCGGGATTCCACGAGTTTCTTCTATCATGGATGTATCGAAAAACACAGTAGAATCAGAAGTATTTGATGAGTCGACACGATTTGGAATATTTGAAGAAGGGTTAATATTTTGGGACATGTGATGGAGATGCAATGTCATAAAACGGGTTTGAGAATTAAGTTCGATTAACCTTTCAAAATTTTCAATCACGGGACGGTTCAAGACCTCACATTTGATAAGAATACGAGAAGACAGGCTCCAGAAGCGGTTTTTCAATGGTAGTACTCCAGCTAAGACCTCCAAACTCATCGTATGGGTCGACTGCATGCAACCTAAGGCGATACGCAAACAACGATATTGTATTCGCTCCAGTTTGATCAAATGTGTGTTTGCTGCGGAGCGGGAGCAGAAACACCCGTATTCAATAACAGACAATATCGTTGTTTGGTAAAGCCTTATAAGGTCTCCTGGATGGGCTCCCCACCATTGTCCGGTTATTGTACGAAGAAAGTTCACTCTTTGTTGACATTTTTTCATCAGATACCTCACGTGACAACCCCAGGTGCCTTTAGAGTCGAACCAGACACCAAGATATTTGTGTACCGAAACCTGAGAAATCGTCTTACCCATTAATTGTGTTTGAAGCTGAGCAGGGTAATGCTTCCTAGAAAAAACTACTATCTCAGTCTTCTCCGGAGAGAATTCGATACCTAGCTGTAAAGCCCAAGCAGACAAATTGTCCAAGGTATCTTGCAATGGTCCTTGCAAATCGGCAGCTTTGGCTCCTGTTACAGAGATTACACTGTCGTCTGCAAGTTGTCTTATCGTGCATGAATTTGCCAGACATTCGTCGATGTCATTTACATAAACGTTGTAAAGAAGGGGGCCTAAACATGAGCCCTGGGGAAGACCCATGTAGCTAATGCGAAAAGTTGCCAAATCGCCGTGCGTAAAATGCATGTGCTTTTCGGACAACAAATTGTGCAAAAAATTGTTCAAAATTGGAAAAAGTCCTTGTCGGTGAAGTTTGCCCGAAAGAATGTCAATAGAAACGGAATCAAAAGCCCCCTTAATGTCCAAGAACGCAGACTCCATTTGTTCTTTGCGAGCATACGCCAGCTGAATATCTGTTGAAAGCAACGCAAGACAATCATTCGTCCCTTTGGCACGGCGGAAGCCAAATTGAGTATCTGACAGTAGACCATTTGATTCGAACCAATGGTATAACGACGGAGTATCATTTTTTCCATCAATTTCCGGATACAGGATAGCATTGCAATCGGCCAATAAGAGTTGTGATCAGAAGCTGGTTTCCCTGGTTTTTGGATGGCGATCACCTTCACTTGCCTCCAATCCTGCGGTACAATGTTTTGCTCCAGGAACTTATTGAACAAGTTAAACAAGCGCCTCTTGGCATTGCCGGATAGATTCTTCAACAAGTTGAATTTGATTCTATCTAACCCAGGCGCGTTATTGTTACAGGACAGGAGGGCAACTGAAAATTCTGCCATCGTGAAAGGTGATTCTATCGCGTCGTGGCCCGGAGACGCATCGCGAACAATGTTTTGCTCAGGAACAGAGTCCGGACATACTTTCCTGGCAAAATCAAATATCCACCGACTTGAAGACTCCTCGCTTTCGTTGACCGTTACGCGATTCCGTATTCTTCGGGCTGTGTTCCAAAGAGTGCTCGTCGATGTCTCCCTTGACGTCTCGTTCACGAGCCGACGCCAATATCCACGTTTCTTTAGCCAAACTTTTAAGCTTGGTATCAAGCTCTGAATACCGTAAATAGTCGCCAGGTATACCTCCCTTCTGGTAGGCCAAAAACGCGTCGGACAACAGATCAAAGGGGTTCGGTGTTATGGTAGAAGTGGTCACGGTCTTCTTCAGCATCTCAGCATAAGAACGCTTTGAACGCTCCTTAAGTGACCGCTTGATTTTATCTCTGCGCTGCATGTACACCGGGCATGTGGAGAGCTCATGCTGGTTTTCCCCACAGTGAATACATTTTTCAGCATTAACACTGCAAGAATCTTCCGCATGAGTCTCCCCACACTTGCTACATCGTGCGGCTGTGTGGCCTAACTGCTTGCAATTGGTGCAATTCATAACACGGTGTACATACAATCGCACAGGCAGACGAACCCGGTCGATCGAGACGTGGTTAGGGAGTGCAGATCCGGCAAACGTAACGCGAAACGAGTCTGACGGAGTGTAAATTTTTTCACCGCCGACGAGAGACATGGACCGCAATTGCTTACAATCCAAAATCTTCGCCTGTGTTTCGGTATTTTCGAAGCAACCGGTTGCGCTTTTTAGGATACACTCGACAGACAGACTCGAATCGGTTATGACGCCGTCGATCTCCACGTCTCGTGCGGGTATGTAAACGCGATACTCGCGTGTGAAGAGCTCAGAGCAAGCGATAGCATTGGCCTGTGCCAGATCACTGACCACGACACGGAGCTTGTTAGGTCGGACCTTGGTAATTTCGGGCACGGCCTTGTACCCCTTCGTCAGGTCTTTAGAAATTTGCAGTATGTTTAATCGCTTTGAATTCAGTCCTGCCTTGGACGAAAATAAACAGTATAGCTGCCCTGTTGAGATCCGTCCGGGTAAAGCCTGGGGCGAGGGGGGACTGGAGAATGAACAGGGGAGGAGGTAACAAAAAGGTCAGGGTCAGGGGGGTTCGGGGATGGTGGCAGGAGAGGCGAGGGATCTATATCCATCGCGCTAAATGTAGCGCACTAGCGCCGACAAGAACACGTACCTATTTACTTCTTCCTTCCAGCAGTGGTTGTCCGATCGTTCGAAGCTGCACCCAAAGCAGCCAGCAGCACCAGTACAGCAGCACCAATACAGCCAGCAGCAGTGAGCCGGGTGTGAGATCACTCAGCACAGCGACACGACTCGACTGTCAACTGATGGCCTTGAACTCGAAAGATCTACTCACTGTGCACAGATCAAAACTGCAGCTGCTATTTTGCACCAATACAGACAAAGTTGCGAGCCGGGTACAGAACGTAGCGACACAACTCACAATCTAGTTGGCCTTTAGCGCGAATAATACACTCTTTTGTTTGGCTATTCGTACACACGGACCGGATTGTAATAGAACGACCACTTTGCACGTCCCTTTCTGTCGAGTGTTCGACGCGGAATCAACGTGCGATGTTGTTGTTGTAGATGTTGAAAATAGGTTTGCAAATATGTTGTATAAGGTACAAAAATAATTATACTTAACAAAACCGGATGTTTATCCAAAATTGGTCATAGAATAGCATAGAATATCATATCCTATGTCATAGTTACATCACGTGGTCTTTAAAAGTTAAAGCTATAGTCACACTGGGCACAATTATAATAGCACGCGTGTTATCTGTGGTATATTGTCCATTAAAGAACTAACTGGAATGCACTAATATGATGAATAAGTTAAGTCACCTATTGAATATAAAAACTGACAAAGTTCTATGCACTTGAAACGCAAAACACATCTATTATTGAAATGGTAAAATCGCCAGCCAACGTATTTCCAGGAATCCTGGAATAGGATAGTACCCGGAGGACGGAATCCGACTACAAACGCCATTTTTGAATCCAAAATGGTAATTTTCGGTTACTAGGAAGTCGCCCAAAATGGGTATTTCTGGAACCGACAGGATGCTCAAAGTCCGAAAATCGACTTTCGGCTTCTGGAAAAAGGTTACCTAATTTTGATATTTAAAGTTAGGAAGGGATATTCAAAGGAATCAAATCCAAACGCCATTTGAAAATCCAACAGAAATAATTACCCTGAAACCGGAAAGCATCACCAAATGCAAATTACCGTTCCAAGACCAACTTTTGGTTTCTGGGAAAAAAAATCCCTAAAATGATCGAATACCACCCAATATAAATATTCCCGACATTTAGAGTCCGAAAATCGAGAGTATCCCCGAAACCCGCAAGTAGCACATCACTTGCGCCATGGTGGCCTTGATCAGTCGAGTCAGTTTATCCGGAAATCCGTTATTATAGGCCTCCGTGAAGTCGAAGTCGTGATGTGTGGTCATGACGACATTTCTGTAAGATCTAATGACTCTAATGAAGCCCGCTTGGTACTGGCCCACGAACCTTCTGGGTAAGGTGATAGACGACGGAACAGGATCTGTGAGAGTATTATGTAGGCGGCAATAATAAGCGAGATACCGCGGTAATTACGGCACTTTAGCCTGTTGCCCTTTTTATAGATGGGGCAGACGACTCCCTCTATCCACTCGTCTGGCCGTTTTTCCTTCTTCCAAATCCTGGAAATGACCCATTGCAGCGCTCTATCCAGCGCCTCTCCCTCATGCTTAAAGAGCTCGCTCGGCAGTCCGTCTTTGCCTGCGGCTCTGTTGTTCTTCAGTTCTTCTGTTGATTTTCTCAGTCACCGCTGCCTCGTACTCCTGGAGTACAACGACGTTTCGGCATGCTGCCTTACTAGGGCTGCGGATGTCTAGTCTCGCGACGGGGCTGCCGTCTTAGGTGTAGCTGGCGAGACGCCGCATTTCATAATTCAGCCTTCCGCTCCGGTTCGGACGCTGTTTGAGCCGCCCCTAACATGGAAAACAGACAAGCTGCCCTCCGGGGAGAATGATTCCCCCTTGCCTGTCAGCATTCGACCAAGTTTCCACGTGGAGGTAGGGATAGGAGCTGCTGAGCAGTTGTGGAGTTGCTTTGGACCACAAAAAAAATTAAGCTACTAAGAGCTTTGTGATTTGAAACTACAGTTAAAATCATATTCCATCATTAGAGTTTGATTATACTTTTTCAAGTTCGAATTAAAAATGTTACGAGGCCTAACAAATTTAACTAAGAAATAGATATCTCGGAAAAATTCAATTAGGTGTTTATGTATAATTTGTTTTGGAAACGGTCTATTTTTTTTAACAAGCATTATTAGTTATCTACAAATCATCCATGGAAAGGTTTCTGATCTGCTTTGAACAAAACCTATACCAAAATGAATACGCCATTTTGGAAAGTTACTCTTGAGTCTAAAATATTGCTCCACCTGTGAATCGATTTTTGATGCCGAAATGAGGAGATCCCAACATGCTAACCGATGTGACCTTTCAATTACTCCCAAATCTCATTAAAAACTACACCCATCGAAGCTATAATCTATACTCGTTAACAACGCGTCACCAAATCCTGCCGATTGATGAATACCAAAGGAAAATTCATGCCGTTTCCAGCTGACCATTAGTTTTAATTTCACCATTCAAAAGTCCACCACCGAAGGCCGCTGTTGCCTCAATAGAACATAACTCAATCAATCGGTAGAACGGCGAAGAAAGGCCCGTTCCGTGCGCCAGCCGGGACCTTTGAATGCGCGATAATTGCCAACAATGACCCGTACCCGTACCGATGTTGCCGACCGGGAACTGCGTGATACGGACGGTCATTGATTTATTGATTGATCTTGCACCACCCTCGCGAATGACACGCGTGTTTGTTTATACACTTTCGCGCAGTGGCTTGTTTGGAGTTGAAAATTTATTCGCCTATCGCACATGACACACTGTCAGCCCGGAGGGAAGGCTTGCGGCGGTGGTCGTTAGGAGACTTCCAGCGGTGCAAAGGGAAATAAATATATACGCTTTTCTATTCTGCAGACCTTCAAACTGTACCACCAATTGAACAATGATCCTCTCTGCGTTGGCCGGAGCCGCGTGATCAAAGATCATTTTTCGCCTATTGACAGCTGGGGTTCGTCTACAAATGACCAACTATCGGTTTTCCGCTTATTTTCGTTTACGTGGTTTACTGGCGAACAACTAGCGGATAATAATTGCGCTGTACTCCAAAAAAAAAAAAACGGAGAAAAAACCACAAGCGAGTTTGTTGAATAGTCTAGGGCAGAATAGTTCGATACGAGCACTTCTTACAATTGTATCTCTATTCCTGGCGTTGACTACTTCATGTGCGAAGCCAATCGGAAAGAGAAACTAGAAATTATAGCTATTAGATATAAATAAACCCACGCAAGTGTCTGGAACAAAATGTATACAAAATAAAATTATCAGCATAACTTCCAATTCCCTACCGCAACCGATCGACGACGACGACGATGACGACGAACGAGCGAGCCGAGGTACCCTTTCATGCCCATACCGGAATCTATGCTCGAGTGCAGCGCTGTGTTACTGGCTGTGTGGACTTCGATTATATGCGGTAACTTTCAGCTGCCTGAATCGCGTCGTAGGTGCTAATGGCGCACCAGAAAGCGCGCGATCGCGAGATCTGCGAGATATCGCAGCCAAGAAGCAGGTTTCGGGGGCTCGCGCGGTGGCGTCTGGCGCTGTTGCTGGTACTTAGATCTATGCGCCCAAGATCAACTCCGGAGCGTACCGCGTTCCCCACTCTGCCCGTCAATCCCGAGCAGCCGGCAGTCACCAGTTTAACTTTTCGATGACTAATTTAAATTGAATTCATTCAAGTGTCTGTCCCTATTCGAATCAAGTGCGAAATAGTTCTCCATCGGCAGAAAATACTAAGCAGTGCGACATCGCAGAAGCACAATGAAAAGATCTTGCCCCAAGGATTCTGGGCACTGCAGCAGACAGTATCGGTCTGCGTTTTAATTATTCCTTTTGCAAGGAGCCAGAGTGGATTGAGTGATCTGGGGCGCTAAGTATACGCGATCTCTGTAGTGTGCCCAGCCAAATGCAACAGGATTATTGATTGGATCAATCTTGCAATCGGATTAACGGCGGTTATGCTACGGAGCTGAGTGCGCCCAGTCTGCGCGAAGTGGTTTTTGTGTGTTCTAATCCGCTAAAACACCCACGAAAAATTTAAATGAGCTATTGTCACGTAGCAGCTATTGGGAAAGAGCAGAGCGATTTCCAGCGCCAAGATAAATGGCAAGGGAAAGGGCAAGTCTGGTAATTCCGGGTTCGCGTCGTCTTGGTGGCGCTATGGAAATCCCTTATTGTTCAGATAGAGTTCTCAGATGGACAGATCACTGTGAGCTGTACGATCGAGCGTTGCAATATAGAGCTATGGACTGAATGATCCTATAAGCCCCGGGACTGTGGGTGTCTCTTTTAAAGTCCGTTTGCTGCGTTTGTCTGATCATCCAGTTTGTCAAATGGGAAAGTTTGTGTAGCACTATTGGTCTGCCTTTAACTTTTACCTGAGCATTATGAAATGGTTTAATGTGGCAATTTTTTACTGATCAAAATAACAACAATTCGAAGCACTTTTTAGCAAGTTTTCGGCACAAAATTGAAGTTGTTGATTTTGGATATTGGATCAGATGATTGATTGAAACCATTTTTTTTGCCTGTGCTGGTCTGCAAAATCTTTACGCGAAAGTTTTATGTTGCTATACCCGATTAAAATTTAGTGCATTTTTTGGTAAATTTTTACATCTATTTCACATTCACATAGTTTTTTAAATTTAAGATCAAAACATCTGCTAATTAATAGAACAAAATGATGGATTTGTTTATATGTTCATAGTATCATCTGACAGTTGTCTTAATTAATCGATAGTTAAATCGAACTTAGTCTAACAATTTTTTGTTAACAAATATGCGGGGATTCACCAAAGTTGAAAAGTTGTTCAACATTTCGCTGATATGTTTTTAGATATTTGGTCTTTCTGAACCATCATTTCAAGTTCAGCTCGAAAGGTGCCAAAAAATAGTGAATTTAGTTTTGCTGAGATGGATCGTCTCTCAATGAGAAATTTTCACTTGTTAACCATCAGTTACAGAAGGGGTTTTCAGGTGTGTAATTGATACTGGCAAATATTATTTCTAGACATAGCATTCTGTATACTTCCAGCACTGGATTGACGAGTTACAGCATTGAATCAGGAAGTAGAACATTTTGAGAAAGCGATAATTAAGTTGAAATCTTTATCTCCTCAATCAGATCTAACATTTTCTCAGAAACGCAATTTGATCTAGATCCGTTATTATATTGTTTACGTCCATCAATTTTATCTGGAAAAGAGATAGATACGCATTCCTCAGTGAATTTATACAAAGTTAATAAAAGCATTGTATGTGTTATGATACTACGTTTTTATGATATAAAATAATTAAATCACAAAGTATAGATCCACAATAATGAACATTTTGCCTAAGTTACCACATCCTATACATAGTATAAATCGTATCGTTTGCCTATTTGCGAAGTAGAAAGATTTTTTCAAGATATAACTTAAGGATTCTTATATTTGCATTCTTAAGGAATCATTGAGAAGGATTTCCATATACGATTCGCATAGATTCTATCTGTATCGCGGATACGATTTCTTTCTAGAAATTCTCACTCAGAATTCTCTTTGTGTTAGTTAGGACTGTTTTTATTGACGAAATGACTGACGCAAAGTATAGCTTTTTTCTTTCCTACAGCAATATGCGTAACGTATGGATGCCCTTGTCTCCGTCAGCGCTCAAAGTCACTTTCAATTGAAAACCGATTGGAGATAGCGACACTGTTCACCTCCGCTTTCAATTGAAAATCATTTCTTTCCTTTTCGAGTTTTTAGCTGTAATCAATACAAGAAAATTCGAGCAATTTTCATGTGACTAACAGTGTTCGAAAATTGAATAAAAGATTTTCTTTCGAAAGCGAAGGTCAACAGTGTCACTATCGCTAGGCGATATTCAAATTAAAATGAATTCGTCAGGCACTGTTGGAAAGTATTTAAAGTAAATTTGTGAAGCCAAATGTTGGATTATTTACTATTTCAATATTTACTGACGTGATTCGGAATCCATTTATTTTCTGTTTCTGCCAAGTGTTTTTGTTTATTTTTTTTTTCGCCTTCGATCTCATCGTACAGATTGGTTTGTCCTATGCTACATTTTTAACTCTATTTTTAAAACTGGTTGTCACAGTCGTTGCTGTCGGAGACCGAGTTTGCCTCTGCATCTCCCCGACTGCGACGCAAAGGAAGGGTTGCGTCACCATGGTCAGTGACGAAATCGAACGATGTTGCGCGCGGAGTTAACTCATTTCGAGGGCGAACGATGAGTATCTCTTTTTTGTCAAATACCGTGAGCGGCGCACGCGTAAACCATCAACTGCTCGAAGCCCACAAGTGTTAAAGTATTTATCTATTACCTTTCCCGAGTAACGCGTTTCATTAGACGCGGTTCTATGAAAGGTATACATTGCGTAGTCATTAGATTAATCTCGATATTTATCGACCGAACGACACCTACTCCGTTTTACGACTCGCTTATATAAAAGCAACGGGTGGGCAATCTCCGGCTGAACGGTCAGACCGAGAACGAGTTTATTTCCAAATTTCTACGACTGCAACGTTTTGTGTTATCATGTTTCCGTCGCAATTGACGTAATCGAGCAAAGTTGCGCGAGAAGCTCGCTCATTATGATAACGAACGATGAGTATCTTTGTTGTCAAACTCCGCGATCTTATGTGAGAGACACACGCGTAGACCATCTACTACCCACAGCATCTATGTATTTTTATAAGTGCCAATCCCGAGTATCTCCGAGAAAGCAAACACACTTTGGTAGACGCGTTTCTTTAAAAAGGTATGCATCGCGTAGTCATTAGCTTAATCACGAGATTTATCGACCGAACGAAACCTACTCCAACGTGCTGCAACGTGCTTGAATAAAACCAACGACCGAGCAGTCTCCAGCTAAACAGGCACCATGAGACATGAGGTAAAATCTTAGAACACCTCGCGAAGTCACTGCACTTCGAAAACCCTCAGATGAGCATTATGCACGATCGCTTTATTCCCTTGTACCGACGAAACGTGCAGGTACACGACATTTCGCACCGGTTTTCGACTGAATAAACTAAGACACCTATTTAATTATGAACGGATATCGATGTCATTTTGTAGACAAATACAATCCAATATGGACTTAATTATTCGGAAGATTTTCAGGTCATCGGCGAAAAGCAGCTTTGCAGAAGAAATTTGCTGACACAAAGCGTTGATGAAAAGCACGAAAATCGGCGGTCCCAATACACTTCCCTGTGGAACTTCAGACGGGATGTCGAACTTTCTAGAGCGTGCAGAGTTCACCTGGACGAATGCGCTTCTACTGGTCAAGTACGACATTACCCAGTCGGATATCCAGTCGGGAAAGCCTCATCTCCTCAACAGCGAAGGTGTGCGGTAGAGATGGTCGGGTTCTGCTCTTTTCAAACCCGGAACTTTTTTTTTCGATCAAACCCGAACCCGAAAATTTTATTTTTGTGAAACCCAAACCCGACTTGAACCCGAAACTGTGAAATCCGAACCCGACCCGAATCCGAGATTTTTTGGGGGGTCGATTTTTTGGACCAATTTGAGGCTACCCTGAAGCTTTGAGCCTCGAATGGTATTGAAATGTTAGTGATTTTACAGTTGCATGAAATTTGACATCATTATCTTATAAAAATGCTTATTTGATTTGATAGTCGGGCTTCGGGTTTTCAGACCCAAACACGACATTTTCAAAACCGAACCCGACCCGAACTCGAAAATTTTTTTTCCACCAAACCCCAACGCGACCCATACCCGACCGGTCGGGTTTATTATATTAATCCAATAGAGCAATTCCACAAAAAAATGGGCAACCAATTTAATGGACTATTTTTGATTTGGCTGAAACTTTGCAAAAGATGCAAAGTTTCAGCCATTTGTTTGCCCCATTCAGCATTTGTTTGTATGGGCAAAAGATGCCGTTTTGTGCTATTGGTTTAATATTTTGGCACACGACTTATTTTTGGGAAGCTATTTAAAAATGCTATTTTGGGAAGGTATTGGTGATTACAAATATTTTTAGAGCCAAAACGGTTTGATTAATCGGTATGATTGTGGTATAGTGTCTTCGGCAAAGTTGTAGATAACAGTCTTGTCTTTCCAAAAAAATATACACTCTAAAATAATGTGTTTTTTTCGAAAAAAGTTAGAAAAAAAACTAAAAGTTATATAAAAAAGCTCATTTTTGAATAATCTATTTTTTTTATAAAAAACTGCAAGAGATTACCTAAACAATGAAACCAGTCCGATCATGGAGAAATCATGAAAACAAGTTATGATTTTTTGAAAAAAAAAATTTTTTTTTTATATTTTTCTTCGAGGGCTATAAATTTTTTAAAGGACAAAATTGTTATCCACAACTTCGCCAAAGACACTATGCCAGTCAAGCAAACCGTTTTGGCAGTAGAAATATTTTCAAATTCCAATGGACCTCTGGGGCCGTTAAATAATTGAGTAAGCATATTTTTCCACTTTCTCAACCACCCCTCCTTCCCTTGTAAGACATTCTACCCCCCCTCCCCTGAGTAAGATCTTACTGCCAGCATATATAGATTTTTATTTTAGTTTTATCATCAGTACTTCGTTTCCTCTTCTGTCCTTTATTCGAGTAATTCCGTAATTTCCTTTTCATGAATTTTACCGTCGACGCTTTCATGAAGATGATTATTTGAACAGTTGCATTAACAATGTTTTTCTTACGTAACATAATCAATCCACCTCCCTCCCTCCCTTGTTAGATAGCGTAAGAAAATTGCACACACCCCCTCCCCCCATATTTGCTTACGTAATTATTGAACGGCCCCTCTGTATGAGGAATTTAACATATTTTACAGTCAAAACGGTTTGTTTGATCGCCATTGTGTCTTCAGCAAAGTTGTAGATAATTATTTTGTCCTTCCATTTAGAAATTTATCCTGTGGAGAAAATAATAATTTTTTTTTTCAAAAAACCATAAATCTTTTTCCACTGATTTCTCCATGATCGGACCGGTTCCATTGTTAAGGTAATCTTCTGTTGTTTTTATAAAAAAATGGAGTTTAAAAAAAAGAGCTTTCCTAAAATTCATTTTTAATTTTTCTTTGACCTTTTTTTTTGAAAAAAAAAAAGAATAAAAATTATTATCTACAAGTTTGCCGAAGACATCACACCGATCAAGCAAACCGGTTTGGTCCTAAAAATATTTGTAATTATCAATACCTTCCCAAAAAAGCATTTTTCAATAGCTTCACAAAAATAAGCCGTGTTCCAAAAAATTAAAACAATAGCACAAAATAGCATCTTTTGCCTATAGAAACGTCTATGTGAAGTTTCAGCCATCAAAAATGACATTTAAACTGCCTAATAAACATTAAACATTAGAACTGCCTCTTAGCTGCACAAAGTTTTCGCCTGAAAAAAATTCTCTGAATCACAGAGATCGCAGCAAGCCAAGAGCGCGAATAGACATATATTTGTGACGTGGTTTTTTTTACCTGAAAAATTCGAAAATTATGTTACTTGTGGTACATTTTCTAAATTACCAGTAGTGCAATAGTGTTTTATTGTTACGTGCTTGAAGTGTTGTCATTAAAGTGATTTAGGAATAGAAAAAATGCCATCCCAGATCCATCCGGCATAATGTCCTTCAAAACCTTCAGCGGAATAGTAGAAACAGGCGTTCGTGGTAGCATCAGAGCCCCACTAGCGTTTGGTAGTATTTCTGGATCGGAGTCGAGTTGTTTTGGAACAAAACCCGCAACGGAAAAATTGACAGTGACGTCAGTGAAAAATTTAGAAATCAAAAAGAATGGCCACCATCATTTCGTCGCTGTTGCTGCGGTCGTTCAAGGTCAAAACATTTTTGGTTTCGATTTCAGTGGCAGTGTGGGTCCGGCAAGGCCGAATGGAATCCTGAATGGTGAGTTCGTTCCATGTGATCATTCACAAGCGAGGGTTGACTCATGTTAGTGCACGCGAAGTGTCAGAGGGGAGCCATTAATTTTGCTCAAGAAACAGGAGATATATTCTTAGTATATATGTAACTATTAGTACATACTATTTGGTATATATGGAACTATAATTTATTCCCTAATTTATATTCCTTTCAGAGAGCGAGTAATGGCGCTATAACCATAAGCTAAACTGCTAGGAATAGACTTAGGGTAGTTTGGGGTAATTTGGACCCCCTAAGGAAAACTCCTGTTATTTCGTAACCTGTTTTTTCTATCCCATAAACGTAATGTACTATAGTAATATTGATCTATTTTCTATGTTTCTGCACGAAAAAACCTTGACATTGAGGTCAAAAGAACAAAAAAAAATAACAAAACTAAAAATTATGATTTTCGGACATAAAAAAATCGTTTGGGGTGAAAATGGACAGCTATTGGGGTACAGTGTTGGACAGTGTTTAGGGTGATGTGGCCAGGGTAAAAAATGTGAGTTTTATAGTATCAATAGTTGCTTAATACACAATAGAAGGTAGGATCAGGCATACGGAATGATAACTGGAATTCTTAGGCATTGCACAGTGGTTCCCTTCTCCAATTATTCATACTAGAAACTGAGTATGCGATTGTGTGTCGCACACGCGCGTTTGTGTGTGTGCATGTGTGTGCGTGCGTGCGTGTGTGTGTGTGTGAGAGTGTATGTGTTTGTGTGTGTTTGTGTGCGTGTGTGTTTGTGTGCGTGTGTGTTTGTGTGTGTGTGCGTGTGTGCGCGTGAGTGTGTGTGACTGTGTGCGTGTGTATGTGTGTGTGATTGTGTGTGTCTGTCTATGTGTGTGTATGTGTGTGTGTCAGTGTATGTGTGATGTAAGTTTCATGAGAATCGAATAATATACCAATTTTTGGTAGCATCTTGAATGTTGCTGTGTCAGGAAATTTCAATGATTTTTATATTCGAAAATCACAATTTTGAGCTTAACTTCGATTACCGAATTTCCTCAATTTTGATCTGATTTTGGATCAACGAGTTTCGTTTTGAGGGGAAATTCATGTTATTTTTCAGAAGTCTTGTGTACCGTACAGTCTCGTGAAACAGTTCGGAATGATCGGATAATCAACAGCCTATATGAAATTAACCGTATTTTTCGAATTTTTGGGTCCCGGTTTGCATATCGTCGTTCCAAATCCGTTAATCCCAAATTCGCGAAACAGGAAAATATATAACGAATGTACGTTGACGTACGATTTCTTATTTTTCTTTGATAGGCCTTTCAAATTCCTTAAATTTTCCATTAAATCTTTTAATCGGTTAAACGGCTCAAAAGTTACAATTTTTTGAAAAATGATTGCCGATTTTTGGCAACTTTAATCCAAAATGGATCACACTAAGGACCAAACAAAAAAATACGGGTATCAAGTTTTTCGATAAAGAACAAGTATACCAATGTTGAACATGATCTGAACAAAAAAATAAATCTGATAATAAGAAAGGTCCAACAGCATTTTAGGGGAACAACATTTTCGGACATCAGAAATGAGTTCAGCACCCAAAAATTGGCATTATACGTTATTTTCAAGCATTGTAGAAAAAAAAATTAGGTTTTCCAACTTTTGTTCAGAAACCCGCCACTCTGCGGGGCGCATTGAAAACACTTTTTGTACAGATAAATCATCCCAGATTGCCTGCAACACTTTTTACAGTTCATTGTTTGTACACCGCCGTCTAACCGTTCGTTTGCCCGCGGCATCAATCCGACGAAAGAATTTACTTCAAACTCGCCTGACCATATCACCCCAAAAAACTGTCCATTTTACCCCAAACTGGACGCCTATCTAAAAACTCAATTCCCTCCACTATTTTCAATCTTTCATTAAAATGTACGCTTTTACTAAACAAACACGGCTGCAAAGCTCATTAGACTGAAAACATCGAAGAAGTACTCAAAAAATCTTAAATACACGAGCGTAAAACTTACAGCAAAATCAACTTTTGATGTTTCCTTTGTTTACATTGGCACTGCGGTGCACCAGTCACAGCAAACCATGAAATTTTTATATTAGTTAGGGTTTAGTAGCTCAAGGAAAGGATGAAGTAGTACATGGAACCCAAAAATGTAATACTTTCCAAGATAAAGCACATGTACATATATTAAAATCTGTATAAAAACGTTTTTGTATCAAATGTTTTTATATAAAAATATTTCTGTATAAAATGTTTATGCATAAGAATAACATTTATATAAAATATTCATGGAAATAATCATTATAAACTACTCTGGTTTCATCTTCTTATCTTTCTGAAAAACTGAATGTAGGTTCTTCTCTCTCTTTTTTTTTATATTTTTATATATATATATACACACGTACATGTACATATATTAAAATCTGTATAAAAATGTTTTTGTATCAAATGTTTTTATATAAAAATATTTCTGTATAAAATGTTTATGCATAAGAATAACATTTATATAAAATATTCATGGAAATAATCATTATAAACTACTCTGGTTTCATCTTCTTATCTTTCTGAAAAACTCTCTTTTTTTTTTTTTTTTTACTTTAAAAATTCTCTTATTCTGTCCTTATGAACTATGTCTATATCTTTATTATTTTTAATTGCTATCTTTACATTTGATCCCATATCTTCTAAAATTTCATATGGTCCGTTATATTTTGTTTCTAATTTAGGTCCCTTTCGGTCTTCACGAGGACCAATGTTCCTTTTGTAACATTTGTGTCTTTGGCGTTTTGATTATATTTTGAAACTCTATCTGCCTTTATTTTGAGAAGATTCTCCCTAGCTTCTCTTTGAGAAACTTGTAGCTTGTATTTCAAAATACTCGTATAGTCGTCAATGTTATATATTGGGTCTGTTTGGTATTGTCCATTTCACCCCAGGGGTCCAAATTACCCCAAACTACCCTAGTACTCAAGTTCCAACCGTAACAGTTGAAGCGAGTAAAGGCGCTATATCCTTGATTTCAAAACCCGAACATGAAGGGGAAATACTAATGTTCCATCCCTGGAAATTGGTCAACAAAGGAGTGTACTTTCTTAGCTTTGTCGCTCCCAACGCTACACAGCAGGCTGGCTGTTGGCAAGAAAAATGTATGGAAATCTTTTTTTTTAAATGGTGTATATAATTTTCCAGGATGCTTTCAAGTACTGGCTGTGTTAGTTTAGACTAGACTAGACAAGACTAGTAAAATTCCTCAAAATCACATAATTTCAACTTTTTGTAATATTCGCATTGAGAGCAAGATCGCGCGAAATGACCTATGGTCGAATATCGACCATTTTTGATTTGAATGAGACTTTGCACACGTATTTGGCTTAGCAAACATGAGTTACATTCTAAAAGGGCGTATGCCTTTTGGCATAGGTTTATTCGAAGCATTGTAGCCCAGAAACCGTTGGTCGTATAGAAAAACTGTCTGAGAATGAGTTGTAGGGAATTAAAAATGTACCATAAAAAAAATATACACTGTACAAAAATTTTTTTTGGACCAAATTTGAAAAGGAACATTAAATTTCAATTTAAAAAAAAGTGTTGAATTTTTTTTTATTTTTTTTTAAGAAACTTAACGTTAATACGCAACTTTAAAAAAAAATTTCAGGATGGAGAAATGAAAATTAATTTTTTTATGGTAGATTATTTATTTTATAAAAATTCTAATTCAAACATTTTCAAAATATTTGTATTCTGATGATTTTAAAAGATGCAGAGAGTCATTTTGAATCAAAAAGCTCTTGGTAGTAAACATTCTAAAGGCATTGGTTTTCGAGTTATTTCTAATTTAAGCTCGAAAAATTATAATTATTTAGGAAAATACACGTTTTTCGTAATTTGTCCATGGTTCTCCAGCAGAAACCATACGTTCATTGGAATGCTTGATCAAAAATAAACAATTCATTCTTTGACAACAAAACGATTGGGCGAACGGTTCTCAAGAAAAGAGTTAAATGTTCTAAGTGATATAAATATATATAAGAATCAAATATTTATTTTCGAGATTTATTATCTTAGGAACATATTTTTTTATGACATATATACTTTACAAAAAAAAAAATGAATGGTTATTTTTGAAATTTAATGGTTATTTTTAATTTTTGTTGGCCAAAAAAATTTTTTTTTGTACAGTGTATATTTTTTTTATGATGCATTTTCGATTCCCTACAACTCATTCTCAGACAGTTTTTCTATACAACCAAAGGTTTCTGGGCTACAATGCTTCGAATAAAACCTATGCCAAAAGGCATACGCCCTTTTAGAATGTAACTCATGGGTGTAAAAAATCTCTCCATCCGTGAAAAATCACAGGAGGGTTGTGTGCAAAGCCACGACAACAGGGTTGAAGTAGAATACTTTTACAAGAGAGTTAACCCGGCTGCTTGCGTGTCAGTCATTTTTTCTAGTAAATAAATATTGACCGCTCATCGGCAGTATTGAAAATTCTGTGCAAATGAAGTTGAAGTACCACTCAATTTCAGTTTGCACATATAAATACGACCTCACTGAACAGGAAAAGTACAAACCCTTTGCGGCGCAAACAAGTTTCAACAGTCAGAGTATATGTACACGTGAGTTCAAATTAAAATAATTAACTTTTGGTTAAAGCTCAGAACGAGAAAATTTTAAATCTTTAATTCATTTGTTTGGTTGTCCTGAAAAGGACAGTTTGTTGTTGAAAAAAAAAATCGGATATGACGCTGATTGGATCTTTGTGTTACGCCGATAGCGGGAGTGGTGAACTTGCGTATGACGAAGGCATCGTATTACCTGTTTTATTGAATGGGAGAAAGAGGAATATTGTAATATTTTGTAAACATTTAATTCAAACAATATTACTAAATCGTAATCAGGCACTCTGATAACATAGTTAAAGGCTGTTTTCACACTGAAAATCAGACAGCTAGCAGAAGTTTTGATTGCCAAAATCCAGAATGCTTGTGTAGTTGCCGAAATAAGGCAGGGCTTCACCGGAGAAAGGCCGAAACCCTCAACCGGCAAGGATGCTCCGATAGCAGGAAAATAGTGGTTTCGCATTCAGGAACGGCATCGTAGTTAGGAATTCTATTCTATTCACCCGGTCGTAGGTTAATGTACAGCTTCACTTACGGCTGTCCATTAACGTACGGCCGGGCGAATCTGTTCGCGCCGCTTTTCGCGTTTAGCCTGGCAAAGGCCTAATGCGCACGGCCAACACAATAGAAAGGTGTTTTCACATTGAAAATTAGACACGGCTTTACTGGAGTAAGTGTTGGCAAATGCATCCACCGCTAATACCGCCGCTATCGTACGAAAGCGCGTCGTTTTATGTGGGGAATAATATCAACAACGAAAAATGACGCGCGACTAAGCACACCCGAATTGTTTCGCCGTGCCGCTTCCATTTACTTCCTTATAACGTCGGCCTAATGGAAGTACCGGCTGCACCTACCGCTGAGGCTGTTACCATACTACCACTGGTACCCAAAGTTATGAACTCTTCAAATTAAGTGTTTTATTTGTCCTCAAAAGAACAACTGTTCAATTCCATATCGGATATAATGCAATCGCATCTCTGTAATATTACCGACAGTAAAATTCTTCTGGACAAAATGATCCAACTTTTCCATTAGAGGAAGTGCCGGCTGATGTACGACAAAAATTTCGCCCGATCGCTCGCGTTGGTGTTTAGCCTGGCAAAGGCCTGAGACGTGGTGACCAACCACAGGGCAAGTGATTTGTTTGATTTGAAGGCAGCCACAGGCGCAACCCACTGCTATCCTCTGTTACTGCTAAGTGCTGATATCTGCTGCGGTTCGGTTCTGATTGCAATCTTTGAGCTGCTCTAACAGTGGGGGAATTAAGATACACGGACAACATGCACTATGGAAGCTATTTCACATTCAGTAAATTAGACGGGCGCGACAGATTTAAATTGCTAGGATCCAACACAGAACGCTTGCTTGCGTTGTCAAAAATTATTAACTTTCAAGAACTTGTTTATTTGCCTTGAAAAAGGCAATTTGATGTTCAAAATTTGATTTCCTAATGGCAATCTTCATACTGACCCAACACGGGGGGAATAATGGCAGTCTGGCGACACACGCTGAGAAGAACCGCGCTGCTCCTGACCAACCACAGGGCTAGTGCTGCTATTAAGGAAGGACGACTGCTGTTGTCGCTGTCTAGAACTATTATGAGTAGCTTCGGCTGAAACAGGCTCTTTTAAAAGCCAAATAGCATGTTTTCAATTGCAAGGTATATGATTCTGTTGACCGTGCTTGGGAAGCAATTATATAACGACCAATCAGAGGTCGAATTTTTCGTTTTGACAAGGCTTGACTATTTTCAATAGTACAATAGTGTGAATAATAAAATTACAATTATCTTCTTTTGGGGAGAATCTTAAAAGATTTTCCAATCTATTGCTACAAGAACAAAGGAAATCCATCGAATACTAACCGATTTATTAGCATTTGAAATTGGACATATTTTTCACTTTTTTCGGTTTTAGATTTTCATTTCACATCCCTATGTAGTCGAACTTCCTGAGAGAAGTATTCTACTTCAAAATGCTCAGTTTGCTAAGCCAAATACGTGTGCAAAGTTTTATTCAAATCAAAAATGTTCGGTTAAATTTTCGCGTATTTCCAGGCGACTTGAAATGATTTTGCTCATTGCAAAGCTATTTTAATACCACAATTTGTAATGTCAACTGCTAAAAATCGCTCTACGAAGCAACTTCATCTATAATCGGTTGATGTAAAATTGTCCCTCTTGTTGGCAGTTAATTCAAATTAACTCTTCTACTCTAAAGGATATAATGAAAATACATTTTGTAAATTCAGACTATCCAGCGGCGCATTGATTATTGCTTTCGGTACAGTTATATCAAAGATAGTATTGCCTATTTGAACTCATTCACCTTTGAAATACTCCTCACAGTTTCACAGAATGTTTCCCAGTGTAGTGAACAAAAATATAGCCTTACGCCAAGAAAAGATTATATAACGTGTCTAATTTTCTTAACGGGTGAAATTTATCGACTTTGATGAGTAAAACAGTGATTATAAATCGGAAAAGAAAATTTTAAGGTGCAACGTACGCTGAAAAACTTGTACGTGTCTCGTGAACAATGTTTTAGCAGGACCACTAATCAAGTTGAACAGCCATTAAATAAAGTCTACGTTCTGAAAACCAGTCTGACACAGTAGCAAGCAATTTGAGCTTGAAATCAACCATTCGCAATTTTTGTAAATCAGTTTCTTGCCGTTCCTCTGCAAGTTGTGCGAATTATTGATTGGCGTTTCCAGAGCTAATTTTAGGCGTTGATAAAAGTTCCGCCAACCAGTAAATCCGCTGATTAAAATTAGCATCCCTAATCGGCGATCTCGGAAATTAGTTGAACAAAACTGTTGAAAGCCGTAAGTATTGTTGAGTCATCAATCATGCGAACGATAATTCTATTCGCTATTACGCAATAAGAAAAAGTTTTTTTATTCACCGTCTCTCACTGTGTGCCCCGATAGGCATAATTAACCCAACTCACATCATCAGCGCACCTGCATCAAATTAAGACCAATAACGTCTAACCCAACAAGGTGTAAATTAATCGCACCTCGCAGGCCACCCTCGGCCCGCGACTCTTACCACGCCAGCTAAATCCTTCCTGTTAACGCATATTACACGCTTTTGAGCCCCCACTGCACGAAACAACCCATTCCTAGTGTATAGTATGGTAATAAATGAACATTTGCGGTTCGCATGTTTCTTCGATTTATCACCTGTCTAGTTAGACTTTTTAGCATATTCTTTTCTGTCGGGCCCGTCCTGCGGACTTGAGAGTTCAGGAGGCGAGCTGGAGCTGGTCGTAATATGGTTCAAAATACCACCTTCGTCACGCCCGCCGGTGATCTACCGTAAGCCAGGGGCCCTAGTTGCCTCGCAACCACCACCATCGTTTCTTGTGTTTGTGATTAGCCCGAAGGAATCCCGTAATAACCGCCGGGCTGCGCGTGTTTTGTGCTGCTACCATTTTTCACCGCCGAGCATGACCACTTTATGGGCAAGCTTAAATTACACGTTCGGCGTAACTCACCGAATGATTAATTGAAACTTCGACTAAAGCACTCACATTAGTGTCAATCATGTTCGGTTCGAGCAACTAGAGTGGGGTTTAGTGCATTTAACTAGTGGTTATCCACTGGATAAGTTGAGTTTTACTTCGTGACTCGCAGGTGCTGCTGATCCAATGTGGAACCACTTTCTTCTCATTGAAATTCTCATAAAATAGAGAAAAACACCTTCCCCCATGTTGCAGACACTTACCAGCATCCCTGCAAGCTGGCAAATGAAAACCATGGGAAACGAAACCGTAATCCATTCGAAATCCACTTCCTCTTTAATTGCAGCTGATTTCCGGAAACGACCAACGGTTCTCACGCTGTTGGCCACCAGACAGCCTACGGGCGCAAACATCATCCCTTTGTGTGTGAAGAATTATCAATTATCCGTAAAGAATCGACACGCTGCCAAGTGAAATCTAGGCAGTTCCATTATCACTGGCCGAAAGAAGGTGCGTCATCCCTGTGACAGGGATCTGCCACAATCACCCCTCGCAAAGGCAAGCCACCATAAATCAAACAGGTCGCGTGGATCGGCCAGTGCAGCAAAGCATGAGGGTGCACATCACCAGCATCGATTTTAATTTGGATTGGCAACCCTCGCAATCAGGCGTATGGCACGGAATGAGATGCACCCGAGTCCTCCTTCCGGCCTCGGGGTTGGTTGCAGGAATAAACTTCATTTTTTCGTTCCCTAATGGTGCGGCGCACGCTCTATTGACACGCACGCATAAGTGGCGGGTAGCGTATGCTTTGTTCTGTTCCTCCCGCAGCGCCACCCGCCGCCAGCTAGTTACTTGTATGTCGCGAATAAATGTTATTCTTGTGATGACAAACAATGCAAACGACACTTGCGTCACGTTTTGTTTTCGTTTTGGCTGTCCAGGCGGGTGACGGCTGGTGAAGCAGGGGTTCGTGAAAATTCATACTATGTTGGAACGATTTGAGTATCAATTTATTTACTGGAAAAAAGTAAAACCAGAGGATAATCAAAGCAAAAAATTAGGCCTAACAAAGCGATTTTGTTAAAATACATTTATAAGTATAAGTAACACAATTCTGCAGACCATTTACTATAAATCGGAGTTTTTCCACCAACTCAAATCGATCACTTTCTGCTCGGTTCTCATGTTTTTCCAGTTTTGGTGTACTTTGTTTCAGGGGTGGCCATCGTATCGTCGTTAATAAATTGAACTAATTCAATTTTGCTGCACTCGACCCTTTCGACAGTGGAACGTTTTGCGACAAAAAAGGTCTAAATATATCGAGTTTACACTCGTTTCAGTGTCAATTTAGCCAAACGGCAGCAGCAGAAAGGGGTTGCTCAAAGTGACTTGCAGCATATTTTAGAGGCAGCAGTAATGAATGGTCGAAACTCAACTGGGTCCCTCTAGGGGAAAACGTGAGAAAGTCGACCTCCGAACTTGGTCGCGACCGTTCGTAATTGTTTCGCCAATAAGTCAACGTGGGCTACAACAATCTTGATGCGTTTACTGGCTGATTAAAGGGTAGAATATAATATTTCGGGAATCACTGAAGCTATAATTGTCGTTCGGAAATTGCCCTCGGTTTCAGGTTTCAGCCGAGTTTTCATATGAATCGAATATTGTTTGGCGATGTTCGTAGTCTGTTTCATCATCGAGTTAAAATTATCGAGAAGATACAATGTTTCAACATGCGCATACACGAATAAACTTACCAATTATGTTATAGCGATTCCAAATATGAGCTTTTTCTATTTATTATACAGCTTATTTGCTGAATCCAGCATGATTATCAAACGCAATTTTTTCCTGCCCTATTATTTTGTTTTGAAGTAGAATACTTCTCTCAGGAAGTTCGGCTACATAGGGATGTGAAATGAAAATCTAAAACCGAAAAAAGTGAAAAATATGTCCAATTTCGAATGCTAATAAATCGGTTAGTATTCGATGGATTTCCTTCGTTCTTACAGAAATAGATTGGAAAATCTTCTAAGATTCTTCCCAAAATAAGATAATTGTAATTTTATTATTCACACTATTGTACTATTGAAAAAAATAGTCAAGCCTTGTCAAAACGAAAAATTCGACCTCAGATTGGTCGTTATATGCTTGCTTCCCAAGCACGGTCGACAGAATCATATACCTTGCAATTGAAAACATGCTATTTGGCCTATTTAAGAGCCTGTTTCAGCCGGAGCCGCTCATAATAGTTCTAGACAGCGACAACAGCAGTCGTCCTTCCTTAGCAGCAGCACTAGCCCTGTGGTTGGTCACCACGTCTCAGGAGCAGCGCGGTTCTTCTCAGCGTGTGTCGCCAGACAGCCATTATTCCCCCCGTGTTGGGGCAGCATGATGATTGCCATCAGGAAATCCAATTTCGGAAATCAAAATGCCTTTTTTAAGGCAAATAAACAAGTCATTGAAAGTTAATAATTTTTGTCAACGCAAGCAAGCATTCTGTGTTGCATCCTAGCAATTCAAATTTGTCGCACCCGTCTAATTTACTGAATGTGAAATAGCTTCCACAGTGCATGTTGTCCGTGTATCTTAATTCCCCCAATGTTAGGGCAGCTCAAAGGTTGTAATTAGCAACCGATTTTGAACAGCAAAATGCTTTTTTTAAGGCAAATAAAAAAATAATTGAAGGTTAATAGTTTTCTGGCATCAACACAAGCAGACATTCTGTGCGGGATGCAATCAAATTCTGTTGTAGTTGTCTTATTTTTACTTTATTTAGTAAACTCCCCACTGTAGGGGCAGCGCAAAGGCTGCGATCAGCATAACCGACATTGAATAATAAACTGCCCTGTTAGTACGCATTCACAAAAGCAGTTAGTTCGACTATGCAGAGCTAATATGAAGTCGATTCAATCAATCAGCATAAACAGAATTTCGTCGTCTCCCAGCTGCCAAGTTGCAACATGATGCAACACGCAACAGCGAGCAAACGAAATCGCTTGATGTTACAAACCGCAATAAGATACGGGTTAAAACCGTTGCGTGTGTGAGAGCACCATCGGTGTTTATTCGCTGGATACACTATCTACTGTCTACTGAACGCAATAATCTGCTTACATGCGACACGGGGACGGGAACATTTTCTTCAACGAAGCTGCGCAACACGACACAAAACATGTTATTTTGTTGCTTCAATAGGAGTGCTATCGGTCCGGTTCGACAAGAAATCATTTTTGTACATCCGTGCTACGAAACTGAGGAAAAACTTTAGAAACTGATAAAAGAGGTGGAGCTTATCAAATGATCGCTCGGAACCAGAATGAGTCACACATATTTTTCAAGTTATATCATTCCACCACGTACGTAAAATAATTAATTCCTATTTTCATCCCTATATAAGAGCCTGTTTTAGTCGAAGCCGCTCATAGTAGTTCTGAACAGCGACGACAGCAGTCCTCTCTTAGATAGCGGATAGCGGCCACAACTATGGCATGGCTGTGGATAAGCGTAGCAGTTTCAGCGGATCTCACCATCGATAGCAGCAGGGCCAGCAGATTCAGGTACAGCGGATACCAATGGCGGCCACAACTGTGGCATGGCTACGGATAGCGTTGCAGTTGCTCAGCAGATAGGCCAGCGTATAGCGGCCACAACTGTGGCATGGCTATGCATAGCGTAGCTGTTGCAGCGGGTATATCAGCATCGATAGTAGCAGGGTCAGCTGATGCAACAAAATACCCTTCACTAAAATGCTGTTTCAGTGTGGTAGCGGGAAGCATCAGCAGCAGGCTTGCATGAAGTGAATACATCAGCCAGCAACTTTCTCGAAGGCCTCTGCCATTGTAGACGCGAGAAGCGGCGCGAACCGATTCGCTCGGCCGTAGGTTGATGTACAGCTCTACTGATGGCTGTACATTAACCTACAGCTGAGCGAATCGGTTCGCGTCACTTTTCGCATCTATTATGGCAGAGGCCTAATGGGAAAGTTGTATCAGTTTGTTCAGAAGAATATTATTGTCGGTAATATTACAGAGATGCGATTGCGTAAATCCGATTTTGAATTGAACAATTGTTCTTTTGAGAACAAATAACACACTTATTTGAAGAGTTAGTAGCTTTTAGTACCAATAGCAGTATAGTGACAGCCTCAGCGGTAGATGCAGATGCAGCCGGTACTTCCCTGAGGCCGATGTAAAGGTAAATGGGAGCAGCACGGCGAAACAGTTCGGGCTATGCTTAGACGCGCGTCATTTTTCGTTGTTGATATTCCCCACATGAAACGACGCGCTTTCGTATGATAGCGGTGGTATTAGCGGTAGATGCATTTGCCAACACTTCCTCCAGTAAAGCCGTGTCTAGTTTTCAATGTGAAAACACCTTTCTCATTGTGTTGACCGTGCGCCTTAGTCCTCACTATCAATGATAAATTGAACAATTGTCCTTATAAGGACAACAAATGAATTAATGAAGATTTAATTTTGAATTAGAATACTTCTCTCAGGAAGTTCGGCTACTTAGGGATGTAAAATGAAAATCTAAAACTGAAAAAAGTGAGAAAAATTTCAAATGCCAATAAATAAATAAATAAATAAATAAATATAAATGAATAATTTTCGATGGATTTCCTTCGTTTTTGCAGCAATCGATTAGAAAATCTTCTAAGATTCCTACCAAATGCATGAAATTGCAATTTTATCATTCGATCTATTGTACTATTGAAAACTCTTAAGCCTTGTCAAAACACAAAATTCGACCTCTGATTAGTCGTTATACCGCGCTTTCCCAAGCACGGTCGGCAGAGTTATGGACCTAGTAAATTGGGAATGCATCATTTGGCCTATATATAAGCTTCATCAGATAATAAACAAACATTTCATCGGATATTAAATTGAACAACTGAAATTTGAAGAACACAAATGATTATTTGAAGAGTTAATATTTTCTCGTTTTGCGCTATAATCCAAAGTTAATTATCTTCATCTACATGCATACTCTGACTATTATTACGTGTTTGCGTCGCTTAGTGTTTGGCTACGGTCATGCAGAACGCAAATAACGGCGCGATGCGATTCGGCAAGACGAAATCTGTTGAAATGTATAGCTCTACTTCGCCTTAAAAAGAGCTGTACATTTCACCACGGTAAGGCGAATCGCATCGCGCCGGCATTCGCTTTCTGCATAACCGTAGCCTTTGTTCCGTTCCCGTTTAATGATGTCGTATTAAATGTGCATATTACAATTCGGCAGCACTTCAACTTCTCATTTGCACAAAATTTAAAAATATCCAATGAACTTCATTCAAAATATCAGACAAAAAGAAATTACAATACTGCCAATGAACGGTCAACGTTTATTTTCTAGAAAAAATGACTGACATGCAAGCAGCCAGGTTATCTTTCTTGTAAAAGTATTCTACTTCAACCTTGCGGTCGTGGCTTTGCATACAACCTTCTTTTGATTTTTTAGCCTCTTTACGTTTTCAATTTTTTGAGCCATTTTATTATAGCCTGTCTAGAACCTGCAATTTTAAATTTTTCTTTTTTAGTTCAAGTTTTTATTAAACATGCAAAATTTTATTTGAAAATTTGTAGATTTAGCGTATTTTATATAAAATATATTGTTCCTTTGAAGAGCATTAGTTTATTATTTACGCCGTGAACTAGTTTCAGTTAATAAAGAACAAACGCTTGTTTGCATACAAATGAATCGCCTGAGGATCGTGATCGATCCAACAATTTTGAGTCTGCTATACAGATGCCTACTACTAAAAAAACCCGATACTAACAGGATTAGCTGTTGTAGAGAGAAGAAAAAAACTTCAGGTTAGTATTTTCCCTCTCCGCTCGCGATACGATCACTTTGGTTGTAGGTACCTGTAAACGAAAAACAAACAACGTCAAGATAAAAATCTCACCCACCATCCCGCGATCGGATAAGCGCTGTTTACCGGTAGTAATGAACTTTTGATAGCCTTGATCGATTCGATTTTTTAGATCACGAAAACAAATCTGTTCCCATTATAGGAGAGCGGAGACAGGCGGCCGCTAAACTGCAGTGCAGTGGCAGCTGCACGTATGTTTCTACCGGTCGCTAAAGTTTGTGACCTATTTGTTCGAGATGTCAGATTTTAGCGCTGTTAGCACGTCGTTTATGGCCTAAAGCTCATTAAGATTGATTCGCGGGTCTGCCGCCACGGTCGGTACGACGACGCAAATCTGTTGAAATTTACCCGCAAAAGTTCAGGCTGGTTATGCAAGCTTGCACACGCTGCACATGAGTTTCGTGGACTTATTCGAGATGCCTTTGAGCACACTTCACTTGTCACATGAGCCAAAGTTAAGGCCCATAGCAGACTGCTTCCGCGACATGCAAATGCGTCATTAGCTAATGCAATTTAATTTAATAATGTCAAAAACAAGTTAAATCTTCTTCAAGGCTGCAACCGTTGTGACCTTTCGAATTTCTCAACGTTCCAAAATTCAAGTTAATTTCATCACCGAACCCTCGAATCAATCAATATTATGATCGGCCCTTTTGCATCCACAGAAATTGCAATCCACCTCCGTGGCATACAATTCGGAATTTTTCCAATTCACCTTTAATTATAGGGTACCGATCTCACTTACCGCACGGTCCAACCAGACAGCAGCACGCAGCAGTGCAAGGTATTTTATTTACAAGTAGGTTTAAATCCCGAACCTGCGAGCTGCGCTAAACCGCCGGGCATAAACAGAAGAAGAAGCGTTTAGCAGCAGTGCTGTCGGTTTAATTGAATAAAAAGTGCCGATTGTTTGGGGGCATCATTTTGAACCCGTCAAAGCACGACAGATTTGAGCTCGACGGACAACCGTGCCTGATTTGATTTGACAAGCACTAGTGTAGGCCATCCCAATTGAGAAGGCTGTTGCGATGAACCTGCGAACGATTTTCCGTAGAATTGAGAAGGTGAAGTTGTTGTTTTATGAAATGTTGCCTATCTGTATGCGCGATAGTGATGTTTGTCGCATCGAAGGTGGCAGTTTCAAGCCCCCGAGTTTTTTTTCATGTCAGTAGAATCCAAATCGTAACTGATTTTGTATGAAGAAAGAAGTAGTAGAGTAGAGACAAGGGTGTTGGCAATGACACAGTATAGGCCATAAGTAAGAAAATGTAGCCGTACATAAAAAATATAACTGATGAATCCTAACCCCAGAACTATCAAATTTTAGCCATCGCTATGTCGGTTCCTGAAACTTGTGTTTGAGTGCTATTTCTTCAGTAACTGCCAAAGTCTCAACTCGAAAAGGAGTGCAAGTAATGAATATGGATTATAAAAGCAAACGAATGTTGCAACATCATTCGCAAGGTAAAAGATTGTGGCAGATATTAGTAGCTACGAAGATGGAGGGAGTCCCAAAATTCATTGACGTAACTAAGGAAAAGTCCTAGGGGTGGCTAATTTTATATGCAAAAATGGTATAGAAAGTTTTTTTTACTTCTTGTATTTCTCGTGGGATTCGATTACGGCACTGCAGAAGTAGCTGGAGAAAGTCGACAAAAATTTAGCGATTATCTGCTCTACTTTTCTCATTCTTTTTCATTCATGGGAAATATTTGATTTGTGTTTTTTTTACAACATTTATTTGACACGGCACAATGCTATTTGATTTGTGGTGATAAGAACCGAATTCCATTGTTGAAATCACTTACCGGAATCGAAGAACAAAATTTTAAAACGATTCGAGAAAATGTCTGCTTTTGGACATCAATGAAGGCAAAGGAAGAGATAGAGAGATAGGGCTAAAAAGAGTAAATGAGTATTCAATGAGGTCTTTTTTTATTAAATAGTTGCCTTGTTGAAGTAGATTCATAACTATTTTAGTGTGGTCGATGAAAATTATTATTATTAAGACATGCCCAGTCCTCTAGTGCCAACTGTACAATTTTGAGTAGCAAAATGGTATAGTAATGGTATGATCAACTCTAGGAAGGGATCCAGAATCCTAGTCCTACCGTAGTTACGCCAATGCCCAAAATAAAAAAAACGAGTCGTTCTTTTAGCAAAATCCTTGCCGATCGGAGAACAAGATCTCAGAAGAATACAGCATGTCCCACTGAATAAATATTATATCTCTCTCTCTGAAAGTACAATAAAATACCTTGATTTTGAGTTAACATTTTTCCCAAGTCAAAGTAACTCCGAGATAGAGCTAATTCATTTGTTCCGGATTCTATAAGCTTTATATTCAGACTTGATTCGAAGTTCAGATTTTGCAAAAAATGTAAAAGGCATGGACTTACGCTCATCAGTCCAAGTGATTTTACGATTTTAGAATCATACATCCGTGATAATTTGGAGAACAATACCTTTGCAAAGCCGTTTTTTTATAGCAAAGGGCGTCAAATACGATCTCGATAACGTTCTGAACGAGCATCAGATGGAACATACTCCGTCCATCGTCGGAGACCGCGAATGGATATGCAGTTCCGCCATTTACCTCAGCATTTTTTTTTAAATTTACTACTTAGTAATTACTTAGTAATATTAACACCAGATTGGCGCAAACATAAAAAAAGGTGTATATTCTCCATAAGACCTGGAGTATCTCATTTTTAATCAAAGTTACGATCATTTTTTTGACTTACAACCTTGTATATAGGAGAAAGCAAAAACCAAAATATTATTGATACAATTTAATGCTAGTCAATTTACGGATATTTTAAATAAATAATTAAACCAAGACAGTTTTGTATAACATCTTATTGATTTGAAATATAAATTTAACAAAGATTACTCTGCACTGTAAGTAAATTGTCATCAAAGAGTTTGATTAAGAAATTTTCGGGTTTTTAGCTAGATCACCCGCATTCGATAGTGTAAAATCTAGTTACAAAATTATCTCGTGTGATTTCGACACTTTGCATAACTTGGCCCATAAGAGCTACGAGTGAGGAGTATGGCAAAAATGGAAACTCAAGGAAGTCTCGGCGAAAATATATACACACAATAGCATTTTTCATTATTTTAGTATGTTTTTCGTGAAGACAGGCCGTCCCAGATATAAAGAGCACACCATCAATTCGTTAAAAATGAGTATTTTGTATTTATATCAACTTTTTCGCTTACATGTCAACACAGTGTTGATTACACACATTGTTTTTCAACAGTTCATGAAAGATTTTCGATGAGCTTTTTTCATTTATAAGCAAGTTCTCGAACATTCTTCATTCTGCACAGACTGATTAGCAACGATTTTAGACGCTCTTGCCTCGTTTGAATTTTTCCACGGTATCCTGAGCAGATACCCCTCGACCAGAGCCCAACATCGTTCAATAGGACAAATTTCAGGTTAATTTGGGAGACTCTTGTTCTTGGGAACGATTATTACGATTTCCGATGGGTACCAGTTCATGGCCAACTTATGTCGAATTCGTTTTTACGGCAGGACTATCCCGTCCCGGACTACACTTAACAGTCTTTTTGTCGCGTTTGTGCTACTGTACGAAAAATTTGCCAATTTACTGAAAAATGGCGGAACTTAATATTAATTTGCAAGAAAATGCATTGGTAGTGAACGATCTACAACTTTTATGATTTTATGAGAAGCAGTTTTCCAAATCCAACTTACCTCTTCATCTGTGTACTCCATGATGAAACTTTCTACGCGAGGAGTAGGGTCACTTCCACAGCCAGCGTCGAAAATAAAAAAATAAAACATCACAGGATTCGGACGATTCTGAGGGATCATCCTGGAGCAGTGCACCATCTATGCACGATGGCACGTCGTTTTTCAACGGAATTTTTTCCCATTTTTCGAAAACTGCATGAAACTTCACTGTGAGTTTGATTGTAAACATTGAGACGGAGCAGACAGACAACACGTATAAGAATGTATGTTCGCATGACAGCGTTAGGAAAGTTTGTCATTTTTTCTGGGACAAGTTCAAGTTTCTGTTTGATTAAATATAATTTTTGACTCTGAACAAAGGTACCGATTCAAATTAGCTTGCAATAAACCGTTGCGAGTCGAACGCTTCTAAAAATATTTATACCAAAATTGACGACAGTTTATTTCCGTTCAAAATTAAACTTATTATTGTTTATTTTGTTCTGTTCTTTTCTGTGCAGTTCTAATTTTCCCTGCAAATTATTGTGGATTCGATTTCAATGTTTTCGAATTGCTGTAAATATATCCGTCTTTTCCGAAAAAATGGCTTCCCTGCTTCTTAGTAATTTAAGCGTTTAGCTCAATTAAATCATTACCTCATCGAAAATGTCGGTAATTTTTGTTGCGTTTTTACTTTCAGCGCACTGCAAACCATTAAAAATGTATATTGCTCCTGGGAGGTTATTTTCGGTGATCCGGATGAGCGCATTTCCACCGGACTTAGAAGTAAATACAAATTAGCGCTCAATTTGTACGATTTATTTTCAAATTTGAATAAATTCAAGGCAACTTTCAACAACGTGTTTCATAAGTTTCCGGCAATATTTTCTGGAACCCAGGCAAAGTATATATTAAAATCGCTTCGATTTATTAATTATAACCCAAATATTTTGCTGACATTAGGAGGAAAATCACTGAATTTTATGAGCTTTTGGCAAATTTTGCTGAGATAAATTCAGTGTGTATGTGATACAAAATGTTTACAGTTTTGGACTCGAGCTCAGGTGAACGGTTTAGTGCCGGGTAAGAAATCTCTTCCATACGAAAGGAGCCTGTCCTCCAGTCGCACAGGTACAATATGCCACACGCAACAGCATAATAAACTATTGCATGACCGAGAGTGCATGACCGAGTTGTTATCTGCTTCCATCCAACATGAGAAAAATTTTATTGTTTTCCTTCCAAGCAGAGATGGCAAAACTGTTTCGTGTATATCTATAGATTTTAAGGTGTTTTTGGTTTGTAAAATTTCGAATGAAAAACAAAAAAAAAATGTGTAAATAATCAAATGACGGTTGTACATAATTTAAGTATCACTTTTACGAACCGCGGGAGTGTTCCCTTTCAAATTGAGCTAGTATTCAACTAGCTGACCCGGCAAACTTTGTCTCGTTCATTTGTTTCTCTTTATTTGAATAATTTTACACATCCTCAATGGGACACCCAAAAAAATGTTTAATGCTAAGAGATGGCGCTGGGGAGCTGCGTAGCCGCAAGGTTACAGAGTCCACTTTGTCAAGCGGATGGTCGCGGGTCCGAATCTTAGTAGAATCAGGCCATTCGATGTCAAAAATGACTTTCAGTACGAGTTCATTCTTAGGCTCCCCACCACTTACCCTTCCTTTACGCTGAATCCAATAATACCTTTGCGTGGCTTCCTCTTAATAAAAAAAAGGTCCCTCTTATCAATAAAACTGGCCAGAAGGACGCACGACTGGTTTTCAATTGAAAAGATTTGCTAATTATTATACCAAAAGTTAACGGAAAATTCACCTATTGATTTAGGATATCTGTATAGTGGAAGTAACAATACATGCATGCAAAACGACACATGACGCATGAAATTCTATACTATATCATCTAGTTCTCAGCCATAGGAGTAAGCTTGTTATTGGTTGAATGCTGCGAAACAAGAAATGATTGCTTTCCAACTCTACTTTTCATTCTGTGCCGAACACGCATCAGTATCGGATGTGTTTGGTGATCGCTCCGATAGAATAAAAAACAAAAGACGCGCGAGCAAGTGTTGGCATTATTTGCCTGGTTGAGTGAAGGTTCAAGATCGCCCGCCTTTGTGCAACTGTTTCGCATCGTGGCTGTTTGCTGGTGCGTAAGCCGATTTGGCTGCTAAGTGATTTGTGCTACAGCAGTGGACGAGAATCTCAACACAAAGGAGGAAAAAGAAGAAGCCAACAGTTGACAGCGGAAAAATATTTCCTCTCCTAAACTTCCCCGAAAAGGTCCTAAGATTTCCCAAAGTGAAATGAAAGTTACCAACAAACCAAACAGTGCTGCGGAAAAACCGAAGCGAACTCCTCCTGGGCTTGCAAATTTAAAGTCCCAGAAGGAGTTCCCAGCACTGCCAGGAACATCTTAAGCCCCAGTTGTTCCTTTTGCACTCCCAGTTGATGAAACAAACTCTGGATTAGTGAAATTTTCTGACATTGTGGACTGGATTTTTGAAACTTTCAATGTACCCGATCCAATTAAATTTTTGACGTAGGACTACGTCTAACCGCACCATATCGAGATACATTCCGCGAAAACTAAAACCAAGATGTAACGCCGGAATGAAAGATTTTAAACGGCTATACTGATGTAACCACATGATGGATCACAATAATCAATATGTCGTTGGATTGATAAAATAATGGACAATTTTGTGATTCTTCAATTTTCATTATCACTTCATTGTTAAACAGTGAAAATTGAATAAAAGTTTCAAGGTCGAATTTTCACCAACAATGTACCAATCATATGCGAGCACGCCTAGCACAGACTTCATGAATAGACACCAACTGCCTGCTGTGATATCCTGTATAGCAGTGGCTAAAAAAATTTTGACAGAATCTCCCCGTCCCAATAGGTCAACTAATGTTAGTTTCCATGAGCCTAGACTATTTTGATGTCTTGAAGGTGAAGCTTTTTCGGAAAGTTCGTAACCACCTCCACTATTAGACAGTTTTACGTTCTGCTGTTAATAAATATGTTAATGTTAATAAAACTGATGTCTTGAAGGAAAACATGCTGGCACAGGCAACAGTACTGCACCGAGCATTGTATGAATAGAGCGCTGGTCACTCGTCGTCTATCAGTGCAGTAGAACTCGATATTCATTTGTGTGCAGCCAAGCCAAGTGAAAACTACATTGCCGCTGTTGACGCACAGTGGGGCGTGGAACACAATCGAATTGCTGTTTGAATTGTCTTCTTCTTCTTCTTCTTGTTTCGTATAGCAGCAAATATCAGAATTAAATTTTCATTTTTCGGGTACCGCAAAATACGCTGCGCCGCCGGGTACAACAAAATGCGTTGTTTATTTTTGAACTCTACATTCTACTTTTTTTTCAGATTTATTTAAATAACTGAATATAGGGTATTTTAAAGACAATAGAAAACAAAAATGCTCCGTACATATCTTTGAATAGTTAGTTAAACGAGCTGTACTGATGATTATATTTTACTAGCTAAATGAATTTAGTCCAATATGACAATATTAGTTGCATCCCGCGGTGGCGGTAAAGAGGAAAACCAAATTCATTTCATCTTGATATTAGAGTTCCGACATTAGTATTTTTATTTTTCAATTGAAATTTTTTTTTTGAATTTGCATTTACAAGAAAATATTACTTTCCATAACCTTACTTGTAATTGAACAACGCTATGCAAACATTAATTGCCGAGCCTAATGTTGTGCATCACTCTTGCCCAGTTTATTTTCGAAAATAACAGACATATAACCTTCAAATATGGTATCTTCGTTGTTCTTTGGTATCTTGAAACTAATCAATTTTTTTCTGATTGATTCTGTATACTGATAAAATGTTTAAATTGACCTGAATTGAATTTTAACATGTTCATAAAATTCTATGTCAACTTCAAATTTTCTGTGAATATACATTTTCTACTAAAACTGTCATTCATTATCTATATTTTTTCCACGAGCTTGTAACTGCAGGAAAAAAATTGATGTGACATCTTTGCCGCTTTGTGATCGGTGAGTAAGCCAACTTTAATAAGACAAATAGATATAGAAGGAAGAAGTTTAATTTCTACTAAATCGTACTCAGATAAATATTTTATAGAAGGTTGCCTTTTCGCGTATTAAAGAAAATTCGCTGTATTAGAATAAAAGGTATTCATCAATTCAGAAATCAAATTTAGGGGGAAATTTGGCTCTAGAGCTCTACAGCAATATTTTAGAGAAAAACTTTCTTCAACAAAGTTGTTACATATGATAAAGCGCTTATGGAAAAAGTATCAAAAATTGGGGTAACCAAAATTTTTGATGCTATCAAGTATCTTACTTTTTTATTTTTGTAGATAGAAAACCTTGTTCTACAATTTTATAGCTCCAATAATTTTAAGTAACTTGGTAAAAAAAAAGATTTTCTCTAAAACATTCCTATAGAGCTCTAGACCCAAATTTTCCCCTAAATTTGGTTTCTGGACCATTGTGAATAGAGAAGAGAATATTTTTTCTTCTAAGATAGAGTGGTACAAAGAAATAATCAAAATACAGACCCCGTTCGATTTCGGCAACACGCCAGAATATTTTCTGTTGCCAAAATCGAACCATGCCAAAAATGAACGGTTCTTTTTTCATGACTTTTTTGACTTTTTAAGTGGTCAAAGACGACCTTAACAGTAGAAATGGCCACCAATGAACTAGTTTTAGTTCCAAGTCGTTTAAGGTGTCGCTTGATGAATTCGGGCTGACGACCTAGATACTTGATATTACCACCCGAACCAAAATACCTCCCTTTGGAAGATGTTGAGTTTAAATTGGTTAAAATAAATCAAACAAACTACAAAAAAAACCAGCTCAAATCAAACATAGCTTCAAAATAAAAATATAAAATTATTGTAGTCCTACGTCAACTATGCGGTCGTGTCTTGGATACCACCCTCCTACTATTTTTCTTACAGCATTCCTCCCAACAGTTAGAACATTTTTGAAGCAGTTGACTGCTCAATGGCCCCTCCTTGTAGCGATCGTATCCTTCGATGCCTAATTCATCTGCTAATCTGAAGGATTCTATCTCTGTCTTACAGTGGAATTGTAGAAGTATTTTACCAAAAAAGGATTCATTTAAAGTTTTAATAAATAGAAACAAATGCGATGCATTTTCCCTTTGTGAAACTTGGCTTACTTCAAATATTGATCTCAACTTCCATGATTTTAATATTATTCGCCTTGATCGAGACACCCCATATGGAGGAGTACTTTTTGGGATTAAAAAGTGCTTTTCTTTCTATCGTATTAACCTCCCCTCGATTCCAGGCATCGAAGTGTGCCATGTCAAATGACAATACAAGGTGAAGAGATTTGTATTGCCTCAATATATATTCCTCCCAGAGCACAGGTTGGGCAACGGTTGCTCTTTGATTTAATAGAACTTCTTCCCTCGCCACGTTTGATTTTGGGAGACTTCAACTCTCATGGTGTGGCTTGGGGTTCCCCCTACAATGATAACCGCTCCTCTTTAATCTATAACCTTTGCGATGACTTCGACATGACTATTTTAAACAACGGTGAAATGACACGTATCCCGAAACCTCCAGCGCGCCCAAGCGCTTTGGATCTATCCTTATGTTCAACGTCGCTACGGTTGGATTGCACATGGAAGGTAATCCTCGATCCTCACAGTAGCGACCATCTGCCTATTCTTATTTCAATTACTAACGGTTCAACTCGCATGCGACCAATTGACATTCCGTATGACCTCACACGGAATGTCGATTGGAAGTTATACGAGGAAATGATTTCAAAAGCGGTCGAGTCGATTCAACATCACCCACCACTTGAAGAATACAACCTCCTCGCGGGCTTAATCCTCGACGCCGCGTTGCAAGCCCAAACGAAGAAATATCCCGGCGTAACGATCAAATAACGGCCTCCCACTCCGTGGTGGGACAAAGAGTGCTACGATGTCTACACGCAAAGATCCGACGCGTTTAAGGCCTACCAGAAGGGAGGTATACCTGGCGACTATTTACGGTATTCGGAGCTTAATACCAAGCTTAAAAGCCTGGCTAAAGCAAAGAAACGCGGATATTGGCGTCGGTTCGTGAACGAGAAGTCGAGGGAGACATCGATGAGCACTCTTTGGAACACAGCCCGAAGAATGCGGAATCGCGTAACGGTCAACGAAAGCGAGGAGTCTTCAAGTCGGTGGATATTTGATTTTGCTAGAAAAGTATGTCCGGACTCTGTTCCTGCGCAAAACTTTGTTCGCGATACGTCTCCGGGTCACGACGCGATAGAATCACCTTTTACGATGGCAGAATTTTTAGTTGCCCTCCTGTCCTGTAACAATAACGCACCTGGGTTAGATAGAATCAAATTCAACTTGTTGAAGAATCTACCCGGCAATGCCAAGAGGCGCTTGTTGAACTTGTTCAATAAGTTCCTGGAGCGAAACATTGTACCGCAGGATTGGAGGCAAGTGAAGGTGATCGCCATCCAAAAACCAGGGAAACCAGCTTCTGATCACAACTCTTATAGGCCGATTGCAATGCTATCCTGTATCCGGAAATTGATGGAAAAAATGATACTCCGTCGTTTAGACCATTGGGTCGAATCAAATGGCCTACAATCGGATACTCAATTTGGCTTCCGCCGTGCCAAAGGAACGAATGATTGTCTTGCGTTGCTTTCAACAGATATTCAGCTGGCGTATGCTCGCAAAGAACAAATGGCGTCTGCGTTCTTGGACATTAAGGGGGCTTTTGATTCCGTTTCTATTGACATTCTTTCGGGTAAACTTCACCGACAAGGATTTTCTCCAATTTTGAACAATTTTTTGCACAATTTGTTATCCGAAAACATGCATTTTACGCACGGCGATTTGGCAACTTTTCGCATTAGCTACATGGGTCTTCCCCAGGGCTCATGTTTCAGCCCCCTTCTTTACAACTTCTATGTAAATGACATCGACGAATATCTGGCAAATTCATGCACGATAAGACAACTTGCAGGCGACAGTGTATTCTCTGTTACAGGAGCCAAAGCTGCCGATTTGCAAGGACCATTGCAAGATACCTTGGACAATTTGTCTGCTTGGGCTTTACAGCTAGGTATCGAATTCTCTCCGGAGAAGACTGAGATAGTAGTTTTTTCTAGGAAGCATGAACCTGCTCAGCTTCAAACACAATTAATGGGTAAAACGATTTCTCAGGTTTTGGTACACGAATATCTTGGTGTCTGGTTCGACTCTAAAGGCACCTGGGGTTGTCACGTGAGGTATCTGATGAAAAAATGTCAACTAAGAGTGAATTTTTTTCGTACAATAACCGGACAATGGTGGGGAGCCCACCCAGGAGACCTTTAAGGCTTTACCAAACAACGATATTGTCTGTCATTGAGTATGGGTGTTTCTGCTTCCGCTCCGCAGCAAACACACATTTGATCAAACTGGAGCGAATACAATATCGTTGTTTGCGTATCGCCTTGGGTTGCATGCAGTCGACCCATACGATGAGTTTGGAGGTCTTAGCTGGAGTACTACCATTGAAAAACCGCTTTTTATCAAATTTTTATCAAATGTGAGGTCTTGAACCGTCCCGTGATTGAAAATTTTGAAAGGCTAATCGAACTTAATTCTCAAACCCGTTTTACGACATTGTATTTCAATCACATGTCCCAAAATATTAACCCTTCTTCGAATATTCCAAATCGTGTCGACTTATCAAATACTTCTGATTCTACTGTGTTTTTCGATACATCCATGATAGAAGAAACTCGTGGAATCCCGGATCATTTACGCGTGCAGCAGATCCCTAAAATTTTTCCAATAAATATCGAAACATCAACTGCGACAATATGTACTACACTGACGGATCACTTCTTGATGGGTCCACTGGCTTCGGTATCTTCAATAACAATTTAACCGTCTCCCATAAGCTCGATAATCCTGCTTCTGTTTACGTCGCAGAATTAGCTGCAATTCAGTACACCCTAGGGATTATCGAAAAAATGCCCACGGACCATTATTTCATCTTTACGGACAGTCTCAGTTCCATTGAGGCTCCCCGATCGATGAAAGATGTTAGGCACTCTCCGTATTTCCTGGGGAAAATACGGGAACATCTGAGTGCTTTATCCGAAAAATCGTATCAGATTACCTTAGCGTGGGTCCCTTCTCACTGCTCGATACCGGGCAATGAGAAAGCGGACTCTTTGGCTAAGGTGGGCGCAACAAACGGTGGAATTTATGAAAGACCAATTGCCTTTAATGAATTTTTCTCATTTGTACGTCAGAATACGATCATCAGTTGGCAAAATGCTTGGACCAGAGGGGAACTGGGAAGGTGGTTACATTCCATCATCCCCAAGGTATCGACGAATCCGTGGTTCAAGGGGTTGGATGTAGGTCGGGATTTCATTTGCGTGATGTCCCGGCTTATGTCCAATCACTATAGATTTGACGCGCATTTCCGTCGTGTTGGGCTCGGGAAAGGTGGTATCTGTGCCTGTGGTGAAGGTTATCACAACATAGAGCACGTTGTTTGGTCATGCCCTGTACACCGTGACGCCAGGTTTAAATTAATAGCTTCCCTGCAGGCCGAAGGTAGGCAGTCGGCTGTTCCTGTTCGTGATGTCTTGGCGAGCCGTGACCTATCCTACATGTCCCTTATATACGTTTTCCTGAAATCCATCCACGCCCCAGTTTAGTCCTACCCCCTTCCGCCTGCATCCAGCCTAACGACAAGAACACGTTAAGACCCCGGATCCGGAAACAGCAATCAGACCCGCACGATACTCTCAAGGCCCGAGGGAGACAACCCAATATGCCAGTCCGTAATATCTTGGCCCAGCAGCGGAACATGTGCTTACCTATGGCAATGAAAACCATCATACAGTAAACCAGTGCTTTTAATGCAAAATATTATAGCTCTAAGTTACATTTAGTTTCCGCTCGTAGTCGGCAGCGAGGATAAAAAATTTGCTTTTAGTTATAAAGATACTTTAGAAAGTAAGCTACCAGATATAATTGGCGCCGTTAAACATTAAATTGTATGTGTGCCGTGTCAAATAAATTATAGATGAACAAAAAAAAAACTCTACTTTTCGTTAATTAACTATTGAAATAATGTGTCGATTATTATATCACAAAAAATATAAATTAAAATTTAGGTTGAAAACAATAAGCATATCCAGATAATAAATTTTTAGTTTCTTTTGGATTTTTTCCTTAAAAAATCGGAATGTAATCCACGACTTTTCGGTCAAATTCAGGGTTGCTCGGATCAGATTTTCGATTTCTTTTTGGTAGATCCATCAAGGAGCGCTTATAATCAAAATTGTTGGATGATTTTTGGATAAAGTTTAGTTCGTTTTTCGATTTGGTTGATTGTTACTCCATTTTCTGTGCGCAAGCTGTGCAAAACTTTTACATTCACCTTTTTGTGTGTTATAATCTATTAAACATTTGAGGCTACTTTCCGATACACTCCTTGGCGCCCTAGTATTTTTATTCTCAGTTTCTATCTGTCAATGTCCTGATAATTTGGTTCTAAACTTACACTCAATCTCAATTTTATTCCATTTTTCCACGCCTGAACATTTTTGGTAATTGAATCTGTTTGTAGTTTGTTATTATTTCATTCTCGGATTGCTTATTTATTGTTTGAATTTAATACATTTGTTTGTCAGAGCTAATATCCGTGTTTTTATTTAATTAAATATATTTATATTTCGTTTACTTTTATATGTATAGCAGTGGACAGTGTCTCACAATCTGATAGTCATCCCAGTTTCAACATAACGTGATACCTACCTCAAAATGATTTGAGCTGAACATCGCGTCAATCGGTCCAGTCCAGTCCAGTTCATCGGGCGGATGGTGGGTGGTCGTACGCAACGGTGACGCAACATAACTCGGGGATCGAAACGGTCGCACTCCGATTGACCCAGAAAAGAATGCAACCTCTTTTTCAAAGAAGAAGAAGCGAAACCCCTTCAAAAATGGTTCGACCCGGAGTCGATTCGGTCATCAAACTGTACTGTTTATTGGCCAATAGCAGTCGTGCACGTGTTTGATTTACGCAGTTTGTTTTGCACGCTGCACAAACTTCATAATGACCACTTGAAAGCTGTAGCATTTACGTAATCACTTGGCTTCCACGCCATTTGACCCACATAGTTCCACCCCGTTCATCCGGGCGAGGCAAACGGAAAAAACAAGCTCTGAACTCTCAGACACAGGTCGTTACAAAAATCGCAGTTAGAACAAATCGTTTGCCACATACCTAAACACTCGTTCTCTCGCTCGGTGTGCCTAATGTTTCACTTCCTTGACTGCGATCATCCACTTATGGTTTTTCTATAATTTCGGTTGGTTATGTCTAATTTGCACTCAAGGAATCTAAAGGAAAAATTATTCCATAATGTGCCTGCCTCGGACAACACACAGCACAGCACAGCACAATAGTATCCACCGGATTCGTGAATAGCGATATGAATAGCTGTATCAAATAGCGAACCCGCGATTAAAACCCCTCCGGGGCATCTCGGCAGGTCGTGGTCAGTCAGCCCACTGACTGACTTACTGACTAGCACCTGAGCCTGCGATTATCCACCGAGCTGACCGAACCAATCAGATTATTACCAAAGAAAATAGAAATAAAACATAATCACACAGTGCAAATGTGGAAATTTTTCCTTCTGCTTTGGTGGGCTCTACACGGCACAAAACAACTGCGGTCAACCTGATAGCGCTTTCTGACGGTGTGCCTAATTTAGCCAAAGGTCCAACCCTCACCGCCGCTGACTGACTGACAGACCGATTGCCTGCGCCTGGGTGTGAATGTAAACGGCTTTGGTACCGGTGTAATTGCTGACTGGCAACTCTGGCCAAGAACAACAGGTGATTTGCCTTTATTATTTTTAATGGTCATAATGAGATAAGTATGCACTAAATTGCTGGCCCAAACGAAAGCCCCCCACACGTAGTTCGATTGGCACCTTCGGTGTGTGGTGTTTACGGTTGTTTCCTAACCTTGCCTGAACTTCGACTGTTTGGATGAAATTTTGCAACTCGCGGTTTGGACAAACTCGGCTAGATGTTTGTGCGAGTTCTACTATCCAGTGTGGAAGTTGGCGGGTGTATCACTGGCAGACAGGGTGAGCAATTGTGTTTATGGACACAATTCGGGACACAATTCTAGGATTAATGACAAAACAATGCAGCAAAATGTAGGTTTTTGTGAAAAAATACCTTCAGGTTTACACGTTTTTGATTAAGACTTGGACTTAGTCTTGAACATTATTTTTTGAGATTTTAAACATTTTTGATTTGGTATACTACCCTTGAATTTGGCATCGAACGGGTTAGATCATCGATCGTATACACAATAGTTCCGCACCATTCACTGTTGGGCGGTTCTTTTCGAACAGGTCTCGCTTTGGTCAGCAGAAAGGACTTGGCGCAAAGATATCTACAGACAAAACTGTCGAAATGATAGGGTAGCGTAGCACGGAACTGTTTGAGCCAATCTGAACGTAGTTTTCCATCCCACACCACCCGCTCATGTTTATGTTTATTTGTGTACAACGAAATTGTGAATTGGTTTGTTCTACAGCCCGACGGTGGGAGCTGCACAGCTCTCCCCTATGACGTAGTGTAGAACAGGGTTCAAACTAACAACGAACGGGAGCTGATTATCTGACGAACCGACCGCAATTCAAGTGCATTATGGCTAGCTAATTTTTCTTGAAATTGCAAAAACGTGCCCGTCCGATCGCGCGATTTAAAGTTTTCCATCGCTTCCAGTGACCGCTGCCGCGGCCACGCGCTCTGTTCGCCAAGATTGCTACTTTGTTTCGTCATCGTACGGTCCGCGTGGCGTCTCACGTTTGCTTCTATCAATCAAAACGTAAAAACAAGCTACGCGCGAAACGAATATCGCACCTACGGTACTGCTCCATAAGCAGTTCGTAGTTCGTCGTAGTCGGAAAATCTCAGTCAATTTAGTTTTGTTTGAATTCACCTCATATTTCATTCCCGACTCCAGACAAGCACCCGAGAGTTCAATAAATCATCACAGTAAAAGAACATATCTGTAATGGCATTCTACATGCCAGGCAGGCATCGCAACTAAAAGCGTCCTGCTCCGCACAAGCGAGGGATCAAAGTCTAGCAGACTTCAAAATATGACGAAAAACAGTTAAAACATATTCTATGTCTCAAGCCGCGAACCTCCTCCACGTTTCTCGCCTAAGTCTAAGTCTCTAACATAATGCGGCTACGAGCGGGAGTCAGTCAGAATGCGTGCAGCAGTCTCGACGGGCCGAGAGTGACTCATTCGCGGATTGATCCGCTGCAAGTGCCGTTGAACCACAATTTGCATCCATAGCTGACAGGGAAAAGCTCGGTGGATTAGGTCCTACAGTGGGGGCGGGGTTGGCGACAGTTATTGGGAGTGACAGCTGGACGCGTAGCTGCACTACTACTCCACCGGGACAGGCCTCGACATCAGGTCAACTGTGGCAGGGCAGCTGGCGGTTTGTGTTTACCGGTTGTACCTGTAGAATGATTATTAATTATTGCCTAGTTTGCAGACCCCCGCAGAGAAAGTTGCGTCGGAGGTTCGGACATTGACGGATTGTTTACTGGAGTTATTGAAGATTTCTTTGAAACATTGTGTTTTCGAAAATTGTTAGACAAAAATGTAATATCTTTGGCTACTTGTGAATAATAAATTCACACTCTAGGAAACGCTACGCTCAGGTCAATTAGGGAACAATACTTTATCCGGCCTTTAAATACATTTTTTCCAAATCTAAACTCAATTAGGGGTCATTTTCCGTTCTGATTTGGTATTAAAATTGCAATCTTCACCGTTTTGTTTTTAATTTTGAATATTTATTATATAATTTAGAAATGTTTTTTCGGTGGTCCGTGTTAAATTAAACATCGCTTTTATTTTGACCCTTTCGAATATATGTTTCCGTAATTCACATTTTACATTCAGATGTTTTATGCCTTTCGCATGGTTGTTTCTGTGCTTGTCCTTAGTTAGGGATCATAATATAATCATAAATCACTTGATAATCAAGCAAATAAAGCCAAATTAGGCATGTGAGAGTTTTTGGGAACGAGAAATGTTGGTGATGGTGAAGTGTGGTGTGATATACCACTAGTGAGGGCTCCCATACAAATAAAAACACAAATGTCAGCATAACTCGAGAATTGATAGAACAAATGGAACCAAAATTGGACAGTGGAGATTTAAAGGTACTAGAATGTTTTAATGATTTGACACTTCTCTCTACTCTTGAAAGAGAGTGGAGAGGGGAATTTTATTCAAATCAAATGACTCATATATAGAAAAAAATCCGGCAAACAGTTTAAAATGGTAAGGATTCTGTTCATTAGAATCCAAAAATAAACTTCTGGTTTCTGGAAAGCAGCCCGAAATGACCGAATACCACACAATATCGGTATTTCCCGAACCCGAATGATGCCAGAAATTGACTCCACATGCTATTTTGTAATCCGAGATGACGACTTTCGGTCTCGGAAAAACAGTCCAAGTAACTGAATATTTGTGTACTTCCAGTACTAGAATATTGCTCAGAGGCTGGAAGTTGACTCCGATAGTTTTTAAAATTATTTAAGTAAATAAAAAAATTGGCGGGACAAAGTTTGTCGGGTCAGCTAGTTGAAAAAAAAAAAACTGGAAAAGTTTCATGCATTCAAAACCTATGTTATAGGTTTATTTACAAAATGCAGAACTTATTACATTTACAATATTTACAATAAAGAATGTTTGACGATCAACATTGAAATCGTAATTATTATTTTCCAGCAATTTCATTCGAAAAAGTCCTATCCAATAAGTTTTTGCTCCGATCATACTCAAAATCGCTATATTTGTTCTTCATCGAAAAATTTTAGATTTATATTTTTTGTTTGGCCCTTTGGGTGACACTTTCAGAAGATCAACTTTTTTCATAATGTACAACTTTTAAATTCAGCGTTAAAGCGTTCAGGCTTCAAGGAACGATAAATACTGGTTAATCTATGTATACTATGTATATTGATACGCCTACTATGTATATTGATACAGATTCACACAAACTAAGGTTGCTAAGAAGCTGTAGTCGAGAATAGTTGACTCGATGTTGCACAAACTGATGATTATCGCATTTTACAATATTCTTCCCATAATTAAACTCGAATAGCTCAACAACGATTCAAAATAGGATTTTTGTGTCTTCTAAGAAGTTTTTCCTCATGAAATTCCCCATCCTTTTGTGGTATAGGATAACCATACCGAACCGTAAAGTTTGGTACGCTTTTTAAAGGTTTTATTTCAGAAAACACGAAGATTAAGAATTTCCAGAAGAGCTAAAATATTTGAAACTATAATATTTGAGCCACAACAAGCCTTACCATTTTTTCTCTTAGTTTGAACTCCGAAGGATGCGCAAAAAATATATTTGGGTTAGGTTTTACAGGAGATTTGAGTGTTAAAAAATTTTTAAATAATTTTGACGTAGGACTACGTCTAACCGCACTATACCGAGATACATTCCGCGAAAACTAAAACCAAGATGTAACGACGGAATGAAAGATTTCAAACGGTTATACTGATGTAACCACATGATGGACCACAATAATCGATATGTCGTTGGATTGATAAAATGATGGACAATTTTGTGATTCTTCAATTTTCATTATCACTTCATTGTTAAACAGTGAAAATTGAAATCTGGAATACAATCGAATTGCCGTTTAAATTGTCTTCTTTTGCTTCTTGTTCACCGGGGACAGCAAAATTCTGTACGTGTCGGTAGAGGCAGATAGCAGGGTATATAAATTAGGTTCATTGTACAGATAAAATGCGTTGTTTATTTTTAAACTCTGCATTCTGTTTTTCTCATGTCCATTTTAAATTTTCTGTGAATAACATTTTTGTTCAAAAACTGTAATTTTTTATCGTTATTTTTTCCACGAACTTGTAATTGCAGGAAAATTTTACAACAAAATTTTACAACAATGTTTAAGAAATGTTTACAACATTTGTGCCAAAATCGAACCGTGCTAGAAGTAAAACGAGCTCAAATCAAACAGAGCCTCAAAGGGAAATATAAAACTATTGTAGTCCTACGTCAACTATGCGGTCGTATCACGGATACCACCCTCCTACTATTTTTTGTTACACCTATCAGAATATCTGACAAAACGGTTATTTTGGGACGCCCTACTGTAGCAATCAGTTAAACCATATTTCGATACGAAACCTAAACTAGACTAGCTCGACATGATCTATTATTACTCTCCCCCTCTGCGAGAACATTCCAAGCCAGGGGGTACAATTGATTTGGAAAATATCGCCAAAGGGTAAGCGAATAAAAAAAAGGTTGAGAAGCGCAAATTTTCACGGTGGTTTTTTTTGCGGTATTTTTTTTAAATCTTCCATATTCATCAGGACCACCATGCAGCTCCATTGAAAAAGCTCCCTCAATCTAAAATTATCTAACGATATGGCTTCCTGGGTCTTAAACCTTTATAAACGGTGAGTTACATTTTGTATCATGTTACTGCTTTGCAGTAACTTTTTCAATAGATATGTACGGTGGTTATGAAGATTAATAATGTTTCCTCTAAAAAATATATGTAGAATTTCCTGAGGAATCCAAAAAAATCAAATGGAAAGATCTCCCGGGCCTTAAACCCCCCAAAACGGCGAAAAAAGGAATATATCGTGATCAGGCCTCAACATCTTTGAATGGAGCACCGGAAAGAGAACACGCAACTTCTTTGTCTCACCGGCTACTGCTGAAAACTTAGGCTTATCTCTTTCTCCTCACAGGAGCACTACCTTGTAAGAGATTATCTTTCACTGCGAAAACAACTGTTCTGACATTGGTGAGTAAAGCGATGCACTCGCTTGAAGAGAGCAGCGAATCGTATGTATCTGAGGAGCATGCTAAAAACCCCGCTGTGGAATCTGAAGTCTTGCTCCGAAGATATAATAAACTGCGGTGTGAGCTTCCCACACGAAGAACATCACGCTCAATAACTACACAATAGAGTTAACTGAAGTGATATAAAAGTGAATTGCATTGTCAGCTTTGCAGCTTAAAACTAATCTACAATTGAAAAGAATGAAGAGGTTGTGTATGAGGCACGTCCATAAGGTTAACGTAGAATTACGACAGCCTGTCTTATGTTGAAGTACTTCTTGCAATAGAATTATAATTAATCAATTTGATAGTTGCAGCTGTAAATTTCAGTTACAGTTCTTAAAATACGGTAGGCTTTCTTGTATAAATTTATTTATCCCGGTCCGGTCCATCCTGGTTCCGGAAATATTCATATAAATTTCAAAATGGCATCTGGGATCGCTTTCTGGTCCCTGTGCATCGTCTCGATTACGGAAATAAGGAAGGCGTTCCGTCATATTATACTGTTTTCCAGGAACCATCATCCTGATCTTTAAATTAGCGCCTGGAGTCGATTTGCAGCTTCTGGGCATCATCCTGATTCTGGAAAAGTCCATTTGGGTGGAATTTATCCTTTTTTTATGTCTTCCAAAATCCGGAAATCATTATTTTGAATTTCAGAGTGGCATCCTGGTTTTGAAAATACCCATATCGGGTGGTATTTGGCCCTGCTTGAGGGACTTTAATCAAAATCTACGTTCTAAATAATGGTTTACTTTTCCCATAAGTAAAATAGTTAGCATAATAAAATCATAATTTTACACATTTTGGTTGGCGCATAGCTAATTTTCAATCGATACGAATACACGAAGCTGTACGAATCAAGAAAATCCGTTGGAAACCGACTGAGTTTTGAGTGAACAATTTTCGTGACACTCTCGATGATTCTGGGGTTTGCCGTAAGACGTAATTTTACGCAAAAAATATCCAGCCGTCGGTCACGCGTGTCTACTCTTTGAATGCTATTGACAGATCAACAGAGTCGTCAGGGCCATAGAATTCATCTGTGTATTCTCAATTAAGTGATTAACCACTCTTGTTTTGCTTAGCTGTGGTGTAAAGTTAGCAAGTGTGTTAGTTTTTCAACGAGCAGCAGAAACACAGTACAAATTTGCTACACGCAGCACTCATGCTAAACAAGAAGCAAACGGTGAATATTCACTCTGCTCTTTCTCTCATATTGAAGAGTTTTTGCCGAAGAGAAGGTGAACACTCTTCATGTTCCACACGACTATAGAATGTGTAATTTTTCGCTCTTTCCTTTGTCTTTCGTTTGAAATGAAATTTGAAATTGAAATTTGAAATTTTAAAATGCTGCAATTATTTTTGAAGTAGAATACTTCTCTCAGGAAGTTCGGCTACATAGGGATGTGAAATGAAAATCTAAAACCGAAGAAAGTGAAAAATATGTCCAATTTCAAATGCTAATAAATCGGTTAGTATTCGATAGATTTCCTTCGTTCTTGCAGCAATAGATTGGAAAATCTTCTAAGATTCTTCCCAAAATAAGATAATTGTAATTTTATTACTCACACTATTGTACTATTGAAAATAGTCAAGCCTTGTCAAAACGAAAATTTCGACCCCTGATTGGTCGTTATATGCTTGCTTCCCAAGCACGGTCGACAGAATCATATACCTTGCAATTGAAAACATGCTATTTGGCCTATATAAGAGCCTGTTTCAGCCGGAGCCGCTCATAACAGTTCTGAACAGCGACGACAGCAGTCCTCCTTTAGCAGCAGCGGGAGCGAGCAGTGGGTACCATCGATAGCGGAAAGCGGCCACAACTGTGGAATGGCTGTGGATAGGCGTAGCAGTTCCAGCGGATCTCACCATCGATAGCAGCAGGGCCAGCAGATGCAGTTACAGTGGATACCAATGGCGGCCACAACTGTGGCATGGCTACGGATAGTGTTGCAGTTGCTCAGCAGTTAGGCCAGCGTATAGCGGCCACAACTGTGGCATGGCTATGCTTAGCGTAGCATCAGACAGCGACAACGGCAGTCGTCCTTCCTCAGCAGCAGCACTAGCCCTGTGGTTGGTCACCACGTCTCAGGAGCAGCGCGGTTTTTCTCAGCGTGTGTCGCCAGACAGCCATTATTCGCCCCGTGTTGGGGCAGCATGAAGATTGCCATCAGGAAATTCAATTTCGGAAATCAAAATGCCTTTTTTAAGGCAAATAAACAAGTCATTGAAAGTTAATAATTTTTGTCAACCCAAGCAAGTATTCTGTGTTGCATCCTAGCAATTTAAATTTGTCGCACCCGTCTAATTTACTGAAAGTGAAATAGCTTCAACAGTTCATGTTGTCCGTGTATCTTAATTCCCCCACTGTTAGAGCAGCTCAAAGATTGTAATTAGCAACCGATTTTGAACAGCAAAATGCTTTTTTGAAGGCAAATAAAAAAATAATTAAAGGTTAATAATTTTCTGGCATCAACACAAGCAGACATTCTGTGCGGGATGCAATCAAATTCTGTTGTAGTTGTCTAATTTTCACTTTATTTAGTAAACCCCCCACTGTAGGGGCAGCGTAAAGGCTGCGATCAGCATGACCAACTTTGAATAACAAACGGTTAACGTTTATTCATTAAAAATTCATCCAATTCAAAACAGGTTTTTGTCTGAGTACAATAATTTGCACAAAAAGACATTAAAAATTTTACCGCATTATTAGACGCGTTTCTCCAGTCATGCCTCGTGAACGTGAAGGTTCCCTATCACAGACATAGATTTCGTGCTCCAGCACATTACAACACGTGGAAATTGTCATTTTACTAGTGCAACATTTCTTGGAAGTGTTTTATTATTCTCGGGTAAGAGACTACGAGTGCATTTTGAAGTAGAATACTTCTCTCAGGAAGTTCGGCTACATAGGGATGTGAAATGAAAATCTAAAACCGAAAAAAGTGAAAAATATGTCCAATTTCAAATGCTAATAAATCGGTTAGTTTTCGATGGATTTCCTTCGTTATTGCAGCAATCGATTAGAAAATCTTCTAAGATTCCTACCAAATGCGGGAAATTGCAATTTTATTATTCGTACTATTGTACTATTGAAGATTCTTAAGCCTTGTCAAAACACAAAATTCGACCTCTGATTGGTCGTTATACGATTGCTTTCCCATTATTTGGCCTATATAAGAGGCTTCATCAGATATTAAACAAAGATTTCATCAGATATTAAATTGAACAACTGAAATTTGAAGAACACAAATGAATAATTGAAGAGTTAATATTTTCTCGTTTTGCGCTATAATCCAAAGTTAATTATCTTAATCCACATGCATACTCTGACTACGTTTGCGTCGCTTAGTGGTTGGCTACGGTTATGCAGAACGCAAATGTCGGCGCGATGTGATTCGGCAAGACGAAATGTGTTGAAATGTATAGCTCTACTTCGTCGTAAAAAGAGCTGTACATTTCATCACGGTAAGGCGAATCGCATAGCGCCGCCATTCGCGTTCTGCATAATTGTAGCTTTTGTTCCGTTCCCGTTTAATGATGTCGTATTAAATGTGCATATTGAAATTTGGCAGCACTTCAACTTCTCATTTGCGCAAAATTTTAAAAATATTCAATAAACTTCATTCAAAATATCAAACAAAGAGAGATTACAATACTGCCAATGAACGGTCAACGTTTATTTACTAGAAAAAATGACTGACACGCAAGTAACGGGGTTATCTTTCTTGCAAAGATATTCTACTTCAACCTTGCGGTCGTGGCTTTGCATACAACCTTCCTGTGATTTTTTTTTTAAATAATCGAACATGGGGCAAGATAACAATGATACTGATTTCACACTAGAACAGCAAACATGTATGTTAGTTCAATGCGGTTCTACTCATTCGCTTAATTTTCAGAAATCGTAGGACCTAGATTTAGAATCAGTATCAAGTTTTTATTACGAATTGAAGCAAACTTCTACAAACCTGCTCTCGAAATATAGTTCAGAATTATATAGGAAAAAATTTAGCTATTGATGAAAGTTGTCAATTTAATTCCATCTCAAGTGCATTATCTGAAAATGAAGGTTCTCCACGATCTTTGAGAATTTTGGATTTTCAGAGTGTAAGCGAGAACATTATTTTTTTCGAAGGCCTAGGCTGTATGAAAAAATCCGAAATAAAGTCTTTTCAAATCTTGCTGCGATAACGAGAAGTGGAATAACATGGATACTCTGTTTGCTCTTAATCTTAAATTAATGAATGATACAATATGCAATATTTATATCTTACATGAGCATATTGTATCATTCATAGAGATATGTGACTTTTCACCTGCGCACACTAGTAAACGTGTATAGCCATGTAGAGTTGCTTCAACACTTTTTCCTTATTTTGCCGATTACGTTCACCACCAGCTACTTGAGATTCCTGGTCACAAATTTAAATAAAATAAAATAAGTGTTCACCTGAAAAATTTTCCAGCTGTTCAAAACTTAGCATTTTAAACAAAACAGCGATTCATGTGTGTTTTTCTTAACGGGTGGCACTAACACATTCGTACGTAAATAGGTCTATACATCTTTGGTAAAGCTTTTCAAAATATTTGCAACGCTAATTGTTTTACATTTCATCATGGGATCAGATTTCACTACAATGCTTGGCTCCCGAAAGCTGTAAATATTTCTTACTCTTCGCAAATCTAGGTTCAACGTACAATTTAGTATATATTTCATAAGAAGTGAGGACGGAAGCGAGAAAAGGAGCTAAGTAAAAAGCATTACAATTTCTTCTAAAATCTGGTTAAAATTTTCAAGAAAACACTAAAGTGTAATTTATTTACACTAGGTAAGACACACTACGAAGAGTGTAAAGATTATGAAAAGTTGTCGATGATTGTTGATTTCCTTTGAGAAATAAATAACGATACGAAAAAAAAGAGGGATAGAGAAGAAAGAGCAGTGAGAGAGAAAAATAATCCAGAAAATAAAATATCCCATGTCTAAAATATACTTTGGTCATAACTCTACAGTTCAAGCAACCAATAAAAAATCGCACTCAGTATGATTTTCAAAGAGCTCCGGGGCTTACATTTGAGCATGCGAACATCAAAATCGGAATAAGCGTTCTGTAAAAAGAGTGTTTTTTTGTTATTTTTCTTTTTTGGGTCGATTTTGATATACTACACATATAAACAACATATTTACACATACATACGTACAGGCATACATACACAAACATACATAAATTGTTCAATTCGTCGATCTGAGTAAATTGGTATACAACACATGGCACTCCGTGCCATTAATTTTGCCTTAAAGGTTGAACGTCTTATATAAAAAATACTCTTTGATCAATATTTTAAAATCTAAGCCACTAATCAAACATCCTCTCGGTAGCATTCTGGGGGAGCACAGTAGCTTTCGTTTGCGTATAAGATCATCAAAATCGGATATTACGTTCGATAAAAAAGGTGCGTTAGTATTTTGCGCCACATACATACAGACAACATACATACACACATACACACATACACACATACACACGAACAGACATTGCTCTGTTCGTCGAGCTGAGTCGAATGGTATATACGATTCGGCCCTCCGGATCATGGATCTATTTTGCGTTTTTCGACCGATTTTATAACCTTTGTTTAGTATAACAAAGGTAATAGTATAACAAAGGTAAAACAAAGGTAAAAACGGGAGAGCGAAACAAAACAAAGTTGATATCAAGTCGATTTAAAGAGGAAGTTTAAATGTGTCCTCGTCGCTTGACGATGCACGCATGGAATTGAAGTACAGTTTGGTATGTATCATTGAAGTCCGATTCATTACCTTAAATTTTAATTCAAAATATTCAAAATCGATAGAACGGTTAAAAAGCTATAAATTGTTGAAAATGCAAAATTTCGAAAAAACTATATTTTTTAAGACATTCTACTTCAAAAAGTGTCATCCTAAGGGCCAAGCAAAAATTACGAGCGCAGAATATTTCGATGAAGAACGACTATAAAAATTTCCAGCATGATCGAAGCAATTTCGAAAACGGCTTTTCTGCATGGAATAACTGCATTATTAGTTTATTTATCCATCTAACAGAAGGTCCTAATGATTTTCAATACAACATAAACGTCAACATAATATTGTAAAACAAACGGATCTTACTACTCTGCTCTAGAAACGACCGAAACGCCCACCTAAGGTAATGCATAGTATTATCGAAGGCTCATTGAATACAAACGCAGTGCGTTTTCGGAGAAGAGTAGGAATCCTTAGAGCACGCGGTGGGAAACAAATATAAAGTAATGACAGCAGTATAGATCAGATCGGCGACAAGTGTTACCTGATGAATCTTTCGTCGTTGAACTTGGGTGTTTATATCGTTAGGCTTGCATCGTTTAGTGTATGGGGGCAAACTATGTGGGTCAACACGACTTCACCGATTTAAACTTTGAGTTAATCATTGAAGACTGGGAGTTGCAATGAAACATAATTACAGTGCATTTGAGAATTCCAACTATCAGTTTGTTACGATGACACCATTCTACAACCATATCCAGCAACTGCTACAAACAATGATAATCTTCTATGCACTTTGCGATGAAATATAAATATAGATTTTGATCCGTCACCAAGTAAACTACCGACATCTTTTAAAATTATTGTTAACAGCAATGGCCCTAAGTTACTTCCTTGAGGAACATCGATCAACTTAACCAACAAACTTGAGATACGTGCTCGCAATTTCACATGAAGTGTCGTGGAATTAAGTTTTCGGAAGCACCAAGCAAAGCAGGTTTATTTCGTGCAATAATATACGATGATCGATTCTGTGGAATGTTGCTTTCAGATTCGAACATTTTTGTTTCCAGTTGTGTCCGGATTAACAATATCAGCGGAAACATCAACAATAGCTTGTTCTACCTCTCGATCAGAAATGACATTTGGTGCAAACACACAAGCTAAGAATTTAGCAAACTGTTCAAATGCATGTCGTCAATACCAGAGATGTTATGGATGCGAACTTTTAGACATCTGCAGGCTAGATTCCTAGCTTGAAAAAGTCTTTGGATCTTCTTGGCAACATCTACATTGTCTGTGCAAAGCTTTCTCTACTCGTTGAATCCGTCTTAATAACCTGCAGTCATTTTAACACTAAATACACCGATTTTAGAAAAAAAACTTTAAATTTAAATTTTGACAGAGAAGTTAGGTCACACATGCGCAACGTTTACCGTGCTGTCAGATCTCTGAATTTCAGCAATCAATTAGGACTTAAATTATGTAAAATGTCAAAATCCAAAACTCCGAGTAATAAATCTACAGGCCAGGGTAGAACGACAAATGAAATTATCCTACATATAAATAACAATCGCTAAAAACTCCAAAATAGGCGAAAAAGATAACAGACGAAAAAGGAAATTAGTATTTGCAGCGAAGGCGAAAGAATTGTCCTGAATAAATTTCATATCGCCTAAGAACTTAACTTAGAAACGCCAAGAAACGATTCTACAACCCAAAAAAAAAAATATCAACTGACCGGGAGTTCACCTGAATTCACCTGTGAATTGGTAATAGGTAATTTTTAATCTTTTTACTGTCATACTGATATAAATTAACGTGTGCTAAATCAGAGATTTAGAAAATTGTCGTGTGATTCTATCATTTTTGCAGCTCATTTCACAATTTCAACTGATTTTGATCTATAGCGAGTATTGCTATGGAGCACATATTTATGCATAAAAATAATTAACTTGAGCTACAGCTATAAAATATTCCTCGAGGTGGGTTGACTACACGCACTCAGTCGCCACTACAACATAGTATGATAACCAAAGCCTAGTCTCCCGAAGCCTAGACCGTCTTAATTCAATGAAATCAAACGTTAATTTGTTGAAAAATTACTGATTACTCTCCAGTGTCGCGGATTAGATTGGCGCGACCGCCCGAAGCCTCTGCGGTAAACACGGCTGCCAGCACAGCGGCCAATTTATCGCCCAAAAGCTTCGGGGGAAAACGCTTTCATTATTAGCTACCATGTCATGTTGTTGCCCTCTCCAGACCAATCCTGCGGCACCTTGCTGCGGCAGCACGAGAGCCCGAAACACCTGAAACCAAAGCTCGCCTTCACACAAAACGGCAATCCGATATCACTTGGCCGGCCCGTAGCCGAAGCTTGTAGTACAAATTTAGCGACAAATACGTTCTGTCCTGCGATCCCCGCCCCGTGTGTCACGCGGAACGACGCACCTTTCACTCTCCCGAAAGCGGCACAGCCTCCTCCCGGGGTAGATCTGAGTCACAATATTTTACCTACATGTTATCATTAGATACGGGGCCAGCCTGGGTTTTGCGCAATCGTCGCAACCGGTGCCGGGACGTGTTTCTAAACCAATCTAAGCAAATGCAGAAATAGAATGACAGCGACTACGACCGCGGTGGCGGCGACGACGGACGACGGACGACCATGTGTCTGTTTTGGGGGAGGGTGGACACATTACAAACCGTGCGCTAATCCCAGGGCACTCATGGGAAACGAGCGAGAGCGCGTTTGTGTGCAGATGTAATTAAGCAACAGTTACACATTTTCTGGAGAATGAAGTGATAAATTTTGTTTCAAAACACGCGGTACCTTACATACATGTGTCGCTCCGAGGCCGACCAGGAACAAAACGTTCCGCCGTACGTGCATTTGTAGGTTCGCTGGGTGGTTTAAACGTCTCTGGGATGTTATGCTGATGTTTTGTAAATTAGCTGTGGGAATTAGTTTCGTTACGCAACTTGATGCATCTAGCGTAATAGAAATCATTCAACATTTTTTGTTGGATTTTCGAAAATATCTTTTTCTCTTGCTCAACATTGTTACAATGTAAGTTTGCAGATATAATTGCAAATATTTTACGTTACTCCACTAAAAAATCGGAACAACACTTACAAAGTGCTCTATTCCATCAGTACCATCCTAGATAACCAGAACGGCGCCACCGTATAGAGTTTAGTCCTCAAACCCGTCAACTATGTCGGACGACCGGCACGGGAGGTAGCAACTACACGTGCTTATTCCTGTCACTAGGTAAACTATACGGTCGGCCGGCTAGAATCGGAAAACTTTCCCACCCAACCTGATCGCTGTAGCGAATGACAAATTAGTTTCACGAGTTATCGATTAGATGCGCGCAGGTTCAGTCTATCGTGAAGCCCACTGTTCGATCGGTCCGGTCGTGATTTTTAGCAGCTCATCTGCATTCCAATTGGCGATGCAGAACATGGCAAAGGAAGATGCAACCGTGCTTTGACTCTTGCCAAAGAGTGACCGCGCGCATATCAAACTGTATCGGATGCATTGCCTTTGTATTCCTGCATTCTTTGCTTGTTTATTTTTGCCCTTAGCACAGGTTTAAGATTTGATTAACTTTGTGTGAAATTCTGGATTTTAAATTTGAAATCCCGACTATGGGCCACTGAGACTTTCGGAAACAAAAATTTTAAAATTTGGTTTTTGAAAGAAATTTGATGTTAAACATGAGAAAATGGATGAATGAAAATCAAAATATTGATAAAAAGATTCGCAATCGAAAGACCAATGACGGTCGTACCGCGAATGTTTTGAAGTTGAAGCTTCCCCTGCTTACGAACACGACTGATGTCTCGCTGGTCATTCACTCGCATGATTTCGATCCTTCTAGCGTAAGCCTAATTAGTTTCGTTGAGCAACCGTGTTTCAGCATAGTCTGCCACAGTTTGTTTCTTTTCACTGAGTCGTATGCGTCCTTAAAATGGAGCAAACTGTAATTTGATTATTTCAGGTCGTCTGCGAAGCCTATGAGTTGAATACCTTTACTGAAAATCTTGCCTTTCGTTTCGATTCCCGCACGACAGATTACACCTTCAAGGGCAATGTTGAACAACGTGCAGGATAATCCATCTCCTTGTCTTAACCCTCTGCGAGCTTTGAAGGAATTCGAGAGTGTCCCCAACACGCACACGCATAACACATCACTCGGTCTAAGGTAGCATCAATAAGTCGTGTCAGTTTATCCGGAAAACCGTAGTCGTGCATTATTTGCCATACCTGGTCTCGATCGACTGTATCATACGCTGCCTTGAAGTCCACGAAAACATGATGTGTGGGCATGTTGTACTCCCGGCATTTCTGAAGGATCTGCCGGAGAGTAAAAATTTGATCCGTAGTAGCGCGTGTTTGTGTAAAGCCCGCTTGGTACTGCCCTACGAATTCTTTCGCTAAAGGAGATAGACGGCGGAGTAGGATCTGAGAGAGGACTTTGTAGGCAGCGTTGATTAGCGATATGACACGATAGTTGCTGCATTGTGGCCGATCTCCCTACTTTAGATGAGGTATACAACTTATTCCACCCATTCCTCCGGTAGTCTCTCTTCCCCCCAAATACTAGAGATTACCTAGTGGAGTACCGTTGCTAGTGCCTCTTTTCCATGTTTATAAAGCTCTGCCGGTGGCCTGTCCTCGCCGGCGGCTCTGTTGTTCTTGAGTGACCCAATTTTCCGTCGTTTGTAGGCACTCCAAGGATAACTTCTCTTCCGCCTCATTCCCTTGCTCTGCTATTGAGGTGCTCATCGAAGAACTGCTGCTACCTGTCAACCACCTCGCGCTCGTTTGTGATCAGGTTTCCCTCCACGTCCCTACACATATTTGGACTCGGTGTGTAGCCTTCGCGGGATTGGTTCACCTTCTCAAAAAACTTGCGCGTATTGTTAGCAAAAAATGATTCTATGATTGTTTGACACTCCTCCCCACACTGGAAGGGGGCTATCCAATATGGGTAATCCCGTAAGCGGGACGATGCACAAATGCCATTTTGAATTCTAAGATGGTGCATGGCGTCTCTGGAGGAAAGTAATTATCACTCTAATACTCGACATTCGAAAGCGTAAGGTATTCCCATTAATATGCCACCGAACTTTGAAATTATTGGTGGATCCAGAAGAATTTTTTTACGTAGAACTACGTCTCTCAGGAAATAGCTACCAAAGGGTGAACACGAAAATCTTAAAACGAAAACAGGAAAAAATATGATCAATTTCGAATGCTAATAAGTCGGTTAGCTTTCAACGGATTTTCTTCGTTCTTGCAGCAACCGATTGACCTGCAGCAAACTGTAATTTGATTATTCGAACTATTGTACTATTGAAAATTGTCAAGCTTTGTTGAAACGCAACTTTCGGCCTCTGACTGGTCGCTTGATACTTGCACCTAGCACGATCGACAAAATTATATACCTAGTAAACCGAGAAGGCACTTTTTGTGCTAAATTTAAAAACCTGTTTCTGCTCAAACTTTTGGGCAACAAATGGTGAGTTGACAACCTGGAAGGAGCGTCGACCATAGCTTCGGCCCTCACAAGTTCCTATCTCACACCTTCGCGAGTCATATGATTACACTAGACTGCCGGTTGGAACATGGATACAACTGGTTGGTGTTGCCTGGGCAATGTTGTCATCCGACACTAGCTAAGTGAGAAGGTGCGACGCGATTGGCGCGTAAACCATATTCCGGCGGTAGAGGAAATGCTTCGCCAACCTGAGCGTCTGTTCACCAAGGTGGTGCGGCTCAAAACAGCGTCTGATCTCCATGTTAGGAGCGGCTGATCAACGTCCTGGTGGCAGCGTGGGACTCTTAACAGAGCTGACACGATGGTCCCCCGGCGAGACAGGGGGTTGGGGAAGGCCCAACAAGCCGCCCCGGAAAACAACATGTTACAAACAACGTAAGAGATAATACGGATCGGAACAATCGGCATAGACCTAGGCAACGAAATAAGGACTACGATTGAAAACTTGGGACATGGAACTGCAAATCGCTCTGCTTTCCAGGATGCGACAGGATAATCTATGACGAGCTACATCTACGCAACTTCGAAGTCGTAGCGCTGCAGGAACTTTGTTGGACAGGACAGAAGGTATGGAGAAGCGGGCACCGGGCGGCTACTTTCAACCAGAGCTGTGGCACAACCAGCGAGCTGGGAACCGGCTTCATAGTACTGGGTAAGATGCGCCAATGCGTGATGGGGTGGCAGCCGTTCAACGCAAGAATGTGCACGTTGAGGATAAAGAGCCGTTTCTTCAATTACAGCATCATCAACGTGCACTGCCCACATGACCCGACGACGAGAAGGGAGCGTTCTACGCGCAGCTGGAGCAGGTCTACGATAGCTGCCCGCGACGGGACGTGAAAATCGTTATTGGGGACATGAATGCTAAGGTAGACCGGTAATCGGACCAGATAGCCTGCATGTAGTGTCTAATGATAACGGCCATCGGTGCGTAAGCTTTGCGGCCTCCCGTGGTATGGTAGTCCGAAGTACCTTCTTCCACCGCAAAGATATCCACAAATCCATCTGGAGATCACCCGACCAACAGACAGAGAACCAAATCGACTACGTTCTAATCGACGGCAGGTTCTTCGCCCACATCATCAACGTTCGCACCTACCGCAGTGCGAATATAGATTCGGACCACTACCTAGTAGCTGTGTGCATGCGCTCAAAACTATCGACGGTGTATAACACCCGCCGAAGTCGAACGCCGCGACCAAATATTGAGCAACTGCGGGACGCCGAGGCTGCACAGGAATACGCGCAGCAGCTAGAGGCAGTGCTACCCACGGAAGAGCAGCTTGGCGCAGCTACCCTTGAAGATGGCTGGAGGAGCATCCGATCCGCCATAGGTAGCACTGCTGTAGCGCTACTAGGTACAAGGGCCCCGAATCATAGAAATGACTGGTTTGACGGCAAATGCAAACGGTTAGTCGAGGAGAAGAATGCAGCACGGGCGAGAATGCAGCAACACCGCACGAGAGAGAACGTGGAACGATACCGACAGGCACGGAACAGCCAAAACTCAGTCCTCCGAAGGAAGAAGCGCCAGCAAGAGGACCGAGATTGCGTAGCGATGGAAGAGCTGTACCAAGCTAACGACACTCGGAAGTTCTACAAGAAGCTGAACACCTCCCGTAAAGGCTTCGTGCCGCAAGCCGATATGTGCAGGAGCTTGGACGGCATCCTCCTTACCGACGAGTGTGAGGTGATCGAAAGGTGGAGGCAGCACTTCGACGAGCATCTAAACGACGATGCAGTAGAGCGCGAGGACGGTATGGCAACTGATCTTGGTGCACGAGCAGAAGACATCAGAATTCCAGCCCCCGATCTTCTGGATGTGGAGGAGGAGATTGGTCGGCTGAAAAACAACAAAGCTGCTGGTGTGGACCAACTTCCCAGCGAGCTATTGAAATCCGGTGGAGAAACACTGGCTAGAGCCGTGCACTGGGTCATTGTCAAGGTTTGGGGGGAAGAACGAGTACCGGAGGAGTGGATGGAGGGTATTGTGTGTCCCATCTACAAAAAGGGCGATAAACTGGAGTGCTGAAATTACCGGGCAATCACTCTGTTGAACGCCGCCTACAAGGTACTCTCCCAAATACTTTGCCGTCGACTATCGCCATTTGCGAAGCAGTTCGTGGGGCATTACCAGGCGGGATTTATGGGTGCCCGCGCCACCACGGATCAGATATTCGCGGTTCGGCAGGTTATGCAGAAATGCCGCGAATATAACGTGCCCACACATCATTTGTTCATCGATTTCAAATCGGCGTACGACACAATCGATCGGGACAAGCTATGGAAAATTATGCACGACTACGGTTTTCCGGACAAACTGACGCGGTTGGTCAAAGCGACGATGGATCGAGTGATGTGTGTAGTTCGTGTTTCGGGGGCACTCTCAACCCCTTTCGAAACCCGAAGAGGGCTGAGGCAAGGTGATGGTCTCTCGTGCCTACTGTTCAACATTGCCCTGGAAGGTGTCATTAGAAGAGCGGGGATTAACACGAGTGGCACGATTTTCCAAAAGTCGGTTCAACTGTTTGGTTTCGCCGACGATATTGACATTGTGGCTCGGACCTTTGTGACGATGGCGGATACGTACATCGGACTAAAGGCTGAAGCCAAACGGGTTGGACTGTTCATCAATGCATCGAAGACGAAGTACATGAAAGGAAGGGGTTCACGTGAGGACAGTAACAGTATCTGTAACCTTCCACCTCGAGTTCAAATTGGTGGTGATGAAATTGAGGTGGTCGATGAGTTCGTGTACCTGGGCTCACTGGTAACTGCCGACAACGATACCAGCAGAGAAATTCAACGGCGCATTATGGCAGGAAATCGTGCATACTTTGGTCTCTGGAGGACGCTTCGATCGAGTAGAATTCGCCGCCGCACCAAGTTAACCATCTACAAGACGCTGATCAGACCGGTGGTCCTCTACGGGCATGAGACATGGACTATGCTTGTGGAGGACCAACGCGCCCTTGCGGTGTTCGAGCGGAAGATACTGCGTACCATTTTCGGTGGACTGCAGATGGAAAACGGAGTGTGGAGAAGGCGAATGAACCACGAACTGCAGGAGCTGCTTGGGGAGCCATCTATCGTCCACACCGCTAAGATAGGCAGACTGCGGTGGGCTGGGCATGTTGTAAGGATGTCAGACGACAGCCCGGTAAAGATGGTTCTTGAAACCAATCCGTCAGGGACGAGACGGAGAGGTGCACAGCGGGCAAGGTGGATCGATCAGGTGGAAGACGACCTGCGGACCCTACGCAGACTGCAGAGCTGGCGAACTGCAGCCATGTACCGAGTGGAATGGAGACGACTCTTACGTACAGCAAAGGCCACACCACGGCTTGGGACTGTTTGGTAAGGTAAGTTCTGCTCAAACTTATCATTTTACTAATGGATGGCCACTAGGCCGGTCCTAATTAAACAGCAGTAGAGGCAGCGGAGATCAGCAGCGGGCTCTGCCGTATTCCAGCAACACACTAACGGAGAAGTTGGTAATCAGTGGGATCGAGTTAGTCCTGTGCGCCGCCACGCCGCGCCGCCGCCGCACACACTTTTACGCACGCCGCCGCCGCCGAGGATTTGGACTCGGTGCGCCGCCTAGGTAATTTTTAGTGCGCCGCCGAGGGAAATTTTACCTCGCCGATAGTGATTGTGTATGCTGTATTTGCTGAAAATACAGCAAATCACAGCCGATGAGGGAACGCTTGTATATTAAGTAATGCGGTATTTGGCAATTCTCAATACCCCTTAACCCCTACGTGACGCAATTTTGCATGGTGGCCTCAAGCAGTGTAACACTTCGTTAAGTTAAGTCACCTAAGTGTAAATAATTTCAATTTGATACAATATTTGACATTGAAAATTTAGACTTTAGTCTTTTCTATCGATGATTTGAACGGAGCCAGTTCGCTTCGAAAATATTGTTTTAGTCATCATAACATAAGTTTACAAATACATCTTAATTTTTTTTTTATTCAATCGTATGAGCAGTCCGAAAATGTTGAAAAAAATTCTAAAAAATGACTAGGGGTACTGGGGGTAAGCCCGGCACTGAGGGTAAGACCGTCACCCCTAGGATTTTAATAGAAAACGCTAATTAACTGTGTTTTGGAATATGTGAAGTGTTGTTATTTAATATTTTAGACATTTCAAGACACATCGAAGCCACCGTGAAACGTCAAACGTCAAAATAATAGACAAAACATACGCTAGTGCAGCTGATGCGTAAACGGATGTATTTTTTCGTGAGTTCATTTGAAAAGACTAAAATAATTTTTCGTTGCTCTACAATTTATTGCCTGTATTGTTAGCAATACAGGAATTCGATATGAGGTAAATTGAAGCGATAAGTTTGTAGAAATACTCTTTTAAAAAAAATGTGTGCTGTCGGGGTAACTCCGTCACCCAGTGAGTGGGGTAAGCCCGACATGGTCAGAGGCTAGTTGGATGTTACTGACACATATTTCTCATCTATTACCGATGTCTTGCTGATAAATAAATTAATTAATCGACTTAGAACCATGCACTCAAGCTCATCTGTGATTTATGAATGATTCCAAGGGTTATTAGAGGCGCCAAATGTACTGAATCAAGTCACAAAACTGACGGCTTTTCCGGTGTTATTTGAAATATGCTCCGGTGTGGTCAGTTTAATCCTGGCTTCAATAAAACTAGTTATTAATATGATTTAAAGTGAACATGAACAAACTTAGGTGCCGGTGTTGCCGGTTTCACCCGCACTGATTGCTAAACGTCGTTTTTATCTTAAAACTACACTATTCCTTGTAAAATAACAGTTTGAAAGTACTGAAAATCTTCATATCTTGTAGAAAACAATCTGGGCAATGATTCTGTGAAAGAAATATAACAATACTCGCCATCAAGTGCTACTAAAGAATCATTTTCCTTAGGGGGCCGGGCTTACCCCCAGTACCCCTAGTGGTTTTCCATTGTTTTTTGGTAAAGACTTTAGTTTTCGTTAGAATACTAAGTTATTTTCAATATGCGGAAATTCACTGACAATTTTGAGCAAATTATATATTTGATCATATTGCGCTGAAACAGAGATTTTTTGTAGATAGTTTTTTTTAACATCGGTCATAAACTTTTTGCCACAATTCACGATGAATTCCATACCAATCATCTATATTGTTTGCTGATTTCTTGTTACTTTGTTATTTGAACGTTAAGGCATCGAAAAGAACACCTTTAGTTATTTTCCACTATAATGGTGATACTTGCGAACTTTTCGGTCAGAATGGGTCGCTTTCGACCCGTCATATTTAAGCGCGACTTTCATGGAAATGTCATTACATAGTTCATGTGAATTTGTTGCGTTGAACGCTATTTCAAACATACAACAATTTTCCAGATGGTAATTATCAAGTAAATGTTCCACAAATCGCAATAGAAAATGAATAAACTGTGGAGTTTAACGAAGAACTCTATTCGAATGAAAAGAGTTTCCCATTTTTTTCAGTTTTTCCAAAATATATGAAAGTTGAAAACAATCCTCTAACGTAAGATTTATCAAATTATCAAATTTGAACGTCTCTGGGCACAGTTTTCCTTGTAATTTTTTAATGTGGGGTCGTCGATGAATTTTGTTTGGGATTTTCACTTGTTTGTACTTTCTCTGCTTGATATATTATTTTCTGGTTGTTCATCGTTTGATTTCTTACCATTTTTATCTCTAATTTTGACATCCTCCAAACCCTGACGCATACATTTTTATTTATGAACGTTGAATTAAAAACAATCCTAACATGAGAGAACAAAAGCCCACATTATGCGCTATACTTTATAAGTGGTAATTAGTGTCACGCCGATACACGCCGCCGCCGCCGATAAAAGCCAACGGCGTAACGCCGGCGCGCCGATCGCCGCCGAGGTGAAATGTTTTTTACGCCGCCGCCACCGATTATATGGTCGGCGCACAGGTCTAGATTGAGTGTGTAATCTCGAGGTATAACATTTCGAAAAATTAATTACGAAATTTAAAACTATTTTCGCAAAAATACTATATCTCGAGATTACCTCGGCGTGATGGGTGTTTCTTACGTAAAATTTTCCGAGAAGTACGATGAAACCATCAAAGTAAAAAAAAAAATTAGCTGCATTGGCCAAAAAATTAAAATTTAGTTTTAAAATACAAAAATAATGTATCTAGCAACACTTCCCGTCAAAAATAATATTTTTTTCTGGATTACATGGTTTATTTTCTTCAAAATTCACCTGTCTTCAGTCTTACGTCTATAAATTGTAAAAGAAAATTAATTACGAAGTTTACAACTTTTTGCCTTTCTCCTAGAAAGGTATAGCAATCACTTGAAAAACCGAAGATATAAAAGTGCTCCAAAGGCCCGAATGGCATATATCACTCGACTCAGCTCGACGAGCTAAGCATTTTCTGTATGTATGTGTGTGTGTATGTGTGTGTATGTGCAGATTTTTATTCTCACTCACTTTTCTCAGAGATGGCTGGACCGATTTTCATCAAATTAATTGCAAATGAAAGGACTCGTTGTCCCATAAGACCCAATTAAATTTCATTGTGATCGGATTTTTAGTTTAGAGGTTGTTTATCAAAATGTAAAAATCATGAAACATCATTATCACAAAAACTACGCAACCGATTTGAACAAAATTGATTTCAAATGAACGGGCTACCTGAAATATCCTTAACTTTTGAATTTTATAAAGATTGAACTTGTGGTTCAAAAGTTATAATAAGAAACGTGTTTTGAAGACTGTTTAATCTCACTCATGTTTCTCAGAGATAGCTGAACCGATTTTCATAAAATCAGGGTCAAATGGACTAGTTGCCCATAAGACTCTATTGATTTGTTTTGCAATCGGACTATTACTTTTCCTGTTATGTTTAAAAATGTGAAATCCAGCTATGAAAAGGAACATGTTCCGAAGACTACTTGAACCCACTCACTTTTCTCAGTGATGGCTGACCCGATTTCTACAAAATTAGTGTCAACTAATAAGTCTAGCGGCCTCGTAACACCTTATTGAATTTTACTGTAATCGGACTGTAACTTCGTCTGTAAAGTACCAAAATGTGAAAATCACGAAACTTCATTATCTCAGAAACTACACAACCGATTTGATTATTATTATCAGATGAGCGGGCTAGTTAAAGGTTAACTGTTGAATTATGATTGAACACGTGATTTCAAAGTTTGGCTGCCCTACACGTTCCCATTTCATTTGATTATAATCGAACTTAAGCAACCGTAATGTATTAAATTGTTAATAAAACAACGAAAGTCTATTATCTCAAAAATTACATGACTTATTTGATTATAACTAGTGTCATACGAACGAGTCATCTCTCAAACTTACAAATAACAAACTTCATAACAATTTGATATGTGGCTCAAAAGTTATGGAAAGAAAAGAAATTCGAAGGCTATTTGGAACTATACCTGCTTTGATTGATATATGTGGTTTCCACATAATTTAGATGTGCTCTCGTACTATTTGAACGTTCCAAATTCATTGATTCCTTACGATGTGTTTAAAGTCTGCAAATGCACGACGAATCGGCCATAGGATAGGATCAAAGTCAAAAGAAAAATCGTTTGAAATGATTGGTTTTATCGAAATGACAACATCCTCGACTTTTGGCTTCTGTACATCGCCCTAATTCTGAATATGTTCATATTGGGTGGTATTCAGTCATTTTCAGCAAATTTTCTGGCATCAATCTGACACCGGAAATACTCATATTGGAAGGTATTTTTGGTTGTTTTCCAAAAACTCAAAGTGGTCGTCTTTAAATTCAAAATGGTGTCAAGGGTCAATGTTTGGTTTCTATGCATCATCTCGATTACGGAAATATCCATGTTGAGTATTATTTGGTCATTTTCGACTGTTTCCTATAAGTTGCCATTCAGCGATTCAAAATGGTGCCTGAGGTCAATTGTTAGCTCATCGCAATATTCTGGTTCCAGAGATTCTCATATTTGATAGTATTTGGTTATTTTAGGCTGTTTTTCACAAACTGGAAGTCGTCATCTTGGGTTTCAAAATGGTTTTTAAGATAATTTCTGGCCTCTGAGCGTCATTCTGGTTGAAGAAACACCCATATTGGGTGTAATTCGATCATTTTCCGCTGTTTCCCAGGAACCGGAAGTCGCAAACCATAGAATCCAAAATGGGGTCTTTGGTCGATTCCAGCTGCTGTGTATCATTCTAGATCCGGAGATACTCATGTTAGACGGAAATCGGCCATTTTTGGCTGTTTTCCAGAAACCACAAGTTGCCATTCTACAATTCATAATGGTGTCTGAAATCGATTTCTGGCTCCAGTGCATCATTACGATTCCGGAAATACCCATATTGGGTGATATTTGGTTGTTTGCCGCTGTTTTTCCGAAACCGGAAGTCGCCATCTTAGAATTCAAAATGGTCTCTGTGGTCGAACTTAGCTCCTGTGTACCTTTCTTCATCCGGATATTATTACATTGTGTGGAAATCGTCCATTTTTGGCTGTTTCCCAGAAACCGGAAGTTGCTATCTTACAATCCAAAATGTTGCCTGAGGTCGATTATGGAACATATTTGTTACCACTAAAAACATTTACCTGCCAAATATGGTTCCATTTAGTTGATTAGTTCGCGAGATGTGCAGAGGGAGAGGCGTCGAACCATTATGGACATATTTATTACCCTTTAAAACATCCACATGCCAAATTCGGTTTCATTTGCTTGGTTTGTTCTTGAGTTGTGCAGAAATGTGTGTTTCATTTGTATTGGACCCCTCCTTTCCAGAAGAGGGAGGGGTCTCAAACTATCATAGGAACCTATATCGGGACCAAAAACCCCTACATACAAAATTTCACGTCGATCGGTTCGGTAGTTTTCGAGCCTATATGGATCAAACAGACAGACAGACCATAATGCATTTTTATATGTATAGATTACAACATCAATATTTTAGAACCTAAAGAGTGAATATACATTTATTGGATTGAAGCGTTCATGTAAATCTATTTTTAGAAATAAAAGTTTGATTGAGAAAGGCTGGGTCTGACCGCTAGGTGGAATAATTTTGGTTTTCGTAAAAATGTCAAACATATCTCGAGATTGGCTCATATTACCTCAGGATAATAGTTGTTTCTTATGTGAAATTTTTCAAAGAACACGATGAAATTATCAAATTAAAAATAAAAAGGGCTGCATTCGCCGAAAAAGGTAAATTTAGTTTTCAAATACAAAAAAAAATCATCTGGCAACACTTCCGGTTGAAACTTTAATTTTTTCTCGGTTCCTTAGTTTATTTTCTTCAAAAATTATGCAGCAGCATTTTTCGGACATATTACGTCCACGAATTGTAAGAAAAAGAAAAATGAGATTTTGAAATTTGGAAATTTTGGATTTTTCCAAAGTGACAGTAGATTAATAATTTTCCCAACTTTGAGCAAAATCTGTGATGGTCCTGTCCAAGTTTGTGCTTTGTCGTGGTCACTTCGCATGGAATAATCCATACATTAAATTCATTCTGGAATATTTCGAAGTCTTCTGCATTGATTATTTCTATTAAGAGCTTCATGTCGTCAGCATATACAAACACATGTATTGATTTAAGAAGAAATGAAATGTCATTTACGTATAATATAAAAAGAAGAGGGCCCAGGTGAGAATCTTGAGGAACCCCAGAAGTTACTTCTATTGGAATTGAAAAGGAATTCTGAAAGCGAACTATTTGTGTTCGTTTTGTTAAGTATGACTGCAGCCATTCCAAAAATTTTGTTTCCATTCCGTATTTTTCGAGCTTGAAGAGCAATAAAAGTATGTCGATCCTGTCAAATGCCTTGCTAAAGTCCGTATAAAGAGCTTCAACATGGTTGCCATTGTCCCTTAGAGTCAAAGTGAAAGTTATGAGTTCCAAAAGATTTGTGGTAGTTGAACGGCCTTTGTAAAAGCCGTGCTGTTGAGTTGTAATTTGGTTTTTCACGTGCTTGATGTTCGATTTGATCCATCTTGATGTTTGATGTTCAATCGATACCATCTCTAGATAATGATAGAAAATTCAAAAATTTCTCTCAAAAAGATTGATCTCTACCAAAAAGATTGCCTGTGGATGAGTTGAAGAAAATTGTTTTTAAGATTAAAAAATGCAATAAAAAAGAATAATTTTCTTAAAATTTCAATTATGTAAAATAGATCTCATTCGGAAGCTCTTGAAACATGTTATGAAATGGTGAAAATTAGTTTAGTTTGAAATCGAACAAATTTCCAGAAGATGTGCCATTAGCAAAGCCCATCCGTTGGAGTCTCTCCGTTGAATATGGCTACCTGCGATATGTACTGAACATTCATTCCAGATGCGACTCAGGCAAAGGAAAAATGAGTGAACTGAAGCAAACAATTGGCTAATTTATATCCAATAATAGCGATTTAAAATGTCTCTATTCCAGCGGAGGAACGTGAGATTCAATAGTTTTCTTGTGCGGATCGTGATCAGATGCTGGTGAGAAAATCGAGCAAACACTTGTAACAATTTTCCAGGGCTCAAGCTTCTGTAGTTTTTCCCATTTGGTGTACAGTAGCCCAGCTCTGCTCTCAGTATCTGTTGACCCTGGTAAGCTGCCCATCTCGTGCAGCATCAGCCGATAAAGGTAGGTAGTGTACGAGTTTTGCCGAACATGTCTAACACCGTGTTCTCTCGCCGCCGCAGCATCACCGTAATAGGCGATAATAATTTCCATAAGTTACCAACAGTCGACTGCAGCATCACAATGCGAAAACAGTTCGTGCCGCTGAAGATGACTTTCCACGGTGCGGTATCAACGGTACCCCGCATTCGCATCAGCCGCTACGAGACATGTTGAAAGCCTCTCGTGAACAACAAATTCGTTAGCAATAAATTTCAACCTCGTCTAAACAAATGAGCCTCGCCAAGTTTGCTCGGCTACAGCAAACAAGTCAGCCGAGAACGAGGAAACAGACAGCAAAACGAATTTCACAATTAATTCCTACCAGATTCTACAACTTACCACGGTTGGAACATTTACGGCTCCACCAATTGTTTGACTGTGCCAAAGCAAAACTGTAGAGGCGGGAGAAGAGAGCCGCTTAAGACGTGTTACGAAATTGCTTAATTACCACAATTTTTCAACTTGTCCAGCCAACAAAACTTCGTCCAAATATTCGTTCGAACCAGCTGCCAGGCTCAGAATGATTATTCTCTCGTCCAGCCAGCCTACAATGAATGGACTTGACATGGCCAAACTGTTGTTCGAATAAATGTTCCAAATGATTCAGAACAAAAGGGCGGCTCAATTGAACACCCTTCTGCTCGGGCTGCTGTAGCTGCTACCACTACTTCGTACGACTTTTGCCTCAGGGTTGCATTGCAGCGGAGGTCAGAAGCTGCCCCCCGGTCAGTCAGCTCAGCCAGGCTGGGCGCAGGGGGGATGGCGGGGACCAGCGAAAGGAAAACAAGCCATTTATTGACCGATTAAACTTAATATAGATCTTACCGGACCGATTGTGAACTGTTGAGCATGTTCTCTCTTCAGTACCGTTTATTCAGCTTCAACTCAAGTGGGTATCCTATTCTGCCATTTTCCCCTCACCCGCCTCATCAAACTGCTTAGTTAGCAAACGCTGTGCAAAAGATACAAATTGATTTCGCGATATTGTATTAGATATAGGCTGGTGATTTTATCTCAACAAGTTTACAATTAGAAGCGATTACCTTTTTATTTTAGTTCGCTTCCCCCTGTCTTGCGGCGGCGAATGGTCAGCAGCAGCACCACCACCGCACCGTACTCCCGTCCGGAGGAAGTAAAGTTCGCCGTGATTTAGATCCGCTTCTGATGCATAATATCACATCAATCAATCTAATGATCAATCGATTATACAATTCACTCGGAGCGGATTGCAGTTCAAGTGGCAGGTGGATGCGGACTGTAACAAGTGTCCCAGTAATTGGGATATCGCACATGGAAAAACATGGCAAAGCAATATTACTAATTTTTAAGAGAACCTCGATTTTTACGCAGATAAAACTTTGGATAACTAGCTAAAATATGATTCGTTTATCGATCGATCGAGAATCAATATTCCATTTTATTCAATATTATTTAGCTTTCCAGATACTGTAATATTTTTTTTTTACCAGTGAAGGTGGAGACTACAGGTGTTTTACTATAAATAACTTGTATGTAATTCATCTCGTGTCGTTTCATAGCAACACAATCAATGCATAACGTGTTACCTATCTGTCGGCTTTGACGGTTACCGCTGTGAGCAGGATCAAGTTCCTGTTGGCAGTGATAAAAGTACATCAGGCAATCGTGAACAGGTCTTACCCCGCTTCGCCACCGGTTTTGAATTCCTATCGAACTCTATGAAATCCTTCGATCAGGTAAGTCTGATATAGGAATGGATAAGCTCCGTAGAAACGATTTATTATTGGTACGGCACAGTTTTACTACTCTATATTAATTTTATGTTTTTTTTCTGCGCACTTCGATTCGAACAAGTGAAGTTGTGGTGTTGTAGTACAGCTACGACGACAACGGCAGCGGATTAGCGTAATTGATCTGTCGCGCTTTCTTTTTCTGCCCACACCGCGACAGATTACCGAAAGCTATGTGCAATATACTGGGGAAACTTAGCCGTCGGTATTCGGTGTGAGGGAAAGACTAAGCAGAATTTATTGATTTTATTTTCCTTTGCTAAGGACAAGACCGTTGCCGGTGTGAAACTGATATTCGTCCATTCTTGATTCGGCCGCCATGATTGCATACATGAGAAATAAAATTATGGTTCAACTTTTGCTTTATGATATATTTATAGTCATAATTAAATTTGTTTGTTCAGCGATATATATTTAATTATTAATTTTCATTAACATTTGTAAGAAGCATCCACGCCCTTCATAACTTGAGCTAGAGTGTTGAAGGTAAATGATTGGTTTTTCCACTTCCTTAAAGCCTTCAACTCACGCAGGTCAAATATAGTTTTGAATATTTCCTTAGAGTTTGACCGTAACATGCAAATAAAAAATTGGTTTGCCTTGATATCGGCTGGTTCCGTTTTAGCCTTATCAGCACAACTTATGATATTTCTCTCCAGATCGCCCGTCACAGCACGAGCGTCGTTCCATACTTTCGAATACTATCGAATTGACAATAGAATAGTGAAAAAGATGAAGCTTGTGTATTAGTATTAGTGTCACTTCGATTTCGGCACGAGTATTAGTCCAACCAAACGATTTTAGGGTGCACTTCATATGTGCGTTCATTGCGTTTCCAGTGATTATAGCGTAGTTTCGCATCTCACACATTTTCTCAGCCAAGCCACGGTTGATCTCCGTTAGACATTGTTTGTACGATTTGTCTGCCTACAATCCAAGAATCAATAGTTGGAATACGATTATAATGCTAATCGAATGGAACTAACTTACGCAAACTGATCCAGAAACGTATAATGATAGAAAGATCAAGCCAATTGTCTTCAGTTTCGCCATTGTTCACCACGTTCTTCGAAATGAAGTTGTTATCATCATACTTCCAGCGTCTTTTATAGGACTCTTGTCACTCAAGAGTCCAATAAAAGACGCTGGAAGTATGATGATAACAACTAGAAGTATGAGTCTCTTCAAAGAGTAATTAATTAGAACAGCGAGTAATTTGTGACAGTCAGAAATGCAAGCGACAGCTTACACATTAGAAAACGATCATTTATAAATTCGTTTACAACATGTGCTAACTATACGTTTGTAGGCATGCGAATATGTTTGTATTGCAAACGTCATTAATTAATATTACAGCTGGTTGAACTGCTATCGACTTGTTCCAACATAACTTCAGAAGAAATATTTATTTAATTCATGTTACAGAACATGCAAAACAACCTGTATTCAACATGATTCAAATATTTTCAGGTTGTCAACTTACAGTGTATGAAGTTTTACAATTTTGACACAGAAGAAAAATCTGTAGTTTTCAAAAAACAAATGACTGAATTGTAACATCAGTTATTTACTCACATGGTCGATTTGAGGCTGCCGTTGCTGTTGTGCAAAGGTTACTTGCGTTTGTTCAACTGGAGTTCAGCTTGTGGTTCACTACTTGTCGAGCAATTCTCGCAGAAACCGTCCCCCTGGTGACACGAAGTCTTTTAAAGTGGATGTTTTTATGTATTAATGATTGAAAATAGTGAAAAACGATAGATCTGCTTAATAGAGACCACTTCCTTTAGTTGACCACCTGAACTTCTTACACCAAATTACACATTATAAATAAACTTATTTTGATTTATGCTTTGACAACTTCAATAATGTTCTTTATGAGAAATATTGCAACAGACGTTTACCATAATATTCTTCATTGAAGCTGCAAAAAATGTCTTTTAATAACAGCTACCTGGTTTGCCATGGTTCGTTAACGTTTTCATTGGAAATGGCTTTACCAAAAACTGTACTGACACCACACTTTCCGAGCGAAAATAATCAGATTTTATATGAACGGGTAGGATAATAGTGTCTTTAAAAGATAAGCAATAAATTTTACTACACCCAACACAAACGGAGAACATATTATTACTTTTTAGCTACATTTTATTACTATTTGTGTATAAGGACCGCACATTAGCCAAAAAAGGTAACAAACTAAAAGTAATAAAATATATGACAGCTACGCGCATGTATGTGTTTTTGCAGAGAAACATACAACCAAAAATCGCAATGCATGTGTTAGTGGGATTTCACTCACTGCATTTGTAGTGGTGCAACGTTCAGGTTCATTTCAGTTTTCTTCACTCATACATATGCAGAATCTCTCCGATAGGCGTTGCAGCCTCAAATGTCAAAATGTTCATTCGCTTCATAGGGTGTTTTATTTTTCCGGGCGTTTTATTATTGTTCCAGTTGAAACTCGAAATATCTCGCGACTTTCGAGATTTTATCTTATGCATAATGCGCTTAATGTCACATCTAGTGCGCTCTATAGCGCATCAGATGCACTTACCAGCGCACTAGATGCGACATTATGCGCATTGTGCATAAGGTGAAAAATTTGGAAGTCGCCAGTCGTTATTTGATTTGCTAGAATAGAAAAAGCAGAATGCATGAGATAAAATGCATCCATTCTCTTAGTTTCAACATACTTCTTCGAAATAGTAACAAATATAAAAATTTAAAATTAATAAATTAATTTAAAATGTTATTACTTGTGTAAAAACAGAATTTAAGGTATGCATGAAACATGAAATAACTTCCAAATGTCAGAATTTAAGTGACAGAACCCGAACTGAGCATTTGAGCAGATTTTTAAATAGTACGTAATCTGTTATGGAAATGACATGAATATGACTGGGTATTACCACAAACAAAAGCCAAGCAAGATATGAACTACAAACGTTGGCTTTATAGACCGATAGGTCTAAGCTATAAACAAGAAGAGAAAAAAATACTACAAAATGAACGGTAAGCAGAAGCATGATTGCACTGATTGCTAGAGCTTTCTTCGTATAATGAATTGAAAATACATGACGGCAGTAATAAATTTTACCAGATATAGAAAAAGAAAATACAACATTCATGGTATGTTTATATAAACCAACCATTTTATTCATAACAATGAACTACTTAAATACATGAAGCTAAGTTTTCGACGAGCTACAAAGGTTAACAATATATAAAAACTATCATCAGCGTTCCAAATCAGCTATGAAAGCTGTTGTTGTTGAATCGAAACGATCTCCACTATATGATATCTTATAAAAATAAAACTGTATAAACTTCAATACATTTTCGCATTCTTCTGCGTATTGCAGATGAAAGACTGAATGAAGCTTAAACAAAAGGTCAATGGCAGATATAATATTGTTACATATAAACTTTATGCTATCCAGGATTACGACAAACTTTTTTTTTTAATGTTTGGCATCGTGCCGAAAGCCACTATGAATGGCTGTACATTTTTCCCCAAATTTCGAGCTTCAAGTCGTCGCGAAGCAATGGTCTCCTCTAACGTGGCCTCTGTCTGCAATTTGTAATGTTTAGAATCAACGGATTAGGAAATATAACCTTGAATATACATTACCGCCAGTATAGAAATAAAGGCCTGTCTACTTTGCAAAAGTGATGACTTTGTGCGTTTCCTTCCTTTTTTGATAAAATGCTGACGGATTATTAAAGGGTAATGCGTAAAACGATAGAAACATGGACGTCTCTAAAAAAGGGGTTTCAGGTTGTAATTATGATAGACTTTAAATATTATATAATTCTTTTATTTCATACAGCTACTAAGACGCAGTACTGTATTAAGTTTTTTTTTAAATTGAACTTGCTAGAGTTTTTGTCGCTTTTGAGTAATTCCACAAAATAAACGGACATACAATTAAATCGACCATTTTTGTTTTGCGGGAACTTTGCATAGATGTTTTTGTTGGCAAAAGATGCTATTTTGCGCTATTGGTTTAATTTTTGAAACACGACTCATTTTTGAGAAGCTATTAAAAATGATATTTTGGGAAGGTAATGATGATTACAAATATTTCAGAACCAAAACGGTTTGTTTGATCGATGTGACGTGTTCGGCAAAGTTGTAGATAGTAATTTCGTCTTTTCCAAGAAAAATATACCCAAAAAATCATATTTTTAGTTTGAAAAAAAAGTTGAAAGAAAAATTATTCTGTAAAATAACCCATTTTGAAATTTTTTTTTCGAAAAAACTGCGAAAGATGACCTAAAAATTTTTTTCGTGAGGCATAGGTTTTTGGAAGGACAAAGTTTTTATCTACAACTTCGCCAAAGACACTATACCCGTCAGACAAATCGTTTTGTCTGTAAAACTGATCTCCATCTCCAATAGACCACTCTATGGGGAAATAAAAACATTTTTTGCAATCGAGACGGTTTATTTAACTTGCGTAACAAAGCTATTATCTGCAACAATAATAGCTTTGTCCTTTGAAAGAAAACATACCCTGAAAAAAATATTAAGAAAAAAATTAAAAATACCTTTTTTTCCTGATTTCTCCATGATCGGACATCCTCCATTGCTTAGGGAATCTTTTGTAGTTTTTATAAAAAAAATCAGTTTTTTAGAAAAATAACTTTAATTTTTTTTAAACTTTTTTTCAATAAATTATTTATTTTAGAGTGTATTTTTTTTAAGGGCAAAATTATTATCTACAACTTTGTCAAAGACGCGTCAAACCGATCAAACCAACTGCTTTGGCACAAAAAATATTTGTAATCTCAAAATATATTTTTTTGTAATCTCAAAATAGTAATTTTTGATTTTCATAAATGATTTGTGTTCCAAAATATTAAAAAACAATAGAACAAAATGGCATCTTTTGCCCATAGAAGCGTTTAGGCAAAGTTTTTGCCAAATCACAAATGTCAATTAAAAAATATGAAAATTGTGACATTTTTTGTGGAACTGTTTGCTTAAAAAAAAAAAAAGTTTTGTTAAACACGTCTTGCGGCTCGTCGTTATAAAAGAAAAACTTATTTGTCTATTTCACTCATTGCTTACCTGTAAGTTGAAAATTTTCTCCAAAAATCCAAGTCAAACTATTTAATAGCTCCGAGTCTTCGACAATAAATCTCTTATAATCCACGAATACTTTATTGAATCGACGAACGAAAGCAAGAGCTCGGTCCTCAATGCTTACATAATTGAGATGAATTCGTTTGAAGTCCACAGTTATCTGTGCAAAAGAACGTGAATAAATAAAAGAAACTTGTTATGAAATCGTTAATATTACTAATTCGTGCACATCTGCATAGTGAGTTAAGACATCCCATTCTTCGAACGCTAATTTCCCTGTGACGGACTGGAAACGTCGAAGAGGGTAGCTCGTATCCCATAAGTTCATTATTTCTTCCTTTTGGGTAAAACCGACTGTATTCAATTTGATCTTGGCAGCTGCGGGTTGAAATAAAAAATAATTGGTAAATATGTTCCAATAAAAACAAATTCAAAACTGACTCATAATCATACTCAAAATCGTATCCAAAAAGAATTTGACAATAAATTGTAATCAAATAGAAACAAAAATAAAATACAAAAAGAAACAGAATCAAATTTAATAAAAAAATGAATTAATTTGATATTGATATTGAATTCAAAATTAAGATTAAAATAAAATTGAAATTAAATTCGAATTAAAATCAAAATAAAAAAAAATGTTATTAAAATTTAACAGAATCAAAATAAAATTAAAATATATAAAATGTTAAATCAAAATACATTTTAACCAACACCAAATCAAAATTAATAATAATATTAAAGTTAATATTGATAAAAATCAAAACTGAAATAGAAGTAAAATAAATTTCAAATAATATTTGAATTTTAATTGTAATTGAAAATTAATTTTAATAAAATTATATATATATGTATTTTGAATATAAATGTTTATGAATCTCCATATGAATTCAAACTGAATTACCATTCAAACAAGAATTTTAATTAAAAAAATCACAGGAAGGTTGTATGCAAAGCCACGACCGCAAGGTTGAAGTAGAATATCTTTGCAAGAAAGATAACCCCGTTACTTGCGTGTCAGTCATTTTTTCTAGTAAATAAACGTTGACCGTTCATTGGCAGTATTGTAATCTCTCTTTGTTTGATATTTTGAATGAAGTTTATTGAATATTTTTAAAATTTTGCGCAAATGAGAAGTTGAAGTGCTGCCAAATTTCAATATGCACATTTAATACGACATCATTAAACGGGAACGGAACAAAAGCTACAATTATGCAGAACGCGAATGGCGGCGCTATGCGATTCGCCTTACCGTGATGAAATGTACAGCTCTTTTTACGACGAAGTAGAGCTATACATTTCAACACATTTCGTCTTGCCGAATCACATCGCGCCGACATTTGCGTTCTGCATAACCGTAGCCAACCACTAAGCGACGCAAACGTAGTCAGAGTATGCATGTGGATTAAGATAATTAACTTTGGATTATAGCGCAAAACGAGAAAATATTAACTCTTCAATTATTCATTTGTGTTCTTCAAATTTCAGTTGTTCAATTTAATATCTGATGAAATCTTTGTTTAATATCTGATGAAGCCTCTTATATAGGCCAAATAATGGGAAAGCAATCGTATAACGACCAATCAGAGGTCGAATTTTGTGTTTTGACAAGGCTTAAGAATCTTCAATAGTACAATAGTACGAATAATAAAATTGCAATTTCCCGCATTTGGTAGGAATCTTAGAAGATTTTCTAATCGATTGCTGCAATAACGAAGGAAATCCATCGAAAACTAACCGATTTATTAGCATTTGAAATTGGACATATTTTTCACTTTTTTCGGTTTTAGATTTTCATTTCACATCCCTATGTAGCCGAACTTCCTGAGAGAAGTATTCTACTTCAAAATGCACTCGTAGTCTCTTACCCGAGAATAATAAAACACTTCCAAGAAATGTTGCACTAGTAAAATGACAATTTCCACGTGTTGTAATGTGCTGGAGCACGAAATCTATGTCTGTGATAGGGAACCTTCACGTTCACGAGGCATGACTGGAGAAACGCGTCTAATAATGCGGTAAAATTTTTAATGTCTTTTTGTGCAAATTATTGTACTCAGACAAAAACCTGTTTTGAATTGGATGAATTTTTAATGAATAAACGTTAACCGTTTGTTATTCAAAGTTGGTCATGCTGATCGCAGCCTTTACGCTGCCCCTACAGTGGGGGGTTTACTAAATAAAGTGAAAATTAGACAACTACAACAGAATTTGATTGCATCCCGCACAGAATGTCTGCTTGTGTTGATGCCAGAAAATTATTAACCTTTAATTATTTTTTTATTTGCCTTCAAAAAAGCATTTTGCTGTTCAAAATCGGTTGCTAATTACAATCTTTGAGCTGCTCTAACAGTGGGGGAATTAAGATACACGGACAACATGAACTGTTGAAGCTATTTCACTTTCAGTAAATTAGACGGGTGCGACAAATTTAAATTGCTAGGATGCAACACAGAATACTTGCTTGGGTTGACAAAAATTATTAACTTTCAATGACTTGTTTATTTGTCTTAAAAAAGGCATTTTGATTTCCGAAATTGAATTTCCTGATGGCAATCTTCATGCTGCCCCAACACGGGGCGAATAATGGCTGTCTGGCGACACACGCTGAGAAAAACCGCGCTGCTCCTGAGACGTGGTGACCAACCACAGGGCTAGTGCTGCTGCTGAGGAAGGACGACTGCCGTTGTCGCTGTCTGATGCTACGCTAAGCATAGCCATGCCACAGTTGTGGCCGCTATACGCTGGCCTAACTGCTGAGCAACTGCAACACTATCCGTAGCCATGCCACAGTTGTGGCCGCCATTGGTATCCACTGTAACTGCATCTGCTGGCCCTGCTGCTATCGATGGTGAGATCCGCTGGAACTGCTACGCCTATCCACAGCCATTCCACAGTTGTGGCCGCTTTCCGCTATCGATGGTACCCACTGCTCGCTCCCGCTGCTGCTAAAGGAGGACTGCTGTCGTCGCTGTTCAGAACTGTTATGAGCGGCTCCGGCTGAAACAGGCTCTTATATAGGCCAAATAGCATGTTTTCAATTGCAAGGTATATGATTCTGTCGACCGTGCTTGGGAAGCAAGCATATAACGACCAATCAGGGGTCGAAATTTTCGTTTTGACAAGGCTTGACTATTTTCAATAGTACAATAGTGTGAGTAATAAAATTACAATTATCTTATTTTGGGAAGAATCTTAGAAGATTTTCCAATCTATTGCTGCAAGAACGAAGGAAATCTATCGAATACTAACCGATTTATTAGCATTTGAAATTGGACATATTTTTCACTTTCTTCGGTTTTAGATTTTCATTTCACATCCCTATGTAGCCGAACTTCCTGAGAGAAGTATTCTACTTCAAAAAAATTAGGATAAAATTAAGATTCAAATTTAAATTAAATTAAAATAAAATTATAACTAAAAATAAAATTTAAAATCAAAATAAACGTCATATTAACATTTAAATTAAAATAATAATATATTAAAACTAATATTAGAAAAAATGTACTTAAATGAAATTAAAATTAAATTAAATCTAATGTTTACATTGATTTTTTTATTTTAAATTAAAATTAAATTAAAACTAATGCACTAAGGTCGCTTTAAACGCGGTTTTTGTAACGCGAGTTTCTTACGCGGATTCCGGAATTCACGCGTTTTTTAGGCGGCTCGTTTCCCCCGCGTAATAAGCGACTTTAGTGTATTTACATTCAATTTAAATTCTATTTTTTTTTTCAAATGGTAATATCGATTATAATTTCAATTGAAATTACAATCAAAATTAAAACTAAAATTAACATAAAATAAAATTTGAATTATAATTGAAATTTAAATAATAATAAACCTTTAAGAAAAACTTAATTGAATTGAACTGAAAATAAAATAATAAGTAGTAAATTAAAATTTCAAATTCACTCGAAACTTAAATCCAAGAAATTCAAACAAATCTGCTAATTCAAAATTTTACATGTAGAGATCGTTGTATCGTGTTGTTGAACATATTTGTACCGAGTGTAAAGTAGCCCTCCGGCTGCTTGGTTTTGAGTTCTTGGAGTGTACCAAGTGCGAGGATCTTCCCTCGGCAACCGATTGCATATAATTTGTGCCAATTGAGTGAAATCCGAAGCGAAAATTTTTCCATTTTTCAAAACGAGGAAATATTCAACAACAGCATCTTTAATATATTTCCGGCATTCCGGTGTACAGATATTACTTTCATTGTTATTGTTGACAATGTCAAGGAATTTACGTCCTGATTCTGATCGCTCACAAATGTTTAGCAAACTCTGTAGAAAAAGATATACGAAATAACAATACATTTTATTGATAATGCTCTTACACTCACTCTTCACTTGGAAGTTTTTTTTATAATAAAACACACTTTTTGAAAAATATTTTCACCGATACTTCAGCAACCCTTTTCTGAAGGATTGGGAAAAATATTGTCCGTGAAGTGTGTTTTGTTATGAAAAAAAAAAAATTCAGTGAAAAATTAGTGGTGAATGGAACCCCCACGATGAATGGGCATTGTACGATATCTCTTTATAAGCAAAAATATCTGAATATGTATGTACTCACTTCATGTGCGCGAATCGGCGCTGGTAAATTGGTTTGGCACTCTTTGTCTGCTACGATGTACTTAAAACATCGAAGGAAATTCATCCTGTCCCTCAAGTCTGGCAATACACATTGGAGCTCCCCGATGTTTGCTTTAAAGTACCAGAAATCTTCAAATTTTACTCCTGCATTTCCTAGATTTCGCTGAATACGAGCCAACCCGTGGCACTCGAGGAATTCTCGAGCCGCTTGATCTGCCTTAGTCGTCACTGTAATATGATAAACGAGAAATATCGATGTAAGGTATTTTTAAAATTTCTGTAAACAAAAGACGCCATTATGCCACTAAACGAAAACTTGCTCTGTGTCTCGAAATATCACACAATCAGACCGAACCGATATAAGTTTGGCAGATTTTTATTTCCTTGAAAACACAATAATAAATTTGGAAATGGAATCAAAAACTTACCTGGTTTTTCGAATGAAATATTTAATTGAACGCCGGCCACTGTTCAACTCACAAAATAATTTCACAGTTTACTCGTAAACGATCAGAGTTAGAAATGGGCAAGATCGATCCGATTTTCGCAAAATCGATCTTTTTAGGTCGATTAATCGATTTTTTGAATCGATTTCTTTGCGCGCGATCTTCTACTGAATCGATCCTTTGGATGGCAAGATCGTTTTTTTTCGCCTGAAAAATAAATGTGTGCAAAACGGATTCAAGACAATAGTGATTGCATTTATTGTTGCTAACGTAATCTGCGGCCGAATTCCGAGAACACTGTTTTTGAAGAGTAGAAAATTTCTTTATTGATAGTATACAAATTTTTTTTCTTCTCTCCAAAGAAGTGTGTGCTCGGAACTCGGACACTGATCTAAAAAATGTGTAAATTTTTACCGGGATGACCATAGTTTAAAAATGGACTAAAGTTCAGTAGACATGAAACCGAGAAAAACGCATTTCAAATGTTTTTGTTGGTTCAAACAATTGTCTACGTCCATGACAACTTTTTTCATGAGTATGTCACCACCCCCACAAGGTTCCAGAATATCCAGCTTTCCACGAACGGTAATGGCACGCTGCCCATTTCGACGTTTCCTGTAGGTCAGGGAAGCTGGATAACCTTGTCGTCGAGTTGAAAAAGAACAATCCGCAGCCAAATTAAGTCCCTCCAGTATTTTTAACGCAGTAACCATTTTTTTGCCTTTGTAAACGCGACATCAATAGACAAACCCGTATGAAATTTGGCTAATACGCATGCGTTGTGAAATATATCAAGGATTAGGGGTGGGTGAAACGGCTCTTTTGCAAGAGCGGTTCTGAACTGACTCATGGTTCACAATGATTCACGAGCGTTGACAGTTCGTGTTGTCTCGGTAAACTTCGGGTTCGCGCGAACCAAACAGTTCTGCTGCGCCCAAAGAACCGTGGTTCTTTTTCGTGAGCCGTTCGTTCTTTTGCTCTTTTCTAAGAACCGGTTCATATGAACGGCTCGTGAGCCGTTCGCCCATCCCTAGCAAGGATGAAAAGAACGACGAGACAAGTTTGCACCTCGAACTGAATATAAATTGCCGACCACAGGACCGCCTCGAAAGTTTGACATATATGTATTGTATACAGAACCGGATTTATGGGGGGGCCCAGGGGGCCCGGGCCCCGGGCCCCCACATTTTTAGGGCCCCCACAAATCGACAAAAAGATTTTTTCTCTTTAAAAAAGAGATTTAATCAAAAGTTCGATTTACAGTAAGAAAATTCGAACAGACCATTACAATCTGACACTTTCCTTAAGTGTTATTTTTTCGCGAGCGCCAATATCGCAACTACATCCATAAGAGTTCACCTTGGATTCTCTTGGAATGACACACATTAACACACCATTTGAATCGAACCAGCGCGCATTAAACGCCTAGAGTTAAAGTTTGGCCGACTGTCATTAAAAGCGCCAATCGAAGTGTCAAAACTCGTTCCAATCGAACATCAGCAATGTTAAAACTATGATGAAAAAACTGTTGACTGTTTGATTGGAACTTTTCAATGACAGTCGGCCAAACTTTAACTCTAGGGCTTTAGCTCGCATGGGTGGTAAAGCAGATAAAGAAAATAACCCACAAGTTTTTTAATGCATTGCTTTTGCTCACTGGTCCGAATCAGGGATACCAGATGTGCTTTGCAAAATGCAGATTTTCTGAGCTCGTGTGCAAATTTAATTGACCTGCAGATATGTGTAGTTTTTTCCTAGTTTCCATTATTGTCAGAGTCGTCTTATATTTGTGCAGTCTTTCTCAAATTGTGTGCAAATTTTTGCCTGTGGATCGTATTTTTTTCAAATTGCGGTAGTTTTTTTTCAGGTATCACGAAAAAAGTTTGAAGATGAAACATATTAAAAATAGGTTGCGTGCGACTGTGAAGAATGAAAGGCAGTCAAACTTAGCATTATTAAGTTTCGAGTACGAGTATACTGAAGAAGTTATGTTGATTATTTAATTAATAAGTTTTCTGCAAAAAAAACTCGTAAAGCATAGTTTCCAAGCGAAGTGAAAAATTTGACAAGTAAAAAGCTTAAATTTTCGCTTGCGAAATCTGTCGTGAAAACCCGTTTGTGGAACACGCAGGTATTTCACCAGTCTGCAATTTACAGTTTAAGTGAAGCGAAACTCACGAGTTTACACTCCGAGCGAAGTGAAAATTGGCTGCAACTAACAGAATATAAACGCACGCAAGTTTTTGCTTGCTGCTGCTTTTTTCACTAGCGTTTGCATGCGTGAAAAAAGTGAACACAAGAAAAAGATGAGATCCACAACTTTTCGCGATCGCACAACGATTTCGCTTGATCGAATTTGTCTACAGTTCCTAGCGAAGTGAAATTTTTGCAGGTTGCATTTTTCACGAGCGTAAAAAAATGATCATTTTGTATGAGATTTTCACTTCGCTTGGAACTCTAAATAGGACTTAAGAAAAAATTCTAACAAATTTTTGGTAATTTTTCAATAGCAAATAAATGCTTTTAACTCGTACGATAAAAAACAGTTTTGTATAATTTTGGGGCCCCCACTATAACTGGGCCCCGGGCCCCCACAATCGTAAATCCGGCCCTGATTGTATACAATCATTACTAACTGATTGGTGTATATTGGGGTGGCAATGGACTTTGACAGTTTAATTTAGAAGTAGTGTTCAATGTTTAGCCCTCACGAACAGTTAGCAAAATTTCGATTTTTCGGATAACACCCGACTTCGACGTTTTATACATTTCTAATAACGCGTTCACATGATGTAATATTGCTCATCTTGATTTCAAATCCCATACTCCAAACTTTCCGTGAAAACTAGATGTATGTATGTTTCAAGATACGCGATATCACGTGATATCTGCTATAGTGTGAAAAAGGCATAAGACATTTGGCACAAAAAAAAACTATTACAAACTGTGCTTTTCTTAAGAGGTCGAGAAAGTGAAATTTAGATCAAATATTCCTGAATTCCGATTGAGCTGAAATTTTGCATTGCATTGGATATTGAATTTACCGTTTTGGATATTAGCCAACATTATTTCACATTTGCTACCTCAAACTATTTTTCAACTATGAGTAGCGGGGTACTCGTTAACTCAAATATTGCAAAAGTTGAATTAAATGTTCGTATATATGCCGTGCTGCAGCATGGCTCAGCATGGTGTTGCGCTCGCCATTTTGTTTATTTGAGTTTGTGCTGCAATTTTTTATGAATTGGGTTGTTCAGCTATATCAGTTTTTTCTATCATCTGAAAGATCTGAATTTTCTAAGTAAAACGTGATTTAAAAGAAAATTCTATCATTGTCCTTCGCTTTTTAAATCACGATTTGAACTAGCTAAACAACCCAATTATACAGGTTTGGATTGCTCTTAGTGCATCCTAAACAATAGACCATTTCACGAACTGACAGGTGTCACGGATCCTGCTGATGTTGATGATGCTTTCACGTGCATTATGACAGCGGTTCCAAACTTTCTGTCAAAATTTCGTTCATGAATCAAGTTCACAAACGTCTCGTGAAATGGTCTATGGGATGAGCGACAACGAAAACTCTTAGTAGAAAAAAAAAACCGCCAAAAGAGTACACGCGGTAAAAGAAGATGGCAATAAACTAAAAAAGCCGTATCGTTAGTAGATGTTGTGAACGAAAACTCGTTGAACATGATTGATAAACCAGAAAACATGATTGATAAACCAGAACAAAACAAAATCTCCATAAATATAGCCAAAAAAGGTCGTAAAAAGCTTATACCAAACAAAAATCGATTTTTTGTTAAATCGATTTCTCGGGCTCGATTTTTTCATGAATCGATTTTATTAATTTTGATTAATCGATGCAGGAGAATCGATTTTTTTTCGAAGATCGCCCATTGCTAATCAGAGTTGCCATTCAACGTGAATATATGTTTTATAAATCGGCACAAGTTTTATAGTTAAAAGGATGAAAGAAAAGTTCAGTTTTTCTTTCACAGTTTTCAACATAGATTACATACTCTTGCAAGAACGAAATGTTTGTGTTTTTCTTTAACGGACAGTATTAAGAAATCGCATTTTTGAGTTCAAGAAGCATATAAGTCTCGCATCAAGATTTGCCGTATACATGATGGAGAACAAAATGTAGATGGCAGCTCCTGACACATTTTTTCTCTTTACCATATGCGCACGTCGGGTATACTAACACACGTACACCAGATGAATCGGAAAAGAAACCGGTAATATGTGGTGCGATTCAAAAGTGATGTCTATTAGAGGTTAATGAAGGGGGTTGTTATAAATTATAGGTTGAATTTGAACACTTTGTATCACAAAATTGACAATTGTTTACACTATGATTCGCACCGTAACGAATTGTGTATCTCATACAAGCCGTTATTAAGCTTTAACAGGGTATTGGTATTGTGGGTGAATCGAATTACGGAATATAAGTTTAAAACCTGACATGTAAAACTAAAACAGCAAGTAGTATTTTTTTCAATCTTGAATTTAATTTTACCTTTTTTTGAAATTGTACAATAACTTCTTTGTTTCTGTTACTAAATCACTGCTCAGTATATGCATCACAACACAAAGGACAATTTCGATTCGATATTTCTGCATCAATCCGGCGATTAACCACTTGTTAGTACAGTACGCAAAATCAAAAATTCATTCAAAAGTTTGTTTTCTTTCATCTGGTTCCACCGGTGACAGTACTTCTACTAGCTGCTGCTTTGTATAAATGAAGCCATCATATAACAAGGAATTCTTGGTCAATGTAGGTGTTACGGCCATCATAAGATAGTCGTGATTTCGAAACATGAGCAAAATATATTATAGTGTATGTTGTTACTTGACTGGGGATGAATGTTATTACTTTTTAAGTAACAAATATATTGCTAAACGGAGAATTTTATGTTATTACATTTGAAGTAACAAGCAAAAATTTTGCGTGTAGAAAAACACTTAAAATATTATTGAAAAATAAAAAAAATAGTGGCCTAATTAAGGGTGGAAATAATACTGTTTTCCTTATTCCGACATGCTTTATTTCGAACAAGAGCTATCATCGAAATAACGCCGCGAATCATAGTTACCATAGTTACCAAAAATTTGTTATGATTGGGTTATTGTACACGCAAAACTTTTCCTTATTACTTTAAAAGCAATAGCGCAAAACTACCTTTTAGGTCCATTATTTAAAAAGCAATAAAATTCTTCCCCAGTTAAGTAACAACACATACTGTCATATATTTAGCACGTGTTACGGGAGTACGACTATTTAATAATGGTCGTTTCAACCACATGCAAGATTTTTTCTGTCAAAACTTGCTTTCTTTCCATCTCAAGTCAAAAAAAATCACACACCGTCGCATATGTTGCACATGTTACATGTTTCTTCAATCTCCAATTCATCCGGTGAGCGTGTATTAGTTCGCTCGTTGTATGCATACGGAGTAGCGAAAAAATATGACAAGAGCTGCCAAGCAACATTTTCCCCGTCATAGAGTATGCAAACGTTGATGATTTCAAAGACTTGAAATGCGCCTAAAAATGACATCACGATCTGTAAACTGCGTTAGAGAAAAATAAAAACATTCGCTTTCTTGCAAGCTATTTACAGCACATAATCATTGGTTCATGGAAACTCATTTGGACCTGTTTGAAGATACAAAACTCGTGCCCTTCCAGAACAATATTCGCAACTTCGGCAACTCTGGTCAGACAGTATTACATATTTCCATTTCAAGTAAACACTGGGAGACGAAACGAAAGTGTTTCTAATTGGACATTTGAGGTTGACGGTTGAGATTCTGATTATGTGTGGATGAAGGGAGACAAAAATGAACCAGATCGTTGCATCAATACAAATGCAGCGAGTGAAGTCTTGCCAACACATGCATTGCGGTGCTTGGCTGTATGTTCTCCTGCAGAAACACATACAAGCGTGTGGCCGTCATAATTTTTATTACTTTTTGTGTATAATGCGCAGTCATAAGACACAAAAAGTAGCAAAAAATTGCCCAAAAGTAATAAAATAATCCCCGTTTGCGTTGGGTGTATAAAATTGCTGCTAAAATGGGGGGAAAACGCCGGAAATTGGTAAAAAATATACTGAAGCAGCTGTTACTGAGCAATAAAAAGTGGTGTTTCGACTAGAGAAGAGGATTCAATTGTTGGCTGGATATCTCGGATGGCACGTAAAGGATTCCCTATTACGAAAGAACGGGTGCAGTCTACAGTTGATCCAGATCCAGAACTCTTAGTGCGTAAGCCAGAGTTAGTTTCATCAGCGGTTGAAGAGATGTATTATTTGGACCTGGCCCTAATTAGGAAATTGTTGTGGTTCAAATAAGGACACGGTGGCCCATCAAAGGAAACTGAAACGATGATTTATTTCTTTTATTATGAGAAAACAGAGGTATTATCTAGTTGTTTTTCATGCAGAAAAGATGATAAACATGTTACTTCATGTTTATACATAATGAAATACTTAATTCAGTTTAGATATTAACACTTTTTCCTTCAAAATTTGCAGCTACGTTACTAAGTGGTCCATTAAAGGCAGTTATACCCTATTTGGTTTTAAAAGAAAGTTGTATTTCGAGCAAATCTTGGTCTTTTTAGTGATATACTTTTCTTAAATTTGTCATCAAACCCTCTACAAACAGTACGTCGTTTTTGTCTCAGGACTGTTAGTGTCAGTAGGATGGTAGCGCTATTGTCCTGTACATTAAACAGTTGGCTGCCAAGTCTGTGTATAATAAACAAAAGATCGAGTTCTGAATCGAAATGTAGCACCAAAACTTTGCTTTGCCAGCTTTCATTTGACGTAGAAAAAATTAGCCGCCATGTTAGATCTCGCCGCTATATTGGAATTTATCAGAAAAACCTGTATTTGAGCAACTTCGCAACCACCGATTCCAAGATGGCGACGAGTTTTTTCTACACTATAAAATAATGTTACGATTACTTCAAGTGTTTTTGCACTTGATTCAATTCGTCACATCACACTGCAAGTTGAAGTGATTTAGTGTTGATTTCTAGAAGATTAACACTTTCCAATGAAATGATCTTGCGTTGAAAACTGGTTAATGGAAATCACCAACGTATTATAATGAATATCTCTTGTATTATCACCACCGTTTAAATCAATTGAATTACAGCTACAATTCCAATTGACAAACGACAAAACCGTCAAAACAAAGCAAAACAAAAAAAGGAACGATGACGGATGGCGCAAGCAACACTTTCACCCAGAGATCAAAAATTTATTTGAGTTTTATTGAATCTTTTAAAATAGAATAACAAGAAAGCGACTCTTTTACAGATCCTGAAATGAGATTGCATCGATACAGTGACGGGGATCATCTCTAGGATCATCTTGTTAATGAATTAAAAATCTAAAACAAAATAAAAATGAAAAATCTAAAATCAAAAGAAGTCTCTTGAATTTATTGTGAACTTATATAATTATCCAACTGACTGACATTCCGTATCTCAAACATAGGCATATCAACAAAGATGAACATAACAACAGAGAAATAAAGTGATTTGCTGTTGATTTCATCGTTCTTTGCATTAATATATTTCGAAAGATTGTCAACAGCAAATCACTTTACTTCGACGTGATTTTTATTTACAGTGTACTTCAAAGAAAGCTTTATTCATCTTCTTCAAAACGACTTACGTAAAGAGTTTAATAAGAAATTCAATAGGAATAGATGAATAAATAGATCAAGAGGTGGTCTTAATTAATAAGGTAGTCAAATTGCCTATGAACCGTAAACCTTTGTATATCCTCCTATTTAAACTGTTCACGAAGGCCCATAAAGTTGGTGTGACATATTAACCATGAATTCCTCTAATTATTTTATTAAACAACGGCTTATTTCAGTATTGTAGGGAAATCGGGGTGGAATTGACATGTTGCTGACATATTACGTTGATCAGACACATACCTGATGACTGATCGGATATTGAATACGATCAAACTCAAAAGACAAATCAATTGAAATGCTTCTGTGCATCATCTCGATTCTAAAAATTTACATATTCGGTGGTATCGATCATTCTCAACTGCTCTCCAGAAACCGGAAGTCGTCATCTCTGAATTCAAAATAATATCTGGGGTCGATTTCTTACTTCTGCGTATCATTCCGAACTCAAAAATACCCCACTTAATGGTGTTCTGTCATTTTTGGCTGTTTTCCAGAAACCGGAAGTCGCCATATTTGATTCAAGATGGCATTCGGAGCCACTTTTCGGCCGGCCTCGGAGCGTTATTCTGGGAAAAAATCCATATTGGCTGGTGTTCGGTTACGTTTGACTGTTTTCCAAAAACCCGAAGTTTCTATCTTGAATCTAAAAATGGCGTCTGGAATCGATTTTAGGCTCCTGTGCATCATTCCGCTGATTTTGGATTGTTTTCTGGAAAAAAATATTGAAATATCTGTTTAATTTGTATGGGACACCCCCAATCTCGTCTCCAGAATATGGAGGAGTGCCTAACCATCATAGAAACATTTCTTAGCCTTAGCCTTCACCTTAACATAACAAATTTGATTCCATTCGTTTGATTAGTTCCCGAGTTATACAAAAATTTAGGTTTGATTTGTATAAAAGATTTCCTGCTCCCAAACACCACTACATGCCAAATTTAGTTTTGTAACTGTACTGAAGTTTATGTTTCATTCGTAAGGGACCCCTCCCTTACAGAATAGGGAAAGGTCTCAACCTATCTTAGTCACCTTGTCCGGCCCCTGGAACACCTATATACAAAATGTCACGCCGATCGGTTCAGTAATTTTCAAGTCTATATGACACATTCTACCGTGGCGTTACAACGTTTTGACTATTCTGTTGGCATCATTTTAATTCTAATTTGTATTTTTTTCATGAAACCCTTTGATATTATTACAGATTCGGAAAGTAGACAAATTTCCTATAAGAATGATGTATAAGATATTTGTTTACTTTGTTTATATTACCTTGGGGAGTAAAAATGTAGCGTGACGTTACAACGCGCGAGAAATTGAGGTGTCGGGACATTCCTTAAAAGCAAAGCAAAGCCTTGGTGCTACATTCCGATTCGGAACTTGACCTTATGTTCACTATACACAGACTTCGCAGCCAATCGTTAAGTGTACAGGACAATTGCGGGGCTAGCGCTACGATCCTACTGACACTAACAGTCTCTCCCGAGTCAAGACTCGAACCTACGACGACTGGCTTGTTAGGCCAGCATCGTACCTCGAGACCAGCTGAGGAGACAACTTTCCTTACAAAAGTCAAAAACTCTTCTCTGTTTGGAATTTTATAACAATTTCTTTTTTCACGATTTGGCAATATATAATAATCGAACATTTTGCCATGTTTAGAGTGCCTATAACTGGTAACATCTATATTTGAGAAGCTTTTATATTTCGTGACGTTACAACGCTCATTTTTCAGCAAGGGGTATTCTCACTCCGTTGTAACGTCACGAAAATATGAATCAGTCGCTATCCATTATTTATCATATATTTCTTAGACATTTTCATATGAAGTAGTTCAATATATGATTTTATATATTTCTACTTCTACTTTATGCACTTGGTTTGTGGGGTTATCCATAAACTACGTAGCAAATTTACTTTGTCGTTTAATGTTTGGGCATTCAGAACCAAACTTAAACTTGGAGATTTCCAGTGAAGGAATGTGAGTTATGATCAAATCAATTCTTTTCATGAGTGACATATGTATCATAAATATTCTCAAAAGTGTCTTATAGGACATTATGTGTAAAACATATTAAATTTATTTTTATTGTAGTTTTTTCACAATGTTTGAGTACGTTAGCAGTTTATTCAGCATTTATCTTAAAAATAAGTTTACAAATGTGTCCCTAATTCCAATAAATACAAGAAACCTTTCAAAAATTATAATAATAACACTAAAATGCCGCTTTTTAGCTTTTTTCACTCCCGTAATATTTTCTTGATTTTTTAAAACTAACACTAGCTTATTCAAGAAAATTCGAGTGCATTTTTGCCGCTGAAGATTTTTTCATCTAGACTTGCCCCAAAAATAAATAGCTGGCTTATTCCACGATATGGTGTTGGTCGTTCAAAAATGTTTTTCTCATCGTTAAATGTGGTGATGTCACGTCTCGTAATTGCGATAACCAACACATTCGGAAGATTGGCTTGAGCGATGCGGACGAAGTAATCATTTCATTGATACGGTTACATTGCGTCAATAGTTTTTCTCTTAGGGAACATTTGCATGTTACGTAACGCGGAAGTTGACAATTTTCAATCCCCCCTCACGCAATGCATTGTAATGTAATATAATAGAATAACATTAGAATTTTTTAGAAAGTAACGTTACTCATGGATGACCCACAGTTTAATAATTAAAAACATTAACCCATTTTACAAAACTTATTCTCTGTTATATGACAAATGTAACGTGAACTAATTGAGACGCATCAAGTATGTTTTTAAACATAGACGAATATTATATAAGGGAAGAAAAAAAATTTCGTGACGTTACAACGCAAATTAAACCCCGTTGTAACTCAAGTTGTATTCAACCTAGCTGCGATCTTTTAGTATCAAATTAAAGGTATTTTTGAGTATAAAGAGAAAACGAAATATTACTTTGATTAAATGTAAGGAGTTTGCATGAAGTAAAAAACTGTACTTTTTTCGTGACGTTACAACGCTAAATTACCCCTGTTTTCATATTGGCCTAAGATCAACATATTTGGAATTTCACTTCAAAACGCTTTAGGCATCGAATAAAGCACTTATTTCACAGTCATATAACATAAAAAATGTATTATAAATACATACTCCTGATCATTTGTAGCCATTTAAAAACTACGTAACCAAAATCGCTTGTTTTTTCTTAATTTTACTTGAACTTTGCAATTAGTTTTCTACAGTTTCTTAAACACTATAAATTTGACATTTACGTTTTTGGTAGGTTCAAACACTATAGAATCTAGGAAAAATATTTACATTGCTGAAATATGCATTTCAAAAATTGGTTTGTTGGTGTAGCTTCGCAGAGAATGTGTCATATGGATCAGGCAGCTACACTCAACGCAAACGGGGAACATTTTATTACTTTAGGGCAATTTTTTATTACTTAATGTGTCTTATGACTGCGTATTATACACAAAAAGTAATAACCGAAAAGTAACAAAAATAATGACGGGCGCACGCTTGTATGTGTTTCTGCAGGAGAACATACAGCCAAGCACCGCAATGCATGTGTTAGCAAGACTTCACTCGCTGCATTTGTAATGATGCAACGATCTGGTTCATTTTTGTCCCCTTCATCCACACATGATCAGAATCTCAACCGTCAACCTCAAATGTCTAATTAGAAACACTTTGTTTCGTCCCCCAGTGTTTACTTGAAATGAAAATATGTAATACTGTCTGACCAGAGTTGCCCAAGTTGCGAATATTTTTCTGGATGGTCACGAGTTTTGTATTTTCAAACAGGTGCAAATGAGTTTCCATGCACCAATGAGTATGTGTTTTAGATAGCTTGCAAGAAAGCGAATGTTTTTGTTTTTTCTCTAACGCAGTTTACCGAGCCATTGGCTTCTCTATAGCAAGTAACAGTGAATGACAATGAACTCATGTCCTGGGCCCAAACTCATTTGTGCCCACTGTCAGCTGTCAGATAAAGGTGTATGAAAAGTTGCGGCGATATGCTATCTCGTTTACACTAGAGATCCTCAGAGGGAGAGATAAGCGATGAAAAAACCGCTGATTTGTCAACTAGGTTTCACATAACAGAGGTGCCAGATCTCTTCTCAAAGCGCAATGTTTACTAACTTTTTTATTCGGCTCGTATGACTGATGGTGACGGTGGAAGTCCAGGGGAATAATAAAGTGCATCACTAAAACCGTGAAGGTGTTAAATTTTATGTTTATGGTTAATTTTATATACTTTCATCATTAATCTGTAGATTATACAAAGGGTTTGTGAACCACCAGGTAAGAATCACTGTGATGAAGGCACTTTGGAGCATTCTCAATTCATGTTTTAGCAATAAAACATGAAAAACCTGTAAAAATAAATATATTCTTTATTGAACCTTATTGCAATACCTTTCAATGTGTTACCTTTCTTGTTCGTTTGGCTCGAATTTTGACATGTTCGTTTGACTCACAACACTTTCTTCGCATATCTCTCCCTCTGAGTATTGCTAGTTTGCATATACGTTGAGATGTTCGCCCTTGAAACATGGCGCGATGCCATTGGGCTGCAGTTTACAGATCGTGATGTCATTTCAAGACGCATTTCAAGTCTTTGAAATCATCAACGCTTGCATACTCTATGACGGGGAAAATGCTGCTTGGCAGCTCTTGTCATATTCTTTCTCTACTTCGTATGCATACAACGAGCGAACTAATACACGCACACCGGACGAATTGGAGATTGAAGAAACTTGTAACATGTGCAACATATGCGACGGTGTGCGATTTTTTTTGACTTGAGATGGAAAGGGAGTAGTTTTCGACAGAAAAAATCTTGCATGTGGTTGAAACGACCATTATTAGATAGTCGTACTCCCGTAACACGTGCTAAATATATGACAGTATGTGTTGTTACTTAACTGGGGAAGAATTTTATTGCCTTTCAAGTAATAGGTTTGTTACCTAAAAGGCAATTTTGCGCTATTGCAACTAAAGTAATGAGGAAAAGTTTTGCGTGTAGACAGATGAACAAACAAAGCTGCCAAAAATATACGTTTAGATTATGCCAAAAATTATTCTCTTAGAGATTTTTTTTTATAAAAGTTCCTTTATTGTCGATTCTAGTTGATACAAATTATAGACATAATTAATGGAACCCCGGTTTCACTATTGAATCTTAGTGTATCTACGTCTACCCTATCATTACAATTGTCATTGAAGGTGATATAAACCACTAATATCTTTCATAGTATTTTTTTTGTCAAACAATTTCCCTTTAGTGAAGGAAAGAGAATTTCATTTGCTAGGAGTGGCAACCGCCATTCATTTCCATTATTTTTTGCCGTGGAAATCTTAATGCATATCTTACTCTGAACGAAAAATTTGTGCTGAATGGTTTCCACTACATTTGCTGTGAAATCGGTACACAAGTTGGTATCCACTCGCCGTATTGTGTGAGAATCGCCGTATTGAGCTCATTTTTTGTTCGACTTAAGATCTGATATTATATGGACAAACGCTTAGAATTTTGACATTTGGCCTTAAAACAAAATGGCGTCGAAAAAATATCGAAAATTTATGATTTCTCTAAAATTCAAAATGACGCCATCGTTGCCCCTTGCTTATAGCGACAGCAGTTGCATTACTGCCTACTAAACAAATTTTAAAATATTCGTTGTTTTCCTGGACGGAAGCGTAATCGAGTGGCACTCCTGGGATTGTTATCTCATAAATAACTGTAAATTTTTATTCCAAGCAATCTAGCTCCGGAAGCGTTTCGCTTTGCCGTGCACCCTCTCTCTCGTTCGACTGTCATGAACTGTGCTTTTTAATTTTGCGTAATTTTTTTTCCAAGAAAAACAATATTTTATTCATAATATTCGAGAAGTCATCAATGACACCTTGTCAAAATTTTGAATAAAGCTAGCCGATATTTACCAATTCTCGAAACCATTGAAACAAGTCTCGCATTAGTGAACGCACTTTCCACCAATCTTTTTGCAAATACCGAATGTTTTTATTAAGGCAGACAATGTATGCAGCAGGGAAAGCGAGAAATAAGCGAACTAGAAATATGTTGTTGTGTCGCGCTTGCAGGCACGACTCAGACTGACTTTGGTCTCGATCACAAAGGCCTTTAAGAGTTTTCAGCGTCAGCTGACTCTTCTTTGTGTGATGAGACATCCTTCCTTTCAGTCGTAATTGGCCTTGACGACTCTGTTGATATTGGTTTGGTTTTCACCTGCGAAAGTAAAGGAAGGAAATATTTTTGCTTTTGTTTTCACACATAAATTGACAATTGCATATGAAAATTCGCGTAGGTGCGAACAGCTTTAAAATCTCTTTTACTTGTGCCAGGGCCAATAACGCTAGCACAGCAGTGTATGTAGTTAGGGATTAGCAATAAAATAAGGCGGCACTGGCTAGCTGCTGTTGCTTGTTTTTGCTTAACTCGTGCTCTGAACGAAATCTTATGCATGTTACTTGAACTTTAGCGCAACTTTATGAAAACATATTAATTGGACGTTCATCTCTGAAGATCGAGATACTCGACTAGCTGTACTAAAAATTTTGAAACAAATTGTTGATGAAACGAAATGAAATTTGGTGAGAAATGTTTGCAATGAAAAAATATAGACAAAGATTGTTGGTTTTTAATGAGTCTACTTTCACACGCACTGACGAAACTACCCAAGCAGAATCAATCATAGTAACCCATGAGTCAACAGAAAAAAATTAACGGCTTTGTCAGTGGTAGGGAACCTGTATATTAGAGAAATGACAAGACACTCACCGTTAAGGCAACTCTCAACATCAAAACGGATAACGGCAATGCAAAATCATACAGATCGCCCGTTTTGATGTTGACAGGTATCTTAACGGTGAGTGTCTCGGCGTCTCTCTGGTGTATAGGCTGATTAGTCAGTGGTAAAACCGTGAAGATCATTCGTTCAGTAGTGAGTGCGTTAGCACCTAGCCTTCTCTTCCCATAAAATTAGTCAGCCTATACACCAGAGAGACGCCGAGACACTCACCGTTAAGGCAACTGTCAACATCAAAACGGGCGATCTGTATAATTTTGCATTGCTGTATCCGTTTTGATGTTGACAGTTGCCTTAACGGTGAGTGTCTTGTCATTTCTCATATCTATAGGTTCACTACATAAGATAGAGTGAGTCGCTATAGAGTTAAGTGATTTTTTACCTACGCACACTAGCAAACGTGTAGAGCCGTGTAAAGTTGCTTTTGTTTTCTCCACACTGTAAATCATCGCATATCGTTGTTTCAACTTTTTATCATTTTTTTGCTATTTTTTGTCGATAACGTTCAGCAGCTTCTTCAGATTCTTGTTCACGGATGAAAAGTATATCCAGAATCGAGTTTGAAACATACAATAGATGTCCAACTGAATATTTGTCTCGCTGCTCAAAACCTTTCCTCAACCCGTGGCACTAACACATTTGTACGTAAATAGGTCCATACAAGTGTGAGAGCAGGCGATCGTTCAGTTACAAAAATAACTTTTATAAGGCAGTGTGTGTAGTTGATCGAGGTGTGTGTGGTGCATAGAGCAATAGAGAAGGGTGATCGATACCAATATAAATAGAGCAGAGGTTAGGCAGATACCTACCGCCGTATTGGTGGAAATGTAGCGTGCTTCCTATAAGTACACGCCTAACATGAAATTCGATCAAAGCGCTCGGGGATATCACGTCACAAGGTTTGTTTTGAAAATTGCAGTGCGTTCATTTATGTGAAGTTGACGGAGTGCATAGTTCTTGAAATGCCGTTTTGCTCAATAAAATCATTTGAAATTTCTTCATAGAAGATGCAAAGTTTGTGCGTTCCCAGCACTTCGAACCGGAAGGCTTCGAATTCCGGTATCTTGTCGGTCATGGTATGGCAATATTCATGTAAAATATTTACTCTGGTCTTACTATCAAAAACATTACAGCCGTTCCAAATATTCTTACGCTACCTGAAAGAGATCCGTCTGTAAGAAGTCTGGGATTTAAACATAAGGCACAGGCGGAATTAATAGCTAATAATTGATAGTTGGTTGAGAAATCCAGAGACAATTATAACGAAGATCTTCCAAGAAGTGAGCAGGTGAAACCATCGCAAGAATGGTTCGATTCATCGAATTGCATGAACGCATTTTGTGACTGGATTTACAATGGTGCAGAAATAACTGTGTTTAGTCATGTTGAACATGTTAGAAACGTCTGTTTCAAATTATAAAAAACAATTACCCGAAGTGTTTCAAAAAAGGATCGAAAAAATATGTTGCTACACGTATCAACATTGGATTAAAACACATGAAAAAAGTATTCTAGAGGGAAGTATTAACTAGTACAAAATAGTTAAGATGAGAGACCACGGGAATTTTCGGAATCGTTGTACTATCACAGGAAAAAATATTTGTGACTACATCCGAAATCGCTTCGAGAAAATGGTAAGAAAACAAGGCACTTTGCAGAGTAAAAGTTGATTTTGATTCTTGATTTATTTATGTAATTTATTTTACGGTGTATTTTTGGGAAATCTTACCCGATTAAAATCTATGTTGAATTTCGGCTGGAAATTTAAAATTAAATTTCTTGGTGTTGTGAATAACCCGAATAATCCACTAATCGTACTATTTTCGCTTATAACTGTTCATCTTCACCACATGTTCAAAAACTGATTTCCAATATAACAAGAGAAAATCTTTTCTCAAAAGTTGTATTTGTTGCTTGAAATCCTGTTTTATCAATATCTACCAGTGCGTTGTGATAGAACCTTCGACGTAGTGACGTAGAAGCTTTTAGCATCAGCTTTGTTTACTATGTTTTCATTACCAAGACAATCAAACTCCTTCTTTCTCCTAACCTGTCATTCTATTATCGTTGGATCGATACTGGTGTTAGGGGAAACTACCTCTCCCAGTAGTTTAATTGGCCAAAACACCATGCCGGAGACATCGGAGATTGCAGGTTTGTGTCTTGTCTGGACCAGGGAAATTTTTATTAAGTCTATGTCACGTCCTCAAACCCGTATATGCGTGTTGAGAATTAAGGGCAAATTTTTCAACTACAGCCTGATAAATGTGATAACCCGATGAAGAGAAGAAGGAGTTCTATGAGCTCCTGGAAAAAAACGTATAATGAGTGCCCAGGACACGACATCAAAATCGTCATCGGGCATGCAAATGCGCAGGTCGGGCTCCCAGATCGACCATGTTCTGATAGATGGTCGGCACTTTTCAGGTCGTTTAGAGGACCAAACGTTGACTCGGATCATTATCTCGTGGTATCCAAGATTCGCGCCCGGTTGTCTAACGTGTTAAAAACCAGGACGACAGGATACAGTTAAACATCCAGTGACTATAATAAACTATTTGTTAGTATCGGACTGACCTCCAAAATTCATTGTAAACGAATGCTTTAAAAAGCTTTAACTGATTTTCTACTATGATTCTCGATACTTTCAACTGCTTTATGATATTTGTGGATAACACACAAGATTATTCGGTCCCAAGCAGCAACAAGTGTCAAACTAACATTCCCCAAGTTCTTCCGAGGCGTGCCTTTCTGGCCTTTGAAGCCCTCTTCCGCCTAATTAATATCCGCGATAAGTGATCCAACGTAATCGTTTTTCCCACCCGAACACAGAGTGAAAATGGTGAGAAAAAAGTTGTACTGATCATCTTTCTACCTTCACAACACTCGCCGCGCCGAAGTAAGGGTTACAAACAGGTGATTCTGCCTCCAACATGAACATTTTCGCGGCTGTTCACGTGATGGGCAGTACAAGTGCGGCGCTGGACTTCGTTAGCATTAATTAACAATAAATTTGTCAAAACATGACCGATTACATGGCGAAGCTGCCGCTTTTGGATGGCTACCGAGCTGCGGATCGGTGGATCGGGTACGATGCCTTACCACTACTACTGGTTGCTACGGGAGGTAAAAACAGGATAAAAATTTATGATTATTAATTCCTCGCTCACTCCCGAGGCGATACATGATGGAATACTCCCCCCGAACATCACGGCGGCGTCGTCGTCGTTGCGTGCTTTGGTGTGTATTTGATTTGTTTGCGAGGACAACCAGCGGTAATTGGTGCGATGGGGTGAGTTTTGCGAACAATGTATGTATTACGTGTTTTGTCTGAGCTTCTTATTTATGACTTTTTATACGGTATCTCCAGATAGCAAGTGGTGGACGAACATTTCGGCATTATTTGATCTGATTTAATGCGCGAATTCACTCTCTTCACCTCTTAAGAAAGCTTGTTTGGAAAGTGGAAATGGAATATTTGTTTGCTCAGTTAAAGTGTGAAAACTTACTTAAGAAATGCATGATAAATATTCTATCGAACTTTGCCGTAGTGTAGTAAAAATATAACTTCATGATTCCAGTACTTCACAAACACTTTATCCATTCTTTCTGCGGCTGTTTATTTACTAGTCCATATTTCCTTCCAACACGATATGCAATTTTGCACACAACCGTGCAAAAACCAATCCCGGTGTACGTCGCTTGGTGTGGCATTCAATGCTTACAATTCTATTATTAATCGGTGCATACATGCGGCAGTCTTTCGAGTTAGTCAACAAACATTTCTCAAGATCAATTGCCCCGCGTGGTCCGTGGATCGGCAAACTGGTGCAGGCACCTTTCACACGTCTACCTGTTGATTTTGCTTCCAAAAGCAGTCGGTTTGATCACAGGTTGAGTTCCTTCCACCGCTGCGACCATTTGCTGCGGAGAGGGGGTGTGCGCGCGGTAGCAGTGGAAATAATAACAACAATCAAAGTAAAGCCCAAAAGCGGGAGGAAAATCACGTACTGCTCATATGCATCGCACTAGTGGCGGCTGGCTGCGTGGCTGCTTGCAAGGGACGAAGAAGGAGCTATATGCGCCCGGAGATTTGCCAGCAACAACAATCAAACGGCGAATTTAATGAGCCCAACATTAAAGATCATTAGCATTGGCGGCCCACAGACCGAGGGGCAACCGTGTCGATCGGTGCGGGAGTTGAAATTCACCTGACTTTGTTTGAATTTTTCCATGTAGGTACCCGCGTGCCGGAGGTTGTAAGCAAAGCTGGATCCGGAGTTTTGTGTAAGTTGTATATGGTAACTCGAAGTGTTTCCTTCAAACGATTGTTTTGGAAAATTGCCTTTCCCCTTTGCCGCCATGCTTTGCGGAAACTATTTTCAAGGAGTTCGAAATAAACAGCAAACTGTAGCCGGCAGACTTGACTGGCCCCTACACGTCCCGAGTGTTGTTACGTTGTACGCCCATGAAAATTTCCCACGGCTAACAACAAAAAAAAAAAAAAAAACAAAACTTATCGATGCCGAAGCCGAATCTGTCACGCTTAGCCCGCTTGCTGCGTACCTACATATAAGGCTAGTTTTCACACTTGCACTGGCGATCGCTTCGGGCATTGCTATTTTTTTCTTTACTCTTTGATTTCATTTGCACCACCAATCAACTTGTTGTAACGAGCCCGAGTGAACTTCGAAGGTGGAGACCAATCGCAAATTTCTCGGTGAATGGAAAGCGGTATTGTGCTCTAAAGCGACAGCGCGAAAAAAAGGAAACATATGGAAAAAATAATACAGTCGAACAGATCGTTTATGTATTAATTAAAAGTTCGCGAAACAGTGCAGCTCGACTCGGCAAGGAGACATACACACAGCGCATTGAAGTTTGAATGGCGTAGCATAGTAATAAAAATAACAGCAAAATTACGTTCCACAATGTGCCATTGGACACAATCCAGGTGTATGAATTTGCATAAGTAAATCGTTCAAACTGCAATAATAATTACTATTATTATTGAACATACCATTAAAAATTTACATTGTTATTTTTCGATTCAAGTCAGGCGGTGTTTTGAGCTGCTAACTTCTCGGAAGGAAAACATTGCACTGCTTTGCGGTATAATTGTGATATTTCGCAATCGGGAATGGGCAATCGGCACTATTGACAGTTGCTACCAATAAATTACCCCAAGATAGCTAATTTTTTAATCGTTTGATTCCTTTAACTTAATCAAAAAGTGTGCCGTTTTGCCTAAACGCGTGATGTCGACCGGCAATAAATAGTTGTAATGACAGTTCGTAATTATATTGTACTCTATTCGAGTGCTACCACTGGCATGCTGTGAGGCGTATTCTAGAAACGGGTCGTGCGTTTGTCCTCGCTGCCGCTCACGAACGGGGAGGAGATGGCCTTTCGTTCCCGGTGTGGTGGCTGGCCATCACGCAGGGAAACTGGAAGAACCACTTTTGGATCATAATTCACCGCTATCGGGTAAGTGTTGCTGCTGCTGTACTGCACGACCAGACCGGATCTAGTCCATATCGGTTTGCAACGGTCATAGCGATCTATTTCGGTTGGGCATCCTCCGCACATACGAGATTACCCTGACAAACCCGGGGGCACAGGTAACAAGTGCGCGGCCGCCAGTGTGGCGCTAGAAATTAACGCTGGCTTTCGATCGCAAAAGGAGGACACCATACCGGGAAGGGAGACAATTTATGAACCTGGCTCGTATGGGACGCTAAATCATACGAACTGTCAGCTCCGTATCGGACACTGTTATTATTGGAATCAAAATGTGAAGCTTACCTTTGGCCAGTTGTGCTGAGTTGTGTTTAATATATTAAACAGAAATATTTTATCAATATCACTCGCAATACATGAGCTCGTTATTACGTTGTTCTGATAATATTCGAGATGAAATATTTAACACAGAAACTCACGTAACTTGAGTTTTCACTCAATTATTAGTTTATATAAATAACCTCAATCTTTACAGTATCAAATAACTCACTTCTCGATCACATGGTTCAAAGTAACAATCTCACACTAAATAATCTCACAAATGAACATTTGGATCGATATCAACACGGTACCAAACATTACATCAAAAATGGAGAAGAAGATTTCTCTCTAGCGAATGTCCGAACTAAATGTAACAATTGTTAACTTCGGAATTTTCTCTATATAGAAAACGAAGCCTGGAAGGAGCATTTTCAGGCGCCATTGAACGGTGAGGAGCAGCGTTGCCAGGTCATTTTTTCAAAAATCTGGAACTTGCAAAATGAAATCTGGAAAAAATCTGGTAGTCGTTTCGTGGGGTGAAAAGTTAATTTTTCGGATAAAAGTCTTGGGGTACGCAAAATTTGAGGTGACAAAATTGCAAAATTTCGCGCCAAAATTGAAGTGATGACCTTTTTGCGGAACAGAGAAAATAAAATCTGGATAAAATCTGGATCATCCATAAAAAATCTGGATAATTGGACATCAAAGCTGTCTACCTGGATACATGTTCAAAAATCTGGATAATCCAGCTAAATCTGGATACCTGGCAACGCTGGTGAGGAGCCGGATGAGCAGAGCAGAAACAGTATGACGATTATGATATTTCCTACAGCTCTTTGCTTGACTCATAGAGGATGTTTATTGCCTGTAAAAAAGTGCAAAAAGTAGGAGCTTGTATCCAAGACACGACCGTATAATCGACGTAGAACTACGCACAGTATTAAGGGAGGACTCTTCTCTGAAAAGTTGAAAAATAAAATTTTAAAATAATGAAATTTTCGTGATAATTGGAAAATTGGATGTTTAGAGGAAAGTTGAAGTATTCGCCATTTGGGCTATTGATTAGGGTATCTTCGGAGATGTATTTTGTATACCGTGGGTGCAGATATAGTGAGTATTACGCTATTGGCAGTGTTCTTCAACTGGTGGTACGTTTTTCTCAGCATCTACCAAACCGATTTGGCTAAAATTTTACAAGCAGCTGTAGAAAAAACTCAGCCAAATTGGTGCAGTAGATGCTGAGAAAAACGTACCACCAGTTGAAAAACACTGCCAATAGCGTAATACTCACTATATTTGTATCCAACACATGCAAATTATATCTCCAAATAAACCTTAATCGATAGGCAAAATACTCGAACACATCACTCTACTCTAAACATCCGAAAAAAATTACGGATTTTTTTATTTTCAAACTTTCAATGTAGGGTCCTCCCTTAACAAATGTATGGTTTGGATTGTTTCATTAACGAGTCTTAAAATCTACTATTGCTTGCTCAAATCGAGAAACGAGAATAATACAATTGCACGTTTTGTGCCGTGCTGGAGTACGAAATATATGGCTGAACTGAAAAAAAATTGCTGTTGAAATCTGGCGCTCGAGATCTATCGAAAATACGATTAATTCTCGATCATTTTTTTTGCCTTAAGCAAGGCACAGTTTGCTGTTCAAAATCAATAAAGGCACTCTGACAACACGCACTGTGAAAGCTGTTTCCATATTCGGTAAATTAGACGGCCGCGACCAGGGGCGGAAGAAGGCTGATTTGAGCTGCAGGCGAAGACTAATTTGCCGCCCCCTCTCAAGTTTTTATTTTATATGAAACGCATTTTCTATAGACTCGAAAATTTGATTAGACAGCATGTGTTGTGTTAACAATTCAAAAATTAACCTTTCATGCTTTCAATGTTGCAAATTTTTTTATCGTTTCTGACATATCAATTTCTTGAAGCACCTATCTTTATATCGATATTATCACCAAGCCACACAAACGTTTTTGCGACATGGTCGATCGTAGTTACGACTTTATAAGTTCTAATTTTGAGAAACTTCTCTCGCCACTTGTTACTAATTTACTTTACTTTACTTTACTTTTAAGGCGACAGACCGATTATCAATCCAGTGCCGAATCCAGGATACGTCGCCATGTCACTCGGTCTTGGGCTGCTATCCTCCAGTCGCCCCTAACACCTATTTCGCGTGCATCCTCGTCGACAGCACACATCCAACGAGTGCGGGGTCTACCCCGAAGTCGACGACCTCTATCGGGATTCCTGCTGAATATAGCCTTCGCTTGACGCTCATCCGGCATTCTCGCTACATGCCCAGCCCACTGAAGCCTGCCGTGTTTTATCCGCTTGACTATATCCGCCGATTTGTATGCCTGGTACACTTCATGGTTCATGCGTCTGCGCCAAACACCATTTTCTAGTTTGCCGCCAAGGATTGAACGCAAAATCCTACGCTCAAAAACACCAAGAGCTCGCTGATCAGCCTCTTTCAGCGTCCATGATTCATGGCCGTAGAGAGCCACCGGAAGAATCAGTGTTTTATAAAGTGCAAGTTTTGTACGGATTTGCAAACTGCGGGACCTTAGCTGGTTACGTAATCCGTAAAAGGCCCTGTTTGCGGCTGCTATCCGCCTCTTTATCTCACGGCTAACCTCGTTGTCACATGTCACTAATGTTCCCAGGTAATAAATTCGTCGACTACTTCAAATAGTTCCCCATCTAGCACCACCGCAGCACCAACCTCCGACGGACTACCACGCACTCTGCCAGCCACCATGTATTTCGTTCAGGCAGAGTTTATGACAAGCCCTAATCTCGCAGCTTCTCGCCTGAGAGGTCCGAAGGCCTCTTCCACTGCTCTACGATTAATACCAATAATGTCGATATCATCCTCAAAACCTAGAAGCATGTGCGATTTCGTAATGATGGTGCCGCTTCTCTGCACATCAGCCCTCTCTATAGCACCTTCCAATGCGATGTTGAACAATAAGTTCGACAGCCCATCACCCTGCTTCAAACCATCTATCGTTACGAAAGGGTCCGATATCTCACCGGTTATCCTGACGCTTGATGTAGAACCTTCAAGGGTGGCACGTATCAGCCTAATCAGCTTTGTTGGGAAGCCATGTTCGAGTAACTCATTTCTCTTAACTGAATCGTACGCTGCCCTGAAGTCTATGAACAGATGGTGCGTCTGCAAGTTGAATTCTCGAAATTTATCGAGGATTTGTCGCAAGGTAAACATTTGGTCCGTCGTGGCGCGTCCCCCTCGAAAACCGCATTGGTACTCGCCAACAAAGGTCTCCTGCAACGGCCTCAGTATGTGGAACAGGATGCGGGAGAGAATTTTGTACACGGTATTGAGAAGATAATTGCTACAGTCCAGGCGATGACCTTTTTTGTAGATCGGGCATATGAGACCCTCCAACCAGTCCGAGGGCAATTCTTCATCAGACCACACTCTCAGCATGATCCGATGGATGGCACGATACAGCTGTTCGCTCCCGACTTTGAAGAGTTCGGCGGGAATGCCGGCCTTCCCAGCTGCCTTGCAGTTTCTCAGCTCTTTCACTGCTTTCTTCACCTCGTCCATGGATGGTGGATCCACAGCTTGACCATCATCCTCAATAGTCATCCTGCTCCTTTCGACTCCACTGTTTCCCTCACCGTTCAACAGCTCACTGAAGTGTTCCTTCCAACGCCTGGCCACCTCTGTTTTATCGGTTATCAGGTTCCCCTTCCTATCGTTGCACATGAGAGGAGCTGACACGTTTCGATTCCTTATTCCGTTGACCTTCTTGTAGAAGCTCCTCGCATCGTGCCTGGAGAAGCAACCTTCCGCCTCCGCAAGAAGATGCTCCCAATGCTGTCGTTTCTTCCGGCGATGGAGTCTTTTTTCACCGGCTCTAGCATCTCGATATCTACCCACGCTCTGACGAGTCACAGCCGTGGCCAACATGTGACCCCAGGCGCGGTTCTTCTCCTCCGTCACTCGCTGGCACTCAGCGTCAAACCACTCATTGGACGCAGCTGTCGCAGTTGTACCCAACACTTTTCGCGCTGTAGTGCTGATCGAACTGTGGATGTGTCTCCTGCGCTTTTATTGTATGTCTTTTCCAGGAGCTCAAAGAACACCACTTGTTACACTAATGGGTAAAGTGAGTAAAATTCTCAAAGATACAAAAACATTTGAAAAAGTATCAATCAGTTGATTTTTTGTGATGTAGTTTAACGCATTCATTGGAGTCGTCTCAGCTGGCAACATAGGTGATAAAATAACAAGTTCTTGGTGCATTTCATGTCCATCGATGTCACACTCTTTCTTGTGTGTGAGGATTTTCTGTAAATGTAGACAACTTTTCTCTAACTGATCTGTACTACAACCCATTAAACTGTGAATATCATACAAGAAGCTGAAATTGTCACTGTGATTTTTCATTAACTGGAATCGATCATCGAACGATGCAATAGCTACATCCAATACAGAATAGAAGAACTACACTTTGAAAGAGAGTTTTTTCGATGTAATTGGTTCATCTGACTGTTCGTATGCAAACTGTTTCTTTATCGTTCTCGGCCGAATTCGTGTTACTGTTTGAAACTCCGGATTTACTTCTAAAATGTCGGCACGTTCTTTAGCATCAGTAATGATGCTATTCAAACCTTCATTTCTCATATTTTTCAAAAAGTTTTAAACGCTGCCTCTCAAGTTTATAGTGTTTTCGAGACTGCTATTAATTTTTCGAAGGTACTTACTCACTAAATTTATTTTGAACAAAATTGAATGCCAAGCTACTAAACTGCATAAGAATTTGATTTTTTTTTTATTTTATTTTTTGCTAGGCTTTTTGCAGTATTTCTTGCAAACGCAACTTGCTTCAGATCCTCGATTGCTTCATATAGGGCATAATAAATTTCTCCTATATTTAACCTCAAGGGAGTGACAGCATCAATTCGACTTTCCCAACGCGTTCCACTCAGAGGCTTTACCGTAAGAGAAGTAATGTGTTTTTTGAATGATGAGTTGAAGCAGAAAAGAAGTTGAAAATTTCTTCTTTTTCAGTGTCGTAAAAAGTCTACTGCATCAAAACATGACTTGGCACCATCGCTAACAACAAGATTGAGAAAATGGTTGCTGCATGGAACGGATTGATTTTTACAAAAATTGATTTTTACAAAAAAAGTTTAAGATAATTAGTTTAAGAGATTATGACAGATCTCGACGTTTCATGCATTTCTAAGACCATTTTTTTTTAATAACAAATATTTTACGAACTACCTGTGAACTTTTTATCGGCCGAAAAAGTCTGTCAACGTTATGGACTGTCAGTCCAGTTTACCTTGCGACTAAAAAATGTAACTGATTTTACCAGGGAAACTCTTTTATAGCCGAAGGTTGCTACGAAATAGGCCACGCCTCATTTCTAAGTTTTACCATTGTCTCATGTTCTTCAGACGAATAATTCCACAATTCGCATTTGATTTTTGTATCCAGCGGATACAAACCGATGGTGCTCTCACACACGCAACGATATTAACCCGTATCGTATTGCGGCTTGTAACTGAGCAGCAGCATCATGTTGCAACTGAGCAGCTGGGAGACGACGAATTTCTGTTCATGCTGATTAATTGAATCGACTTTATATCAGTTCTGCTTAGTCGAATTAACTGCCTTTGAAAATGCGTTCTAACAGTGCAGTTTGTTGCTCAAAATCGGTTATGCTGATCGCAGCCTCTGTGCTACCCCGAAAGTGGGGTATTAACTGAATAAGAGGCCATCCACATACCACGTGGACAGCTGGGGGGAATGGGTGTTGTGTAATGTCCACGGTCCTCACAAAAAAAAGTATTTATATGGGCATTTGTCCAAGGGGGGGGGGGAGTGAAATATCGTCAAAAATCTGTCCACGTGGTAGTGGATGGCCCCTAAAGTTAAAATTAGACAACTACATACAACAGTATTTGGTTGCTAGGATCCCGCAAATAATGTTTGCTTGTGTTGATGCCAGAAAATTATTAACCTTCAATTATTTGTTTGTTTGCCTTGAAAAAGGCATTTTACTGATCAAGATCGGTTATTCACACTGAAAACACGAACTGTAAAAGCTGTTTCACAATCAGTAAATTAGACGGCCACGACAGTGTCGTATACCAACTCTTTTGAACGGCACCGTAAACCATAAACAAAACAAATTTCGATTCAAACCACTGACCCGCGCAAGTAAGTTCCGTTACTTACTGGAAGCCTTATGATGCCTAAGCGTTGCAGCACACTCGCTACCAGGCCTACCGCAACGTATGGTGCCTGGTTCATACAGCACGCAAAATGCAGCGTTGCAATTTTAATGCTCGACTCTCCAGCTGTTTCCAGTAGGGGCCCAAGCTGGCCACACATGTAACACATAGAACTAAATATTTTGGCAATTGCATTTGCCTATAAAAGCAAATGATTTTCAATAAAGCGACAGAAATAATCAATGAGCATTCCGCAGCGACTGGTCTACTCCAGTTCGTCTCACCGAAATAGCTTTAAGCATAAGAGGTTTTATCTCCGTCAGCGCTAAGAAAAGAAACCCATCGTTCCGCCGGATAAGTATTCGATTCAAGTATTAAGAAGTTTACCAAAACAGATTTGAATTGCTAGGATCCAGCACAGAACGCTTGCTTACGTTGTCAAAAATTATTAACTTTTAATGATTTGTTAATTTGCCTTGAAAAAGGCATTTTGCTGTTCAAAATTCAATTTGCTGACGGCAATCGTTATGCTGCCTTTATGCTGCTGCCTTACAGTGGGGGAATAATGGCAGTCTGGCGACACACGCTGAGAAGAACCGCGCTGCTCCTGAAACATGGTGAGGTGACCAATCCGCTGTTACTGCTAAGTGCTGATATCTGCTACTGCCAACGTTGTGGGTGGTCCAGCCAGCTCTCCTTTCGACTAATGAATGTACACGCAAAAGTTGGAGGGTGCGTAACCAGATCATTTATGAGCGAAATTAGCGCATTTACTGATTTAAAGTGGAACCAGTACAACGCATGTGCGTTGGGATTAACGCATTTGATGCTCTAGCGTATTTTGAATGTATTGTGCAGCTCCAAACCACTACACTTATAAAGCAGCAGCCGATGTTCAGAAGGTTGGCATCGTCAAAACAGTGCAACCAGCAATCAATACTGATAAGTTGGGTACTGACTCCATTGAAGAAATTATTGCCTGATCGATTCACTTTCATGAACCAGGTCATTTGAAAACATCACTCAATCATTAACAATAAACAAAAACATGAGATTAGTCCAAAACATTTTGCATTTAACTATGACTCTGGTTTCATTCACATGCATTCGGTTCTGCGTTACTGGCACCAGCGTCAATAACTTCCGCGGCAACAAAGCTCGCTATTGGCTGCTTCGGTTGCTGACGATTTTTAGGGATGCACGAGCCGTTGATACGCACCGGCTCGCGAAAGTAAAGAACGGTTTTTGAGCGCCTCGAAACTGATCGTTCGTCCGAAGCCGAAGTTTACCGAGACATTACGGTTTTTGTGTATATGATACATATTCTGATTTAGATCTCTGTCAATGTATTCCTTGTACAACTTTTGCGTTATGCGTATCACGCATTGGTTGTGTGAAGTCAGAGCAAATTCTGTGCGAATTGAAAAGACACATTGGATGATTAAAGCTTGAGCTTTTGCGTGTAGTTGATTTTACCAGAAACCCTTTTTTATGGCCGGAAGTTGCTACGAAATAGACCACGCCTTTCTGTTCACATTCTGTAATTTTCTTCAGATGAATTATTCCACAATTCGCATTTGATTTTTGTATCCAGCGAATGAACCCCGATGGAGCTCTCATGCACGCAACTTTTTTAACCCGTATCGTATTACGGCTTGTAATCAAGCAAGCGATTTCGTTTGTTCGCTGTTGCGTGTTGCATCATGTTGCAACTGAGCAGCTGGGAGACGACGAAATTCTGTTCATGCAGATTGATTGAATCGATTTCAATTTATTCCTGTAAAGTCGAATTAATCACCTTTGTTGAGGTGTTCTAAGAGGACAGGGCAGTTTGTTGCTCAAAATCGGTTATGCTGATCGTAGTCTTTGTGCTGCCCCAACAGTAAATAAATAAAGCAAATTTTTTGACCGCGACAGAATTTGATTGCTAAGATCCTGCATAGAATGATTGTGTTATTGCCAAAAATTAATAAGCCTTCAATTACTTGATTATATGCCTTGAGAAAGGCATTTTGCTGTTCAAAATCTGTAAAAGCTGTTTTCGCATTCAGTAAATAAGACGGCCGCAACAGATTGTGTTTCCTTGGATTCAGCACAGAATGTGCTGTTGCCAAGATAAAGCAAAACTTTATTGCGAGCAGAAGGCCGAAGCCCTTAACTGGCAAATCGAGACGTTTGGTGTTATCTCGCTGCTGCTGTGTACTGTGATTTGTGTACTGGCGCAACCCGCTACTGCTACTTCCGCTATTCACTACACTGCAGCTAACTAGTTATACTATTCTGTCAACCATTTTAGGGAAAGGCAGCGAGCGACCAATCAGAGGACGTAATTTTCGTTTAAACAAGGCTTGACAATTATCAATAGTACAATAGTTCGCATGATAAATCAACAATTTTCTACATTTGGGTGGATGCGTGTATAATTTTCCTATCAATTGCTGCAAAAATGAAGGAAATCGGTTGAAAACAAACCGATTTATAAGCATTTGAAAAGGGACAATTTTCGTCCCCTTTTCGTTTATAGTTTACCTATTTATATCTCTATGTGGTAGGCTAAAGAAAAACGTAGTTCTACGTCAAAAATTCAGGCAACTCCACCCACTGGCAAGGTCATGACATTAGTTTTCTAGGATGCACGTAGATTATTTTCCAGTGATAATCTTCAAATGGAGAAGCCTGCTCCCAGATCGATCACGTACTGATTGACGGTCGGCACTTTTCGGATGTTACTGATGTTAGGTCTTTTCGGAGACCAAACATTGACTCTGACCATTATCTCGTCGTTTGTAAGATCCGCGCACGGTTGTCGAACGTGCTGAAATCTCGTACAGCGAGGACGACGCTTTTCAACATTCAGCGGTTGAAAGCTGATGGTGTGGCAGCAGAATACGCCAGAGAGCTGGATCAACGGATCGCAGAACAGCAGGAGGAAGGTGGGAGGTGCTCGCCAGCGCAGAGGACAGCTATGCTCAAAACGACGTGCGGAGATTCTATAGAACTGTCAACAGAGTCAGAAGCAGGAATTTCCCTGTGCCGGTCATGTGTAATGACAAGGACGGCAACCTGCTTACTGATAAACCGACGGTTGCAGCCAGGTGGAAGGAGCATTTTCAGGCGCTATTGAACGGTGAGGAGCCGGATGAGCAGAGCAGGAATAGGATGACGATTATGAGTGACGAACAAGCTGTGGAGCCACCAACACAGGAGGAGGTGAAAAAGGCGATTAATGAGCTGAAAAACGGCAAGGCCGCTGGTAAGGACGGTATCCCGGCCGAACTTCTAAAAGCGGGAAGCGAGGAGGATGAACAAATACCGAACGACTGGTTGGAAGGCCTCATATGCCCTATCTATGAGAAGGGACATCGATTGGATTGTGGCAACTTTCGAGGGATAACGTTGCTCAACTCCGCATATAAAGTGCTCTCCCGTATCCTGTTCTTCAGATTGAGACCGTTAACGGAATCCTTTGTTGGCGAATACCAGGCTGGTTTTCGACAGGAGCGTTCCACGACGGATCAAATTTTCACCCTGCGACAGATCCTCGATATATTCGGGAGTACAACTTACCGACTCACTCTGTTTGTGGACTTCAGGGCGGCATACGACCCAGTGAAAAGAAACGACTGTGGCAGATCATGCTGGAACACGGTTTCGCTAACTAATTAAGCTGAGTCGTATGACACTGGAGGGATCAAAATCGTGCGAGCGGATAACTGGCGAGACATCAGCCGCGTTCGTAACGTTGGATGGACTGAAGCAAGGGGATGCGCTCTCCAACTTACTGTTTAACATCGCTTTTGAGGGTGCAGTACGAAGAGCAAATGTGGAAAGAAACGGTACGATCATCACGAAATCTCACATGCTTCTTGGTTTTGCGGACGACATCGATATCATCGGTATCAACCGTAAGGCCGTGGAGGAGGCCTTCGTACCTTTTAAGAGAGAAGCAGCGAGATTGAGACTAGTAATTAACTCTGCCAAAACGAAGTACATGGTAGCTGGCAGAGAGCGTGGGAATCCCCGTGGTGTTGGTGCTGAGGTGGAGATAGATGGGGAACTATTTGAAGTGGTTGACGAATTCGTTTATTTTGGTACGCTTGTGACATGTGACAACGATATGAGCCGTGAAGTGAAACGACGAGTTGCAGCTGCGAACAGGGCTTTCTACGGACTACGTAACCAGCTAAGTTCCCGTAGTTTGCAAACTCGCACAAAACCAGCGCTGTATAGGACGCTGATACTCCCGGTGGCCCTTTACGGACAAGAAGCATGGACGCTGATGGAAGCTGATCGACGAGTGCTCGGAGTTTTTGAGCGTAAAGTTCTGCGATCGATACTTGGCGGTAAAATGGAAGATGGAGTGTGGCGCAGACGCATGAATCAAGAGTTGTATCAGGTATACAAACATGCTGATATAGTGAAGGTAATACAGCGGGGCAGGCTTTAGTGGGCTGTACATGTAGCTAGGATGCCTGACGAGAGAGCCGCCAAAAAACTATCTTCAGTAGAGAACCAGGAAGAGGCCGTCGACTCCGTGGTAGGCCTTGCACGCGGTGGATGTGCGCGGTGGAAGAAGATGCACGATCTGTTGGTGTACGAGGAGACTGGAGAGCGGCTGCCTAAGACAGAAGAAGCTGGACATTTCTAAATCGTTCGGCCCTAGACCGATTAACGGTCCGTTTTTAAAAAAAAAAAATTAAAACAATGTTCTATCAAAGCAAACCATGCTCCGCACACACCTCGATCAACCACACACACTGCCTTGTGGAAGTTATTTTTGTAACTCTCACACTTGTATAGACCTATTTACGTACGGGTTGAAGAAAATATAAACACATCGCTGTTTTGTTGGCAATGCTACATTTTGAGCAGCGGGACAAATTGGGGACACCTATTGTATGTTTCAAACTCGATTCTGAATATACATTTCATCCGTGAGCAAGAATCTAGAGAAGCTGCTGAACGTTATCAACAAAAAATAGCAAATAATTATTTACCAGCCTCTCGGTGTCACCCTGCTTGAGAAAATACCGAGATTTCAGCATTGTAGCTTCCCAGAATATTTCCGCGCCGCCATCTTGGAGTTAAAAATGGCATCATACACCAGTTTTTAGAAATACTAGAAAATGAGGAGTTTTTGAACATTTTTGTTACTTTTACAGAGTTTCACAGACACTGGACCTACGCATCCTCTGCGTGAAAAAAGACTTTATAGTACCATTCAATATGGATAATTTCAGAACCTGATGAAATTAACATGCCCTTGGGATTGCTTCAAAACGGTTCAGCAGACCTTATATATTGTTTTATAAGGGTGGAACTCGATTGTTTTCTGCGGATTTCCCCAGGAAAACTGTTTGTTGGTAATGATTTTTTTTTACTAATTGTATATTTAAAGTGTTCAAAATCAAATCACCAAATTTTTCTTAATTTTTGTCACAGAAGTTTTAACAATAGTAATTCGCACGTTAATTTAAAAATTTATCCATTTTTCACGCGAAATATGCGCCGGTTTCGAAATTTTCACGCGGTACACATCTATCGCGTCAATAGAGATTCCAGTTGATGCTGAACATAACTATTTTTCATTTATAAATAGTATGCTATTTAGATAATCCAGTTGCGAAAGAAGAATTAATTTGTTTTGTCATTAAAACTAATCACTCCGAATCAATCACGTTTGCGCCAATGACAGAAGCGTGGATAGAATCTCACTCCACTCGATCAATCAACTCCATTTTTACGCCTACGAAGCAATATAAAAGCTTACGAAGCGATCACTCTCACCATCAGAGGAAAAACATGACTCTACTGACGAAGCTATTCTGGCTGATTACAGTTTGGGCTTGCTTGCAGACTGCATCAGCGGACGAACTTCCGCGCAGACGCAATCGTCCTGGTATGGCACTGGATCCCGATGAAACCGCATTCGCAATGGCTTGGTGTGCCCAAAAGTATGGTGGAGTTGACCTCAGCTGGGCTACTGTACAGCAGTGGCAACAGTGGGACTTCGTAGTTCGGGGTAAGGAAAAACATTGCTTCACCAAAAGTTTTATCGCAGCTGTGGGATTGTACGATTCGCAGGGTAATCATTTTAAGGTAGTTTATACGAAGTGAGTTCATAATTTAAAGATTAACAGCGAAAGTTTATTAGATTTCAGCAGTCAATCTACAGTATCAGACATATTCCGACGTTCTATCAAATGTATTGGATACTGGAAAACTGACTAGGTTACGAAAAGCTTTAGAAAATCTCCATCCGGAAGATGGATCCTGCCAAGCAGTGCATAGAAGATTCAAAAAAGTATGGCAAAAGGATGAACTGCGGTCATCTTTGGCCAGTTTGTTTCACGGTAATGAAGATGTGTTACGAAGTTTGTATAGAAAAAATGTAGGTTTCACATAACTTAGAGTTTTTTCAAAAGATTTTATTTGTATTTACACTTTAAGGAATCTGTAAAAATGATCGATGAATCCGCGTTTGATTTTTGCGCAAGAATGATTGTGCCTCCAAAGGATAGCAGCTGCAAAATTCACAATACCCTACTTGTACTAACAGGTATCGAGGAGAAAACTCGCAGATTCGTCGATTGCATTTTTCAACAGTTAAGGTACTTGGATGAGGACCTTAAAATTAATGTGATTACGATTTATGTGAAGTTAAAAAGACCTACTCAAGGATGTTTCATTGTAGGTTGAAGCCATTCTAGATGACTTCGAGATGGTTCATTCACGCCACGTATCGGATGCTAGAGCAATTCTGAAAAAGTGTGGGAAACCTGCTGAAAATGGTGTTGCTCTCAGATGTTACAATGCGCTACTGAGTAGTTCTAAGACTAAACATGGTTTCGTGCTGGCTTTGGTAATGAGACGAGCAATATCGTCGGATTATTTTTACTTTATTAAAAATAACCTGGCTGATTTGAAGTTAACTCATAGCAGAATCACCGCGTCCAAATGTGTTAGTTAAATTTAGCATGGAATTGCTCTACAAAAATTGTCAATAAAGATAATTGTTATGACAAGGTAAAAGCGTTCATAAAAGAGATACACAATATGTTACAAATCGAATCAGTTCCAGTCGAAGTTCTCCGCTTCGGCGGTTGGTCCGAACAATGGTGCTGAGCTTATTATTTAATGTTCCTTGATTTGCATGCTAAAACCATCAATCGAAGCATTTTGTTCGACTCGATTGTTAAGGGCGCCTCGCTAATTTGCATTTTACCAAATCACAAAGCCGCATTGGAAAAATTAGTTACTGGAGCGGCCTAAGTTTACTAGCTGCAAGCTGAAGCGGCGTCTTCGATCGAAGCTCGTGGTATTGTATTATAATTTCAGCATTTTAAATCTTTACTTAAACATGTAAATTACATCGAATATTTTTCTTTGGTGTGTACACTGTTTCGTAACGGCGTACAGGTGTCAGGGAACTAATTGCGTAATAACTTAGGTACAATTATTGGCACATTAACTTGTTATTTCGAACTTTTATGGAATAATCCATTTTGAAGTAGTCATGACCAAGCGTGGATTTTCGATTTTGTCACAATTAAAAAAAGTTCTCCGTGAGTTTGGCAAAAGCTCAAATCGAAAAAGCTTGAAAGATTATAGCGATTTAACCATTCCTACGAATTTTGAGGCCCCTGACCATTACCGAAACGTGTCAACTTACGTGAGAGTTCGCGTAGTAGTTGCTCGCCGGGTTCGTTGCTTCAACGTTATGTTTACGAAAAAACACATTTAAGTCTCTGAAAAAAAAAATTTTTTTCTCCTATTTTTTTTAAATACACAAAATGCATTTTGTGTACACATTCAATACACAAAATACACAAAATATACAAAATACATAAAATACACAAATACATAAACTTCACAAAATGTACTTATTAGATGCACAAAATACACAAAACATACAAAACATGAAAAAAATACACAAAATGCATACAATACACAAAAACACGAGATATTTATGAGCCTTGAATGAGAACACTCATTTAAGTCTTTAAAGAACATTTTTTTTCTCTTATTTTCAAGTACATAAAATACACACAATACACATAATAAAGATAATACACAAAACACACAAAATACATAATACACACAATACACAAAATACATTAATTTAATGCACATAGTACACGAAGTACACAAAATGCACGAAATACACAAAGCACACAAAACATACAAAATACACAAAATTCACCAAATTCACAAAATACACGAAATATTTCTAAGACTTAGATTAGAAAACTCATTTAAGTCTCTGAAAAAAGATAGTGGCTAGGGACAACAAAATTCATAGGAATGGTTGAATAACTGTTTTTTGCCGGTTTTAGCTTCTGGAGTGTATCTGGGTTGACCAGTGTTATGTATAGTACATTTTTTTTCCTTTTATTTTCAAATACACAAAATACGCAAAATACACAAATTACACAAATCACACAAAACACACAGAATACACAAAATACACAAAATATACAAAATACAAAAAATGCACAAAATACACAAAATATACAAAATACACAAAATGCACAAAATACACGAAATACACACAATATACAAAATATACAAAATATACAAAATATACAAAATATACAAAATATACAAAATATACAAAATATACAAAATATACAAAATATACAAAATATACAAAATATACAAAATATACAAAATATACAAAATATACAAAATATACAAAATATACAAAATATACAAAATATACAAAATATACAAAATATACAAAATATACAAAATATACAAAATATACAAAATATACAAAATATACAAAATATACAAAATATACAAAATATACAAAATATACAAAATATACAAAATACACAAAATATAGCAAATACACAAAAAGTACAAAATACACAATATACATAAAATGTCCACAATGCACAAAATACACAGAATACACAAAATACACAAAATACACAGAATGCACAAAATACACAAAATACACAAAATTCGCAAAATACACAAAATACACATAATACACAAAAAAATACACAAAATTCACAAGATACACAAATACACCGAATACACAAAATAAACAATATTCACATAATACACAAAATGCACAAATTACACAAATTACACAAAATATACACGATACACATAATTCACAAAACATAAAAATATACAAAATAAACAAATTACTTAAAATACACATACAAGTCGGACTCGATTATCCGGAAACTCGATTATCCGGGGGCCCGATTATCCGGGGCTCGATTATCCGGAGAAAATGGCTCGATTATCCGGAGTATTTTTTTTCTTCTGTATTTCTATAATGTACTTTTGTCTTTCGGGTCATTGGGAGTTTCGGGGTTGTTCAAAATTGTAACAGCAATGCTCCGTTCTGTTTAGGTAGTTCGTTTTTAGCAGTTTCTCGTCGTTCCTTCAACCAATTCTTACTCAACAACCTCCAAAAGCGTGGTATTATGGTTTTTAGTTGCCGATGAGGACAACCGCTATTGATCAACCGGTTTCGAATTTATGGCCGGAACATATTTCTGTAATATAATGGCCATGATCAATGCAGTACTTAGAACCACAAGCCTGTTTCGATGGTGTTCCGGATACTCCTGGATTATTAAACCAAAACTCATCAAGCGAAATCAATAACGATTTGAAATCCGCAAAGTAGCCCATTAGTGGCCATATCGAGCGTCTAGGTCGTTATAGGTCACTTAGAAAATAGAAAAAAAAATCATGAGTGTGTCAAAATCGAACAGGGTCTGTATGTGTAACACCTCAATTCTTCTTAATATTTAAGATAATAAAACAGGTAAATACCTAATTCAAATCAAATTCTATTATATTTCCTGGAAAATATTTCCTTTGATCTCTCGAAGCAAAAACTGTCTTTTTAATGGTAGTTCTGATTTATTTCATTTGGTTTTTACATCTTCGAAATAATCAATATTACATAATTTATTATTATGTATATATGTATAACAAACGCCGACAAACAGTCTAAAGAAATTTCAATTTATTTCGTCCGTACATGTATTGTGTACAACATACTATAATAGAAAACTCACTGTTCTAGATGAAAGATATTGAAAATTAAAAAATAAAAAATGGCTCGATTATCCGGAGGATTCGATTATCCGGAGCGAAATGTTTTTTCAAAACTCCGGATAATCGAGTTCGACCTGTAATAAGCAAAATACACAAAATACAAACAATACACAAAACACAAAATGCATAATATACACAAAGTATGCAAAATTCACAAAATACACAATACAGGTCGGACTCGATTATCCGGAACATCATAAAAAATTTCATTCCGGATAATCGAGTTTTCCGGATAATCGAATCACACAAAACATACTGAAATTTTGCGACTAACGAACATAAAATAACTATTTCTTTTCTTTATTTCACTTGTATGATGCAGTGGCGTAACTAGAAATTATTTCTGAGGCGAAAAGGGGAAAAATCTTGAGAAGCAAAATAAATAAATTGGACATTGATTTTTTTCACTTAATTCGAGCATGTCCCAAACATGCCGGAATTGACTTAAATGGTAACTAATATGCCAGAAGGGATGGTTAAGGCAAAACTTTAGAATACTAATTGAAAACGGACACCAAAAAAATAAAATTCCGGATAATCGAGTTTCCGGATAATCGAGTCTTCGGATAATCGAGTCCGACCTGTATACACAAAATACACAAAACACACAAAATACCAAAAATACACAAAATACACAGGGAACGCAAAATAAACAAATTACACAAAACACATGAAATTATAAAAAAAAACACAAAACATATAAAATAAACAAAATACACAAAACACATAAAATATACAAATACATAAAATACACAAAATTTTCGAACTACACAAAATCTACATGATTCAAAAAAATAGAACAAAAGTATTAGAATAGCATTCCAAAGAAAATGAATGAAAATAAAAATATTTTTGTTATATTCGATTTCGCCGTTTTTCATGTTGACTTACGACTGCTGTTTCAAAAAGACCTATTAAAAATTAGAATAGAGTTTTCGGCAAAGATGTCGGTAACAAAGTTGCAGTTGAAAAAAAAAAATACATACACTTTTTTTCTATGTTACAAATTTTACAAACTGTCACAAAGACTGTATGTCTCTAAAAATCCAGTCTTTTCACCCATTGTAGATAACAATGTTTACAACAATCTGTCAAAATTAGGTGATGGTTAAATTAACGACATAGAAGTTATAATTGACAATAAATGTGTTTATTTTTATTTGAGCCAAACTGGTTTGTTTGATTCATGTGTTCATTTTTCAGCAAAGCTGTAAATTGTAATTTTGTCGTTTGAAAAAAAAAATATACCCCGTAAGAAAAATACTACCCTAGGGTTTGTATGAAATAGTGACGTAGAACAAATATAAATATTTATTTTAATTCTTGTTTAACATATTTCACCACATCTGTTATACACCGGGTATCTAACACAGGTATTAAGGCTCGACTTGCTGCCGTGTGAAGAACAAGAATGAAGTTGATTTTTTTCACACGCAGTCTTTATATTGAGTTGAGCGTAGATTTTTGCAATGGAGGCGGAGCGACGCAGATTCGAAAAAGAGAAACGAAACAAAACGTAATCAGATCTATAAAAAAGTCCAATTTTTTACCGGGGTTACCATAATTGAAGAACTGGCTAAAATTCCATAGACATGAAACCGAGAAAAACACATTTCAAATGTATTTGTTTGTTCAAACAATTGTGAACGTCCATGACAACTTTGTTCGTGAGTATATCACCCTTCATATGTGCTGGAACCTTGACGTTGAAATTGGGGGAACTGCTCTATTATTCATCTCAGCCCATATATTCATCCCATAAAATATGAAAACAAAATTGAAAACATTTTCCTCCGCATATTTTCTTCTTAAACCAATCTGCGAATCCATGGAATGAATTCTTCTTAGTTCACTTTAGATTCCTCATAAAGTATAATCCTCAATACTCACTTAAAAGCACTAAATTTGATATTATTGTCGGGCATCTGCACTCGAAAACTCATTTAATTCAAATAACTACCTCAGAAAACAAAGTCCGCGCATTGTTCTATACGGCTACAACCAAATTTTTTTTCATCACTAGCGAACCACTTTTTATTTTAATCACTAAACAATTTCACTCACTACACTAAGAATACTTTAACCTTTGAAATGTTTACCTCAAATTTCCAAAAACAAGCTTGAATTTGCAGAAATATATAAAATGAATTTTTACAAATTTTAAATTTCAACTGTATGTATTTTCATCTGTTTCCACTGCGTTGAAGAAAATCAAAAGTTGCCAAATCAGTTTCTGTTAATACGAAAAAATCATACTGAAAATGTTGAAATGTTTCGACATAATTGACATAAATCGACAGCACTGCATTGGTTATCTAGATTACCAATTTTGCACGTAAACAACTGCAGCGGATATCTAGGTAACCTACTACGACGGGCTGCGGCTACGTTCATTCATGATAATGTGATTCATTCATGATTAACAGTGTGATGAATATGGGGGCGTCGTGAGATGAATAATTGAGCAGCGATTCCAGTTTTGAGATGGATATGGAAGCGTTGTGAAAAATGGTTTGTTTTACAAAATTCAGGATAAATCTAGCTAATTTTACTAAATATACAATGCTAAACCATTCCATAAGAGCACGTAAGCATATTTAGAAACAATTCTCGTCGCAGCAAATATTCTTTAAAAAGAAGCAAAATTCGATGCAACAATCTTACAATAGCTTACCTGACGCCCCCAGTTAACAGGCCATAAGACCATCTCGAAAGTTTGACGTATATTGTATACAATCGTAACTAACTAATTGGTGTTTATTAGGGTGACTATTGAAATCGACTTTTCGAATTTTATTTAGAGGTAGTGCTCAGTGCTTGAACATAGTCTGCAAAATTTCGATTTTCTGGATAACATCGTTTTATTCCTAATAACCCGATCACAGGATGTGATATCGCCAATCTTGATATCAAATGTCATACACCAAAATTCCCGTGAAAACTATACGTATGGATTTTAATTTCAAGATACGCGATACCATGTGATATCTTCAGTTTAATTCAATACTGGAACACCTCAAAATTCATAGTTTCGAGAAAAACGTGTTTGAAAATTTGGGTCAAAAATTCCTATTTTCATTTCTGTGAAAAATTCGAATTTAAGGACTTCCCATTTTACAAGCTACATGAGTTATATGAGTTGTAACCTCAATTTTCAGTCTTTTTAAAGATCTTTTAGATTTGTGCTATAGAGGCACATCTGCTTATAACTCTGGAATATTTGTGAATTTTGAAACGGGTCTTTGTGAGATGAAACTTAATAGTATTGGGCATCGTTTGCCATTAAAAACTCAAAACTGCAAAATTTTGAGTTGTGCCAGCATTGAATTCAACTGACGATACCTGTTATTACAGGGCATCCACTATTACAACATGTGTGTTTCTGCATAAGTTGAAAAAGTAAAATTTGACCGCTTCGACGGCACAAACTCCTGAATTTCGAATGCACCTTTTAAAAATTAGCTTCCATAGGGACGTTGTTTACTACCGTTGTGGGTCTTTACTATCATGAAAAACTGTTATCTCGATTTAGGTAAAAATGGCATATTAACCAATTTTTCAATTATGAGTAGCGGGGTGCTCATTAACTCAAATGTTGAATAAGTTGGATTGGATGGTCGTGTATATGCCGTGCTGCATTCTGTTCTGCATGGACACCATGCGCTCGCTATTTTTGTTTATTTGAGTTTGTGCTCGTTGAACTCGTTGAAAAAGATTGATACACCGGGAAAGGCAAACAAAACAAAATCTCAATAGGTATAGCCACGAAAAGGCTTAAAAAGCTTATATCGAGAAAAAAACAATTTTTTGTTAAACCAATTTTTCAGGCTCGGTTTTTTTTCAATTTCGATTTATCGATTCAGGCGAATCGATTTTTTTCAAAGATTACCCATTACTAACTACATATCTTTTCTGGAGTTTGTTTTTCTGTCATAAATCAAAATTTTCAAAAAAGTATCGAACATCACCACTTTGAAGCAGTTTTTTTTCCCAATATCCAGTTCGGCTATCACCATTATCGTCCTACTTCTGTTACGAAATCCATATTGCAAACTATCAAATATGTCATGTTTGTTGAAATAATAGAAAAAATTTCTGGGAGTTGAAGAACATTATCTGATATAAAACAAGGAGCTGGACTTCCATTGGATTTAAGCTCCTTTATCAATAATACAAACTTATTGGTTGATTTATTTATTTTTATTCTCGCTTATTTTCGGTCTAGTTCCGCCACTGTTGTGGCCAATCACCGACGCCCAGGGAGGCGACTCCACACCCAGGACCCTAACTCACAACCCGTTTATCAACGGACCGGCGCCAACGGCTTTACTTCCTCATGCGATGGAAGGCGTGATCCCAGAGATTTTTCGCCTCAGAAAATCTCCCGGTGTCGGCTAGGATTGAATCTAGACCAGTTGGGTTGGCTGTGAGTGGATCACGCCACCTCACAACCATCGACACCTATGTCGGCGGTGGGATTCGAACCCAGGCGTCGAGCGTGGTTGGCGGAGACGTTACCAACCACACTAGGCCCCCGCTCTAACTTATTGGTTGATGATGGGTGTAGGAGTTGAATCAGAAATTAAGTTTAATTTGGAAGCCAATACTGTAGATCAACTGTTGAAAACTGATCATAGGATGCCTCACTAATAATTTTACTGTCGGTAGCGGATTTAGAACGTGATGTATAGTTTCAATAGGTTTTAATAGTTTGATTGATAGCGAGACAATAATAATATTCTAATAGATCATCTTGTTAAAAATATAACTACACTTTTTTACGGGGATTATTCTTCGGCTCAGCGGTCTTGTAATTTGAAAACAGCTATTCAATTTTGTCCTACGTTTCGACACCGATTGGTATCTTCCTCGGGGAAACTATATTTAAATAAGTCAACTATTTTAACAATTTTCATTTGTACATACATTGCCTACAATGTAAATATCAAACTATAACTATATCAAACTATATCAAACGCATAGACGAGATTATCGCTGGTACCCACACAACAACAACAATAGACGAGATAAGAGAGAAAACAGCTCTCATACAGCACTGTGCTGATTTCGGACACAGATTCAACCTAGACAACACTACCATCCTTGACCGTAGTAGAACCCCCAACACACTTCCATTCCTTGAGATGTGCCATATATACACCACACAACAAGCCGTCAATAAGAGAACAGACATTGCCGGACTAAATATAGCCTATGCCTCTCTTTTGACTGGTATAACGAACAATAGCCCATCTCCCTCTAAAATTAGCTCAAATAGCAATAGCCAAACTTTCAATAACCAAGATACCATTCCTTAGTAGCATAAATCCACCATAGAGTACGCAACCGCCACAATCACAGTTTTTAAAAATTTAAACACCGAAATAGTAAGAAACTTTAAACCTAAGCTAAAAATGACAAATTTAAAATAATAATTTTCCAAATTTAGCCAATCCACCAATGTCACTATCGAACGATACAGAACACACAGTTATATGTTTTAAAAAACCGTAGGACGCGAAACAAAACTAGAACTTGTAAGTAGGCAATGTATGTACAAATGAAAATTGTTAAAATAGTTGACTTATTTAAATATAGTTTCCCCGAGGAAGATACCAATCGGTGTCGAAACGTAGGACAAAATTGAATAGCTGTTTTCAAATTACAAGACCGCTGAGCCGAAGAAAAAACCCCGATATCAATACACGGTCGACTCCAAATACACACTTTTTTACTTCATCTTAGTTAATAAAGATTTAAAAATGTTGCGTTATTCTAGGAAATAATTTGAATCGGAAGAATGAAGATGATGCCACTTAAAAAACGCTAGATAAATTAGTCATCTAGGCCCTAGGCAGCTAGGAGCATTTTCGCGTACTTGAGCAAATCGGTTGGTGGTGATTGTTTTAGAGTCAAATTATACAGTACAAGATTGTGTTTTTATCTCACGTTTTATAGTCTACGGCTTTTTTATCATATTCATGAATTATGGCCATGATTTTTACAGATCGCAATGATAATTACTTTTCTTGTTCAAATGCAACCTGTCAAGTTTATGCTAGCATTTGGAAAAAAACACTTCCCCGCTCCTTTCGGCTTTCAAACTCTTCGAGAAAGAATTGTTGATTTTAGGGATCGCTCTTCAACAATAGCGGCCTCGGTTCCGCATTCAGCACACACAACGGCAAAGGCAGATGCAGTGATCGACTTTATTGATCTTTGATCTGGGATGTCCTATCGCAACACCGGTTTTCTAACACCAAAAACACGCTACAACAGTAGGTGGGATGCAACAACCTGGAAGTGTGGCACGCTGCATACCCGCACGCACGTGTGCTCAGAGTTATGGTGTGTACATATTGCCATATCTGATTGTACCCACTGCTAGCCAGGCAAGGACCCCGCATACATGCAGGACTGAGACAGCAACAGCAGCGGTAGAAACGTGAGGGAAGGGTGTTACTTACCGTACGCTGGGTGATATGGCTTTTATTTTCTCCTGCACATCATAGTCGACATCTTTCCATTCCCGTTTCGATCGATTTATGAAAATAGATACCTTTTTAAACGGTTCCTTTTGAAAACAAGTTTCGCTTTTCTTACAGCCGAAGATGAAGACCTAGGGACAGATGTTTTAGTTGTTCTGCAGCTTCAAACGGACGAAGATTTTTTTCTATTCTTTTCTTCTACCAGGGGTCGTGATTTTTCAGCTTTTAATAAATAAATGAGTTTATAAGCGCATGTGCATCTTTGTGAGCTCTATGGAATCAATAAATGTTTCGGCAGCGCGCAAAAAAAAACTTGTCCTTTTGTTGAAAGCAATGTGTGACGCAACGTGATCAGGTCCCGGGAGGATGCGGAGATGTGGCAGTTTATCCCGCTCAGGTTGATGCCTGCGTGCGTCATTCGTTACGCCGCTTAGCCGGGACTCGCCCCCTTCCTCCATGCCGATGCGTGGCAATGCGCTGAGCTAGTCGGTAGTTTTGTTGGCTTTTGTGCACAATTATCGACACATTTAAGAGCACGCTTAACATCCGATCCTACGGCTAGGATTCAGATGATCCTCAGACTTCTGCCTGCGGCTGTCGTTCAAACCGTAACTGAAATGCTGCGAAGGTGGTCGGCAGCAAGAAGCGGACGGGTGTCCGGGTTTTGAATCTCGGTGGTTGCCGTTTGCTGCGTGGCAGGATCAGTCTGCACGTGCTGTATTTGTTTTGTTTGGTGCATGTTTTCCCCGTGTTCGGTTTCGACTGAACAGACCTCGCTGCCGTTAGTTTTTACGCTAGGATTAGCTTCGTCGTCTTGCCGTCGTCTGCTTCACGGCTGGATCCGTGAGTCATGGACTAAATTATAGACTGTTAAATTTTAAATGCGTTTTAATAGCTGAAATCATCAGTTATGAAATCTTTAATTCAGTAAAATTTTCTCTGTATTTCGAGGTAATTTTACTATAGAAATACTTTCTCACGCACTTGACGGTAGGACATTGAATATTTCACCATGACAGAAAAAATTTAATAATGTTTCCACAGAAAAAAGAGTCACGCATACAATAGCAATAAATTTAACCCCATTTATTGCGCGCAATGAAAGCAATGAAATAAATACGTAACGAAAACAGTTCCCATAATCTTTATCGCCTCAACCAATTCGACTCGAAAATAAACGGGAAGAAAAAAATCAGTAAGGACATTTCTTCCCGACTAGAGAAAAAAATGAGTAACAACCCAATGTCACGTCCCCTTCCACTTTGCAACAACGAATCGGATATAGTCATTAAAAGTAGTGCAAATTTGTGGGAACCTTCTTCTCTTTCGGTAATCCTAATGGTAAACAAAGTGGAAGCAAAAATCAATTCCAATGCACCCGAGCGCTGGAGTTTCGGAGCATTTCAGCTGCCATGCGAAACCTTCAATTACGAGTGCACAGGCCTGTGGCTAAATGCCAAATTTTCCAATCTAAATTGTAGCAGGTTATTAATAATGCATAAGGCTGATTAACATACCGCCGCATTAAATTCTGGCGCTGGGATTTTTTTATCGCGATCCTATGCAACGCTATGCGCACTTTTCTTTGCAGGAATTTGGTCCCTCAGAGGGGGAACAATGTGTTTGCGTTAAATAAAGCAATGAAAGGATTTTCTAAAGTGCAACTAAAGTGATTTACGCCACCATGCCCAGGCTGCTCGAGAGCGGGCTGCTTGTGATGAAATGTATGCTAATAGGATTTTAAGTATGCAAAATACTCTCCAGGGAGAATTATGCCGATGCGCGTTGCCGTCGCATTATGCGGCCAATGAGAACGGGCTTGGGAAATTTACTGTGGTTTGTTGGCTGATATCGTCGTGGCTGTTGGTGCGGTTCGATATTGGCGTCTTGGGCCAATCTGATATCTCTATGGTAAATAGTGTTATTAATCTGCGATACAAACATTCAGTGACACAAGTTATACCAGTTTTTAAGTTTATTTCGAGCAGATTAAAATTTTTGTATGAATTTTTTATTCCGATTTTGCCAAAATAATGTTTGAGAATTACTGAACTCAAGTATCTATTAGGTGTAGAACTTTGCTTCCGCCGTTTAGATGTCTCTAAGAGGAAGTGCTGATCGATACAAATCGATCAGAATCGATACACAATAGTCGTGGACATAATGTCAATGTTATCGCATCAAAACATTCGTGGATATCTGTTTGTTGTCCGTTTTTCGACCGCTAAAATGTCCGCTTTTGGACCGATATTTTGTTATTCGCGGGAGGTGTTGTTTTTCTCTTATAATTCGAAAAAATCTGCAGCCGAGGCGCATCTGCTACTGTCAAATACTTACGGTGAAGCTTCTTCGAATGTAAGAACGTGTCGCGAGTGGTTTCAACGCTGGTGGTGCAAGTGGTTCAACGGCATGGTGGTGAAAGTGGGAAGGTTTTCGAAGATGCCGGACTGGAAGCATTACTTGACCGCATCGCATCCTAGACGCAAAAAGAATTGATAAAATCAATCCCAATTACTCAGCAAGCAGTGTCGGAAAGCGACAAAGCAAACATAATGGACTAAGCGAAGTTTGAGGAAAACGAGAGAAAAAAAAACGAAGATGGAGCATGAAGTAAGACAACAGAGCTAGAGTTTTCGAAAAAAAAAAAAATTAACAAAGAATTAAATAATTAAAATGTGAAGCAGAGATGTTCAAGTTTGAAGACAGGAAGAAATAGGCAGTGATTAAGAAGAAAGCAGAGAGGAATCAGCCAGTCTGTTTCCTAAGTGCACAAGCAATCTGATAGCAGCTCGCAATTGAAGGAAAAACTAGTGGTGTTTTCGATATTACTGCAAAGTGAGTGATAGTGAAAGTGTACACTAAACCGCAGCGGCTTAGTAAAGGATATTGCACTGGTAGGAGGTTGCCTAAAAGTATCCGTTTCGTTACTCCGAAATTGCTTTTGATGCATCGGAGCTAACAAACAAAGGTGACGTACCGCTGTAAGGAAATAAACATAAACGTTTGTCATGCAAAGTTTCCATGCCTCCGCACTAAGGCTTGCATTGAGGCTGTACTGTTGAGTGGACATACAGCATACTGTTCCCACCGCCAAAGATGCTATATACTATATAAATAAATAATCAGGATATAGCCTAAAAGCGTCCGTTTCGTTACTCTGAATTTGTGTTTAATGCATCGGTGGTAACAAATTATAGTGACGTACCGCTGTTTAAAAATAAATAAAATCGATTGGCAGAAGATGCAACAAAAAAAAATAAATCGAAAATATATCGATCTTCTATAAGTGATAAATTGGGAATATCGATATTCTCTTATTTTATTTTTATTATATAAATATTTTCTTTTCTTTTTCTTATATATATGTAAACTTTTTATTTATTTAATCATCTAATTTCGTTTTCCCTTCGATAGAAACACATAACTGACCTCGTAAATTATGATACTTATTTTTAGCCTCTTATAAATATATATTATTATTGACACATACGTATACACATATATTCTCCCACTCATCTTTTATAAACAATAAAACGTACAGTCGATTAATTAGGTTGTAAAACTATTTTTTTATATATTTTATGTATTTCAAAAATCGAAATTTTAATTCTTTACTATGTTACTAATTTGTTATATTCAAATTAACGCGATTGTCATGTTATATACATAAAAACTGATTTCAGCTTCACAAAGATCAGTACGTGCTAATCTGTGGAAAAAATGAGTGAACCAGTGAAGGATTTTGACTGCGGCTCGCTTCCAGAGGATATGTCGGTGGATTTCCTTGGAAATGAGGAATCTATGGAGAGTCGGCTACTAATGGACTCCGGTCCAGACAGTCAATCCTGTTCCTCTTCCATACTGGATACCCCGAAATGCGATAATAGCGACAGCGATGATGGCATCAATGTTACCATAAGACCAGCTTCAGCTGGTGGGGATCTGTCGGACAATGAAGGAAGTGCGAAAATGAAATGGCATCGTACCGTTTCCAAAAGCCAACGACGTAGAATGAGGGAGATGCGACAGGCCGTGCTTTCTAGTGAAGAGGCTCGGTTTAAAGTCCTCTCGACCGACGCTCAGGCGACTCCAAACACTGTAAAACGAACCAGAAATGGTGAGCATGGCAGTAGTGGAGAGAAGCCCGAAGCAAAAAGAACCAAATCCCTCTGTCTGAGGGAACGCGCTGGTTTGTCCCATACTAGTAACCAAGCTGCAACAACTAGAACGGAAACTGGCCAGAGTGGAAACAGTGCTGCAGGTACCAGAGGCGTCCAAAGACGACCTACAAGTTCTGCGGCTAACGCCCGCTCAGAGGGTCGCTCCTTCAGAGATGTAGCTAGTTTGGTGAAAGTTGGGATTATCCTCAAGGGATTCCCTGTGAATCAAATGACAACGGCGAATCTGGACGCTGTACAAGACGCTATTCTCTTTAAAATAGAAGAGCAAAGGCACGAAGTGATAAAGCGGAAGTTCACAAAATGTAGCTACAAGAGCGGTTACATGGTTCTTTACTGTAAGGACCAGGAAACCGCTTTGTGGCTGAAGGATGTAACTCGGTCACTCGTGCCTTGGGAGAATGCTGAACTAGTTGCCTTAGACGTGAAAGAAATTCCGCGTCCGGAGGTCTTTCATGCATTCTTCCCCCTAAGCGCAGACTTCAGCAATGGGCTTATAGAAAGCCAAAATGACGGTTTGAGAACTAAAAGTTGGCAAATCATCGACCGTACAAACGTCAACAGACATGCCGAATGGAGACTGCATGTGGACGAGGAATCGCTTAAGACACTAACGAAGCGCAACTTCACACTCAACTTTCGATTCGGCGAAACACAACTTCGCAAGAAGAATCAACGACAGCGTCAGATTCCCAAGCCGATGGACGAGAAGTCTGAACGAACCGACCACGCTAGCACTCCGCCCAGTGATTCAAAAGCAGGACCTAGTGGTACCAAAATGGTGGCTCCGAGGGCAGGTCCCAAAAATAGAATTGCCGGTAACGGAAAAACCCGACTAGCGGAAAACGCGCACGACTTCCAACGGGGAGGAAATACTGGCTGCTCTGCTCCGCCTAAAAGACACGAGGAGCAGATTCCAGCAAACAATGAAACCAATTAGGTTTCTACAAGTGAACATCCATCACACTAAAGGTGCATCCGCTGTGTTGTGTAGGAGGTTCAAGAAAGAAGGGGTGGACATGGCTTTTATACAGGAACCATGGTCCAATAAAGGCAAAATTCTTGGAATTGAAACGAACACATGTAAGTTATTTTATGACGAGAAGCAGAGCTCGCCCAGAACTGCAATTCTCGCTAATAATACACTAAAATGTTACCCTATTACAGAGTTCATTAAACGAGACATCGTAGCGGTCATGGTTGAGGTACCAACCACCAGGGGAAAGACTGATATCGTTTTGGCCTCAGCCTACTTCCCCGGGGATGCTCCTGAGGTCCCTCCTCCTGAGATCGCAGCGTTTGTCCAGTACTGTCGCAGCAATAATAGGTCCTTCATCATTTGCTGTGACGCCAATGCCCATCACATCGTGTGGGGAAGTACCGACATCAATAGTAGAGGTGAGAGTCTTTCGATTATCTTTCAGCTAACAACATAGACATATGTAATGTAGGTAATAAACCAACATTTTCAAACGCGATCAGGGATGAAGTCTTGGATCTGACAATGTGCAATTCGGCAATTTCTGAAAAAATTCAGAAATGGCATGTTTCAGACGAGACGTCATTGTCTGATCATAAACACATTATCTTTGAATGGGGGAGTAGCAGTAGGTCAACGGCAGCATATCGCAATCCAAGAAAAACAAACTGGGATCGATATGCTGATAACTTGAGTTCTGCTGCTCTCACAATTGACAGTAGTATCAGTTCGGTCGAGGAACTTGAAACATTCTCTCAAACGTTAAACGAAATTATCCATAACGCTTATAACTTGGATCCAAACGTGTGAAAGTATAGACAACACACCAACGGTTGCTCGACTTCACAAAACGCTTGCCAAGAATCACTCAATTGAACTTGGCAGTATGACGTGTCAGAACGGATCGTTAACTAAGACTCCCGCAGACACGCTAAATCAGATGATGGTAACTCATTTTCCAGGCTCTACTAAATGTAGCGAACCTATACATTAGAGAAATGACAAGACACTTACCGCTAAGGCAACTGTCAACATCAAAACGGATAACGGCAATGCAAAATGATACAACTCGCCCGTTTTGATGTTGACAGTTGCCTTAACGGTGAGTGTCTTGTCATTTCTCTAATGTACAGGTTCGCTAACTAAATGTGATGTTTCGGCGGGTGGTGAGGCAGGAGACGACTCTTTGGAGATTCTGCCAGAATCTGTAAGAGAGGACGTCTCAACTTCAACTATATTTGACGAAATTTTCACGTCAACCAGAGTGGAAAATGCGGTGAAATCTTTCCAGCCTTTCAAGTCTGCAGGTGTTGACGGTGTATTTCCTGCGTTGCTTCAAAAAGGTGAGGCAACCCTGATACCGTTACTAAGGGAGACTTTCAAGGCGAGTCTGAGATTTAACTATATTCCGTCGAAATGGAGGTCAGTGCGGGTTATCTTTATACCAAAAACGGGCAATAGAGATAGGAACAACCCCAAATCATATAGACCAATAAGCTTGTCTTCGATTCTATTGAAGACAATGGAAAAAGTACTAAAGGAATATCTAAATGCAACATACATGCATAGGTATCCTTTATCTAAATTTCAATTTGCATATCAAACAGGTAGCTCAACATGCTCTTTCTTGGATATTGAAGGTGCTTTCGATAACACGACCTACTCTTCCATGGTGAATGCGATGAAGAAAAGGATGTTTAACACAAGCATGGACACACAACTGGATTCACACTATGCTTGCATAAAGAGAAATCTCTTCTGAGCTGGGGAGCTCATCCATAACTGTAAGAGCTACGAAAGGATGGCTTCAAGGGGGGGTACTCTCGCCGCTGTTATGGTCTTTAGTGGTGGATGACCTTCTCAAAAGCTTAGAAGATAAAGGTTTTGAAGTTGTAGGTTTCGCAGATGACATTGTCATTGTGGTAAGGGGAAAGTTTGACAACATAGTCTCGGAAAGAATGCAACATGCCCTAAACGTTACCCATTTATGGTGCATAAAAGAAGGTTTAAACATAAACCCTTCCAAAGTTGTAGTAGTACCTTTTACTAAAAGGAGAAGACTTAACCTAATGCCACTTAGGCTTAGGGAAAGTATTATCCAATTGAGCGAAAGGGTTAAATTTTTAGGATTAATCCTTGAAGCGAAGCCTTAACTGGAACGCGCACCTATATGGTGCAATAAGCAAAGCGGTCAGTGCTTTCTGGTTATGTTCTAAAACGGTTGGTAGGAAGTGGGGACTAAAACCAAAAATGACAAAATGGATGTACAAGTCTATTATACTCCCGAAAATAACATACGCTTCCTTAGTCTGGTGGCCCAAAACAAAACAGGCAATAACGAGAGCAAAGCTAGCGAAGCTGCAGAGACTTGCGTGTATTGCTATAACGGGAGCAATGCGCAGCACCCCATCGAAAGCGTTGGACGCAATCCTTCACCTGCTGCCATTGCATGAATTTGTGCAACTAGAAGCGGAAAGGAGTGCTCTCCGGCTTAAACGTCTGAAAAATGTCTTACCAGGGGACCTTCTTGACCATCTGAGTATATTGCAACACTTCAAAAGAGGGCCAGTGATGAGTATGAACGGAGACTGGATAAAACCTATGCATAACTGTGATATTCCCTACAGGGTTCATGAAACATCACGTTCCGATTAGGAATGCGGGGCTCATATGGTTCGTCAGCGGTCAACGGTATTCTTCACGGACGGCTCAAAAATCGGTTCAAAAACGGGTGCGGGAATCTTCGGTCCTGAGGTTCAGATATCGGTGACTATGGGTGAATGGTCAACAGTATTCCAAGCAGAGATTCACGCTATAATTGAATGTGCTAACGTTTGCTTAAGGAGAAATTACAAATATTTGCATTTTCTCTGATAGTCAAGCGGCGCTGAAGGCTTTATGTGCCTCCAAATGCACGTCAAAAATTGTCTGGGAGTGCGTTCTCTCTCTGCGGAGCCTGTGTCGTACGAACTCTGTCAATCTGTACTGGGTTCCAGGGCACTGCGGAATTGAAGGCAATGAAAAAGCAGACGAACTGGCCAAACAAGGTTCCACCTCCCAATTCATCGGTCCAGAACCCTTTTGTGGCATTGCAAACTGTACAATAAAAATGAAACTTAAATGCTAGGAAGAACAACGGGTGACTTCCAACTGGATGGCTGTCGGAGGATGTCACCAGTCAAAAAAGGTAATAACGCCAAACGCAAAATCACAAGAAAGCTATTAGAGCTTAATAATTGGGCGCTCTGTATCTACACAGGACTTATAACAGGGCACTGTCCGAGTAAGTATCATCTAAAGAACATTGGTCGGGTTCAAGACGATAGTTGTCGCTTTTGAAGCTTAGAAAGTGAAACCTCGGAACATCTGCTATGTAGCTGTGGTGCATTATACATGAGCAGAATCGAATTCCTCAACAAGGGTTACTTACAACCTAGTGAAATTTATTAAGCACATTATACCTGATTGGGAGCGTGCCGAGGCAACCGGTCATCACTCGATCAATAGTGGGGTGACTGGGTATCCTATATAGCACGTATAGTAAGGGGGATATACTACAATTGTTCTAAATAATGGACGCAGTAGTCGAATTCCACAAAAAAAAGCGAGTCTGGGAGATTAAACAAAGCAAGATGGAAAAAAAAAAATACGAAAAGCAATTAAATAACAAATACAAAAGAGCACGTGAAGAAAACCAAATAAAACACCACTTAAAATATAAAGAGTAAATGGTGTAACAAGAGGAAAAAGGAGAAAAAGCAATAGAGAAACGAAGAGTAATAATTGAATCCAGTAAAAGAAGAGAAAAAGTGAATGTAAACAAATAAAAAACAGAGCCAAAAATAAGAAGAAAAAACATGAAGGGAAAGAAATAAGAAAAACCGGACTGAATTGAAGTAAAATACAGAAAATAAAAAAACACAATATCAATAAAAAAAAAATGGTCGAAAAATGTGAATAAATATAGAAAAGATAGTCAATTGAATGGAAAAATAAAGAAATCCAACCGAGAAAACTGAAATAGAACATAATTGAAAAGAAAATATAATAAAGATGGAGAGCAGATTACTGGCTAAAAAAATAGAAAGGATATTAACAGAACAACGAACAGGTTGAGAAGTAACGAGTGGTGAAAAAGCGATCATAGTGTGGACAGAAAGAAAGTCAAGATAAAAGAAATAAAAATAGAAAACAATGAGAAAATTGCAAGCAAACAGATAACTGGGAAACACAATCAAAAACCAAAAGAAACCCATGATCAAACTGAGAATCATATGCAAAGCAGAGAAAAAATAACAATGTAATAAAAAGAAAAAGGTGAAAAAAAATCGCAAAGAAAATGAAAGAAAAGTTGTAATGATCTATCAAACAAACAATAATGCAAAAAGTAAAAGAACGTATAGAAATCGAAGAAAAAACATAGAAAAGAAAACAGAAAAAGAATGAGTTAGAATAAAGAGAAATCATTTTAAAAACCTACAAAAAAACAGGGCAGTAAATTGGCAAGGAAAACAAATCATATACTTGAGAACACCGAGAAAAAATAAAGAAGTAAAAGAATGGTTATAAAGAGATAACCGTTTAACGAGAAAACAAACAATAAAGACAAAGACAGACAGGAGGAGAGAGAAAGTGCTAAAAAACACATTTGAAAAACAAGAAAAAAACATGCAGAAAATGGAAAGCAAACAGAAAAAAAAATGAAGAAAAAAATGAATAAAAGAGTGCCGAAGAAGGGATCATGAAGTATACATAAAGAAAGCTATACTAATAAGGATATAAAATAAAGAGAACACAGAGAGAGAACTGGAAGCGAACAGGAAGCACAAACAAAATGAAAAGAAACCTTGTAAAGAGACATCAAAGTAACTAAAATAGATAGAGCACGGAATGAAGCAAAACAGAACATGTATAAATTGGAGAGTAAAAAAAAAGTAATTGTTGAGAAAAAAAGAAAGACAACTGAAAAAAAATATGTTTCAAGCAGGGAGATTTAATTATGTAAACAAACATAAAACAAAAATCAATAAAGAAAAGATAAGAAGCATAAGAAAAGCATAATGACTGAAATATAAAATAAGGAGATAAGAATAAAGAAGTTAGAAAGTGATAGAGAGAGATAAAGAAGAAAAAATCAAGAACAAGCTGAATAGTGACGAAATGAACAATAAAAACAGAACGAAAGAAAGAACGAGGGAGAGAGTATCAAGAAAACACAGAATGAAAACTGGAAAAGACAGGGAACACACCCTGATAACAGAGCGAGAACTTCCAAACGGAAAACCGAGCTGAAACGAAAAGAAGTAAAAGAAGGAATTAAAAAAAAACACAGAGAATGGAAAGAAAACATAAAGAAACATAAGGCCAAAATAAAGATGAAAAAGTACCAAAACAGAAATCTTAGAGTAGACATAGCAACAGCAAAAAAAATAAAGATAGAAAACAAAGAAAACGCTAAGAGGAAACTGCAAGCGAGAAGAGGAAAATACAATCAAAAGATATGGAAAGCTTGCAAAGAGAAAATTGAGATGAAACAAAATAAAAAAGAGAATGGGAAAGGGAAAACATGAAAAAAAGGTTGAACAGCGCCGAGAAACAGAAGCATACAGATGTCAAAGAGAAAAAAATCAATTATAGAAGATAAATGGAAAAAAAATGAAGAGAAAACAAATAAATGCAGAATTACACTTGAGAAAAGAATATAAAAAACATGCGAAAAATAAGAAAAAAAAACAAATAGTGAATGAAAAATGAATGAAAAAAAAAGGAAAAACAAAGGGAACAAAGTTGAAATGAGGCGCGAAAAAGATATCATAGAGTGGACATAGAAAAAGCAAAATGAACAGGTATGGAAAATACAACACTACAAGCGAACAGAGAAAATATGGGGGAAAACAATTAATGCAGATGAAAAGCCTGCAAAGAAATAACCGAGATGAAACAAAGAGAAGTAGAATCAAAGCAGAGATAAAACAACAAAGAACAAAAAGAAAATGGAAGAAAAAAACAGAAAGTACACAGTAGAAAAACCAAATGATCGAGGAATAAAATGAATACAAAAGGAAGCAAAGAACAAAAGAGACAAAAGCCTAGATGTATTTTGATGAATACAAACATAAAATAAAAAAGAGGGTAGTAAAATAGCATGAATCAGAGGATGTTAACTTAAAAACAAAACGAAGAGAAAAATGAAAGCAGTTAAAGGGTGGTGATAAAAAATATCAAAATCAAAAATCATACCTACAAAAAAAAGAAAGAGAGAGCGAGAGAATGAGAGAGAGACCGAATTAAAGAAACACAGAATAAAAACTGAAAAAAAGTAGACGCAGAGACATCTAAGAAAACAAAAATAGTAAAAAAAGAGGCCACAGAAAGAAAACGGCAAGCGAACAGAGAAGAATAGAGGAAAACACAATTAAAACAGAGAGAACTTCCAATTAGAAAATCGAGATGAGACGAAAGAAACAGAGGCAAAGCAGAGAGAAAATATTAATGAAATAACGAATATGAAGAAACATAGAAGAAAATGAAGAGAAACATAGGAATAAGATGAGAAAATACATGCACTAATTGAACAGATAACAGCTGAAGAGCATAAAGAAAAACGAAAGAGACCAGAAACAAAGAAGATAGAAATGAAACATAGTTTAAATAGGTATAAAATATAATGAAATAGAAGATAAAATAATAATTTGTATGAAAACATAAAGTAAACATGAACGAAAACTTAGAAAAATTATCCAACATAAAAGGAATAAAAAATAATAATTAAAGAAATAAATAAAGGAATCGAAGAGACAAAAAAGAATAAACCAATTCTTAATAGAAAGTTCTTCTATGTCATGAAAATGGAAATCAGATATTTATTATAAAAAAAACAGCAGGAACTGATAGAACAATGGGGAAATGAAGAAGTGAGGAGTTGCAAAAAAGAGATCTTAGAGTGAACATAAAAAAAGCTAAGAGAATAAAGATAGGAAATAAAAATAAAATGGAAAAAAACAGGAAAAACACAGAAATCAAAGACGGATTGTCAAAGGAAGAATATTAATAGTAAAGAAAACATAGTTTGAACAGTGAAAAGAGAACATAGTTTGAACAGTGAGAAAAATTTAATGAAAATGAAATGGCATAAATAGAATAAATTGCATCAAAGTAGAAGAAAAGTGAGAAAAACGGAGAAATTGAAGAGCAAACTGAAAGAGCTGCAAAACAATAAAAAGATCAACGGGAGAAAATAAATAAAGAAAAGATGAATCGAAGAGAAATCTAAAAAAGATGACAGATTTACAACACAAATTAAAAAGTTTTATCTGTATTTTGGCTTAACTTGGTCTGTGTGTCTTTCTTTTTTTTCTTATTTCTTTTTTTTCTGTTAAAAATAAAACGAAGAAAAGCAGAGACTAAAAATAGCATCGAAGTTGAAGAAAGCATTAAGAAAAAAGAAAGGACAAATAACCGAAACAATCAGTGAGGAAAAACAAGAGGGCGAAACATTAAGAAACTATCAAATCATAGCAAACAGACAGAAAACAGAGATATAAAGAGAAAGATTAAAGAGTTGGGCTACCAGTTAGTGTCAATTGATTTTTGAACACAATAAAAAGCAGATGAAATGTTTACAAAGATGAAACAACAAGAAGAAGATTCGAAATAGCGGGAGAGAATAGAGAGACAGCAGGATGAAATCGAACCGAAATGAAAAATAGAACGAAAAAAAACAGAGAATAAATATCCACTAATTACAACTAATAACAACAATTTTTCGTAACGTTTGCTACTGAAATTTGTTGTTGAAAGAGAAACATAAAACACATATTACCGATACGTTTATTGAAAAACCAAAATAAAAATTGTATAAAATGAGAAATAAAAATTATAAGGGTGTAATGCCAGATGTAAAAGTAAGGACCCGAATACAATGTAGGCTTTTAATGCCAGCAAAACTCTATACATTTTTATCTTAGAAGTGAAAACTTATAAAATTTTGAGGCATTTAGGTGTATAATGTAATTTCTATATACAATTGATATTTGAATCGATCTCTTTTACCTTCGAATCAGGAACGACCGTATATCCAGCACTATCAATGAAATTATTTATTTTTATTAATTGAGCAACAAAAAAAAACTAGCATATATAAATCCTCATCCTGTCAGCTCGCTATGACCCGTTAGAAATAGTTTGCTGCCTGTGAGCAGTGCGCAATCTAGAAACTGTCACAATCACGAGTCAAGTAATGGCTCACATTTGCTGGAAATCGATACCATTGTTCTGATCCCCAGACAATTCTTGCGCAACATCATGTACGGAGTTGTTCGGTGCTCTGGCGCCAGCACTTAAAGAGAGTTCCTTCCGTTTTCCAGCAGCGCTTTGATGCCAGTTGCCTCTTGACTCGGAGCTCGACCTTACTAGCACCCGGGCTGTAATTTAAAACCCGTTGAAACAAAAAAAAAAGAATAATAAAACATATATCGCTCGCCTGTTGAAATCCGTAACACGCGCCAAAGAACTCCAGCTGGAGCCAGTAAGCGAACCGACCGTGTTGCCCGTGTGCTGGAAAAACCGCAAACGTTAAATCAAATTAAACTCACATACACACTGCATGAGAGCAGCAGCAGCTAGCGGCGGGCGCAAAACCTCGCGAGGGGAGACAGAAAACAAACCATTCTCGAGTAAGCCACCTAGAACCGCACTTTGACAGGGCGCCGTATATCACCCACGATCTGAGGCAGCTCAACGTTTTCACCTCGCGCCGAAGAGAACCTCTCATCGTAAAGATTGGTTTAATGTTCACGCATCATACACGCGGTCGTCTCCCTATATATGTACTTGTTGTACGTGTCAGTAAGTCTGACCGGCGGCTGGCTGCTGGATGGGCGTAAAAACGAAACTTTGCGATAGTAGTCAGGGGATTCTCGTGCGCTGGTTTCTTGGTAAGTCAAATTTAGACCTTTAACAACCGACCTTAAACACGCTACCGACTGTAGCCAACATTTTGAGGCCCGTGAACAAGAAGATCGAACCACCGCACCATCCACCGATCGAAGCCCAACCAAACGAACGAAAGCAGAGCACAGTCAGACCGTATGAATCTTGTTAGCTATTAAGGTTCACAAATGTTTTATAGTGTCGCACCATCCCGAGAGATGACTGCAGACTACGTGGCACATTTACGCGGCTGCTCCTTGGCCTCGTCGAGTCGGATTACGTTGCTGCCTTCGAACAATTGCTCCAAGGTGCGCATAATCTCAGAATTTATTCCCGTCGTAATGTAACTTGTCACTCGGAACACATTGAGTCATATGCGTATAAAATACGACACTTTTGTCCGAAAAATAAATATAACACTGTGGCTCCAAAGGAACAAAGTTTCACCTCCGTATGAGATTTGCTTGGAAAATGTCAAAGCTGGATCGAAGATCGGTTCATCGCGGGACGTTTCTTCGTACAGGCAGGTCCCCTCCAGGCAGAACAATAACTAATTGCGAGGAGGGGTTATGCCACCCAGCAGTTGGAAATAAAAATCATTTTTTATTTCTATTTTCCCAGAAATAAATAACACAACCCGAGATGTTCGACAAGGGAATTAGCCATGTTTTCAACCAGACAGCCCTCCGGCAGCATTCTCAACTAGCAAGATTGGTTCCGTTTCACCGTGTTGACGATTTATTCCTGCCGGATAGGTCTATCATAAGTCAACCCGTTTCTCCGTTTGAGTTTGGTAAAGAACCGGATCGAAGGGTACTAGTGATCGAACTCGTCTTCGGAAGCGAGGGCCCATTATTCTGGTGGAATTAGGAGACCCTAAAAAAATAAGATACATTTGGGAATTACCGCTAGCAATTACACATGTGAGACAACTAAGCGCGCCTCCCGGCTCGACGATCGCTCGGCGCTGTTATTAATGATGTGTCGTAAATCGTCATCTTTATGATGTTTCGTCACCGGCTGGCCTGAGATGCGAGTACGAGTGCGTTCTTCCGTTGAAGATAAATGACGCCCTTGCCGTGTGTCGCTGGTTGTCGGAAATCGATCACTCTGGAATTGGTAGTTCCTTCCAGAAAGGGAATAATTTTCCATGGAATCGCTCAATCGAATTCCGTACATGCAGATTAGGGCGGTGCGGTGGTGAGTTTGATTATTTTTAGAAATGGCGATCGCAATGAATTGAGTTGATTGAGTTTTGGAATTGTTAGTGCAGTTTAATGACTTTCGAGAAGAGCTGATTTCTTTTCCTATCACGAGTTTTATTCTTTCAAATTATCATGTTACCTTTTACGAAGGTGCTAATTTAATTCACAAGTCTTGATTTATGTGACGACTTTAAAATTTTCGTAATTTGTTTCCCATAAATTTTATTACAAGAGAAAAAACGTTTTGTACATATGTTATAAATAATCATTCGAACAATACTTATACTTTCGAATTAAATACCTAGTATATTTTACATTGAATACAATACATTTTATTTTCTGATTTTTTCGTTAAATATTTTGGTTATCTTTCATAGGTATGTAACAATAGAATTTGTTAGTTCCATATATTGCTTTGGCAACGTTAGATGTTTTTTTTCTAGATTTTCCGACATTTACTCAAAGTCTTTAGTCATTCAGAGTAATAATTCTATCGTCCGCTTGTTGTTTTGCTAATTCGTGGTGCTCTTTCGGAGTTTCAATAGTATATCGATATTCTTGAGTAAGATTCCTTTTTTGCCATTCATTTGAAAATTCCACTATGCCTATCACAACGATCTTTTCCGTGAAAGGTGGCCTTAATATGCCTTGAAATTATACAATGGCCTACACGCAAAGTAATGTTTTTATTTATGTATGCAGCTACGTATGCTTGCTGAATAATGAAAAGAACTATAGAATTGCTATTGGATCGTAGGGAAGAAACTGATATTTATTTTGTTTGGATCGATTTAAAATATATTTCAATCAGGTAAAACCCCTGAGCCGCGTTTAGGATGGCATAAATAATTTTTCGAAAAATCACACCGGCCAAACAAACCCTTTCAAATAATGTGAACCTTCGATTTTCTTTTCGTAAGGAAGATGCATCCCATAAGAGCAAATCCATAAAATGGGGAAACCGTTTTAATTGATAATTTTTTATTATTTTTTTAATCGAGTGAGTTTGGAAAAGAGTTACACACACCTACAGAAAATGCTGAACTCGAACAGAGTCAAATGGTATACGGCATTTGACCCCTTGGAGCACTTTTATGCCTTTGGTTTTGCCGGTGATAACTATTTCCTTCTAGGAGAAAGGCAAAATATTCAAAAATTTCAACAAAGGTAATTGCGATGATGTATTTTAATCTCTAGCTAGTCATTTATTCCATGTCGTGTTGTGTGAAATCAATTCGCACTCAAGGTCAACATGCCTCTGTTCGGCTGATCGTAGCTGCCCGCTGCTACATACGATTTGGTGTTTGAGGGCGCTAAATAATATTTCTGTTCGATTTGCATCGCCTTTGCGCTGGTTGAAGAGAGTCACACACACATGATAAGTATATTTTTTCCAGCCATATTACTGACTACACGTGGATCCTGCATATTTCGCTAGCACGTCCAACATGGACGACGAAAGTGGCATGACCGATCGTAGTGATAGAAACTCACACGTTTCACCATCAGAAAATTTAGAAAATGTCAAACAATATCCGGAGAGTAAAATGGGACCATCGGTTGTGTTTTTCCGACCCAAAGTGAAGGGATTGAGTACAACGAAAACTTCGAGAGTTCTAGTCAAACCGATCTCACCAAAGTACACCCGTACAAGCTGCGTGTTTCGGTGTCTAACTTTAAGCAAAGGAATCAGAATGATGCTTGAGAGATCTTTGCGTGGGTGTACATTATGTACACTCCAGCTTGTGTAGTGAAGATTGCCGGTGTGGTTTGTGATTTGAGTCTAACTGTCGAGGACCTGTTGTGTGCTATTTGTTTTTTTTTTTTTGAATCATGACTCTTTTTTAAGGAGATACTTGTGAATACATTCTGTAAAAAATTTGGTCCTTTGGTAACTATTTGTAGGTAGCCTACGGTGTGTAGTTTTTATTGAAAAAATTCAGATTCTTAACAATTAGGTTTTTTGAATATTTAATCATAAACTTGTGTTTTTTTCTACTGTCTACAGGTTTGCTGAAGACATTATATCAATCGAACCGAACATCATAGCTCTAATTTTTTTCGTGTAAATTTTTTTTTGTTTCTTTTTTTTTCTATGACCGAACAGCCATCAATGTTCAGCAAATCTTTCGTAGCTTTCGTGGAAAAAACAACAAAATTTAAGCTTTCTTAAGTAACTAATCTTTTCTAACTCTTCTTTTTGAAAACTATTTCATATAGAAAATATTTTCTACAACTACAACTTTACCGAAGACACTACACCTTTCAAATAAACCGTTTCGACTCTAAAACATTTGATAGCCATCAAAACCTTTTTACATAGCTCCTCGAAAATGAGTCGTAATTAAATGAAAAAAACCCAAAATGCCATTTGTTGCCCATAGATATATCTGGGCAAAGTTTCAGCCAAATAAAAAATGACAATTAAAAAAACATTTTCTGTAAAATTCGCTCCGACAAAAAATTATGTAATTGTTTTTTTTTTCTGTTGAATGAAAGCAGATAAAAGATTACGCAGCGTACTCTCAGTTACACAACAGTTTGCTACACTGTTTCGTATTGCATATTAAGCATAAAATATAAAATTCATGAATAATTACATGTTGGACAGAGCCACAGCCAATTGTATAATTTTTTTTTTAAATTATTTAAGTCATTATTTTACATGAAAACTATAGGAAAGCTGGGTTTTAATGAGAAAAGCGAAGAAATTCGTCATAAAAAGCCACATGTGTCAGTATATTGGGGAATTAATAGCGTGGGCCATCTTACCCAACTGGTGCGTCTTGTACGGTTCTCGCCTAATCGTTTAATGTGCGTGAAAATTATCGAATTTCCGTTTGCTGAATATTGAGGCTTTTTTATAACAAGTCTCATGGGAAACTGATAGCGTGGGGTATTGAAATATTCGCAGGGTGACTGATATATGCGGTTTAAAACAACGGAAAACGCAAAATTGGGCTTTATTAACTGGTTCTATTCAGGTTTCGTTGGTGAAAATCTATTATAAAGTTGTTCTAAAAATAGACCACCGTTAAAGATGCTGCTTTACAAAAACTGAAAGTCACAATCTTGAATTTCGAACGGCATCTGGAATTAGTTTTCGGTCTTTGAACACCATCCCGGTTTCGGACATACTCATGCTAGGTGGCATTCGGGAAACCTGAAGTAGCCCTTTCGGGTTTTTGAAAATGGCACCTGAAGTCTGAATTCTGAAAATACCCCATTTGTATTTAATAGTATTTAGCCTTTCTAAAGTCTAATACACCTCTTAAAACGAAGGAAATAATATCTGCATTATGGAATCCCAAGTTTATACATAAGATTCACTGGATTGGCTAGAGTTAATCATTTTCTAAGAACTCAAGGAGTCAGCGGAAATGTCTCCATAATTATTGTTACATTACTTGTTAAAATTTTCCGTTATATTAATCCAACGCGCTGTTCTTGTACCATAATCGATCATTTTTATACAGGTCTTGTTGAAGCTGAATATGCGTAACTCACCAGCGAACCCTGTTATAAGACGAACACACAAGGTAACCAATTCATACAGTACGTGTTTATGTCAAGTAAATCCAGATTAAGAGAACCGGAAACTTAAAGATTAAGTAGACAGGATTCGCTATTAGTCTTGCACTTAAGGTAGTTCATGCTACTTCGAAAATTTAGGCTGATCGAAAACTAGTTTTTGGACATCACTTATTGGCAGGCTTTTTAACCCCACTCCCCCCTCCCCCCTCCAAGTCGAGCAATTTTAGCCGAGTATACAAAAAGTACAAAAGAGTTTTTTCGTGCCGGTGCGCTTGCTGCTACTCAGGGAAATGCATGATGAATAAAGAGTATCTCGAAAGCGTGTGTGCGAAAGATTTTGTTTCTCGCTCACTTTGCAACGCTGGAAGAATAAGCGTAGGACGTCAAAGTTAATGTGGAATAATAATATTATGCTAGCTGAACCGGCAAACTTCGTTCCGCTCATTTTTTCGCTTTATTTCATTAATTTTGAACAGTGAAGGAATACGAATTCCACATATTTCCAAAGTTTGCACGTGTGATTTGGTGCTATTGTGTCTAGGATCGATTTTTGGCTTTAGTGCATCATCTCGATCATTTAAAGCTGTTCACCAGAAATTAATAATCAGTTCGTTATTTGTTTGCCAGAAAAGGGAGGAATGTTAAATTATCAAGAAACTTTTCTCGTACCCCAAACCCCTCACATGCTAACGTTAGCTTCATTTGGTAGAATAGTTCTCAAATTATGCAGAAATTTGTGTTTCATTCGTATGTGAACCCAGCCTTCCAGGGATGGAAGGGGCTGGAAACATAATAAGAACCTTCCTCGGCTCTAATTATCCTTACATACAAATTTTCATGCCGATCGATTAAGTAATTTCCAAGCGTATAGAGATCAGACAGACAAAACTTCATTTTTATCGGTTTAGATTGAATAATCTATATGTACATATGCAAATGAAGTTCTGTCTGTCAGTTGCATATGGGTCATTCCATGTCAAGGGTCCAAGGAAATGCATCGACCATCTCCGATTTCGACCAAAATTTGTGAGTTGATGTATTTCGAGCCGGAACTTATAAGTACAAAGTGTTGTACCGATTGGTGGACCCCTCGGCCAATGGGACTGCCTCCACTTTTTGCGCATTTAGCAAAACACCTTATTTATTTTGTGAATATCTCGGGACCCTGAAGAGCTACAGGTGATATTGACATATCATTTTGAAGGGTTTTAGATGTAGAATCGAACTACGTGATCAATTTTTTTCTGCAGTGTTGCCAACAGTGCATTTTTTCCGATTCAAAACTCAATTTGCAATTTCCTCAAAATACCCCCCTTCGATTTTGATTTTGGCCACGCCAATGTGTTTAGCAGACAATTTTACATAGGAATCACTTATCAGAAAAAAACAAAATGTAGCGTTCCAGTGATACAGCATTTTCAAAATTGTAAGATTTTGGATTTTGTCTACGCACGAAAGCGCTTCTACATAAACTGCTGCAATCTTAATGGTATCCTAGCAGGTGTTTGTGAAATCGAATAGTTGTTCCTTAGAGGAGCATCCTTTAATGATTTTTTTTTTTCTTCACATAACATTTATTTGACACGGCACAAATACAATTTAATGTTTAACGGCGCCAATTATATCTGATGACTTAAAAACTAAAGCAAATTTTTTATCCTCGCTGCCGACTACGAGCTGAAATTAAGTCTAACTTAAAACTAGCATGGGATTTCCAATCAGTGTTTTGTTGTTCAATGGTCGTCTGATAATCGTCGAATGGCATGTATGGATTCGTTCTGCTGAGCCACGATGTCGTGAGTTGGGACAGAGGCTCGTAGTCCTTGGGTCCTGGTTCTGTTGTGCGGGGTCTGGTTGCTGGTTTTGTGCTTAAGGTTCAAACGTGTTCTTGTCGTTTTGTTGGGTGTAGACGGAGGGGAACGGGACTAGACTGGGGCGTGGATGGATTTCAGGAAAACGTATATAAGGGACATGTAGGATAGGTCACGGCTCGCCAAGACATCACGAACAGGAACAGCCGGCTGTCTACCCTCGGCCTGCAGGGAAGCTATTAATTTAGACCTGGCGTCACGGTGTACAGGGCATGACCAAACCACATGCTCTATGTCGTGATAACCTTCACCACAGGCACAGATACCACTTTCCCCGAGCCCAACACGACGGAGGAGCGCGTCAAATCTATAGTGATTGGACATAAGCCGGGACATCACGCAAATGAAATCCCGACCTACATCCAACCCCTTGAACCACGGGTTCGTCGATACTTTGGGGATTATGGAATGTAACCACCTTCCCAATTCCCCTCTGGTCCAAGCATTTTGCCAACTGATGATCGTATTCTGACGTACAAGTGCGAAAAATTCATTAAAGGCAATTGGTCTTTCATAAATATCACCGTTTGTTGCGCCCACCTTAGCCAAAGAGTCCGCTTTCTCATTACCCGGTATCGAGCAGTGAGAAGGGACCCACGCTAAGGTAATCTGAGTAGATTTTTCGGATAAAGCACTCAGATGTTCCCGTATTTTCCCCAGGAAATACGGAGAGTGCTTAACATCTTTCATCGATCGGAGAGCCTCAATGGAACTGAGACTGTCCGTAAAGATGAAATAATGGTCCGTGGGCATTTTTTCGATAATCCCTAGGGTGTACTGAATTGCAGCTAATTCTGCGACGTAAACAGAAGCAGGATTATCGAGCTTATGGGAGACGGTTAAATTGTTATTGAAGATACCGAAGCCAGTGGACCCATCAAGAAGTGATCCGTCAGTGTAGTACATATTGTCGCAGTTGATGTTTCGATATTTATTGGAAAAAATTTTAGGGATCTGCTGCACGCGTAAATGATCCGGGATTCCACGAGTTTCTTCTATCATGGATGTATCGAAAAACACAGTAGAATCAGAAGTATTTGATAAGTCGACACGATTTGGAATATTCGAAGAAGGGTTAATATTTTGGGACATGTGATTGAAATACAATGTCATAAAACGGGTTTGAGAATTAAGTTCGATTAACCTTTCAAAATTTTCAATCACGGGACGGTTCAAGACCTCACATTTGATTAGAATACGAGAAGACAGGCTCCAGAAGCGGTTTTTCAATGGTAGTACTCCAGCTAAAACCTCCAAACTCATCGTATGGGTCGACTGCATGCAACCTAAGGCGATACGCAAACAACGATATTGTATTCGCTCCAGTTTGATCAAATGTGTGTTTGCTGCGGAGCGGAAGCAGAAACACCCGTATTCAATAACAGACAATATCGTTGTTTGGTAAAGCCTTATAAGGTCTCCTGGATGGGCTCCCCACCATTGTCCGGTTATTGTACGAAGAAAATTCACTCTTTGTTGACATTTTTTCATCAGATACCTCACGTGACAACCCCAGGTGCCTTTAGAGTCGAACCAGACACCAAGATATTTGTGTACCAAAACCTGAGAAATCGTTTTACCCATTAATTGTGTTTGAAGCTGAGCAGGTTCATGCTTCCTAGAAAAAACTACTATCTCAGTCTTCTCCGGAGAGAATTCGATACCTAGCTGTAAAGCCCAAGCAGACAAATTGTCCAAGGTATCTTGCAATGGTCCTTGCAAATCGGCAGCTTTGGCTCCTGTAACAGAGATTACACTGTCGTCTGCAAGTTGTCTTATCGTGCATGAATTTGCCAGACATTCGTCGATGTCATTTACATAAAAGTTGTAAAGAAGGGGGCTTAAACATGAGCCCTGGGGAAGACCCATGTAGCTAATGCGAAAAGTTGCCAAATCGCCATGCGTAAAATGCATGTGCTTTTCGGACAACAAGTTGTGCAAAAAATTGTTCAAAATTGGAGAAAATCCTTGTCGGTGAAGTTTACCCGAAAGAATGTCAATAGAAACGGAATCAAAAGCCCCCTTAATGTCCAAGAACGCAGACGCCATTTGTTCTTTACGAGCATACGCCAGCTGAATATCTGTTGAAAGCAACGCAAGACAATCATTCGTCCCTTTGGCACGGCGGAAGCCAAATTGAGTTTCTGATAGTAGACCATTTGATTCGACCCAGTGGTCTAAACGACGGAGTATCATTTTTTCCATCAATTTCCGGATACAGGATAGCATTGCAATCGGCCTATAAGAGTTGTGATTAGAAGCTGGTTTCCCTGGTTTTTGGATGGCGATCACCTTCACTTGCCTCCAATCCTGCGGTACAATGTTTTGCTCCAGGAACTTATTGAACAAGTTCAACAAGCGCCTCTTGGCATTGCCGGGTAGATTCTTCAACAAGTTGAATTTGATTCTATCTAATCCAGGCGCGTTATTGTTACAGGACAGGAGGGCAACTGAAAGTTCTGCCATCGTAAAAGGTGATTCTATCGCGTCGTGGCCCGGAGACGCATCGCGAACAATATTTTGCTCAGGAACAGAGTCCGGACATACTTTCCTGGCAAAATCAAATATCCACCTACTTGAAGACTCCTCGCTTTCGTTGACCGTTACGCGATTCCGCATTCTTCGGGCTGTGTTCCAAAGAGTGCTCATCGATGTCTCCCTCGACGTCTCGTTCACGAACCGACGCCAATATCCACGTTTCTTTGCTTTAGCCAAGCTTTTAAGCTTGGTATCAAGCTCCGAATACCGTAAATAGTCGCCAGGTATACCTCCCGTCTGGTAGGCCTTAAACGCGTCGGATCTTTGCGTGTAGACATCGGAGCACTCTTGGTCCCACCACGGAGTGGGAGGCCGTTCTTTGATCGTTACGCCGGGATATTTCTTCGTTTGGGCTTGCAACGCGGCGTCGAGAATCAAGCCCGCGAGGAGGTTGTATTCTTCAAGTGGTGAATGATGTTGAATCGACTCGACCGCTTTTGAAATCATTTCCTCGTATAACTTCCAATCGACATTTCGTGTGAGGTCATACGGAATGTCAATTGGTCGCATGCGAGTTGACCCGTTAGTAATTGAAATAAGAATAGGCAGATGGTCGCTACCGTGAGGATCGAGGATTACCTTCCATGTGCAATCCAACCGTAGCGACGTCGAACATAAGGATAGATCCAAAGCGCTTGGGCGCGCTGGAGGTTTCGGGATACGTGTCATTTCACCGTTGTTTAAAATAGTCATGTCGAAGTCATCGCAAAGGTTATAGATTAAAGAGGAGCGGTTATCATTGTATGGGGAACCCCAAGCCACGCCATGAGAGTTGAAGTCTCCCAAAATCAAACGTGGCGAGGGAAGAAGTTCTATTAAATCAAAGAGCAGCCGTTGCCCAACCTGTGCTCTGGGAGGAATATATATTGAGGCAATACAAAGCTCTTTACCTTGTATTGTCATTTGACATGCGACAACTTCGATGCCTGGAATCGAGGGGAGGTTAATACGATAGAAAGAATAGCACTTTTTAATCCCTAAAAGTACTCCTCCATATGGGGTGTCTCGATCAAGGCGAATAATATTAAAATCATGGAAGTTGAGATCAATATTTGAAGTAAGCCAAGTTTCACAAAGGGAAAATGCATCGCATTTGTTTTTATTTATCAAAACTTTAAACGAATCAATTTTTGGTAAAATACTTCTACAATTCCACTGTAAGACAGAGATAGAATCCTTCATATACGCAGTTGAATTAGGCATCGAAGGATACAATCGCTGCAAGGAGAGGCCATTGGGCAGTCAACTGCTTCAAAAATGATCTAACTGTTGGGAGGAATGCTGTAAGAAAAATTTTAATTGGATCGGGTACATTGAAAGTTTCAAAAATCCAGTCCACAATGTCAGAAAATTTCACTAATCCAGAGTTTGTTTCATCAACTGGGAGTGTAAAAGGAGCAACTGGGGTTTTAGATGTTCCTGGCAGTGCTGGGAACTCCTTCTGGGACTTTAAATTTGCCAGCCCAGGAGGAGTTTGCTTCGGTTTTTCCGCAGCACTGTTTGGTTTGTTTGTAACCTTCATTTCACTTTGAGAAATCTTAGGACCTTTTCTGGGAAGTTTAGGAGAGGAAACACTTTTCCTCTTTCTAGACTCCCCAGGATTGGCGTAAGATGCTCCCGCTGGTGAATCGTCAGAATCGGTTTCCTCAGAGGGCAACAGATCGAAGGGGTTCGAAGTAACGGGAGAAGTGGTAACGGTCTTCTTCAGCATGTCAGCGTAGGAACGCTTTGAACGCTCTTTGAGAGACCGTTTTATTTTATCCCTGCGCTGCATGTACACCGCACATGTCGAGAGCTCATGCAGATTTTCTCCGCAGTGAATACACTTTTCAGCGTTAACACTGCAAGAATCTTCCGCATGAGACTCCCCACACTTGCCACAACGTGCCTTATTGCAGCAGTAGGCGGCTGTATGGCCTAACTGCTTGCAATTCAGGCAGTTCATGACGCGGGGCACGTAGAGCCTCACAGGGAGACGAACCCGGTGGATCGAGACGTGGCTTGGTAGTGCAGACCCGGCGAACGTAACTCGAAACGAGTCTGACGGAGTGTATACTGTTTTGCCACCGATGATCGATGCTGACCGCAATTGCTTGCAGTCGAGCACCTTTACTTCGGGACACGTTTTGTTCTTAAAGCACCCTTTGGCACTTTGCAGTATACACTCGACGGACAGACTCGAATCGGTTATGACACCGTCGATCTCCACGTCTCGTGCGGGTATGTAAACGCGATACTCGCGTGTGAAGAGCTCAGAGCAAGCTATATCGTTGGCCTCTTTCAGGTTACCGACCACGACACGGAGCTTGTTAGGCCGGACCTTGGAAATTTCGGTCACGCCCTTGTACTCCTTCGTCAGGTCTTTAGAAATCTGCAAGAGGTTCAACTTTTTCGATTTCGGTCCTGCCTTTGGCCGAAAATAAACAGTATAGCTGCCCTGGGCTCCGTCTGGGTAAAGCCTGGGGCGAGGGGGGACTGAAGAATGAACAGGGGAGGGGGTAACAGAAGGGTCAGGGTCAGAGGGGTTCGGGGATGGTGGCGCGGGAGGCGAGGGATCTACATCCATCGCGCTATGTTTAGCGCACTAGCGCTGACAAGAACACGTACCTTTTTATTTCTCCCTTCCAGTAAGGTTGGTTGTCCGATCGTTCGAAGTAGCAGCCGTTACAGCCAGCAGCACCAATACAGCAGCACCAAACAGCCACCAGCAGCGAGCCAGGTGTGAGATCACTCCACACAGCGATACGACTCGCTGACACTGATGGCTTCTTCTTTTTCCTCGTTTGTGTCTCGTCCACTGCTGTAGCACAATCCAGCCAGCAGCCAAATCGGCTTACGCACCAGCTGGCAGTCACGATGCGAAACAGTTGCACAAAGGAACGACCTTGAACCCGGATTTATTTCACTCGACCAGGCAAACAATGCCAACACTTGTTCACACGTCTTTTGTTTTATACTCTATCGGACCGATCACCAAACACGTCCAGTACTGATGCGTGTTCGGCACAGAATGCATCCTTTAATGATGTAACGCAAGAAATTTCGTTCTAGAATCATTTTCACGAAAAGTTACAGGAGAGTTTTGGTTACACTTTTCACATTAATCTTCATTTTATTGGTTTATTACATTGTAGAAATTATCCTCTCTCAATTTAAACCCGTTTCCTAACAGGCGAATGATCATGTTTTTGCCTGATTTAAGGTTTGCTATGATTTCAAAATTGTAAACAATGTGTCTCATCACGGGTGCAGTCATTTCATTCTTGAAGATGGTGTGTTTAATTGGATTGTATTTAAAACAAATTTGTGTCGCTGGAAAATGGTATTGGGTATCACAGCAGCTTACGTGGTGAGGTTTACTAGCTACTAAGGGAGCATGCATAAATGACGTAGTTTTTCTGAATTTTGTTTTACCCCTTTCCCCCTTTTCCACCGTAGCATTCCGTCACAAAGTCAGACCTCTATAGATAATTTCGTAAAATTATAACAAACTTCTCACCCCGCACCCCCCGCCCCTCACCTCACCACACAACTTTTTTTTGTAAATCTTATTATTAAAAACATACGATGTATCGTAAGTGAATAAGACAAGGTAAAGAAATGAAAATGACCATAAACAAACGAAGCCGTGAAAAAAAAAACAATTAGAATGAATCCAAATTTTTTAATTTCATATTTGCTACGTAGCTTGGCTTGACCCCGTAGCCTCCCCCTCGTCAAATTTTATCACAAAACTGCTAGTCGTTGCATGTTCGAGTCTCGGCTCGTGAGAAGACTGTTATTATCAGTAGGAATCAGTGGCTGCGAAGCCTGTGTCAAATAAACAGAATAGAAAAATCCACCTCTGCTCTAATCCTGGGTAAGAAGAAGAATGAGAAGAAGAACATAGGCGGATGAATGTTATGATAGGGTTACTTGCTCTATGACGTGCTATGAAATGAGCAAATTAAGATATTCGGTTATGATAAAATATTTTGGATGCGTTCGCAGATTTGTTTGAACATGTGGTCTTGCAAATGCAAAGTTATGAAATGAAATCTGAAATCAGCATTTTTTTCACGTTATTAACAATGTTACAAGTTGATTTCGAAATTCGAATCATGGACTAAAGTCTACATTTAACAAAAAACAGTTTGAATTTAAATACGAAAAGTGTAGCCAAAACTCTCCTGTAACCTTTCGTGAAAATGATACACAAACGCCTGCTAGGATACGATTAAGATTGCAGCAATTTATGTAGAAGCGCTTTCGTGCGCAGACAAAATCCAAAATCTTGCAATTTTGAAAATACTGTATCTCCGGAACGTTACATTTTGTTTTTTGCTGATAAGTGATTCCTATGTAAAATTGTCTGCTTAACACATTGGCGTGGTCAAAATCAAGATAGAAGGGGGGCTATTTTGAGGAAATTGCAAATTAAGTTTTGAATCGGAAAAAATGCAATATTGGCAACACTGCAGAAAAAAATTGATCACGTAGTTCGATTCTACATCTAAAACCCTTCAAAATGAGCCTGTAGCTCTTCGGGGTCCCGAGATATTCACAAAATAAAAAAGGTGTTTTGCTAAATTCGAAAAAAGGTGAGGCAGTCTTATTGGCCGAGGGGTTCACCAATCGGTACAACACTTTGTACTTATAAGTTCCGGCCCAAAATACATCGACTCACAAATTTTGGTCGAAATCGGAGATGACCGATACATTTCCTCGGACACTTGACATGGAATGACCCATATAGACAATAAACATAAAAATAACAGAATCGATCAGCGTGAAAATTTGATTGTAGGGATTTTTGGAGCCAGGGAAAATTATTATGATAGTTTGGAGGCAATATAGTACCAGTTGAGCTTACGTTCAGAGAGAAAATTATGGTTGGTAGAAAGGAGGAAATAATAAAAAATCACGAATTTCAACTTTGTTGGGCGGCATCTTTTTACTCCCAGGAACTGGGCCTTGTTTTTCTTGGAGTTTAAGATTCCCACTAACAAGTTCTGCAGAGTTTTGTTACGACCACCTGCGATCAGACGATTTAGAGCGTTTTTAAAAATTTCTGAGCCCTGTTGGAAATCAACAAAATTAAAAATATGTTCATTGGTTAAACATAACAAAACCCTTTTTATATGTCAAAATGCAATGGGAAAATAAAAAAATTAGGGGCTCTGTTTTAGGCTGGTTATCAATCTTAGGGATTTTGAGCAAAATTGATTCACTAAAAATTTTTTTTTTGTCTTAGAATCGATGTGAGTATAATTGTATCTATAAATATATTCCACCATATCTCTGGAACGCCTTGATCAACATACATGTTCCTTATACATAAGAGATAGTCAAAAGCGTATCAGAACTAAGAGGGCAGTCTGAAATAGGGATGGGGTAAATTCCGAACAAATCCATGTATAATTTCCTCTTTTTATAAGCAAAAAGACACTTCTTTCGAAATATGACCGTATATAGTCACAAATATTTATAAGAAACTTGTATCCATCACAGCAAGTAGGAATAATACCTTGAAGGCTCCATTATACCTAGATGGATTCATCTAAAAAAAATAGTTGAAATAGCTAAGAAATTCCAATTACAAACATATTAAAAGGTTTTCCAATACCTCAAAGCGAAACCTTTCCAAGTAAATTCATTAAAAAACTGCACACGTATGTAGAGGGTATAGAAAGTCATGAACAAACTTCGAATATCGCTGAAAAAAATAGATTGAGGAGTCAGCTAAAACTTTAAGCAAAATTGTCACAAGCGAAAATTTTTAAAGATACATATATCTAATCCATTCCTGGCACATGAACCCTGTTTTTTGTTGAGAATATTTTATCAATTGTGTACGCCATCTGGCATGCAATTTCTGCAAACTACGCTGCCATAATAATATTGAGGTAAGTTTGACGGTAAAAATTGTTGTTTTTTTGTTTGCAAGATGCCAATAGTAAAACATTGAGAAAACAGTCAAGACAAGCACCGTTGAAAATACTTCAAATTTATACTGAAATGAAACTAGTTATCACATCAAACCTAAACCAATTATATTCTCTATATTTTCTCTATTTTACCTTGAATACACGATTTGATAAATATGTTGTTTTGCAAACAATGCGCTAATTTTACTCCGTCACAAGTTAATTACTTCACACGGATAAATAAATGTACAAAACAAGTGTATCTATTGATTAAAGTGACTGATAAATTAATAACACAAATTTCATCAAAAATAGTTCATGACAAAATTCTATCAATCCACGACAATGCACAGAGTAGAACTTGTATCAAATGAAATCAATATAAACCACTAATTTGAGCCTAAAAATAAACACAAAAAAAAATCGCACCAATTTTTATATCAAACAGAAGTAAAAAAATTTAGCCAAAGTTAATGATTCACAATTTCTAAAACCCTTTCCATGCGCTGTTGCAGCATTCGCAACCTTGCCCTGCTGCGTCTAGGTAGCACCACCAGCAAGAGGAGACCAAACTCAGCTCCACCCTATTACATACTCGTAATATCATAATTTATACCACCGCCACCACGGCCGACGCAACGCCAGCCGCCTCTCGTTAGCATCGCCTTTTGGCGTGGTGGCTTTGAAAGTCTTCCGCTCTACCAAATAGGTACCTAACTGCGGGTTAGAGCTGCTCGATCGGGAGCGCGGACGCTTTTAGGCCCTTTCGGCCGCTGTTGCACTGATTTCGGCTCGATTTGCTTATTACGCGATGGCGTTCGGCCGGTCTTCACCGCGCGTAGCGACAAGTGAGGAAGTGAGACCACAAATTATTGGCTTCGTACTTTCACGTTCCGCACGAGACTAGAGCGGACGGTGCTTTGAGCCTGTTGTCTGAAACATCCTGTCAGCCAGTGCGTCGTCGTTAGTGCCAGCATTAGGAGCCGAAGCAGCTCAATTCGTACAGTTAAGTTGAGAAAGTGCATCCGGCGGAAAATGACGTTGCTAGTCCAGGAATTGGGCGCCGAAATGGGAGCAGCTGTGATGGAGAATATGTGAACTGAACGCATGAGAAAATGGCAAGAAACCCTGGAAGTATTAATGGGCCTTAGAAGCACTGCGCAATATCACAACTAATTATGAACCTGATGAAACAATGCTGTCCAATGGGGATTGGCTAACCGTATTAAAAGCCATAATCACTTCGTATACTTTCAATTCTGTTCGCGGAAATCCCAACAATAACGCCCCCGACGTACACCCCTCGTATCGATCAGTTTTAATAGAAACCGATTGAAAACTAATCACTCACGCGCCGCTTCCATTCTGGTAGCAGCCATCGATCACGGCATGTTCCCAGTGTGGCCACTGCCGTTGCCAGGTCGCGGAACTGCCACCGGTAATGCTTCTAGACGGTAGCCCAGCAAAGCACTGCTGATACGGTCGGTGGTGGCTCTCGCCACCTGGGCAGTAGGAAAACTTTAATTATCAAATCGTGCGCCGCGGTTAATGTGTTACCAATTTTTTGCTTCTGACTCTCTGATCCTCATGGCGTCGACTTTACTCCACCCGCTTGCTGAAGGGTCGATGGTAAAACCGCACACTCCATAGATCACGTTGTGATGTTAGTGAATTATGAGCTATTGCCAAACATTTTATGCTGTGTGAAAAACAATAATGCTGTTGCGGCTAGCGGTTTACATTCAACGGGAGTGCTAAAATGAGTGATTGTTTTCGCGGGTTTGCGTATTCTGTTTAAAACGGGCTCGGTTTTAATTCTAGTAACGAACCATGATAGAGGAAACCGCATAATCCGTATATAGTACAATGTATATTGTTACAAACAAACAACAATTAGCAATGCTCAGTATCAGTTAATGTAAATTCTTCGTTAGAACGATGGAGCACTTTTTACCTTAGTTGTGGGATCAAAACAGTTTAAGATTGTACCTGGTTTCATAACGCAATACAAGACAGCCAACAAAAAGAGGTTGATTGTTGATAAATCGAACCCCGTTGGGCTCTGGAAACAGTAAAGACCCTTCTTTGAGGCATTCGTGATTCATATCTACCGAAAATTGACGCCGCTAATATGTATTGGGTTTTTCCCGTCCACTCATTTCGACACACTCGCTGCCTTTGCATCAGGTTTCCAGAGTTCCAAACACACCTTATTAGCTCATCGGCCACAAAGTAGTTGGTTCTCCCTCACCCTTCGAAATTTGAGCATTATCGGTGTGAATATTATTTACTCAACTGTTTATTTACATTTGAACATCGTGAAACGTCGTTTCCGAAAGGGGGAAATTAGCATCCTTGGGACCAGTTTATAAATCAAGTCTTTTTTTCCCCGTCGGTTGCTATAAAATCGTTCTGTTTAAACACCTTACTTCTTTTGCGTACATCAACATGTGTGGTTCTAGGCCACAAATAGCAACAAACATTGAATTACGTGGAAGGAAGCAGGCGGTATAGCTTATCTCGGTTTGCCTTATTTCTGCAGGTTCGATACCAAGAACTCCGCACTCCGTTCTATTCCTGCAATGGCGTCTCGACCTGCATTCGTTGTCTAATAGGTTTCAAAATGCAACACGTGCACTTCGAAAGCAAAGATTCCATCTGGTGATAGCACCCTTCCAAAATTAAGCTAAGCAATCATTCAGCAAAATCAAAATATTTTGCTGACCAAGCACAGGACTCCAATACGCAGCGGTATTCCACACCTTACCGCATCCTTACGTGGAAACAAGGATACAGCAATAATTAATAAGGTGCTGAAAATGGGAAATAACGGAGCACGAAAACTTATCTCATCTAATCTCGAAACCGTTTAAGGCTCTGTTTACCTCAAATTAGGATTTGTTTTACAGAACCGATCTGGTTTCCTGTCCGCCCTATCTATCCTGCCACCTCCCACTTCTATCCTGCGCATCCTGCACTTGGCTTCGAAGCGTGCAGCCACGAAAATAAAAATCGAAGATAATTTCCTGGGACGTCCCGCAGATTGATTGGCGCCACCTACCGGATTTTTGTTTTTGTTCTTCGATTCGTTGTGGCTTGTCCAGCGCTGGAGCTGGAGAAACCAGCTCCGATGCTGACATTATAATTTTCGACCCGGTAGTAAGCAGGACCGTGTGCCACACGCCGAGAATGACTTTCCGAAAAATAGTGCTGAAGGTGTATCTGCAGTGTGAAGGAGGTTTAAAGCTTTTCGATTATGCAAGTCGAGGAACACGCACACACACACCAATGACGCTCGGTCGACTTTTTAAGTGATTCAATGAGGAAGCCTGCACAAACTGCCAAATCACTTCGAAACCATTTACGGCACGGAATGAAACTGAGATTTATAATATCAATCGATTAAGTGTGTGATTGCTGATGATCAATTGCATGCGGTTATGGTGTAAATTTTAAAAAGAACAGTCACTGATAACTGATTCTCTTATGTTTAATGTTTTTAATATTTTTTTTTATTTTCAGATTCTTGAAATGTTCAATATATTTACTTTTGACTATCTGACAGTTATTTTACCATCAATATTTTTGTTTCTTTTTATTTAACATTGTTTTACAATATGTGCTTTATGAATAATGAATTCCTGCGTTAGGTGAATTTCATACCAGTAGAGCCAAATTATTGAACACACTCCGGGAAGATTTTCATGCATTTAATTTTGTATTTATTTTTATCCTTTTAGTCCATTGAGAAAATTTTAAAAGTTGACAACATTCCTAAAATTTCTTGCGCTAATAAAAATGACGAATGGTCGCTCTCCAGTAGCGTAGCTAGGGGGGTGCGGTTGGTGCGGTCCGCACCAGGCCCACCACCCAAAGGGGCCCCAAAATCTTGCGAACACCGAACCGGTCAACATGCCCATCTTCTTGGTTTTTGGGCTTCAATTCTAGTTGAAATCAACGATACTCAGAAATACTTGCAGCAAAAGAGTCTGAATATACAGGAGTGTGCTAACAAGTTAATGGCATTACATAAGTTTTTGACCAATAAGCGAGAAAAAAATGTGGAATGAGCTCTGAAGTATGCAGAAAAAAGTGTACTGTACTAGAAATTGACCCAGAACGTGTTTGTCGAAAGTAGAGAATGCCAGGTGAAGAAGCGCAAACGCTGGACTAAGCTATAAGAGAGAATCAAGACGAGAAATGATATCATCAGTTAACAGGATTATCCTGGAAATTGCCACAAGATCTCAACAGATTAATGAACTCGCAGAGGAGTATGATTTTTTAACACTCGACATTCTTTTGGATCCTGTTGCTGGATCTAGAGAAGGCTTCAGGAGAAATTGGTAGAGACGAATTCCTTATTGAACGAAAACGGCTCTAAGACTACGTTTCGGTTTCAACAGAATTAGACAATATTCATCTAGGTGGAGCAATAGAGCTTTGAATTTTATTCATTGGTATAAATTGATCGATTAGGTACCAAACATAAAAATCGCTCTCAGATTGTTTTTAACGATGGGAATTAGTATTGCAGCTTGCGAAAGAAGTTTCTCTAAAATTGATCAAGAAGTATTTGAGGTCAACTTGAGATTAACATACCTTGCCATTTTATCAATCGAACGTGGAATCACTGATTCCCTGTGGTGAGCTCGAACCTCATTCTAGAGTAAAAAAAACTGACTTGCACTTGTGTCGTGAAGATAGGAATTCTACACACTTAAAATTTATTGCCGTGTCTCGGTAATTTTTGCCGAGAACGGCACCACTGAGTGCTTGGTTGAAAAATTAATGACAGCTGTCGTATTTTTTCGTAAATCTCGACTCAACCTAACTGAAATTTCGGCACAAAATAATACCGAGGTATCACTACCGAGATTATGGATATTTTGTGCCGAAATTTCAGTTAGGTGAACCGAGATTTACGAAACAATGTGACAGCTGTCATTAATTTTTTAACCAAACACTCTGTGGTGCCGTTCTCGGCAAAAATTACCGAGACCCGGCAATAAATTTTAAGTGTGTAGACAATTATCACAATTAAATCAGTTCGTAAAAACATTTTTCCCAAAAATAACTTTTGCAGTAAGGTATGTTCAACATTTGAAGTAATTTATGAATGCCATCAGCGACTCACAGTTCTTGAGAATAGTTTTTTTGTCGCTTCTCTACAAAATTAGCGAATCAGCGATTCTAAGGCCAAAATTTTAGCAACGCTAACAGTCGGCTAATCAGCTTAAAAATTAGCGAAAACACTAACTCGCTAACAAGAGGTGCGGTGGCCTAAAATCGGGGAACGTGAATTCCGGGCGGTCGATCCGACCGCGGGCACTTCTTTCAAGTATCACATCTACTACAGTGGCGGCGATAGAGCGGAACGGGGCGTCGGTTTCGTACTACTTGGAAACCAAATGAAGCGTGTTATTAGGTGGAGGCCTATTAATGACCGTCTATGCGTATTGAGGATCAAGGGCAGATTCTTCAATTACAGCCTTATCAACGTGTACGCGCCGACAAACGATAAAACCGATGACGTAAAGGAGGAGTTCTATGAGAAAACGTATGGAGAGTGCCCACAACACGATATAAAGACGTCATCGGAGATACGAACGCACAAGTCGGACGAGAGGAGTTCTTTCGTCCCGTTATTGGTAGGGAAAGCCTTCACTCTACCACCAACGACAACAGCTTGAGGTTAGTGAACTTCACCGCGGCCAGAGGAATGGCCATCTGTAGTACCCATTTTGCACGTCTGAACATTCGGAAGCACACCTGGAAACACCCCAATGCTGATCGACGGCCGGCACTTTTCAGGCGTCATAGATGTGCGGTCCTTTCGAGGGCCAAACATCGACTCGGATCACTATCTCGTGGTAGGCAAGATTCGCGCTCGGTTGTCCAATGTATTTAAATCGAGATCGGCGAGGAAGATACATCTGGACATCCAGAGGTTATCAGCGGAAGGAGTTGCTGCAGAGTATACTCGGAAAGTTGATAGACGGATCGGTGGACCAGCGGTAGAGGACCTGAACGAGCAGTGGAAGCACATCCATGATGCGGTCAGCGAAACAGCGCGAGAGGTGATAGGCATGACAACGGGAACCACGCGTAGTGGGTGGTTTGATGCTGAGTGCCTAGAGGTGACAAAGGAGAAGAATCGAGCCTACGCCAACACGTTAGTAGCAGCTAATCGTGTAACGCGTCAGATGCGGGAGAAATACCGGGAGGCAAGAGCTGCCGAAAAGAGGCGTTCTCGCGGAGGCGGAGAATCGCTTCACCAGGCACGACACGAGGAGCTTCTATAGAACGATCAACGGAATCAGGAACCGGACCGTGCCAGTACCGGCCATGTGCAATGACAGGGAGGGGAACCTGATTACCGATAAATCGCAGGTGGCCAGGCGTTGGAAGCAACATTTCGAAGTGGTGTTGAACGGCGAGGAAGGGAGGAGAGTCGGCGAGGGGAACAGGATAGAAATTGGGGAGGATGGACAAGCTGTGGACCCACCAACATTGGACGAGGTGAAGAATGCTTGCAAAGAGCTAAAAAACAACAAAGCCGCTGGAAAGGACGGTTTACCGGCCGAACTTTTCAAAGTTGGGAGCGAGCGGCTGTGTAGTGCAATTCACCAGATTATCCTAAGGGTATGGTCTGAGGAACAACTGCCTACGGACTGGTTGGAAGGACTCATATGCCCTATCTACAAGAAGGGACATAGACTCGAGTGTAGTAATTATCGAGGCATAACCCTCCTCAATTTCGCTTACAAAATTCTCTCCCGTATCTTGTTCCAGCGACTGAGGCCGTTGCAGGAAGCCTTTGTTGGAGAATACCAATGCGGTTTTCGAGTGGGGCGATCTACAACGGACCAGATGTTCACCTTGAGACAAATCCTCGACATTTTTCGAGAACAAAACCTGCAGACACATCATCTGTTTATAGACTTTCGAGCGGCGTACGATACAGTGAAACGCAACGAGCTGTGGCAAATAATGCTAGAACATGGTTTCCCAACTAAACTGATTAAACTGATACGTGCGACGCTCGACGGTTTCACATCATGCGTCAGGACAGCGGGCGAATTTTCGGACGCGTTTGTGACGTTAGATGGTCTGAAGCAAGGTGACGGGCTCTCGAACTTGCTGTTCAACATAGCTTTGGAAGGTGCAATACGAAGGGCAGATGTGCAGAGGAGCGGCACCATCATCACTAAGTCTCACATGCTTCTGGGCTTTGCGGACGACATTGATATAATTGGTGTTAACCGTAGAGCAGTTGAGGAGGCCTTTACGGCTCTCAAAAGGGAAGCTGCGAGAATCGGACTCACCATAAACACTGCCAAAACGAAGTACATGGTGGCTGGCAGAGAGCGTAGTAGTTCTACGGGTGTTGGTGCTGCGGTGGAGTTGGATGGGGATACTTTCGAAGTGGTCGACGAATTTATATATCTTGGTACTCTCGTGACATGTGACAACGAGGTGAGCCGCGAGGTGAAGAGGCGGATTGCGGCGGCGAATAGGTCTTATTACGGATTGCGTAGCCAGCTTAGGTCCCGTAGCCTACAGATCCGTACGAAATTTGCGCTCTAAAGGACTCTGATCCTCCCGGTGGCGCTCTACGGACATGAATCGTGGACGTGGAAGGAGGCCGATCGACGAGCGCTTGGGGTCTTCGAGAGTAGAATCCTGCGATCAATACTCGGAGGCAAACTAGAGAACGGGGTGTGGCGCAGGCGCATGAATCACGAGCTGTACGAAGTATACAAACACGCTGATATTGTCAAGCTGATGAAACACGGCAGGTTACAGTGGGCTGGCCATGTAGCACGGATGGCGGATGAGCGACCGGCAAAGATAATATTTAGTAGAGAACCGAATAGAGGCCGTCGACATCGGGGCAGTTCTCGCAAGCGCTGGGTGTGTGCTGTCGACGAGGATGCCAGAGCAGCGGGTGTAAGGGGAGACTGGAGAGTAGCAGCCCAAGACCGAGTTTTGTGGAGACGTATTCTGGATTCGGCATAGGATCTTAATGATCTGTCGCCATAAAAGTAAAGTAAAGTAAGTACTAACTCGCTAATGATGCCCACCACTGCTGATTCCATTGATTTTGAATCTGTAATTTCTGATTTTGCCAATCAAAAAGCACGGAAAGTAGGTATCTAAATGATTCTTATTTCAATTTTGCGGAAAGCGAAATAAATAAGTAGCAAAACCTAAATTTTTTGTTTGTCTCAATTCTCTTAATAAAATAAAAAACTGCCCAGTCATTTTCATTGGGGGCCCACCTAGGAGCTAGACACCTTTATTTTCATGAAATTGGTTGATATATTTTGATATTTATCGCTTATCTGTCAATTGACATCCTCCAACGATACGATAATGTAACGGCAATGGACTATGATATAGATGGAGGGATGCCCGAATATGGAACGGTGAATACTTTTTAATATTGAATATTGGGAATATTTCGCAATATATCAATAGTGTCTTACCCCTAGTGGCCCACATTTTTGTTACCGCACCAGGCCCATCAAACCATAGCTACGCCACTGTCTCTCTCAAATTCCCCATAACCTTGGTGGGATGAATGATTTCGTAAAAAAATTAGACTAACTTCATATTCCTCTTGTTTTAATTGATTGGTTTAGTTTTTCAAGAGAAATCAGCCCTAAACTGAGAGAACTAATCATTTTAGGTCAAAGGGTAAAATTTTAGACCGGAAAATAAAAGTATTTCAAGCTAAAATTCTAAATACATATAAGTTGTCTATACTTTGCAAATTTTGCATATTTAATAGAAAACAAGATATTTCACAACAAATTCTCTCTTGGTTTTTGTAGCAAAAAATTAATATTTTCTCTGAAGAGTATTTCAAAAAATGTGCCAATTTGATTATTCTTTTTTGATTGTCAGTTCTGACTTGGATGAAACTTTGCGCATATGTTCCTGTAGACTAAAGATGTCATTTTGTGCTATTAATAACTTTTTTTAAATCACTGCTAATTTTTGAAGTTTATGTAAAAATGTTGTTGACAATTACACCAGATTCGTTTTTTTATTTTTTGCACGGTTTCTTTCATACAAATTTTTACACCCCCTTATTGAACAGTTTTTAACCATAACACGTTTTTCGATCTTCGCTCTACCGTTCTTTTCCGATGAACTGGCTCTTTTATTCAACGCAAGTTTGTTTGAGAGCGATCAAAAGATGTCGTTCTTTCAAAGAACTGACTATTATGATTAGCTTACAAGCGTAATGCCTGTATCTATATTAGGGTGGCGAAAAATAATCGATTTTCCAGAGCCAAGTTTTTTCGGATCCTTTTGGGATCCCCAACAACCCTAAAGTTACCTGAAGTCGATTGGTCTTGCCTCCGCTTGGCGCATTGCATTTCAAATTTGTTTGAAAATTTATATGGGAAAACCTACTTTTTTGTATTTACCTTTCTACAGAGCTTCAAAATTTCAGAAATAAAAAAATGGTGTTTTGAAAGACAGAAATAAATACTACTAATTAGTGATCAACAGTAAACTTAATTTTTTTTATTAGCACTTAACTGAACTAAACTGTAATTTAATTTACTCTTTTTTTGTAGAAGACTGAACCACTGCGACCATTGAAAGAAGATCTATTGTGGTACGCTCCGCCTTAATCTAGGTGCATTCAATTTCGGCGCATAACTATTATTGAGTTGGTGTCCAATTATGATTTGCACGTGTATCCCAGTAAGGTATCACAGTTCGAATGAAGTGTAGTATCTGAGAAGGGCTTTCGTTCCATATTTCGGAAGTACTTAGGAATCCTTTGGGAATTCATTTGGGAACGATTAAAAATGAATCGGTTCTGGAGCGGTTTTGTGCTTTCGGCGCTTCAAAATCTCAGCCAACGGCAGATCTACCGATGAACATTTATAGCGAATTTCTTTATTCCACTGTGTTCGGACAAATCTGCCGAGGAATAAAGAAACGACATCGCAATTTACGACGCAAGTAAAAAGAGATGCCAGATAACTGTTTACGAACTAAGTGGCGGGTTGAAGCTGACAAATTTTACAGTGCGCTTCGGGCAGCACGCCAGGTTAATAGTGGATCAAAATTGGGCGACCAAAGAAGGGTTTTGACAGCAGTTAGGTTGCTTCCAGGTCAAAACGTGGAGTGCTGGGGGAATAGCGAAATTCTCTATTAGCAAGCAGAAAGTACTCAACCGCTGTTTGAGCATTGTTGACCTCAGCCAGGTTTTCACCCGTTCAATCGTGCATGTTGTACATGGTAGAGCAAGTGCAATTTTAATTGCTTTCTCAGTCGCAGGGAAGAAAGAATGGACTTCAGCAAACAGGTCTATAAGATCCAGCTTTTCCTATCGTCTTACGGTCTGCTCTCATGCTGCTACAATGTTGATACCAGACTTCCGCCTCTCCAACAAAATTGTCAACTTCGTAAAAAATTACGAAAGCTTCGGTTTTGCGCTTGAACTCTTCCAACGATATGCGTATTACGTTAGCAGAATGCAGCGAGGACAACGCGTAGGCAAGTGCATTAATTTCCCCGAACCGTGTTTTCAGTGAGTTTACAAGAGAATCAAGGTAAGGAATTGTCGCAGCTCGGTTCCAATACTCCAAGCTAGTTGATGCAGGCGGATCTGCCCGGTACTTTTACCGCTGAAATGTCCTTGGTGGATCAACTGAAAAGAACTGAAGATGAAGATGTCGTTCTGTGCTAGTAGAGTTATTGAAAACAAAATTTTGCACCAGTGTCAACAACTTAGAGGGGGGCGGGGGTTTCAACGTTCTTCCCTGTCTACGCCTATGTGCGGTACCCTAGTCTGTTTTCGGCTCGAACAAAATCTGCCGGCTGCCTAGTTACCAGTGAGAAAACAGCATACTTTGTGTTATCATAGAGCCTTAACCCTCACTGTCGCGGTATAACAGGGATGCGGTGTACGATTTTCAATTGAAACACAAATTGTCCTTCTTAGCACAAAATAAATAAATGATTGAAGATTCAATATTTGCTTGAATTAAATATTTGTATTTGTATTTATTTAATTATATCATCTGACCTTTTTGGTCTTAATGAATCTTTGGTCTCAATACAAATTAAATATGAAATTTTATTTTGATCTCTATATTCAAATGGTTAGAATTTGCTTGCACCGCATATTGTTTGTTTCATTCCCATTCAGTGTCCTCGATGAAGTCTTTAGTTATTTTCAGCCAAGAACGATAAAGCTGTTCCTTTTCTTCTTCGGAAAAGCCACAAAAATGCATTGTGAAATGATGTGAACAATTTTTGTTTTGTTTATCGCACAACACTCGAAAAACGCTTAAATGGTAATAGCTAAAAATGTGGTATTCAATTCAAATATGACATTCAACCCACCAATTGGTAGCGTGCAAAGGGTTTTAGAACGGTCAATTTCGTGTTCTAAAAAGTGACAAAAATAGATCGAAACGTTTCCAGTATACCAGTTATACCAGTTTAGATGTGGTATAGTACAAAATTCACAACACCAGTGCAGCAGTGAATTTGAGTTTGGCCAAAAAAATAGAACAAAACAACCACCGTTTAAGATGCCCTAAGTGACCAAATATCAATATTTTAGACTGGATTTTTGAACAACAATTCGAAAATCATATGAATATTTGTTAAAAATATTATTTAAAACGGTTTTTGGAACAAAAAGTAGGTAGGGAATAACTAATATAGCTTAAGTAGAATAGAAGTAGAATGAGTTAGTTTCTTCTTATGGTACGAATGCTCAAATAACCCCTACACTAACGTTAGAATTAAGTTAGGCTAAAAGGCGTCTTGAGCTGCCCGACAGATCAGACGTATTTTCGGTTGCTTGTGGACTGGTCTTTGACTGCCTATAGCTTCAAAGTTTGTGTTTTGTCAGTGTGTCTTTTAAAGATTACCTGGAAGTTAACTTACATCAGTCTTTCTCAAGACTACCTATTTCTTTCTTTCTCAATACTTGCAATTTGATATTATTCTTGAACTTTTTTCGTATCACCTGAAATGGCAGGACGATAAAAGAAACCACGCATCGCTACGGGGATGGCATCTCTTTCTGAAACTAGCTTATGCAGTGAAAATTTATATGATATTCTGCCTGAGCAAGAAGCCGGCGAAATTGAAATGTTCGAAAGTAAAACTATTCAAAGTGAAATTTCTGTAAAAAAGGAGAAAGCTCCACCTATTGTGGTAACTATTGCTTCTGAATTTAATATTTTTAAAAAAGAACTTTCTACGTTTCTCTCCGACGTCAAAGTTACTTTTCAAATTGGCCGAAGAGGCGAATGCCGTTTACTGGCCCAAACATTGAAAGATTGGAATCATCTTATTCAGTATTTAACTGAAAAAATGTATAAATTTTTTACATATGATACGAAGAGCGCCAAGCCGTTCAAGGTCGTATTGAAAGGTCTCACCAACGATCAAACCGTTGATGAGATCAAAATAACTTTGACAGAATTACTTGGTATAGCCCCTACCCAACTGATTAGCCCCAGAACTGGAATTTCCCTTGTAAATTATTTAATTCATTTTAACCGCGGTGAGGTTAATAACTTAAATTTTTTTGAAAAAACACATGCTTTATATAACGTGCGTGTAAAATGGGAATTATATCGAAAGTTTGGCGGAGGTGAAAAGCATATCACCCAATGCCGTGTTTGCCAACGTTATGGCCATGGTTCAAAGTTTTGTAACATGGACCAAAAATGCTTCATTTGTGGAGACTCTTCTCACAAAAAGGACACATGTCCTGTGAAAGAGAGTAAAAATTTTCGCTGTGCGAATTGTAACGGCAACCATATGTCGAATTTTTATCAATGCCCAGCCCGTTTAGCAATTGTTAAGGCAAGGCAAGGTAAACAAAATTCAATTTCTCAATTAAAACCAACTTCAAAACAAAATTCTCCAAGCGTACCAGTGACGCATAGTTTACCTACTCCTTTGCATACCCGTTTAACTTATGCACAGGTTACAAGTAGTTCGAACATTATACCGCCTAGTGTTGGTAGTTCGAAAATGACCGTTAATATGGGCAAGCAAAACACGCTAGAAAATAATTGTACACCTATTACTCCAGCTAATATTGCTGCCGAAAATATTTCTTCTAATGTCAACTGCCTGGGGCCTATTACGGCAGGTAAACTTTCTTTTTTGCAACAGGCAATGTTCGATCTTATGAACGCCATGTTGCAGGCAAAATCAATGTTTGAAGCCATTCAAATAGGCACACATTTTACTATTAAAATTGTTTCTAATTTAAAATTTAGCAATGATTTTAAATAAAACAATTAAAATATCAAATGCTCGCTCATTGAAGGCCAATGAGAATGAGCTTTTTAATTTCTTAACAGTAAATAATGTGCATATTGCAATTATTACTGAAACATTTTTGAAACCTAACAAAAAACTAAAATATGATCCCAATTACGTGGTTCATAGATATGATAGAATTCAGGGTTCCGGCGGTGGAGTTGCAATTGTTATTCATCGCCGAATCAAACATCGTGCTCTTCCCCATCTTGAGACGAAAGTTATTGAAACTTTGGGAAATGAAGTTCAAACTGAACTTGGGATTTTATTTATTGCCGCAGCATATTTACCATTTCAATGCACACGCGAGCTCAAAAATTATTTTAAAGGTGATTTACAAAAACTCACCAGAAATCGTTCGAAATTTTTCATAATCGGCGATTTTAACGCTAAACATCGTTCATGGAATAATTCTCAAAGTAATTCCAATGGCAAAATTTTATTCAATGATTGTTCTTCAGGATACTATTCTATTTTGTCTCCGAATAGTCCTACATGCTTTTCTTCTGTAAGAAACCCTTCAACAATTGATTTGGTGCTAACAGATCAAAGTCATGTATGTAGTGATTTGATCACACATGCTGACTTTGATTCTGACCATCTTCCAATAACTTTTTCTTTATCACATGAATCAGTTTTAAACCCTATGAGCTCTGTTTTTAATTATAACAAGGCTAATTGGGAAAGATACAAAACTCATATTGAGAGAAATTTCAATAATGAGCTTGATTTGCAAAACGAAGTGAATATTGATTCCGCTTTGGAAGCATTAAAATGTGCAATTGTTGATGCCAGCAATTATTCTGTTCCAAAGGCTCAAGTGAAATTTGATTCATCAATAATTGACGAAAATCTTCAACTTCTAATTCGTTTGAAAAATGTCCGCAGACGTCAATATCAACGTTCTCGCGACCCTGTTTTTAAAACTATTTATAAAGATTTACAGAAAGAGATTAAACATAGATTTACTCTTCTGAGAAATCAAAATTTTGAGACTAAAGTTGAAAAATTGAAACCATATTCAATACCTTTTTGGAAGCTGTCGAAGATTCTTAAGAAACCTTCAAAGCCTATTCCAGTTTTAAAAGATGGTGATCGTTTTCTTGTATCCAATGAACAAAAGGCTCAAAGACTTGCTCAACAGTTTGAGAGAGTTCATAACTCAAATTTGAATTTTGTGAGTCCAATAGAAAATGAAGTCACACGTCAATGTGATTTAATTTCTTCCCAGAATTTTTTACCTGTTGAAATAATTGAAACTAACTTGAATGAGGTTAAATCAATTATTAAAAATTTCAAAAATATGAAAGCTCCTGGTGACGATGGAATCTTTAATATACTAATCAAACATCTCCCTGAGAGCACAATGGAATTTTTAATGAAAATTTTCAATTGCTGCTTCAAAATTGCATATTTTCCCAAATTATGGAAAAATGCGAAAATTACTCCCATTTTAAAACCGGATAAGAACCCAGCTGAAGTTTCATGTTATCGACCAATCAGTTTGCTTTCTTCAATAAGTAAACTGTTTGAGAGAGTTATTCTTAACAGAATGATGTCACACATCAGCGAAAATTCAATTTTTGCAAATGAACAGTTTGGATTTCGCCATGGGCATTCCACAACTCATCAATTGCTCAGAGTTACTAATATGATACGAGCTAACAAATCTGAAGGTTATTCCACTGGAGCTGCTCTTTTAGACATAGAAGCTTTTTCTATTCGGCAGTGTTTGGCATAAAGGTTTGATTGCGAAATTGCAAACTTTTAATTTTCCAATTTTCCTAATCAAAATTTTAAGAAATTATCTTACTGATCGAACTCTGCAGGTTGTCTATCAGAATTCAAAATCGGATAGATTTCCTGTCAGAGCAGGTGTGCCTGAAGGTTCTGTCTTGGGCCCAGTCCTCTATAACATATTCACTTCAGATCTTCCTGATTTGCCTCCAGGATGCACAAAGTCATTGTTCTGCGATGACACAAGCATTTCCGTAAAAGGAAAAAGTCTTCGTGTCATATGCAGTCGATTGCAGAAAAGTTTAGATATTTTTTCTTCCTACTTGCAAAAGTGGAAAATCTCTCCCAATGCTTCTAAAACTCAAATGATAATTTTTCCGCATAAGCCTAGGGCTTCTTTCCTCAAGCCAAACAATAATCACGTTGTCAAGATGAATGGGGTTATTTTAAGTTGGTCTGACAAGGTTAAGTACTTGGGACCAATTTATGATAAAAAACTTATTTTCAAAGAGCACATTGAGAGTATACAAGCCAAGTGCATCAAATATACGAGATGTTTATATCATCTCATTAACAGGAATTCTAAACTTTGTTTAAAGAACAAACTTTTGATTTACAAACAAATTTTTAGACCAGCAATGCTTTATGCTGTACCGATCTGGTCAAGTTGCTGTTCAACAAGGAAGAAAACGCTCCAAAGGATTCAGAATAAAATTCTGAAAATGATTTTGAAGCGTCCTCCTTGGTTTGGTACACTCGAATTACATAGACTTACTGGTGTTGAACCATTAGAAGCTATGTCAAATAAAATTATTAACAATTTTCGACAAAAATCGTTGCAATCCTCAATTGCTACGATAAGCTCTCTTTATAGCCAATAAGTTAGCAATTAAGTTAGTTGTAAGTTTACTTCCCCTTTTCTGACAAGTAGGTTTAAATCCCTACGAATGATAAGTCCTAATTGCGAAAGCAAACAAATCCTAACAATTAAAATTACAAATTTCTAACAATGTTGAAAAGTCACAATTTGTGATTGGACACACATACTCATTATATACTAATATTTATCATAAATACTTAAGCTACTAACAAATCCCCCCTATAAAAAAAAAGTTGACATTTGTGCAGAATGTTAGTGATGTGGTTCAATGATTTATCATTTTTCTCTACATTTTTGAAATATCATCCTAGTTTTAGACTGTCGTTGTAACTTCTGAATACTTTTTATATCTCGTTTTTTATAGGTACCAATTTGGATGGTTAATGATAAAATGGTCAAGTACAATCCAAAACGGGCATTTTTGGAGCCTGAAATTAACTCTAGATTCTGTTTCGAAATCCAAGCTGGCGTCTCTCGGTTTCTGTAAATTATTCCGAAATTGCTAAATAAAATCAAATGTGAATATTTTGTGTGTATATTGTGTTATTTGGAGTGATAACTAAATTATAATATGTGAAATGAATTTGTGCTAAAGAGAGCGTGGGATATGAGAAATGATTCCTAATTATGAACTATTTAATCTCGAGCAGCACTGGTAAGGTTTAACTGGTTAATCTAGTTAATGTGAACCAAATCCATCATCAAAATAACTTCTTTAAAGTTTGGAAAAATCTTCTTATAAGTCCAAGTAGTCAGGAATGAACTACCAAATATGGATTAGACAGTTTGTAATAACTTCTCAAGTGTTTCGATAATATGTAATACTATACACGTTACTGTTGTTCTTACTTCTGCTTCATCATTTTGATATGATAAAATAAATGTTGTGAGTAGACATGTGTAACTCGGACCATCTAAAAAAGATACTAGACAACATAGAAAAAAAGTATCTTCATAAAAAAATATTATGGTTACCTCATTGGATGAAAATAAATTATTTTTCAATCTAGGCAAAAAACTTCAATATGTGTTGTGTACTAGATTTCACAAACATTATGAAACAGCACGGATTTTTGTAAAATTTAACCAAAAAAGTTCCAATGAACATTTTGTTGAGCGTAATACTAATAAAGTAATTGGTTATTTGCTCCATATGATATTCAATCGATATGAATTGTTAGATAGAATGCTCAACTATATTTTATCTTTTTACAAAAATTTAGGAACAGAGTAAATAACCAGTTGCATCAGAAATTGACCCAACCAACGTACTTTCCTACAGCCTTAACGGATTCCACAGGAAAAATTCTCACGACTGCAAATCGCAACCGGAGATAAATAACCGTTACATCACCAAATTTTATTAATATTCCGTGAAATTATCATAAACTTAGTTCTAACTTTTTTTTCACTCTTCACGTCAAGTTGAGTAATGCGCTGAATCATTGCATCCGATCAGTACCGTAACTTTCTTCTACCTGACCGTTGCACGGTTCTATCAAATTCGTGCATACATTAAAAACGGCTCCTTGTCAAGAGATACGGACGGAATCCCGGCCGTAACTATCTGTCTCCCAGGCGGCAGGGGTCATAAGGGATTAGGGGTCGGATGAGCAGATTCCAGAGCACACAAGCAATGACGCGGCAAAAACGCTTCGTCAGACTGCCGTCAGCCCCGCAAGGGAATCCTTCCTGGTGTGGCACTGTGAGATAGGGAAATTAATTAGTCGTCATCCTGGAACCGGATTGCCGGCTTGGGTGGTTTGTGATCCCGAATGTGTAAATATTTTTAACCTTCCTCGAGATGGTATGCTGAATGGGTAATGAGGCTTCGGGTAGCAGCAGCAGCGATGTGCTTCATTTATCAGAGATGTGTAATATTATTGTGCGGTGCGGTGTGCGCACGGTGCCGGATTAGTTTGGATCGGAAACAAGTTTTTCCGGGTTTTGGAAACAGTCTGCTCCGTGTGGCTGAATCCTGCCCGGTTAGTTTGTTCAAGGTTGGCAATGAACTATCGGATGTACCTTGGGAGGAATACAATAGAGCACAGGTTCGGAACAAAGCCGGAGCGGGAGAACGACAAACGAAAAAAAAACATTGGAATAAATTGAAAACCACTCTCAATACTTTTAATAGTAATGAGGGGTAGAGTTCGTTAAAAATTTCAACCTGAAATAGGGGCTGTCGGCGGTTGGTACTACGAGCATCCACAGGGGGAGAAATTAGTCCAAAAGCGACAACCTGAAATCGGAGAATAGCAAAACAGCGCACCTGGGAGATGAAGTACGGATTGTGGATGTATCTAAATGAGAGGGCTGAACAGTGCATGTGGACAGGAACAGCACCCGGTCATAAAATGTGTATCGTAGTGAAAAAATCTCGTTTTGGTTCCTGTTCTCGATTCCACTAGCAGGCAGGGTTCCCTCGCTTTTGCAACAGGCGCACACCTTTCAGTGCTGCTCGCAGACGTAGCTGCTGTGTTGTGTAAAATTTTCATCAAATTTACAACTGATTCGACTGGCTACGGCAATGTGCTTCATTTCCTCGTCAGGACCTGCCAACGGGCGAGGGAAACTCTACAGGAAAAGGTGCTCGCTGGTTTCTTCGTCCAGGTTGAGCGTCCCCACCGTTTTTTTTTCTTTCTCATCTCGCCAAACCGTAGCAGCATTCTCACCACAAGATTTGAAGGTCTACCGCGAGCGACGGTTACAAATTTGAAGACCGCTCCATCTGTCACAAAATTAATCACCCTCCCAGCGGCGGCGAGCGTCAGCAGCCGGTTCGCCAATCTTCGATTCTGTGTGAGAAGAATCCCTGCCGCGAGATGCTATCACACCCAATAAATAATACAACCGCCAGCCAAACCAGCAGCACCGTTCCAATCCAATCCCGTGCGCAAGAAATTGAATTTCGAAACCTGCAATTTTGCAATAAGACCTTAACATTAATCTTCGAAGGTATACCTGCTAAGCGGGCAATAAACGCGGCCGCGCACTGACCGCACAAACTAATCCAACAGTAAGGCACCCACATCCAGCACAGAAGCCCCTACAGCTAAACCGTCGCCCGTTATCAGCATTGTATTAAACATAATCAAACACTCGAGAGTTACCAAATCAAAGCTCGCACTCGGTGCGAGAAAAGCTCAGCGAAAATCGAAACAGGCGCTAACTGCGGTGCGATCAGGATCGAAACCCGGGAGCCATTTTATTCCACCCCCTGCTTCTATTTCGTCTTCTTTATTGTAAGTCGACTGGAGGTCCGATTCATAGATTCGCGAGCTAACTAGTTGAGGGTTATGCACAGTAAGGCATCGGTAACTTGAGTCCTTTTTAAATACAATTTTAGAAAATTTAGATTTCAAAGAGTGCAGTGCCTACAATAAACTCAGTGCGCTTGGTTAGGCACTAAGTCAATTCCAATCTGGCTGGCTGACTGGCAAACCGCTCGCCGTATCCCGAGGGCTTCTGGTTATAATACCATTGCGCTCTACGAGTGTCCCGATTTCCTTCGAATGATTAGTGCAATTGATTGGTATGTTTGTTTACAGACACCCCCGATTGCGGGCCGGCGGAGAGCGCGGGCACTGGGGCTCGGTAGGAAGGTTAGTGCATCGCAGGCTGTTGAATTCCGCGTACATACCACTCGGGCTGTAACCTCAATTTGGATGCTATTGCAACACTGCCGGCGAAGGGTTCGTGCTGGGTTACAATATCGACATCTGCAATTCGCAGTCAATTTGTCGGTTTTCTACTGATTTTGAAGAAGCGTTAGCTTGTATGAATGAGGTAATAGGTATCTAAAACATTTCAATTTTGAGTACTGAAAATCTGAAAAAAACCTGATAATACGCCATTTTACAAGATATAGTAAATGTGAACTCAAACCGAAAATATGATTGACCGAGTGTGCTATTGATTCTCAATGTAAATGCTGTAGCGGTTCACTCAGGGCTTATTATGAACTTCGTACAGTTTAATATGAGCTTCACGATGCACAGCCTAGCTGCAAGGAGTGTGTGGTCCCCAGACAGGTAGTAGCAGCGTAGTGAGCACTACGGACTTTGAAGATTCTATATTGTTGTACCAGAACTAATAAATAAAAAAAATCACCTTATGAGCGATTTACACACCGACCTCATATACCTAGAACTTGATAGAACTTTTGCCAATGTTTATGGTGTTTTTCTAAGAGATTAATCTATTTGCAAAATGCTCTCATAAAGATCTCCTAAAACCACTGTTCTTCATAGAAGAGAATTCAGTCTTGAAAAAGAAGTATCTAATACAAACAATCATCGCTCAGTTCATTCAAGCAAATCAGCGATTTTTTTGTAACTCCTATTAAGTCAAGTCATTTAAGTGTATTTTTGATCATTTTTCACAAGCAAAAATTGAATGCTCATTAACAGACATAAAATATAATTGGAAGGTATTTCAATACTCAGGAGTGGAAGAGAAACGGTTTTCACTCTCCTGTTTATACAAACCCGATCAGTCAAAAATATCAGGATTATAACAAATCTTGATATTTTGCTACGAACTTTTTTTTATCAACTTGTGTTCCAAACTTGGTCTCGTTAATAGTTGAAATATCAAAATTACTATCAAAACCACCTACTGATTATTACAAATTATAACAAGTTTTGTTAGGTATTTGGCAAAAAATGATCAGAATCAGTTGAAATGTAAAATATTTTGTCAATTGAATTACAAATTTTGTTATAAAAATGCTTTAAAAACACGCTTTTGAACATTCTAGTGTATGATAACAGAATTTGATATAATTCTGTACTTTTTATCATTCTGGCATATCAAGAATATTACAGGCTTTGTTATTTCTATCAAGTTCGGATATATTTGAGTTACCCGTTTGTTATAATCGTCTGATCGGGAAATGTTAAATTTCCCCATTTTGTTCATTGATGTTTCAAGATACTAATAAGTACACCGAATGTTTATTCATAACCATTTATTGTGCCTTGTTCAGAAATCGTTACATGTTGTACTCGATTTCAATTCATCCTCACGTGATTCGGTGATATTTTCAGATTCTAAAAATGAACGTAATTCGGATATATTCAGATTTGTTGGTCTATTATTATGCTTTGACATAAGCATTTTCGCCGAGAGGCGCTGTTTATTATCCTTCAGGAACGTTTTGAAGAATTTTACATAAACAAGCTCGACAAAATCTTTGTCCGATTCCATGACTTAATTCAAATAACAAACTAACAATATTATACTAAAACAACAATATTATACTGGTCCCAGCGTCACACCTGGTCGATGGCTCTTGCTGTAGATTTGCATCTTTCAGTCACACTATTCCTGTCTGGTGAAAAAATCACAGGAGGGTTGTGTGCTAAGCCACGACCGCAAGGTTGAAGTAGAATACTTTTAAAAGAAAGATAACTTGGCTGCTTGCGTGTCAGTCATTTCGAAATCGGATTTGTTTCGTATATACCGCTTGTTAAGCACAGTATCAACAAATCGTAATAAACATCACACTGCTGTGCATTTGCAGCAGCATCAAACTTCAGTTGCATGATATAACTGGAAAAATAGGTGTGGCTAAATTGTTTCCAGGTATACCATTCTACAACGTTCGAAAAATTTTATTTCCTATGGCGTAATACTCATGTACGAAAAATACATCTCATTCATTTCAGTTTATTTTCAGTTCCTACAGATTTTTTCAGTTTCGCAACACAGATATACAAAAACGATTTCTTGTGGACATTATTTCGAGCCGGACCGATAGAGCTCTCATTAAGGCAATTCATTAAGCTATAATATGTATTGTGTCGTTTTGTGCGGCTTGGAAGAAGAAAATGTTCCCGTCCCCGTGTCGCATGGAAGTAAATTGTTGCGTGTTTGATATTGCCGATGGTAGACATGAGTTTAAAGGTCGAAGTTCTGCTGTGATGCCTAACCATAACCGTCTTCTTCAAGGCGCTACATCCTTGTTAATGAAGTTTTGTGAATTTTCTAAAACAGACTCAGCATCGTGAGCAGAACGTACCGAAATTTTCTGTTTGAAATCGGATTTGTTTCGTTTATACCGCTTGTTATGCACAGTATCAACAAATCGTAATAAACATCACATTGTTGTGCATTTGCCAGCATCAAACCTCAGTTGCAGTTTATTAATAACCATTCACTATGCTCTTCCAAAAACATTTAGTAGCCTTGAAGAAGGCCGATTGCTGCGATTGCAATTTTCCTTCAATTATTGCATAAATGCTTCATGGTCACATATATTCGCTGCAACTGCTACGCTATTCGTAGCCATGCCACAGTTGTGGCCGCTATACGCTGCCATTGGTTTCCGCTGTCCCTGCATCAGCTGGTCCAGCTGCTATCGATGCTGAGATCCGCTGCAACTAGTGCGCTATCCATTGCTACTCCACAGCTGTGCTGTGGTCGCTATCCGCTAACGCTGATATCCACTGCTCTGCTGCTGCAAAGGGATGACTGCTGTTGTCGCTGTCTAGAACTTTTATGAGCGGCTTCGGCTAAAACAGGCTCTTATATAGGCCAAATAGCATATTTTCCATTGGAAGGTATATGATTCTGTCGACCGTGCTTGGGAAGCAATCATATAACGACCAATCAGAGGTCGAATTTTTCGTTTAGACAAGGCTTGACTATTTTCAATAGTACAATACTTTGAATAATAAAATTACAATTCTCTTCATTTGGGAAGAATCTTGGAAGATTTTCCAATCTATTGCTGCCAGAACGAAGGAAATCCATCAAATACTAACCGATTTATTAGCATTTGAAATTGGACATATTTTTCACTTTTTCCCGTTTTAGATTTTCATTTCACATCCCTATGTAGCCGAACTTCCTGAGAGAAGTATTCTACTTCAAAAGTAGTCGATCAATTTGTAGCAGCAGCTGGTCCCTCGAGCCTCCCCAAGGATGCCGCAGATGTAATTCATTCAACACGAATGTTGATGCACCAGTTTTTCGTCTTCCAATGATATTTCCAGAGGTGGAAGTTTATTAATAAAATTTATTGCTGTCAATACATGGTGAATTTACTATATGATCACTGAAACATTTTTTGGGTCACTGTTGCAAAGAGTCAGAACATATTCGAGATTGGTTTAAAGCTTCGCCATGATCTGCATAATTTTGAACTGGTTTCCCATGATGGTACGATGATTTTTGAACACACTGTCAAAATTGAAGGTTTGACTCGAACTTTGACTATCAACAGAAAGTACAAAGATTTACTATGGTTCGCCATGGAAATCTCCTACTTATCTGTACATCTACAGAATTCTAGCGCCATTTTATCATCTAATAGTCGAACTACATGTTGCTCGTCTGTAAACTAATAGCTGTTAAACGGGAGAGGAATGATTTTAAGGTTATCTTGCAAAAAAAAAATGTTCGACTTGAAAATAATTTATTTAACTCTTTAATTTTGTAGTAGTTTTTCCATTTTGAGCAGCTCCCGAATGCCATCATGAGTTGTGTGGGAACTGTTCTTGAGCACCTTCTCAAACAGGGGTCTCTTGGAACTTATGGGGAATTAAAGGTTGTTTTGTCGCAGTGGGAGAATTATAAGATTTACGCCCGATTTTAAAGAACAATCAACTGAAATTCCTTTAAGTACATACTGTTATTGCTATTGTATCTTGCGTCTGCTATACGTGTCTCCACCTCGCGGCTCACACATCATGCAAGTACTAAGATACAGAAATTCGTCGACTTCTTTATAAATACGTACATCTTTCACAATCTCAGTATCAAGACTCCACTAACTTCTACGCTCTCTACCAGATACCATGTACCTACTTTGTTTGGTAGTCCCCTTGCTTCAGACCGTCTAACATCGTGAACGGAATATCGAGCAGCTACGGAACCCCTAAAGTACTCAAGGCTACACGTATGCTCGGACTCCCGTAAGTTTGCTGTTACCAGGAGAGCTATTCAAGCACTTGTGATCAAAGCTAAAGCTAAAATAGAGCTGTTACGATCGCCAGATCGAAGTGAATTGTTTCCTCTTACAAATACCAATACAAATCAGAAGTACCTGTATATTAGAGTGGGACAAAAAATAAACTAATGCTTCCATGCACTTTTCGTGTTCCTTATGGGTCCTATACTGCCGTTCCAATCATAGTAGTCCCATGTTCTACACAAACCTTATGCACGCTGGGACAACTATGCTTGGAAGGACAGTATAAAAGCTGTGTAAATTTTATGATCGATCGGTTGAACTATATTTTTGCGCCTGATTTTTAAAGTTTCCATACAATTTTATAAAGGAAAATCCACTTTTTCATAACTTATTAAAAATATCCAGTTGGCTCCTAAAAATACATCGATACGTGATATTTGTAGGATATTTTCCTGAGAAAAACTCTTCTGAATACGGTAAGGCGCTACGATGCTTGTAGAGAAAGTTATTCACCCCAAACTCATTGAATGTCTGACGAACGGTTCACCATTTAATTTTTCCAGCAACACTGCTAAAATTTAACCGAGTTCGGAGGTTTTAATTTAAGTGTGTGTATCCCGCACTTCTATTATTGGCAATACCGCTATTGAGAAGTGGCATGCTTATTATTTTTTGTTTGATCCGTGCTTGTGTGTAAGGGGCCATCCACATTTTGACCCCCCCTCCCCCTCCGTGGACAACTGCCATATAAATTCTAAAAAAAATGTATGGACCGTGGACATTAACCAAACGCCCCCCCTCCCCCAAAAGCTGTCCACGTGGTATGTGGATGACCCCTAAAGAAATTTTATCCTTACTTTTGACACGCTATCGACTCTTCTATACCGAGTCTCTTTCCTCCTGCAAAATATCGCCAATTATAATTCCCTGGAGAAGTTTCGTCGTGCGTCTTTCTGGCCAGTTTTATTGATAAGAGGGACATATTTTTTGTTAAGAGGAAGTCACGCAAAGGTATTATAGTATTCAACGTAAAGGAAGGGTAAGCGGTGGGGAGCCTGAGGATAAACTCATGCTTTAGTCCTTTTCGACATCGGATGGCCTGATTCTACTAAGACTCGAACCCACGACCATCTGCTTGACAAAGCGGACTCTGTAACCTTGCGGCAACGCAGATCTCCATTACATGCCTTATATTTGAATCCAAGATAGATTCTTCTGGTTTTTGAAAAAAAGGGGAAAATGGCCCAATACCACCCGATATCGGTCTTTCCGGACCGAATAATGCTCGGATGCCAGAAATGGATTCCACATGCCATTTTGAAATCCAAGACGACTTTCGATGTCTGGAAAACACCTGAAAGTGTCCAAATTGGTCCGTATATTTCAGTTCTTGTTGAGATATAAGCACCCTTGCACAATCTGATAAAGTTGTATATAACGTAATAAGTACCAAAGTGGAGGCAATATACGTACCAAAATGGTTCGCGCAGTTCAAGATATACAACAATTACCTTTCACATTAAATCTGAGGTATGAACAACTCTGTTTGCTACTAAGTACAATATTTTATTGCTATAATTTAGGCATACATACAATTCCGTTTCACCCGTATTATGATTCTACTACGATGCTCTACGAACTAAAACGCAGCAGTGTGTAACATGTACTGCAAATAAATCTTGCATTATATACAACCTAAATTTTCCAAATAGTAAAAAAAATCATAAAATTGAGTAGAAACAATTTAATTTTTTTTTTTAATCAGAAGTACGCGTAACCATTTGCTTAGTACTTAGTCTTTGGTATGTATCAATTATTATTGATTGGATGCAGCATTCTCCTTTAATATATTTTACAAAGCTTTGATCAGCCTCGATCTCCCAACGTTCCGATCACTGCTTCTAGCGTCTAGTCTCAGCACCATTTCATGATGATGCGTATCAACGCATTTTATTTAGGACTGTCGAACGCCTTAAATCGTATGAACCTGTAAATCGTATATAATGTCACTCATTGTCTTCAATAATGACTCATATATATTTATAGACTCTGATGTCAATATGTAACTCAATATTTCCTCATATACGAAGGAATAATAACATGCGATCTGCATTGACCTTCTTTTCAACTGTTGAGCGATTGAGTAATTGCAATCAACAAACATTAAAAAATCTTTCTAGGCATTGCCCATCTTCTATCTATCTATCTTCACTTCTATTTATATAAAAGAGAAGTTTTGTATGTATGTATGTATGTATGTATGTTCCAGCATAACTCTCGAAGGCCTGGACCGATTTCAACCAAACTTGGCATACGTGTTCTTTGTACAAAGAAAATGGTCATAGAAATATTGGATAGGGGGAGGGGGAGGGGGTCAAAAGTAATAAATTTTCATACATAATGGAAATCTTTCATTGAAGTTTGATGATTTTCGGGTTTTTGGTCATATTTGGAGGCCGGAAGATGATGTCCAGAGACCGAGACATGATTTTCGATGCCATTTTCAATCCAAGAAGGCGACTTGCGGTTTCTGGAAAGCCATTTGAAACTGTGTAAACTCTCACAAACCCCCAATATTGGTATTTTCGGAGCAAAAATGACTCTGAAGAACCGGTTATCGGTGTCTGACGATACTTCGAAACTTGGGTTGCCGACTTCCGGTTTCTAGAAATCTGCGAATATTAATAATTCAGATAGTAGCGGAGATCGACCGGAATAATCAATACAGAGGGGGGTTGGCTTTCTCGGTCTTGAAGAATCAAAACGACTAAATTTTGTTCAACCTGACGTTTCGGCCTAAACCAAAGGTCGAAACGTCAGGTTGAACAAAATTTAGTCGTTTTGATTCTTCAAGACCGAGAAAGCCAACCCACCTCTGTAATTAATAATTCAATTATATACTAGGCAATATGGGTATTTTCGGAATCGGAATTACGTTGTCATATGTAAATCAGTCATATATTTCCAAATATTGGCCTTTTTTGAAACGTAGTGACGCCGAAAACCGGCTTTTATGCAAATGTTTCTAGAGAAGTGTTTCAAAATATCCAACCTGCTTTGATCCGTTTTTGAAACGATTACTTGACATATCCCTTGTATAATTTGATAACGGAGAGTCCAATGTTGCTGAAGCTCAACTATTACCGAATAAAAATTTGGTTAAGAGCATCGATCAAACAAGATAGGAGCTTCTAAAATCCAGCTATTTATATAAAAAAAAGTTTTGTATGTGTGTATGTATGTTCCAGCATAACTCTCGAATGACTGTACCGATTTCAACCAAACTCCTCTTTGTACAGAGGATGTGGTCAAAGAAATATTGGGAAGAGGAAGGAGCAACCCCCAAAGGAGGTGAGGTTTTTAATTGATCAGAAAATCAAGTTTTTTCATGCAGTATGGGAACTTTCTGAATGAATACGATAGTTTTTGGGCCATTAGTCATGTCTGGAGGCCGGAAATTGATTTCCAGAGACCGGAACATGATGTCGAAAAGAAAAAGGGGCAGCTACCATAGTGGGAAGGGGGTCTTAATTTATAAGAAAGTCAGGTCTTTTAGTGCCCTAAGGGAACTTTTTGAAAAGGTACGATAACTTGCATTCAGAAGTTGATGTCTAGGGACCCGGATATGATGTCCGATGTTTAGCAAAGATGGCGAGTTTTGGTTTCTGGGAAGCTGTATACAACTGTAGAAAACGTTTACAATCCTCCAAACATCGGTAATTCAGGGACCAGAATGACCTTTAAAAACCAGAAATAAAAGTCCAACGACATTCTTTAAATTAAATATGGGGACTATATGCTTTGCAATATGTATATTTTCGATATCAAGATGACGTCCAGAATCCAAATATTCATGTCCGGCGCAAATTTTTATATCGTACTTGGCGACTTACATTTTCTGGAAAGGTTACTAAAATAGAGAAGAAGGCTTGGACGTAATATTGAAACGTTGTTTTGAAATCAATTCCGCGATTTCTGCTTTCTGTCAAGCTGTGTAAAACTGAGTAAATTTGTTAGATAATGTCAATATTTCTAGAAAGAGAACTATGTTCAGAAAATGACAATGAGCGTCCAACGCTATTTTCAAATTCAAGAAGAAAAGTATTCAAATACTCCCTGATATTAGGTTCATAGGTCAGAGCTGACTCCCCAAAACTGACAATTGGTGTCCGAACGTTTGGTATAGTGAGGGTTATTTTTCTGCATTGGAAGTTATCAAAACTTGAGGAAAATGTGGAGATAGTTCCCTTAATTAATTCATGAAGACTAACGTTCAACTATAAGGATGATATTGATATTGTTTACACAAAAAGGTATACGTGAAGACATAGCAAGCAATAATATTATTATTATTTATTAATACTTGCATTCATCTGACATCAGGGTCTACATGAATATAACTTAAACTAGATAAACACGTTTGTGCGCAATAATCGTTGTCTAAAACTATTTGTATTCAGAGAAAAGTCAAATAAGGTGTATACATTGTTAAATAAAGAACACATTATCCGTAAAGGTTCATTCTGACCATATTCGGTGCGTCTAAGATCTAACTTGATAAAATCAAAACTTCTTAGATTATGCGGTGGAACATTCACTTTAGAATACGAGCTGAATCTGTACTTCCAGTTAGCAGTTTTTGTATGAGCAATACTCTTTCCAGTTTACGCCTTCTTTCCAACGTGTCCATTCCCAGAAGACGGCAACGATTTTTATAGGGAGGCAGTTTATTAGGATTACTAAATGGAAGAAACCTAAGTGCATAACGTACAAAACGTAACTGAACTGCTTCAATCCTTGATGTCCAGACATCAGCATACGGACTCCATACCACAGCAACATACTCCTACACAGATCTGACCAGCGAGTAGTAAAGCGCACGAAGACAATAAGGGTCTGTAAATTTTTTGGAGATCCTGATTATAAACCCTAGATTTCGATTAGCTTTAGGTATCACAGCGGAATAGTGCTCCCTAAAGAGAGCGTCGTATCAAGATGCACTCCAAGGTCTTTGATCACAGACACTCTCTCTACCTGTTCGCCACCAATGTTGTAGTTCCAGCTAATCATATTTTTTTCTACGAGTAAATGAGATTACAGAACATTTGTTCGTACTGATGATAACTATCATACATGAGCTTGGGCTATTGATTATGTAATTTTAGTTTCATTTGAGTTTATTGTAAGTTAATCGATACCGTCGAAGATGCTGATGAGGCAATCCATTTTCCAACGGAGCATGAGCATGATTGACCGCCCGCGGTTGCTACTCCGTTATTGCCAGATCAGCTGTAATTACACAGAGAACCAAAAGATGATGCTTGGGACCAACATGCATCCTCAATGTGTAAAAACTGTTGCCCCTAATCTTTATAATAGGCAATACCAGCGCCGGCCGCGTCCGAGTGCAGGTCAAAGAAGGAATTGGTATAGGAAAATGTTGACGTGATACTCGCTTATTGGAAGCCGAGAACACCTCTGCACTTCCACGAGAAATCACTGGGATGTTGGAAAAAGGGCAAGGTACACAGCAGGGTTCGTTTTGGTAAACGATGCGCTGGTTTCGAGTGTCGGGTTCTTTAGAACAAGTATCGCGCGAACAGGTTCATTATATCCGCCCCGGTATTCATAATGCGATTCGAACCTATCAAGTTTGACAATGTAACACCGCAACAATAAATCGTACGCAAGAGTACTGGACCTTTGATCAAATTGGAACAATTTCGAATGATATGATATCTCCTCGTAAGGTGATCCTCTTTACATCGAAATCAATTGCGCGTAGTTGACCTATCGACCTCATGAAGATATCGACGCGGAGTCTCTAGGCGTTCGGTCAACCGGACATTATCTTCCTAACAGATCAACCAACGACGTTTCTCGTTCACACTTTGTCTGCTCTAAAAAAACGATAGGATCCCGCGAAAAACACACCTGAAAAACAGACAATGTTGCGCGCTTATTACGGAAACTAATCATGACTATTTTTCTTGCCAAACGTCGCGATCCTCTTCGTACTACGCACGCGATGTAGCCAATCAGCTATTTGTCAATCCCGAATACTTTCGGAGAAACGAATGCACGTCGGCCGACGCGATTCTTTGGAAGGTAGGGTAACGGGGGTATTTTGGCCAGCTTTGGGAAGTGTTCGCACAGATCATTATAAACAAACACAATTTTTCAACATAAATACCTACTTTATTATACCATTGTTAAAAACTAAGTGTCTATTTTAATATACACCGTTCAACAATGCAATATATTTAAAAATATCCTAGAAATATCAAAATTTCTACGAAGTACTAAAAACATACTTTGGTCCACCAAATTTTTACTTTGGCCCACCTGTATATCTACAGACGTGTATGGAAATAGTTCGGACTAATAATATTTAAGATCATCATCGGTATTTTTAGAGCAAAAATAGTGGGTTTGAGGAGAACATCCTTCTGCTGTGAATTTTTTGTAAATTTTAGGCATCTAAAAAGGAAATGGTTTGGCTTATAGCGGTTTGACAGGCATTCTTATCTAATTTCATATCGTTAAATGTGATGAATTAAGAAGTAATTACCTGTAAATTGTCACAAGCTGCTTCTTTGTTTACGTGCAACGGCCGAACGGTGATCAAAGCGATGTCAGAACTTGGCATGGCCAAAATATATTTGCTTCAGAAAGAGGCAAACATATTTCGGCCATGCGTTTAACCACTTTTTCAATTTTTCCAACATGTTAGAGTATACAAACTGTTTCTATGACATTTTATTGATGTTACTACAACAACGAATTGTTTCAAAAGCATACATGTTTGTTACAATAGCTTCCGGACGTTGACTTGTATATTACCACTTCCTCTTGACTTTGGGTTGACTCAGCCATGACTTTGAATATGTATGAACTAATTCCAAAAAAACACTACCTAGAGCCAGTTTTTCGCCGAAAATTATAGTGTAGTATGATTCTTAGGTGTGTTATTCAATGTTGCATTCATAATTTTCTAATATTAATTGAGTTTATCAGATAAAATGCGTGAAATGTTACCGGTTGGGCCATGCATGTGGGCCAAAATACCCCCGTTACCCTATACATCGCGTTTTCGTTAATCGCGATATATATCGGCCGGACCAAATCTTCGGTTAAACAGTCACAGTGAGACATGAACAAGTATCTGGGTATACTAGTCGAAATCATTATATTCCGAAAACGTACATATAAGTAAAATTTTTCCGAGCCGAAAACGCGGTTTACATCGAAGCACTATGCAGGACCTCTCTATTTCCTCCTACCGACGCAGACACTCGGGGACACGACATTTCACACCGATTCTCTCTTAGTTGTCGATGCGAATGTTGCCTATTAAATAGAAAAATTGGCAAAGTTTCATGCATACAAAGCCATACAAATAATTTAAAGATGCAAATTTCCATATTGACCAATATATAGTCTTAAGTTTGTTAACAAAATGCCGACCTAGTCCTTGTTGGAACATAGTAAACAAAACCTAAACAGCCCAAAAGCTAGAAAAATCGAAAAAGTGAAACATAAGATTACATGTATTATCACTGCACCATACTCCCAACTTCCACAAACCACATCATTGCTCTCAAGGTGAGAACATGTTTGGCTGATAGAACCCTACATGAAGCCTGACCGTGCAAAACCGCGGTAGATGACGGATTCGAGGTATACTATGCGTTATGTTGGCTCATTACTAAGTTGAGTTATTCATTACCTTATAATGGATGTGATGCACTTGGAAAGATAGAAAAATGGCAAAGCTTGGTGCATCTAAAACATTAAGTGCAAACATCAGGTGTAGATGTACATAATATTCAAAAGTCTTAAAATTATTTACAAGACAAACCAATCATGATTATTCCAGGCTGACTAAACAATCATCGAAAGTCAAACTCAACAGTCACTTGAAAATCAATATCTGCTTAAAAACCTAAAAATCATGAAATGAAGCTTGACAAAATACCTACACAACTATGTCTAAGTTTCAGTTATTTGAATCGTAAAAATATAATAACAACATAGGATTCTAGGAAACTAGCTTTTTTTTATTGAATAGTTTTTCAATTTATTCAATTATTTCAGCCAAAGATATAAAAAATCTATTCAAGATCCGAAAACAAACCTCTCCTAGTTAAACAAAAATGAGGCCGCTCAGGTAAAACTCCGCCAAAATAGCACATTTTTTGTGTATCAACATAAACCATTTAATTTGCTCACAAAGTACTTTCTCCTTGTCCATCACCGCGATTCTATGTGCACGACGCCAGAATATAAACGCAAATTTGGTGCTTTAATACCAAACTAGTCATAATCAGGACATAGTATATAAATATACTAGCTGAACGTTCCCGGCGATGCTCGGGATCAAAAGTTTCAAAATTAGAAATCATTTTTTAAAATTCATTTCATTATTAGCACAACTCACTTCAAAAATATTTCGCATCTTATACGTCCATCGTCACTTTAAGTACTTTAACATTCTGAGAACGCACAGAACTTGAATACCCATATTGGATGTTTTAAAGAAACTGGAAGTCGCCGTTTCGGGTTTCAAAATGACATATGGAGTTCGGAAGTTTCGGAAGTTTCGGAAGTATTGAAATGGTTGGCCAAATACCACTTTAGATTATTTTCCTGAAACCAGAAGTCGTTATTTTGAAAAATGTTGTGTAGGGTCATCACAGTTCCCAATATACCACACTCGGGTGCTAACCGGATATTCGTCAATCGTTCACAGTGAAACCTCTTTTTATGTAACTTTCAGAAGAAAGAAATCAAAGTAAGAAAAATTTAGCGTGACCATTCATGCTTAGTACTCCTCTATAATCATATCTAAAGAGATAACATTTGAATTTTTTTTAACGAAAATATTTGTTGGTGTCCAAGAAGAAGTTGACGTTTTAATCCACATAACTACGTAGAAATTTAAAAAAAAGATTAAACCTATGGAATGGGGCCTTTCCTCCAGCCAAATGTCTCAAAATCTAGTTTTAGAAAAAGTAAAAGAGTATTTCGAATCCCGTAATGTGATACTATTCACAAAACTACAAAAACATCAGAAATGTATTTTTTTTTCTGCTCGACTCGCACCAAATAAAACATAAATTCTTCTGCAAGAAAATATTTGCAGATGTTGGAGGAACAACGAACATTTTATTTAAAAAAAATTATTTACAGGCGAACTAAGCTCATGCTCAAAAAGTCAAAATTTTGCATGTATTATATGTTTAATATATATAAATTCCAAAAAGAGTAATTTAATGTGTTTTTCTGTATGCAGAAAATCATCTTCAAAGATACGTAGTTTTTAAAGTAATATCTTAACTTTTAGCAATAAGATACCTATTATTTTTCCTCAAATATTTTTCCTGAACATTTACAAACATTTCAATGAAGAACAGTTACATGTTATAGCTTTGAATTTCGATTTAGAGGCAAATTGAGTTCAAATATTCATGAATTTGCTTGTTCAACGAAGTGTTGTGAATAATATCTCAATTTTCAGTAATCAAAAATCTGTTATTTTTATTCAAAAGTCTTTCCTGAACATAAACAAACATTTAAATGGAAAAAAATTATGGATTATAGCTTTGAATTTGGATTTAAAGACAAATTGAGCCAAAATATTCATGATATTGCATGTTTTACTTAGTTTTTCGAATAATATCTCTATTTTCGGTTATCAAATAACTATTATTTCTTCTCGAATGTCATTTCTGAATATCAACGAACATTTTATTGAAAAAAATCACGTGTCATCGCTTTGAATTCTGATTTAGAGACAAATTGGACCTAAAAAATTATGGTTCTGCATTTTTCATGTGGTTTTGTGGAAAATATTTAAATTTCAAATAATCTGATACCTATTATTTTTTCCTAAAATATGTTTCCTTAACACAATGAACATTTTATTATAGTAAAAATCACAGATTACTGCTTCGATTGATTTAGATGCAAATGCAGCATAAAAGTCATGATTTCGCATGTTTCACGTAGTTTTGTGAAGAATATCTCGAATTTGATTGCCAAACAGATACCTGTTATTTTTTCTCAAATGTCTTTCTTAAACATCAACGAACATTTTAATGAAAAACAGACTCACATGTCATCGCTTTGAATTTTGAGTTGGAGACGAATCAAATATAAAAAGTTATAATTTTGCATGTTTACGTAGTTTTGTGAATAAAATCTCAAGTTTTAGTGATCAGATACTAATTATTTTTCCTCACATGTCTTTCCTGAACATTAAAAAACATTTTCGTGAAATAAAATCATATGTCAACGCTTTGTATTTTGATTGAGAGGCAAATTTAGCACAGAAAGTCATAATTTTGCATGTTTTACGTAGTTTCGTGAATAATATCTCAAGTTTTAGTAATTAGATACCTGTTATTTTTTCTCAAATGTTTTTCTTAAACATCAACAAACATTTTAATGAAAAAAGAACCACATGTCATCGCTTTGAATTTTGATTTGAAGACGAATTAAGCAAAAAAAGTCATAATTTTGCATGTTTCACGTAGTTTTGTGAATAATATCTCAAGTTTTAGTAATCAGATACTAGGGCCGTTACAAATTTTGTTTTCATTTTATGTCCCCCCCCCCCCCCTTCAAAAATCTTGAATATTGGAAGGGGAAGCAAAAAAACTCAAACCGTTTTGTTCATTTCATTGGTTTTCCGACAGCATAAATGCTTAATTTAGCAACAAACAAGTCAGGTGACAGCGAGAGTGTCGTCGAAAGGCAAGCGAAATGAATAATAATAATAATAAAGTGTTATTTTTCAACGTAATTTTGAGTGCAAGTTACAAACGTCATAACTTGCACACAAACTTTGTTCAAAGATATTTCTTTTTTTTTTCGTCTCGGTGTTATTTATTTTTTGCCACCCCCTCTGCTAACTTTGATAACCTTGGACATAAAAAGAATTCGAAATTTGTATCAGCCTAATTATTTTTTCTCAAATGTTTTTTTTCTTAAACATCAACGAACATTTTAATGAAAAACAGATTCACATGTCATCGCTTTGAATTTTGAGTTGGAGACGAATCAAATATAAAAAGTTATAATTTTGCATGTTTACGTAGTTTTGTGAATAAAATCTCATGTTTTAGTGATCAGATACTTATTATTTTTCCTCACATGTCTTTCCTGAACATTAAAAAACATTTTCGTGAAATAAAATCATATGTCAACGCTTTGTATTTTGATTAAGAGGCAAATTTAGCACAGAAAGTCATAATTTTGCATATTTTACGTAGTTTCGTGAATAATATCTCAAGTTTTAGTAATTAGATATCTGTTATTTTTTCTCAAATGTTTTTCTTAAACATCAACGAACATTTTAATGAAAAAAGAATCACATGTCATCGCTTTGAGTTTTGATTTGGAGACGAATTAAGCAAAAAAAGTCATAATTTTGCATGTTTCACGTAGTTTTGTGAATAATATCTCAAGTTTTAGTAATCAGATACTAATTATTTCTCCTCGAATGTCCTCCCTGAGCATTAACAAATATTTTAGTGAAAAAAGAATCCTATGTTATCGCTTTGAATTTTGATTTAGAGGCAAATTTAGCACAGAAAGTCATAATTTTGCATGTTTTACGTAGTTTTGTGAATAATATCTCAAATTTTAGTAATCAAATACTAATTATTTTTCTCCAAATGTCTTTCCTGAACATCAGTGAATATTTTCCGGTTAAAAAAGCTTTATGTCACTGCCTATTTTTCTGATTTAGAGCGATTTTAAATGATGATGATTACTGTACACCACAGAGACGGAGGGAATAATATCAATAAGATCAAGCGTTACGGAATTCCATTTTTATATAGTAGATAAAACATCTGCTCAAAAGCTCGAAAAATCAAAAAAGCACAACTCCACAACACAACATTTCGACTTCGCCTGTTTCGTAAACTTAACAAACTTTGAGCAACATATTAGGCATCCTACCAACAACTCAACTACCGCAGGCGATCAACACAGAGACCCATAATAATCGCCTGGTATTTATATTTATAACATCAAGTTGTACGTAAAAAACCAGCTCTCCAATAATGTTTACACAAAATATCACCAACATCACCACCGATACTTATCTTCAAATTACCGCTTTTGCTTTGAACCGTGGTATCGATTCGCACTGCGTCGCACGGACTAACTTAAGGAGGATTAAACACCGGTAGGATCGTTACTACACACCAACATTTCACTAACACGACAATTTGCCGACTTACAACCGACTTCCACCGTTGCTGTTCGAGCTATTTGCACTATGCACCCTGGCAACGACAGTTCATGGTCCCGTAAACAGTTTCATTACCATTTTATGGCACCAACACAAGACAACATTAACACCAAACTTGAACCAAAATTCCATATATTTTTGCCTTTTTTGCACAAACACTAATGCCTCTTCACTCAAAATTGGATAACTCAAAGAGGGGGAATTGAAAAATTGTTCCGATACGATAGACTTGACACCAAAAGCATAACACCAAAAGCAAACATTCTGACGAACAGACCATCATCCCGAAGCAAGCAGCGGTATTTAGTTTCAAGCACATATCACAACTACTACTTTAGCTGCTGTATGTTACTCCCTTCATTTGCTGGGGCTGGGACTACGCGTCATGGCTACCACTTCTAAAAGACTATATTCACTCAAAACTCTCACATTTCTGCATTTATTTTAAAAACAGCTTAACACAAGATGCTGCAATATATTAGTTTTGATCACTTGCAGCCAATTTTTAATAATTCTCTTTAATTGACACACTCAAAACACTGTTAAAATATCCGCCCACAAAGAGCATAAAACATTGATCAAAAAATTCAAGAAACAATCGAGGCAATCCATTTTCCAACAAAATTTTTAAACTCACTCGACCCAGCTGGAATGCCTCCGCACCGATTGTTAATCAACAAAGAATCTTCAATCATATTGCAAAGGAATATCGACCCCCCGAAACTTTGCAACGAAACAAGGCAATATGTTAGAAAGATGCTCAAAAATATAATTGGGGAAACAGAAAAGGGCGAAGGTGGAACCGTTTTTACACCAAGGATAACACAGCTACCATTCTATTATATATTTCCTGTAAGAATTGCATTCTCTATTACTTTAAATAAGTCAGAGGGACGATCCATTAAACAATGTGAAGTAGAATTAAAATCACCGTGTTTTTCCCGCGGTCCATTACATGTCGCTTGCTTGAGGGTTTGCTCACCTGCAAATTCATTCACTTCAGCTCCAGATGGAGGAACTAAAAAGGTGGTATATGAGCAAGATTATAACTAAAATAGAAATATTATTTGAAATGATGTGTTGGAAAATATATATGGAAATATATAAAATTATAGAAAAACCAGAAATTTTTACACGAGCAAGGCCGGGTACATTCAGCTAGTGTTTTTATAAAACCCGACTGTATGTGCTATTTTTTGATGATTTTTCTTTTCGTTAAAACTGCTTCCATATTTAATATCCAATTCTTTAAATCTTTCTGGAACTACTCAATGATTTCATGTTTCATAATAGATCATGTTAGCTGTCACGAAAAGTAAATGGTATGGCAATTCTCTACAACTGCTATAGGAGTTGTTAAGGCATATCAATGTCAACGTGGATCACACAAATTAGAAATCCTACAATTTTGCACTGCAATTAAGCTTAGTACTGTAGACAACTCTTCTGTGATGAAACCTGTTTTTTCCTGTGCATTTATAAGAGGAACAATATGCAGTCATATATCGCAAACTGTACGACCCATATATGATGAATAATAACTTGAACTGGTTATAACATGAACTTTATACAATTTTAATTAAAACTGGAAGTTTATACGATTTTGTATTGTATTGCACAGAAGCCAAAAATCGACCTCGGACATCAGTTTGAATTCTAAGATGGCGACTTCCGGATTAAAAAAAAACAGTTCAAAATTACCGATTTCCATCTGATTTGGGGTTTTAGGAACCAAAACGATACACCGAAGTAAAACAACGACCACATACACCGTTTTCAATTCTAATACGGCTACTTCCGGTGTCAAATACCATCCAATATGGATATATTTCCGAAACCAGAATGACGCCCAGAGGCCAGAAATTGACTTTGCATGCCATTTAACAATCCAATATGACGTCTTCAGGTTTGTCCAAAATAACCAAAAGTGGCAAAATACCACCCAATAAAGGTATTTCCGTAATCGTGATAATGCACAGAAGCCAACAATTTACCTCAGACACCATTTTGAGTTCTACGATGGTGAATTCCGGTTTCTGCGAAACAGCTCAAAATGACTGAGTACCACCCAATATGAATATTTCCGAAATGAGACAATACTCAAATACGACACAATATGGGCAGCGTGATGCACGGAAATCAAACGGCGAGGATGTTATCATTCCGTTAAAACCAATTATTTCAAACGATTTGTCTTTTGAGTTTGAACGTAACCAATAACATACATTTGTTAGCTATAACCAAATCGCTAAGTTAATCTCTGGATGCTATAGATTCAATTAAAAATGTTCGAAATTATTAAACTAAAGATAAAATAAAGATACCATAACAGTGTGCGTCTTTTGAGGCTCTCAACAAGATCTACCAGACCATATGCCATCGAACGAAACAAGTACCATGGAACGGGGTGAAATTGATCAATTTCTATAACAATTTCCAGTTAACTAGCTTCTTGTACATTTTTCCCGAAATAGTATAATTCTGAAACTAATACAGTGCTTTTTCGATTTTATCACGGTCAAAAAAAATTTAACCGTGAATTTGGCGAAACCGTGAATTTAGCGAAATGATAAAAATTTAATTTTTTGTGTTGGATTCAATTGAAATTTATTATATTTTGAGTAAAATGATGCACTTTCATGGTTGACGGGGATATAAGTTCAAGATAAAAATGAATAAACAAGAAAAGGTTAGTTAATGATATTTTCTTCTATTGCATTTTCGCGGACTTTCTCCCGGCTATTATACATGCAATATCACGATGATATGTACTCCCCATTCTTTAGCGTCGCTAGCAGAGTCTAATGCTTGTTTATGTAAAATTGTGGAACCGCTAGATTTTATAGTTTTTAAATCCACGCTCCATGAGGTCCAAACTTTAGGGCTATTTGAGTTGTTAACAGATCTTTTTTCTCGACTGCTATAATAATACATAATTTTTGCTTCAAAGTCAATGAAATACGTATATCACGGTTCATTTTTCTCAAAATTATGACACAAATTATTTGTAACAGATATGACACTTGGTTGCCTCAGAAAATTGATCAAATAAATTGAGTTCATAAAACTATACACATGCAAGGACACAAGGCACAAGTGAAAATGATGTTTCAAATGCATTTTCTACAACTGAAAGTACATTATTCTTGACTTGGACACGTGTCACTTGAGATCCTATTGTGGTCATTCACCTCGGTCCAGCAACTCCTATCCCAACCTCCACGTGGTGCCGACCGGGATACGAGTAACCTTAGCGGAGATCAGGTAACCAACCCCGGTGGAAACTTTGGTCGTATGCTGACTGGGAAGGGGTAACGTACGCGGCTGTTTCCTCATGTTAGGGGCGGCGTACAACAGCGTCTGATCCGGAGCGGGCGGCTGAATCATGAAACGCGGTGACTCGCCAGCTATATCAAAGACAGCAGCCCTGTCGCGAGACTAGGTATCGCAGCCCTTGTAAGGCAGCATACTGAATATTAAATACTACGAACAATCCTGATAGAAATACGGAACGGAATAATCGGCATGGACCTAGGCGAACGAAAAAGGACAACGATTATAGGAAGTTCGGTACTTGGAATGTAAGGACTCTACTCGAACCGGCACGCGCATGTATCCTGGCTAGAAAGCTGCGGAAGGTGAATGTGGAGGTTGCAGCTATCCAAGAGGTGCGGTGGCCGAAATCGGGAGAACGCGAATTCCGAGCAGTAGATCCTATTGCGGACACTCCATTTAAGTACCGCACCTACTATATCGGCGGCGTGAAAGCAGAAAGAGGAGTCGGTTTCGTGATAATTGGAAAACAGATGAAGCGTGTCATTAGATGGAGGCCGATCAGTGACCGTATATGCGTGTTGAGAATTAAGGGCAAATTCTTCAACTACAGCCTAATAAATATGTACGCACCGACCAACGAGAAACCCGATGACGGAAAGGAGGAGTTCTATGAGCTCCTGGAAAAGACATACAATGAGTGCCCAGGACACGATATAAAGATTGTCATCGGAGATGCAAATGCACAGGTCGGGCAGGAAGACTTCTTCCGCCCCGTAACTGGTAGGGAAAGCTTCCACTCTACTACGAACGACAATGGCCTGAGGCTTGTTAATTTCGCTGCAGCTAGGGGGATGGCTAACTGTAGCACTTATTTTGAAGGCCGGAACATACGTAAGCACACTTGGATGCACCCAAATGGAGAGCTTTGCTCTCAAATTGGACGGCACTTTTCAGACGTTACAGACGTGAGGTCGTTCAGAGGACCGAACGTTGACTCGGATCACTATCTCGTAGTAGCCTAAATCCGCGCCCGGCTGTCCAACGTGCTGAAATCCAAGGCAACGAGGAGGATGCAGTTGAACATCCAGCGGCTATCAACTGGAGGAGTGGCTGCAGAGTACTCGCAGAAAGTTGATGAACGGATTGAGGAAAGAGCTCGAAGGGAACCTGAATGAACAGTGGAGGCACATCCACAGTTCGATCAGCACTACAGCGCGAGTAGTGTTGGGTACAACTGCGGCAGCTGCGCCCAATGAGTGGTTTGACGCTGAGTGCCAGCGAGTGACGGAAGAGAAGAACCGCGCCAGGGGTCACATGTTGGCAACAGCTGTGACTCGGTAGAGCATGAGTGGAAATCGAGATGCAAGAGCCGCTGAAAAGAGACTCCATCGCCGGAAGAAACGACAGCACTGGGAGCGTATTCTCGCGGAGGCGGAAGTTTGCTTCTCCAGGCACGATGCGAGGAGCTTCTACAAGAAGGTCAACGGAATCAGGAATCGAAACGAGTCAGCCCCTGTCATGTGCAACGATAGGGAGGGGAACCGATAAAACAGAGGTGGCCAGGCGTTGGAAGGAACACTGCAGTGTGCTGTTGAACGGTGAGGGAAACAGTGGAGTCGAAAGGAGCAGGATGACTATTGAGGATGATGGTCAAGCTGTGGATCCACCTTCCATGGACGAGGTGGAGAAAGCAGTGAAAGAGCTGAGAAACTGCAAGCTAGCTGGGAAGGACGGCATTCCCGCCGAACTCTTCAAAGTCGGGAGCGAACAGCTGTATCGTGCCATCCATCGGATCATGCTGAAAGTGTGGTCTGATGAAGAATTGCCCTCGGACTGGTTGGAGGGTCTCATATGCCCGATCTACAAAAAACGTCATCGCCTGGACTGTAGCAATTATCGGGGCATAACTCTTCTCAATACCGTGTACAAATTCTCTCCCGCATCCTGTTCCACATACTGAGGCCGTTGCAGGAGACCTTTGTTGGCGAGTACCAATGCGGTTTTCGAGGGGGACGCTCCACGACGGACCAAATGTTTACCTTGCGACAAATCCTCGATAAATTTCGGGAATTCAACTTGCGGACGCACCATCTGTTCATAGACTTCAGGGCAGCGTACGATTTAGTCAAGAGAAATGAGTTATGGCAGATTATGATCGAACATGGCTTTCCAACAAACAACACCCTAATCAGGGTGATACGTGCCACCCTTGAAGGTTCTACATCAAGCATCAGGATAGCCGGTGAGATATCGGACTCGTTCGTGACGTTGGTTGGTTTGAAGCAGGGTGACGGACTGTCGAACTTATTGTTCAACATCGCATTGGAAGGTGCTATACGAAGGGCTGGTGTGCAGAGAAGCGGCACCATCATTACGAAGTCGCACATGCTTCTCGGTTTTGCGGACGATATCGACATTATTGGTGGCTCTCAGGAGGAAAGCTGCGAGATTAGGGCTTGTCATAAACTCTGCCAAAACGAAATACATGGTGGCTGGTAGAGTGCGTGGTAGTCCGTCAGAGGTTGGCACTGCGGTGCTGCTAGATGGGGAAACATTTGAAGTAGTCGACGAATTTATTTACCTGGGAACATTAGTGATATGTGACAACGAGGTTAGCCGTGAGATAAAGAGGCGGATAGCAGCCGCAAACAGGGCCTTTTACGGACTATGTAACCAGCTACGGTCCCGCAGTCTGCAAATCCGTACTAAAATTGCACTCTATAAAACACTGATTCTTCCGGTGGCTTTCTACGGCCATGAATCATGGACGCTGAAAGAGGCTGATCGGCGAGCTCTTAGTGTTTTTGAGCGTAGGATTTTGCGTTCAATCCTTGGCGGCAAACTAGAAAATGGTGTTTCGCGCAGACGCATGAACCATGAAGTGTACCAGGCATACAAATCGGCGGATATAGTCAAGCGGATAAAACACGGCAGGCTTCAGTGGGCTGGGCATGTAGCGAGAATGCCGGATGAGCGTCAAGCAAAGGCTATATTTAGCAGGAATCCCGATAGAGGTCGTCGACTTCGGGGTAGACCCCGCACTCGTTGGATGTGTGCTGTCGACGAGGAAGCACGCGAAATAGGTGTTAGGGGCGACTGGAGGATGGCAGCCCAAGACCGAGTGACATGGCGACGTATTCTGGATTCGGCACTGGATTGATAATCGGTCTGTCGCCTTAAAAGTAAAGTAAGTAATAGTAAGTAAGTAACTATGAGGTAAATTGGGGTGAAATTGATCACCATTGAAATCCATACATTCTTTTGGCAATGTGCTTTTTTTTCGATATGCTGAAGATAAATGATGATTTCTGTACTGAAAAATATCATTTACAGCTAGTTTGGAAACAAAAAAAACGATATTGCAGGTTAAAATTTTTTTATTTTGGTTCACGAGCTGCTTGTTGCTAAATTTGCTCTTATTTGATCGTCGTTAGACCGATTTCAATTTGGTTTGATGCAAAAGCTCAAAAATAATATATGCTAGTTTTAAGTTAGACTTAATTTCAGCTCGTTGTCGGCAGCGAGGATAAAAAATTTGCTTAAAGATTTTAAATCATCAGATATAATTGGCGCCGTTAAACATTAAATTGTATTTGTGCCGTGTCAAATGAACGATAGGTGAAAAAAAAACAGTTTCAGCAAATGATAATCAGAGTAGTAAGGGGCATTGGTCGTTCGACACATACGAGCGAAATGAACTGACAACATTGCATAGATTAGCAGTATAATAACGTTACACATGTAAACACAAAAGATTTCGTTTGAAGGGTGCGAAGTTATTAGGTGAGTTGAGTTTGAGTTGTTTTGATTTAATTTTCTTAGTTTTAGGAGACTCAAAAATATAAATTTAAAATTAAGGTGAACAAAATTTGAAAAACTCTGGTAATACCTTTTGAAGACTAATTGTTCATGTAACATTTGGCAAGAAAACCAAATTGTGCGTAAGTTTTTCTTTGCAACAGTTCTGTCGTGAAAACAATTCGGTGCGTATTTTCGTCCCTCACTACATACTCTACATATTATGTTTTTTATTTCAAACATGGCGAGACATTCTATCCAAAGCAGGTCCCACCGAAATACCTAATTGCGTAACCTCCGGACCGCCCGCACATTGCACGGATTTCGCAACGACTGAATTCATCTGTTACAGCGAACTCACCCCCAAATATCATAACCTAATTTTTCCCTCGGCATTAGTACCGAACATACGCAGCAGCCTCAGCATATTTCGTCGCTTGGCATTCGAACCCGTCAATCATGTCAATGCTGTCGTTAGTGATTTCACTCTAACCGTTCCAATTCCATTGGTCCAGGCGTCGGTCCAGCACGAATGCCGCCGCTCCGCCTTGCGTTACTTTCGCGCGTGGATCGGAAATTTCGGTTCTGCAGTCCGGTGCGGCGCGTTACCGAACGTCCGTCGCGCGGCGTTGCCCTGCTGAATTCTACCGCACAAAGCGCGCGCGGCTCGCAAAGGATTTGCCCTTTGATGACGGTTGTCGTCTCCGTGCGCTGAAGACGACGAACGACGACGACCGGAGGCGAGCCTCGTTTGAGCTGCGCTACCTCCAACAGTGTAGAATGCTTTGCGAAGCTACACGAGTGACGGCATGGCATATCAGCCTGGACTTATGTAACCTTTCCGTTCGATGGAATTGCTCCAGCCAAGTGTCCGGGCTTTCGCGTTGCGAACCAGCCGATCTATCGATCCATCAAAGCGTGGTGCACACAGTCCCTCTTGTCCAAGGCAGCAAGTCTGTTGGCGGGTCCGGAGGATGCTGATTGAAATTGACATCGAAGAATTTGTTTGCAAGTATGTCGTTTTTTTGCTCATTGGGTGGTTTTAACGTTGTAAACTTGTAACACGGCACTGTTCGTCTTACGGTGAGTGGCTAGCAGGCCAAATGAGTCAATAATGTCGTTTTAGGACTCCTCGGGAGGTGGTAGCATACCCCGTCTCTTCCTTCATGTGTTTTACCTTCCCAGTCGAGTGTGAAACTGGTGGTAGAGAGGGCGAAGGGGAAAGTGAACTTGTTTCTTGAAGTTGTGATGCTATTTCGATGTCTACAGAGTGCGCAGCAAAAGAAGGTGACAAGAAGTTTTAATGGGCACGCTGACAGTTTGTGTTGTTTATGATTTACTAATTTGTCTGCGCCGGGGGAGAGTAGATGACATTTCGGAGTGACAACATTAATCAATTTCATACATACACACAAACACGCGGGTGCCTTTTAAATCATTGTTGGGTAAGCTTTTAGCCTCATACTCTTGACGGAATAGAAGCAGGTTCGACCTTTCAACGAGATGGAGGCAATTATGATGTACTTCCCGGTTACCAAACGTGGGATCCGTAATTCGTTCGATAACGGAATGGGAACATATGACATTGAGGGTTTTAGTTAATAAAATGTTCAAACCAATCTTTAGAAGAAAAAAAAATAAACACGTAGGTTTGATTGTGTAAGCTCATAAAAATTACTGTTCAGAACACGTCCGAGGTATTTTTTGTCGAGTGCAGCATGCGCGCTAGTGATGCAACTGATCTGCTCACGCAGAGCAGAAATGCATTGCCTGATCTGCAATCTCCATGGACGGACGACTCAAGCGGGCAGGGAATGGCCCGTGAAATAAGTCACCTACGGACGGCTCTCACGCGTTGACCACCCCCGACTTGGCCATTCCCTGGCGGTCTGTTTGATACTCTAGCTTCAGCAGCGCCTGTTTGATTCGAAGCTCAGTCGGGGTTCCTGTGTCCAATTTGATTGACTTTTTGATAGTGAGAGGGAAACGGATAGCAGCAGTAACCGGGCCAGTACTGTGGGCTCTATTGAAGTATTTGACTTTTGATCTTTTCAATTTCATTAGGCGCCACAAATTGCGCTCATGTACGGGCTTGATTCGATAAACAGGCAGAGCAACACGCAAGTACTGAAATTAGTTGCTAGATATGCGAACCCCTTGCAGGTGGGATTTCCATACTGAAGGTATTCAATCGTCTTGTCATGGCATTGCAACTGCTATTCACAAGGGTTAATAATCTACACGGTTGAACGCAATCACTTTTAAAATTAGTCGAAGTTAACAGAAACAGATGCTAACAAGCCTCCTGGCGATTGATAATAATCATATGTCTCTTACAGTGAGGAGACATTTATTACACATTTGATGGCAATTAATCATTTTTATTTTCTATGCTCTAAGTGGATTCGGATAAGTTCATTGGGTTTTACTTTTTATCCCGAAATATGCATTTATGCATTTCAACTTCATTACATTTAGATATTCCATGCTGCCGGAGAAAACTTTCATGGAACACTTCTTCGTTGCTTGCTGCTGAAATATACAAAAAACTGCGAAACATTTGTTGAAATAATATAATATAACTGCGAATTGACTGTGACAGTAAATTTTCACAACTAAAAATAAAAGCACTTTTCAACATACTCATACTCAAGGTTAGGATCTGCAGATAGAAAAGCAAATATTGACACAGTTTTGACGTAGAATACGTCTTACGCAACATATACAGGGACCCAACTTCAATACAGGGATCCAACTTCAATACAGGGATCCAACTTCAAAACCGAAAGCATCGAGAGCGTCACGAAAATTGTCCAATTTCAGACGTTTTAAACTCAGTCAGTTCTAGGGTGGTCGGTATTACCGACTTTTCGAAAAACCGGTATTTCGGTATTCATAAAAATAAAAACCGATAAAACCGGTAAAAAACCGGTATTTTTATTTCTTTCGGATTAATACAAACCAGGGGTGACTCGTGGTCTTTAAACCTACTTTTTCAACTACAAAGTTCTTAAAATCATAGTTCGGGGAAGTAATGATGATTGTCCGCGAAAAAAAAACGCAAGTCATTTTCCCTGTACTATTTTAAAATAAAACTGAAAAATAATTAAAGATATGGGGTGTCGAACGTCTTCGGTAGTGGTTTTCTGCCGCAGTCTTATGCAAAAACCTGCCGAAGTAAGCCACTGCCGAAAACGTTACCTACATAAATTTGGATTTGAAATTTATTTTTTGCTTAGCGTCTCAAGTTGCATCTATGTATGGACGTGTCGCTGCATGATTATGTTTTTGCATTTATGAGTACCTCTGCTTTATTACGATCCAGGTTTTTTTCTAAGATTAGGACCTTTGCGACCATTATTTTGATCTCTTGTGGTATACGATCCAGATACAACACTGGATAACAGTGTTTGAAAAACTCCAATGAATGAATCTAGTGATATGATTACGTAGAACATAATTTCGAAACTAATGTAATAACGAAAAAAAACATGCAGATTTTTATTTAAATTTTCTTTCACATCGCAAAACTTAGTTTCAAATTAGTGAACAACAATAAATTTCGTAGAAAAACAATATTTGAAACTGTTGAGAAGAGTATATGAATGAAATAAAAAAAAAAGAAATCACGATCAGACCAGATTTTACTTTTTACGAATCCGAATGAATCGAAGGTAAATACTTCTTTATTCTGTTCGATGCTCTTTAAACAATTCGTCCGAATTATTTATTACTATTATTATTATTTTATTAACTTTAGCTTCTAATGGAGAAACGAAAAATGTGGCATATGAACAAGTTTGTAACTGAAATAGAAATAAATATTTGAAATAGAAAAAGCAGAAACTTGTACACGAGTGAGGCCGGGTACATTTAGCTAGTTGCTAATAAAAGCCCGCTGCGGTACGGGCGACGAAGCTTTGACCATGCTACAGCTATTTAAATTTCACTTTTTCAAGAAGCAGTAATTTTTAGGATAAAATCTTTATTGGTTGTTTATAACACTTTGTCTCAACAAAAAATAAATTCCTAATCCAAATTTTTATTTATTTATATTTTTTTTAGTTTTACTTTTAAACACAAAACTTAAGCACAAAATGATTAATGTCTGGCGTTTTTTCGCTGACATAATTGTAATTACTGCCTCATAATTTGTAGTTAAACTGGTAGGTTTTGAACCTACCCACGCGTTGCCTCTGTGAGTATGAGTGTGTGAAGAGATAAGCTGTTATACTTAAAAAATAAATGCTTTATTGAAGTTTTTTGACATATTATCGATACACACAAACACATTGTCTGAATCCGAGCAGAACAAACAAAAAGATAACAAAAATTGGTAAATAGGTGAGGGAAAATTAATATATATGATGTTGCTTCTGTCTAAATGTATTTATTATATTGGGGAGCTCACTTAAAATCCTTCAAGGGGCGATGGAGGACCATGTTTGATGAAAAAAATCCTTCTACTCATATGGTCAAAAGTCAACTACTGCAGAGTAATTCACTAATTTCAGTTTTTGGTTATGTTTGCCTTAAACGAGCAGAAAATTGTGAATTCTACCACACTAAACGAAGGCGCGGCTGATTGCTTTTAAAGTGAAATAGTATCTAAACTAAAAGAATTAGGTGCTTGGTGTCAGAGAGCAGCTAGTAGAGTAGACTTCAATGTTTAATTTGGTTAACAGCAAACTCCATGTTTATCACACATTTCAGAGAGAAAATTGCTGTTAAGTTCTCAAAAACATTTGATTTCATATTTGTTCCTTTCTAAAGGCTTCTTGTTCTTCCTAATTCGACATTTTTGAGACACTATTGATTACGAAATTTTCTCAGCTTTTCAAGAAAACCAACAGAATTGAGCTAGCTATCATACTTCTTGTGATAGACCTCGGTAAAGGTTAACATAACCGAAAACTAGAAGAAGAGAATAACTCTGCAGTAGTTAAATTTTGACCATATGCGTAGAATTTTTTTCATCAAATAGGGTCCTCTATCCCTTAAAGGATTCATCATGTGATTTGTAACGACTATACCTGAGTGAGAAGTATTCATTAGCATAACAAAGATTTATGAATATTGTGGGAAGTTTTTTTTTCCATTTTAAGAAAAATACTGAAAATACCGGTTTTTTCGTCTCTCCAATACCGGTATCTCGGTACTGGAAAAATATCGGTTTTACCGGTTTTATCGGTTTTTGTTTTACCGGTAAACCACCCTAGTCAGTTCCCAACCGATTTCTGTCATTTTTGCAGCAATCGATTGGAAAATCATTTAGGCATCCGAAGAAAAGGCATCAAAATTGTAATCTGATTGTTCGAACTATTGTAATATTGAAAAATGTTGAACATTGTCGAAACTCAAGTATCGACTTTTGATTGTTCGCTTGCTGCCTTTCCCTAAAAAGGACGACAGAATGGAGTACCTAGTTAGCCGGGAATGCACTCTTTGGGCTATATAAAAGGCTGTTTCTCCTCGAGCAAATCAGTTTACTAGCAGCAGGCAGCAGCAGCGGACATCAACACCAATGGCAGTAGGCGAAGGCGGCGTGGATCAGGAGCGGACAACAGTGGCGGTGGTAGTGGTTAGCTGTGTGTGGCTAGCGTGCGTGTCTTGCTATATATCGTGTGGCTAGCGTGCGTGGCTTGCTATATAGCGTTTGTTGCTAGTGTGCGTGGCTTGCTATATAGCTTGCATGGCTAGTAGTATAGCGATTAAAATTTTCATATATAATTGCAAATGAATCACCTCATGTAGAATTTAATTACACTGTAAATCATTCGGAACTAAATTAAGAAGTTGCCATGTTGAAAACAATTATTCAGTTGTCAATAAATGGCATTCACAAACACAATTAACCTTTTTTGACATAATTTTACGCTCAAGTATTACTATTTGCAGCAATCAGTTGTAAAATTATCTCCGTTATCTTAAAATGCAGAAAATTGTTATTTGAACTGTTATACTATAGATGGCGCATACACTATTTGCCCTCGTCTATAGCCTCTTCGTAGCCACTGTCTAAATTAAGATATCTTAATGCAACTTGATACAAAAGACAGCCTCAAAATAATTCAATTTCATTCTTGTTTTGGATACGGCAGCGAGTGAAACCGCATAGCTGCACATAGCTTCTACTGTTGTTCATTGTTGTAACCGGTGCGGGCTATAGAGGTAAACGTCATCTGGACTAGAGAGACCATTAAATTAATTAACCACAATTGAGTGTATTCCCAAACCTATTCCAAGAAATACATTGACATAAGACAGCTGTTGTATTCTACGTTAACTCTGCGGTCGTGTCTTATAAACAACCTCTTCAATTATTTTTCACATGGATGCTTTCTGCTTGTGAGTACATCTTTATTTTCAAAAACTAAATATATCGTTCTGGAATCAATTTATCAAAATTGTTAAAAATTATTATAATCAATGAAAAATATTGTGAGAACGGCCAAAAATGCTCGATTTCGCAAAGTGTAGATCGAAAAGGCACCAAAGGAAAGGCAAGGTGTAAACTCGATACTCACCTAATTTTTTGAATGTATCATGAAGCATTTATTTCTCAGCTGTCCAATGGTTATGTCATCTTTAAAATCGGTGGTTGCAAACTTGTTCAAAAACACGTTTTCCAAAGATGGCGGCGAGATCTAAGATGGCGGTCAATTTTTTCTGTGTCAAATGAATGCTCTATCATTATTCTTTGAAATGACGTGCTGTTTGTAGAGGGTTCAATGATAAATTCAAGAGAAATATCAATTCAAATGGTGAGTTAACAACCTGAAAGGAGCGTCAAACATAGCTTCGGCCCTCACAAGTTCCTATCTCATACCTCCACGTGTCATATGATTTCACTAGACTACAGGTTGAAATATGGATACAACTGGTTGGTGTTGCCTGGGCAATGTTGTCATCCGACAATAGCTAAGTGAGAAGGTGTGAGGCGGTAGAGGCAATGCTTCGCCAACCCGAGCGTCTGTTTCCCAAGATACGGCTCAAAACAGCATCTGATATTAATGTTAGGAGCGGCTGATCACCGTGGCAGTGTGAGACTCTAAACTAAACAGAGCTGTCACGATAGTCCCCCGGCGAGACAGGGGGTTGAGGAAGGCCTAACAAGCCGCCCCGGAAAACAACATGTTACAAACAACGTAAGAGATAATACAGATCGGAACAATCGGCATGGTCCTAGGCAACGAAATAAGGACTACGATTGGAAACTTGGGATATGGAACTTCGAACTCGTAGCGCTGCAGGAACTTTGTTGGACATGACAGAAGGTATGGAAAACCGGGCACTGGGCGGCTACTTTCTACCAGAGTTGTGGCACCACCAGCTAGCTGGGAATCGGCTTCATAGTACTAGGCAAGATTCTCCTACGCGTGATGGGGTGGCAGCCGGTTCTTCAACTACAGCATCATCAACGTGCACTGCCCACATGAAGGAAGACCCGACGACGAGAAGGAAGCGTTCTACGTACAGCTGGAGCCCACGACGGGACGTGAATGTCGTCATTGGGGACATGAATGCTAAGGTAGGACGAGAGGCAATGTACAGACCGGTAATCGGACCAGATAGCCTGCATGCCATGTCTAATGATAACGGCCATCGGTGCGTAAACTTTGCAGCCTCCCGTGGTATAGTAGTCTGAAGTACCTTTTTCCCCGCAAAGGTATCCACAAATCCACCTGGAGATCACCCAACCAACAGACAGAGAATCAAATTGACCACGTTCTGATCAACGGCAGACTTTTCTCCGACATCATCAACGTTCGCACCTACCGCAGTGCGAATATAGATTCAGACCACTACCTAGTAGCTGTGTGCATGCGCCCAAAACTATCGACGCCGATGTTGCACAGGAATACGCGCATCAGCTGGAGGTAGCGCTACCCACGGAAGAGCACCTTGGGGCAGCTACTCTTGAAGAGGGCTGGAGGAGCATCCGATCCGTCATAGGTAGCACTACTAGGTACACGGGCTCCGAATCATAGAAAAGACAGGTTTGACGGCGAATGCAAACAGTTGGTCGGGAAGAAGAACGCAGCACGTACGAGAATGCTGCAATACCGTATGAGAGCGAACGTGGAACGATACCGACAGGCACGGAACAGCCAAAACTCAGTCCTCCGAAGGAAGAAGCGCAAGCAAGAGGATCAAGATTGCGTTGCAAGAGGACCGAGAGCTGTACCAACGACACTCGGAAGTTTTACGAGAAGCTGAACAGCTCCCGTAAAGGCTTCGTGCCGCAAGCCGATATGTGCAGGAGCATGGACGGCAACTTCCTTACAGACGAGTGTGAGGTGATCGAAAGGTGGAAGCAGCACTTCGGCGAGCATCTAAACGGCGATGCAGTAGAGCGCGAGGACGGTATGGCAACTGATCTTAGTGCACGAGCAGAAGACCTCAGGATTCCAGCCCCCGATCTCCAAAAATGTCAGCGAATACAATGTGCCCATACGTTAGTTGTTTATCGATTTCAAATCGACGTACGACACAATCGATCGAGACCAGCTATGACAAATTATGCACGACTACGGATTTCCGGACAAACTGACGCGGTTGGTCAAAGCGACGATGGATCGAGTGATGTGTGAAGTGCGAGTATCGGGGGTACTCCCGAGCTCCTTTGAAACCCGAAAAGGTTCAAAGCAAGGTGATGCTCTCGTGCCTACTGTTTAATATTGCACTGGAAGGTGTCATTAGAAGAGCGGGGATGTTTCAAAAGGCGGTTCAACTATTTGGTTTCGCTGACGATATCGACATTGTGGCTCGGACCTTTGTGAAGATGGCGGATGCGTACTTCGGACTAAAAGTAGAAGCCGAACGGATTGGAAGGGATACACCAGAAGACTTTGCTAATCTCCCACCTCGAGTTCAAGTTGGTGGTGATGAAATCGAGCTGGTCGATGAGCTCGTGTATCTGGGCTCACTGGTAACTGCCGACAACGATACCAGCAGAGAAATTCAACGGCGCCATAATGCGAAATCGTGCATACTTTGGTCTCCGGAGGACGCTCCGATTGAGTAGAATTCGTCCCGGCACCAAGTTAACCATCTACAAGACGCTGATCAGACCAGTAGTCCTCTGCGGGCATGAGACATGGACTATGCTTGTGGAGGACATAAGGATGTCGGATGACAGCCCGGTACAGATGGTTCTTAAAACCAATCCGTCAGGGACGAGACAGAGAGGTGCACAGCGGCAAGTTGGATTGATCAGGTGGAAGACGACCTGCGGACTTTACGCAGACTGCAGAGCTGACGAACTGCAGCCATGGACCGAGTGGAATGGGGTTCGTCTCCATACGTACAGCAAAGGCGACACCACGGCTTAGGACTGTTTGGTAAAATAAGTAAGATCAATTGAAATATTAAAGAACAGCTCCAAATACTAGTCTTATCGGTTAGGCTCAGGCTGTCTTGTGATTTCTTCAGGAATTCACGACGGGATGCGATATATTTTTCCAAATATGTACCATATTTCCAGTTCGCTTATTTTTCGCTTTCCCTGCTGCACACATTGTCTGCTTAATGAACTCGAATGTTAACGGGTAAAAGCCGTTGTTAAAAATAGAAATTTAGTTCGAAAAATTACGAATAACCTGCAAAAAAGTTCCATTTTCATAAAATACCCAAACTTTTCCAATCTAATTTAAAATATCTCTAAAAACGGATGCATTTGGAAAGTTTTATTAGAATCATATAAGAATCTGACTATTTCAAAATTTGAAATTGGGAAACATCGTCAAAACTTAACCTTCAAGTGCAAATTTGTTTAATGTTTCTCCATCTTGAGAGTTTCCAGAAAAAATTAATTTCAAGAGAATTTTAACTCGCTTTCGTATGACCGGTCTACCACGATTTACAGACTCCAATCAGAATTTTTTTACATAAATTACATAATATAGATTGCAAATTAGAAGTTTATATTCTAGACTTTCACCAAGGACTTGTGTAATACATAATTTTGCTTACGTACGGAAAAATCGCGATCGCCGAGTGTTGATTTTATTAATCAAATTCTAATAATATCTGAACTACTATTCTCATTTTTGTGCCTTGCGGTCATCTTTGTATCTCCCACGGGAAATAAGGTGTCGAGTACCAGCACTTTATTCTGGCGAAAGAATCTCGGGAAAAAATATACACTAACGTATTTTTTACGCGGAGAATGCGTTCTAAATTTGTATGGACCCGCGTAAAAAAGACTTTTTTGAGTTGCAAATATAACCAAGAAAACCGTCCTAAAATGTTCGAAGTTCGTCTGTCAAGCTAGAGACCAAAATGCAATATTTTAAATTTGTAGCGTTTATTCCAAAAGTTTTGGATTTTTTTCAGAAAACTGATATATGATATACTGCCGTTCCAAGCAAAGTTGTCCCAGCGTGCATAAGGTTTGTGTAGAACATGGGACTACTATGATTAGAACGGCAGTATATGACTCGTGGTCTAAAACGGAAAACGTGATTGACGCCAGCGCTTCAATCCTATTGACACTAACAACTTCTCCCGAGCCAGGATTCAAACATACGTCAGAAGGTAAAAAGTATAAATGGTGTGTTAAATTTGTCTGCACCACCTCTATCAATCTCTTAGGTATCACTTTTTATTCTTTACGTGTCACCCTGTCCACCCCTCTGGGGTTACCTCATCCATTTTCAATATTTTCATGACCATTTTTTTTGTACAAAAAACATGTATGCCTAGTTTGGTGGAAATCGGTCCTGGCATTCAAAAGTTATGTTGGAACATAAATACATACAAATCTAACAAATAAAAACATACGAAGAGTTTTATAAAAATGTATTTATAGATTTATTCCGGGCATGAGGGCATTAATCAACAATTTAGAGATAAGAACTATCATCCTCACATTTTACTTCAAGTTTTGAATCACTTCCATGGTTGAACCTTCGGACTATATTGGATATTGCAGAGTATATCCGATCCGATGATTGAAAAATCTTGACTTCTTCTTGAACTAGGGCAGGGTGATTACCCCTCTCCCATTACTTTTTTTGTAAAAGGAACTCGAATGCCAAGCTTGGTGGAAATCGGTTCAGGCATTCAAGAACATACATACAAACATACTTACAAAATCAGTCTTCTACATAAATAGATTTATTTGGGTAATTTTTTTCACAGTGTAAATTATGTGTACGAGGTAACACCAGTTCCCTGCAATTCATTCTCAGACAGTTTTTTAGTACAAGCAAAGATTTCGGAGGTATAATGCTTTGCATAAAACCTGTTTCAAAATGCTTACACTATTTAAGAAAATTACTCTCGAGTCTGAAAAATGTATCACCCTCAGAAAAAACTCAGTTTGCTAAGTCAAATACGCGTGTAAAGTTTCATTCGAATAAAAAATGGTCGATGAAAATTTTTGTGTATTTTTAGACCATTTGGCATGTTTCCACTCTGAACACATTTTCGATTCTAGCGATATTTGATTACTATTTTTTGTACAAATATACAATTATTCACTTTCAATTAACTCCAGTTTCACACTTGATATGGCAAATAACGCATGCACTTTAAACATTTACGATTATTGTGATTTACGGGATGAACACTAGAATAAAATTAAGCTCCGAACGATTGAAATTATTAATATTGCTTTTAATATGCTTACATAAGGAGATCTCGACATAAATCAAATAGATATAGATATACCAAATTTGAAATTCAAACATATTTTGCGGCAGATATGGAAACTCTGTTTATGTGCGAATGTTTGTATACCTTCTGTTCTCATACAGTAAATGACAACACGTGTCAATAAGTTGACGGAAATAGAACTGCGAAAACGAATTTTTTCCATAGAATTTAGAAGCTGAAACTTTTCCTAACTTTTCTTGCTGAAATGAATGAGATTGAAGAAAGAATCTCATTCATTTCATTATGACAATAATTAATAGACAAAAATTAATAGATGAAATTCGATCACTTACTTGAAAAGGATGGTAATTTAAAACATAAAAAACTGATATAGACTACTAAGAGTTGGTTAAACAGTCTGCTGTATTGACATGTATCTGTTTTCTCAATTCCGCACTTCAATTTTTTACACTTGGTAGCACACGAATAGTCACATTATAAATTACTATTCTATTTTTACTATCATCCATGGCGGTGAAATCGTGTCAAAAAATATCTAATTCGGTGCCAAACAACTAGCAGAAAGCCGGTAATCGGAACATTGCACAGTATATGACATTTATGAAACCAGCAATCAACCAATAAAACAGCACGTAATGAACTTGTTCATTAGCAGTCAGCCAATAAGCGTTAAACGTATCAACAACTCTATCGCTGACAGCGACAGTCAGTGGCTGCTGCATCGAGTGCAATGAATGAAAGCACAATCGGTATAATCTAACCTGTTTCGGGCCAAGCAGCAAACTGTGCAGCGGCTGGAAAATTGCTTCCCCCTTTCTGGCTGGAACCAATCTTAAGCTGGCAAATCAGATTTACGACGTGCAAACCGCACTAATGTGCCTACGAAATAATCACCATTATCACTAAATCCAATATTTACGGCCATTTTCTGCCAGCCGCCAGAGGCCAGTTCGAGCGGGCCTGCCTCGCCGCGGTGAGCACCCGAGAGTGACGGAGCAGCACCGGCAAGTGGTTTCCACGATCCAAATCAACATAAATTACTCACCGAGTCCAGCGTGGCCAAACTTTGCACGCCGCGGCTACTCCAGAAGTTACGGGGGCCCCTACACGATCGATCAGCATCAGGCAGCGGGAATCGACTGGCCGCTCGCACCTTCTCGCAATCCGTGATGCTTTGAATAGTACATAATTTTACACTTAACACGATAAGTGTTTATAAATATGACTAATTCATTAAATCTGGTTCTGGAGCTGCGTTCGGTGGCCAAGTGCATGCGTGAGCGTCAGCCGCCGTGTGAGCTTTGTGGTAGCAACTCGCGGTTGGACCGTGTTGGGGCGGCTCGAATTAACTAAGAGACAGTTTGAGCCTTAGCCCCCTCGAAAACGGCAAACGGCTTGCCAAGTGTGAAAGGGGATAAAAATATTAACATCACTCCAAGCCGGCCTGGACCAAACTGGCGGATGGACGACTTCATTCGACGATTGTTGGTTTAAAATTAGTGGAAAATTAATGCAATAATATTCGTTACTATTTGCAAATAGTTATGCAATCTAAATTTACAAAAATTATATTACGTAGTGATACAGTGCTGCTATTAAGCAAGGCATAACCGATTGCCTAAACAGAAAGTGTCATAAAAAGAACGCCAGCCATGTTCTCGCCACCCGCAGGCTATCATGTTCCAATCTGAATTCGGCGTCGCTGCGGACACCTTTCGACATGACGCACAGCAGCCGAAACGGTAAACGGTATCGCTCCAGGGGCTGCCTTATTCACCGGGAGTACGATTACATCGTTTCGATACGCCGGCCGCCGTCGTCCACTTGCTAACCTGTGAGAAAACAGAACCACACTCTTTGGTGCGCATTACTGCTGCAGGAACTGACCAAAGGTGGCCAGCTGCTCCTATTTTCACTTGCAGGCAGCCAGGTAAGTGGCGTGTGATGGTAGTAAAAACCAAATCTTGCTTTTCATTGGGTGTAACCGACGCAGCACACATTAAAGCTGCGAATAAATTACCGCTGTTTGGAGTAGGTGCGTTTTCCTGGTGATTATGCAAACTTCTGGAACAAAGAAGGAAATTTTCAAACCAAGTGGACCAGAAACGATTGACATACGTGCTCGATGCAGAATAGTAAATTTGCTGTCTCGAATTTCAATTTTGATATTGCTTAGATACATGAACCTGCCACGAATCCACGTACGATGGAATTATACTCTTTCGTTCCTTTACAAGTAAATCTCGTGACAAAAACAAACTAGTAATTTGGTTATAACTTTATTAGAGGCTATTATTCACTACATACGGTGGTCAACAATCTCCGCCGTTCACGCCAATTGACGAAACAAAAACTTTTTTACCAACAACCGCCTGTTCCAATCGGAACCCCTAATTTATGATCCTTTTAAAACTCAACTCGCCCTGTTTGCATTGTTTTTTCGCAAGGACCCAATTTAGTTAGCATTGGGCAACACCGTCGTTGCGGTCAGCGTACAACTTTAACCCGATCAAAAGGCCACCTTTTTATTACGTGATTCAGTTTCCCTAGTCAAGCCGTATTAACGAACGCCGGGTACACGAGAAGCTGCGGCATGAATAAACTCATGTTTTCGCAATGATCCGAGCAAGTCACTGTCAAAGTGATACCGTTCTTTATTGGTAACATTAGCTCGCACCTACAGCGCCCTGCCTATCAGTGTGCCACTGCCTGGTGTAGCAATTTTGACCACTGGAAACCGTTATGTTTTGTACCGTGAGCAAGAAATAATTAAAGACCGTAAAGCATACTGCAGCCGGGCGACGCTGTGAAACAAAAGCAAGACGCAAACGGGTGCTACTTGGGCTTTCGGTCAACCGGATCCTGAATTACTGATTTGCGTTTCGGTAGTGTAGCCTCTGTTTACTGAGGCAGGGTTAAATTCTATCAACTGAAATGTTTCTAAGGCAATTGGACCTTTCTCTTTAGTCCTATAGCGAGCAATTGAAATTGGATATTTTTTTTTTTTTTAGGGGGGATTTGTTAGTAGCTTAAGTATTTATGATAAATATTAGTAAATAATGAGTATGTGTGTCCAATCACAAATGGTGACTTCTCAACACTGTTAGAAATTTGTAATTTTAATTGTTAGGATTTGTTTGCTTTCGCAATTAGGACTTATCATTCGTAGGGATTTAAACCTACTTGTCAGAAAAGGGGAAGTAAACTTACAACTAACTTAATTGCTAACTTATTGGCTATAAAGAGAGCTTATCGTAGCAATTGAGGATTGCAACGATTTTTGTCGAAAATTGTTAATAATTTTATTTGACATAGCTTCTAATGGTTCAACACCAGTAAGTCTATGTAATTCGAGTGTACCAAACCAAGGAGGACGCTTCAAAATCATTTTCAGAATTTTATTCTGAATCCTTTGGAGCGTTTTCTTCCTTGTTGAACAGCAACTTGACCAGATCGGTACAGCATAAAGCATTGCTGGTCTAAAAATTTGTTTGTAAATCAAAAGTTTGTTCTTTAAACAAAGTTTAGAATTCCTGTTAATGAGAGGATATAAACATCTCGTATATTTGATGCACTTGGCTTGTATACTCTCAATGTGCTCTTTGAAAATAAGTTTTTTATCATAAATTAGTCCCAAGTACTTAACCTTGTCGGACCAACTTAAAATAACCCCATTCATCTTGACAACGTGATTATTGTTTGGCTTGAGGAAAGAAGCCCTAGGCTTATGCGGAAAAATTATCATTTGAGTTTTAGAAGCATTGGGAGAGATTTTCCACTTTTGCAAGTAGGAAGAAAAAATATCTAAACTTTTCTGCAATCGACTGCATATGACACGAAGGCTTTTTCCTTTTACGGAAATGCTTGTGTCATCGCAGAACAATGACTTTGTGCATCCTGGAGGCAAATCAGGAAGATCTGAAGTGAATATGTTGTACAGGACTGGACCCAAGACTGAACCTTGAGGTACACCTGCTCTGACAGGAAATCTATCAGATTTTGAATTCTGATAGACAACCTGCAGAGTTCGATCAGTAAGATAATTTTTTAAAATTTTGATTAGGAAAATTGGAAAATTAAAAGTTTGCAATTTCGCAATCAAACCTTTATGCCAAACACTGTCGAATGCTTTTTCTATGTCTAAAAGAGCACCTTCAGATTTGTTAGCTCGTATCATATTAGTAACTCTGAGCAATTGATGAGTTGTGGAATGCCCATGGCGAAATCCAAACTGTTCATTTGCAAAAATTGAATTTTCGTTGATGTGTGACATCATTCTGTTAAGAATAATTCTCTCAAACAGTTTACTTATTGAAGAAAGCAAACTGATTGGTCGATAACTTGAAACTTCAGCTGGGTTCTTATCCGGTTTTAAAATGGGAGTAATTTTTGCATTTTTCCATAATTTGGGAAAATATACAATTTTGAAGCAGCAATTGAAAATTTTCACGAAAAAATTCCATTGTGCTCTCAGGGAGATGTTTGATTAGTATATTAAAGATTCCATCGTCACCAGGTGCTTTCATATTTTTGAAATTTTTAATAATTGATTTCATCTCATTCAAGTTAGTTTCAATTATTTCTGCAGGTAAAAAATTCTGGGAAGAAATTAAATCAAATTGACGTGTGACTTCATTTTCAATTGGACTCACAAAATTCAAATTTGAGTTATGAACACTCTCAAACTGCTGAGCAAGTCTTTGAGCCTTTTGTTCAATGGATACAAGAAAACGTTCACCATCTTTTAAAACTGGAAGAGGCTTTGAAGGTTTCTTAAGAATCTTCGACAGCTTCCAAAATGGTTTTGAATATGGTTTAAATTTTTCAACTTTAGTCTCAAAATTTTGATTTCTCAGAAGAGTAAATCTATGTTTAATCTCTTTCTGTAAATCTTTATAAATAGTTTTAAAAACAGGATCACGAGAACGTTGATATTAACGTCTGCGGACATTTTTCAAACGAATTAGAAGTTGAAGATTTTCGTCAATTATTGGTGAATCAAATTTCACTTGAGCCTTTGGAACAGAATAATTCCTGGCATCAACAATTGCACATTTTAATGCTTCCAAAGCAGAATCAATATTCACTTGGTTTTGCAAATCAAGCTCATTATTGAAATTTCTCTCAATATGAGTTTTGTATCTTTCCCAATTAGCCTTGTTATAATTAAAAACAGAGCTCATAGGGTTTATAACTGATTCATGTGATAAAGAAAAAGTTATTGGAAGATGGTCAGAATCGAAGTCAGCATGTGTGATCAAATCACTACATACATGACTTTGATCTGTAAGCACCAAATCAATTGTTGAAGGGTTTCTTACAGAAGAAAAGCATGTAGGACTATTCGGAGACAAAATAGAATAGTATCCTGAAGAACAATCATTGAATAAAATTTTGCCATTGGAATTATTTTGAGAATTATTCCATGAACGATGTTTAGCGTTAAAATCGCCGATTATGAAAAATTTCGAACGATTTCTGGTGAGTTTTTGTAAATCACCTTTAAAATAATTTTTGAGCTCGCGTGTGCATTGAAATGGTAAATATGCTGCGGCAATAAATAAAATCCCAAGTTCAGTTTGAACTTCAATTCCCAAAGTTTCAATAACTTTCGTCTCAAGATGAGGAAGAGCACGATGTTTGATTCTGCGATGAATAACAATTGCAACTCCACCGCCGGAACCCTGAATCCTATCATATCTATGAATCACGTAATTGGGATCATATTTTAGTTTTAAGTTAGGTTTCAAAAATGTTTCAGTAATAATTGCAATATGCACATTATTTACTGTTAAAAAATTAAAAAGCTCATTCTCATTGGCCTTCAATGAGCGAGCATTCCAATTTAATATTTTAATTGTTTTATTTAAAATCATTGCTAGATTTTAAATTAGAAACAATTTTAATAGTAAAATTTGTGCCTATTTGAATGGCTTCAAACATTGATTTTGCCTGCAACATGGCGTTCATAAGATCGAACATTGCCTGTTGCAAAAAAGAAAGTTTACCTGCCGTAATAGGCCCCAGGCAGTTGACATTAGAAAAAATATTTTCGGCAGCAATATTAGCTGGAGTGATAGGTGTACAATTATTTTCTAGCGTGTTTTGCTTACCCATATTAACGGTCATTTTCGAACTACCACCACTAGGCGGTATAACGTTCGAACTACCTGTAACCTGTGCATAAGTTAAACGGGTATGCAAAGGAGTAGGTAAACTATGCGTCACTGGTACGCTTGGAGAATTTTGTTTTGAAGTTGGTTTTAATTGAGAAATTGAATTTTGTTTACCTTGCCTTGCCTTAACAATTGCTAAACGGACTGGGCATTGATAAAATTTTGACATATGGTTGCCGTTACAATTCGCACAGCGAAAATTTTTACTCTCTTTCACAGGACATGTGTCCTTTTTGTGAGAAGAGTCTCCACAATTAAGACATTTTTGGTCCATGTTACAGAATTTGGAACCATGGCCATAACGTTGGCAAGTATGGCATTGGGTGATATGCTTTTCACCTCCGCCATACTTCCTATAAATTTCCCACTTTACACGCACATTATACAAAGCATGTGCTTTTTCAAAAAATTTTAAGTTGTTAACCTCATTGCGGTTAAAATGAATTAAATAATTAACAAGGGAAATTCCAGTTCTCTGACTGTTTTCGCCTCGTGATTTTTGTTTCATTAGAATACTTGGGTAGGGGCTATGCCAAGTAATTCTGTTAAAGTAAGTTTGATCTCATCAACGGTTTGATCGTTGGTGAGACCTTTCAAGACAACCTTGAACGGCTTGGCGTTCTTGGTGTCATTTGTAAAAAATTTGTACATCTTGTCAGTTAAATACTGAACAAGACGATCACGACCCTTTACTGAGTCGGCTAATAAGCGGCATTCACCTCTACGGCCAATTTGATAGGTAACTTTAACGTCAGAAACAAACGTTGAAAGTTCCTTTTTGAATATATTAAATTCAGAAGAAATAGTTACCACAATAACTGGAACTTTCTCCTTTTTTAAAGGTTTTATATTTTGTATAGTTTCATTATTAATAACTTCCATTTCACCAGCTTCTTGCTCAGGCAAAATATCAAAAGGATTGTCACTACAGACACTCGAAGTGTCAGAAAGAGATGCCTCTCTTTTCCTCCCCGCAGCGATGCGAGGTTTCTTTTTCCGTCCAGCCATTTCAGGTGATACGAAAAAAGTTAAAACTAATGTTAAATTCAAAAGTAGGTAGTCTTGAGAAAGACTGATGGGAAATAACTTTCAGGTAGTCTTTAAAAGACACACTGACAAAACACAAACTTTGAAGCTATAGGCAGTCAAAGACCAGTCCACAAGCAACCGAAAAAACGTCTGATCTGTAGGACAGTTCAAGACGCACTGGAAATTGGATATACTGATAGTTATTTCATTATATATTGTCAATGTTCAATCACCAGTTATCAATCTTCAAGCGTTGTCCGACGTCATTTTGGCTCCAGAATTATGAGTATTTATCGCTGTCTAGTACCAGTTTTGAATCCAAGATGGTGACTTCCGTTCCACAATACAGGTCGGACTCGATTAGCCGGAACATCAAAAAAATTTTCACTCCGGATAATCGAGTTTTCCGGATAATCGAATCAAACAAAAAATACTGAAATTTTACGATTAACGAACATAAAATATATATTTTTTTTATTTACTTTACTTGTATGGTGCAGTGGCGTAACCAGAAGTTATTTTTGAGGCGAAAAAAATAAAATGTCCCAAACTTGCCGGGAGTGATTTAAATGGTAACAAATATGGCAGAAGGGTAAAAATTGAAAACGGACACCAAAAAAATAAAATTCCGGATAATCGAGTCCAAAATTCCGGATAATCGAGTCTTCGGATAACCGAGTCCGACCTGTATTAGTATTTCCGGAACCAACATTGCGCCAAGACATCAAAAGTTTCCATTTTACAGACACGAATGCCTCTTCTACTACTCTGCAATAATAAACCTTCCAAGTCAATGTTGAACGACAGGCTCAAGAGCTTGCCTTTAGACCGTTCTACGTAACGATTACGACCGAAAATACACCCGCTATTCTAACGCATGATGAGCAACCGTTAAGGGCGGCACGAATCAGCTCAATGGAGAACGTAGTTAAGCACAATCTGCCTTCACTCGTTGCGCTTAACTTAATCGTACACCGCACATAGAAGTAACTCAAGTAAAAACCTGATCAAAAGTCAAACAAAAAAAAAGTTTATCAACCATGTTTTGCATGGTCTCATTTTGAAGTGTGGTGCTTACTGAATCTTTTGACAGCTCATGATTATCCAGAAGTATAGTTAACTTTTGTTACATGGAGCATGTGATACTGTTTCTACGCCAACAGAAACTTTTTCGGTGGATGGTGAATCAAAGACACCGAACACAAACACAGCGAACAAAATGAACGGAGGAATAAAAAAAAAAACGCGTGGCCAAGTTAGTTCTACAGGGCTACGACAGAACTACAGCCCGTGGAATTGTTCTTGAGAATCGTTCTGCTGTTAATTCGGTTGAAAGACCTAGTAAAGCCTTAGACTTGAGTGGATCCGGTGACGGAAAACCACATCCAAAGCGGGTCAAGGACTCAGGCAAAACTAGAATGGATTGCGTGGGTGATGCCGCATCGAGTCGGAAAGGTACAATTTCTGTAAACAAAAGACTCAATGTTACAAGGGGTTCCACTTCCGGGCGTTCTAAGAGCTTAGTTGGTGCCGTAAATCCTGCAATTCTTAAACAACTCTTGTACAGTGATGTCACTAGTCGAGTTAAAGTGGGTATACTACCTTAAAACTACCCACTCGTTGAGCTTAGTACAGAACAGCAAAACCTCGCCGAAGAGGCTATCTTCGGTGCTGTAGTACTTCAACGCAAAGAGCAGTTGAAGCCAAAATTCGCCAACTGCTCTTATAAACCAGGGTTCATGATTATCAACTGTCTCGACAAGCAAACAGCTGAGTGGTTGATCAAGACTGTCCCTACCTTAGTTCCTTGGGAACATTAACAGCTTGTGGCCGTCGATGAAAGTAAAATCCCAAAATAATATATCTTTGTCGTTGTCTTTCCAAAAAGTGCCTGGTATGATAACAATGCTATCAAAGCGCTTATTGAAAGCCAAAATGACAACCTGTACACTGATGCGTGGAGAATCCTTAATCGTTCGGTGTTAAATGATATACACATTAAGTGGGCACTCACGGTCGATGGGACGTCAATGAAGACGCTAGTTGATCGCGGTATGCTCATCAACTATAAATTTGGACAGATAATGTTAAAAAAATCTTCTAAAAACTCAGGAAAACCCAGAACAACAGTCTCCAGCGAAGGGAGGAATGGCAACTTCGGACAGCTTGGAAAGACCAATTGCACAATCCTAGATGGCAACACCAAGGGAACCAATGGTGCCTATGGTAAACAGAACTCAGGGTCAAACAATATGGGAACCATGACTTTCCGAAGAGGTAACTCATGCCCATCGTCAGACTCTGGAAAACCTGCAAACGTTGTCCGTCAATCGAAAAGCCATGAAGACCCGGCTATGAATACGATGAGAACGAGCACACTCACCTTTGGAAAGCATTCCAATCGGAGGGAGCACCTTGCGCCTCTGAATAATGGAAACCGAAACAACAATGCCGAATAATATACAATTTATTCCGGTGAACCTTCACCATGCAAAAGGAGCAAGCAGCGTCCTATGCAGCAGGTTCACCCGTGAAAGCCTGGACGTAGGTTTAATCCAAGAGCCTTAGTTCAACGGGAATAGAGTTCTAGGAATTTCTACACCAAAATATAAGCTTTATTATGATAGTACACAAACTGCTCCTAGAGCAGCAATTCTTATTAGGGAAAATCCATGGGCGCAACTAAGGAAAATTTCTAGGGGGGGCTAGTTTTCATGTATGTCATTTTAAAAAAGAGAAAAAAGAGTTTGAATATGCTTTTTTAATGACGCTTAAAATAGTATCGTAAGAGCAGAAAAAATCACTTCGGGATAGAATCTCCGAAGATGTACTGAATATATTGAACACATCGTCAACGCCAAGCTCTTTCAGCAACAATGATTCGATATTGAGGAGAGCTAGATTTGGTAAACGGCTGGGCAGTGCTTTTTAACAGTTCACCCGTACTATTTAGAATAAAATGTGAGGTTCAAGGCATGGCCCGGTGAGGTTCAAGGCATAATGCTCTATTCCTACCTCCACGTGGTACCGACTGGGATACGAGCAACCAAGGAAAAACCGGTGGGGTAGTTGTTCTCCTTAGAGAGGCTAGGGGCGGCTTAAACAGCGACTGATCCGGACCGGACGGTTGAACTATGAAATGCGGTGTCTCGCCAGCTACATCCATGGCGGCAGCTCCGCCGCGAGACTAGGCATCGCAGCCCTAGTAAGGCAGCATACTAAAATAAACATACTACGGAGAATCAAGAATTCAAAACGAACCGGAACAATCGGCAATGACCCAGCCGACGAAATAAGGACGACGATTAGAAGCTCAGTACATGTAACAGTAGATCGCTTAACGACCCGTCGACCGGATTCTGCTGGATCAGCTAGAACCCCGCCACTTCGACATCGTTGCGCTCCAGGAGCTTTGCCTGAAAGGAGAGAAGGTACGGTGGATTTGTGGCCGCAAGGCACAGTACCACCAAAGCGGCAGGCAATCAGCGACAGGTTTGGTTTGTTGAAAATTAAAGGCCGGTTCCACAACTACACTATTCCCAATGTGCACTGCTCTCACGAAGGAAGACCTGATGCAGGAAAAGAAGCGTTCTACGCACAGCTGGAGAAACTCTACGATAGCTGCTCGCGTAGAGATATCAAGATCATCGTTGGGGACATGAACGGAAGGATAGACTTATATAAGCCGGTTATCGGCCCGCACAGCCTGCTATGCACCAACTTCGCAGCTGCCAGCGGATTAGCAGTCCAAAGTCCCTTCTTACCTCGACCAACGTACATCAAAACAAATTGACCACGTTCTCAACGACGGCCCGTTCTCCTCAGACATTACAAACGTACGCACCAATCACGGTGATGATCGGACATGACCACTTCGATACAAAAAAACTACAAAACCCTGATAACCGGTAGTCCTCTACGGAAGTCTTTTTGATATTTTCGAACAGAAGGTGCCTATCGGCGAACAGAAGGTGACTATCTACGGTGGAGCACAAGCGGACGACGGATAATAGCTACAGCGCATGAACCATGAGCTACAAGCGCTGCTTGGAGAGAACCCCATTGCACACCTGGCGAAAGACAATAGGTTGCGGTAGGCCGGTCACATCGTAAGAATGCCGGACGACAACCATGTGAAATCACTTCTCTTCAGCAACCCTACCGGCACAAGAAATTAAGGGGCGCAGCGTGCATGATGGCTCGACCAGATCGAAAGAGACTTGCGAGTGATGAGACGTCTGGGGAACGGGTGAAACACAGCCCAAAACCGAGTAAACTGGCGACTTCTTGATACAGCACGAGTTACTAAAGCTCTCGTCTGACTGGTAAGGTGGGTAAGAGAGCAAGGGTTGATAATCGATCCTGGGTGCAGAACTAGTTCTTAGCCAATGAACGACGACATCTCAATTTGTGTTGATTTTGATGCTCTGATAATTAGTATGGAATGTCCCAGACAACCAGAAGTCGCATAATATTGCATGAATTACCTCGTATATAGTTCTATGGTACATCACTATCGTAAAGCTGTGTGAACAACGTAAGTGTTTCATCGCATATGATGTTGTTTTGCGAACTTCTTGCGATGAAGGTAATAAACTCGCATAGCAATACAGATAAACTCATTACATGTTTGTTTAAACTCTTAATAACTCCACAAAGTGATGATTATACGTGCAAATCAAAAGTCTCCCGTATCACATCGTATTGCATATAAACTTAGTTGCAAAAGGCATCATTTTGTATCCTCGAAAACGACAATATTCATGATAACAATCCCAGACAACTGGATGCCGCTAATGATTGCACTGCTTACTTCGCAAGAAGAACTACGATAAATCACCAATGTAAATGTTTCGTCGCGATAAAGTTGTTTTGCGGAATTCTAACGATAAAGAGGTCGGTTCTATCATCTAATAACTATTTCAATGTTTATTTAAACTCGCAGTAAATCCACACGTGGAAATTAAAACCATCTGCAGTACATCGTATGGTATAAAAATTAAGTCGCTAGAACCTTCATTCTACAACATTATATGCGATTAACGCTGTGATAATACTGATCGTCCTCATTTTGAAACATATTACCAATATATAGAATCGCAGTAACTATTTTCGAGTTTTGTATCATTAAGTGACATATTCTGAAGAAAATGCGTGAATATTTAACCAAAAAACGAATTATTAAAGCTCGAAAGAGTGGAACGTATAGCCGATTGCTGAATCGGTTTAGGAAAAGATGGCAACTTGCTAATCAAAATGCTATGGAAAGGGACAAGATAAAACCAGAGTTTTCCGAATTTTTTCCCATGAATGCAGACAAGGATTTACAGGAGCTTACCGCAGAAACTCCTGTTAGTATTAAAGATGATATACCGCAACTTCCGGTTAAAAATCTGGTTGCATCTAGCCACGACTGTAAGAATACTTATCGCATCAAATTATTGCTTGCAAATTTAGAACTTAAACGTTTCCAGCTATAAGTGCGAGTTTGGTTGATGATATCCGGAAGTGGTCTACAGAGTTTCACATAACTCAAGCCGCAGTTACATCTCTTGTTGGAGTCCTCAATTCTCAACTGAATTTGAATTTGCCGAATGATGCTCGAACTATTATGAAAACTCCTAGAAATGTACGAATTGTGGAAATGACGGAAAATGGACGGTATTGGCACCAGAGGCTGCAGAACTGTTTGCAGAAGGCATTGGAACATCTCGATCGGCCAATGTCGATATCATTGAATATTAATATTGACGGTTTACCCGTGCATAAAAGTAGCATCAAAAACTTTTGGCCAATCCTCTGTAACATTCATGAACTTCGTGATATTCCCCCTATGGCAATTGGAATATATTACGGAACCAGCAAGCCTAAGTGCGCTACGGAATTTCTGAATCCATTTATCGATGAGCTTCTGCCCTTGCTACAGTCAGGATTGACGATTAATGGTTTTTACGTTGCAATTAAAATACGCTGCTTCATATGCGACTCTCCCGCTCGATCCTTCATTAAGGGAGTGATTAATTTCAATGGAAAACATGGTTGTCTAAAGTGTACGACGAAGGGTAAATACTCTCATACTGCTAATACAGTGATATTTCCACAAACTAACGCTTTACCACGAACTAACGAGAAGTTTAGAGACAAAAAATATCCTGAACACCAGCGCAGTGATACACCTTTAGTTCGTTTGCCAATAGATATGATTGAAGATATCATAATCTCTGACGCTCTGCATCTTTTGGAATTGGGAGTAATGCGACGGTTATTGAATGGATGGCGTACGGGATCAATGACGAAACGTGCTAAGTGGAGTACAAAGGAGAAAATTGAAATTTCAAACATTCTTGTGAAAATACGGTTTCCGAAAGAAATTCATCGTCGAATGCGTTCATTGGAATTTATGTCCTTGTGGAAAGGTTTGGAATACCGTAGTTTTTTGAATTATGTTGGATTATCGTTACTAAAAGATTATTTGCCAGAAAAGTACTATCAACATTTTCTCACCTTATTCTGTTCAGTCAGAATTTGTTCGGCTGAAATTTATAAACATTTGCTACCAATTGCCAAGGATATGTTCGTTGATTTTATAAATAATTATAAGAATCTGTACGGCATTGACTACTTGACAAGCAATGTTCACAATTTATGTCATATTGTAGACGAAGTAAGCAAATTTGGATGCCTATCCACATTATCAGCTTATCCTTTCGAAAATTATCTTCATTCTATTAAGAAAATGCTTCGTGCAGGACCTTTACCTTTGAATCAAATAGCCAATCGATTAACCGAGCTCATCACTAGTGAAGCATCAGTAGCTATCAAGGATGTTTGTCAGGCAAACGTAAGATCTATTCATGCAGTACAGAAAACAGGATCAAAAGTAGCAATTACTTTAACAGATTTTATTTGGAGTACAAACTTTGAGGATAAATGGGTTTTAACTAAAGATCTTTCAATAATCTCCCTAGAAAATGCTGCGATAGACGGTTCAAGCTGGAATATTGAGTGTCGTGCAATACTTAATAAGGTAGATTTTTTTGAAAAACCATTTAAATCTTCATATATTCATGTTTATGCTGCAGGTGAAGAAAAGAACAATTTTTCGAAACAAATTACTATTGACGTGAACTGCATAATGTGCAAACTCGTTGCTGTTAAATACAAAACGAAAATTGTTTTCGTTCCTCTTATTCACACTCTAGACATGGAAAAACAGTAAGTTTTAGAGAAGTTGACGTTCAAATTTATGAATATATTTCTTATATATAAATATGTGTAATCTAATCGAATGAAAAAAATACAAAATTGTACAGAAGGCCTTTAAAATGACACACTCGAACAAAGTTTCATCTAATTTAATTGATCAAAACTTCGACACGAGATGCCATGTCAATATCCATATGCGAATCTTCATCTGACTCTTCGTGGTCAGTTGAATCAGCTGTAATATTATTAATCAGTCCATCACCATCCTCGACATCGTCAACTACAGCAGCATCAATTGACTCTTGGTTAGAATGATACGCTCCACTACGATTGTCGTCATCAACCAGACCATCAACTGGTACAACTGCCTCATCGCCTTTCACTCGTGTGCGGCGACACGTGGATCTGCGCAACTGCTTACTAGAAGACCTTGCTTTCGAGTAGCGGAAAAGTCGATTCTTGCAAAATGATTCCAATTTAATTCTCGTATACGTTGGGTCACCGATGCTTACTATTGCGAAGAGAAGTTGTAGAACATTGGCAAATTCGCGAAAACCTCTTTTTGACTTATTTCCTCGGTTGATTCCGGTCCAAGTAAAATTATTCCAAAACGGTCGTGTGAAAAGACAGTCCACAATTATATAGCATGCAGAATCACCTTTTGCGTAGTAACTAGTAGGGGGAATAATTTTTGTGAAATATTTGATCTGAAACATAAATCACATTTAGTTGATGCCTAAATGAAAATAAAAGCAAATCTTAAAGCTTAAAACTTACGTATTCCTCAAATACATGTTTGTTGGCCAACATTTTATTGAAGTTGATTAAGTCGTCCTTGTCGTTTATGTGTCTATGTTCTTCAATTGAATTTCCTGCTTGTGGCTTAGATTCATCTCTACAATCCATATGGAGCATTGTAGCAAAACGCGGGAAGCTTTTGTCCAAACAATCTTCAACCACTTGTCGAATCGATGTTTTAATGCCCTCGATAATATCTAGCTTCATTTGAATCATTTCGTTCCTCATATCCGTCACTTCAGTCCTCGATGTGGTTACTGCAGAGCCCAGCTCTGTTATGTTGGACTTCAACGATGTCACAACGCTTGTTATTTCGCCTAACGAATCTACAGGGTTGCCTGAAATCACGAAATAACGTACACGTAATAGGTAAAAATAAAAAAACACTAAGCATTCATATGTACCTAGTTCTCCTGCGGCTCCAGAACTGTTTGACGGTGGGTTGATGTAAATGATGTTCTCATCAGTCAGAAATATAGACTGAAATGCCGGTTGATCATCTGAAAGCTCTAATAGAGCGGCCGAAGTCACATCTATAAAAAATATATGATAATAGGCGTGTGTTTGCAAAATTTGGAAATAAAGGGTGACAAATATGGCGTCCAGCAGCAAAAGCAGCTATATTTACGTACAGCAGATATTTTTAACGTCCAGCAGATAGTTTTCACGAATTTATAGTAAATATCAGAATATTATGACAGTAGTTAACGTGATTTTCGCTTGCTGGTATCACACTGGAAGAGGGAGTTGATAATTGAGAATATTTACCTTTAGAATTGGCATTTCCTTCCTTGTTTTGTGAATTCAAATGGGGTTGTGATTGTTGTGGCATAATAATGCTACAGGTACCAGGACCACCTGGATCCAATGATTGCTCAGTTTGGATTGATATGGTAGGTTTGGCCAATCCCATTGGCCGAGTATCGAAATCCTTCGTTTGCAGTAAATGACGAGGTGGTTCGTTTTTTTCAGTTCCAGGAATCTGTCCCTGATGCGATAGTGTTTGCAACTGGATCATTTTGTTATAATCTTTAGGAGGGCGTGATTCAATCTTCTGATTTCTCCGGTGCTTCAGTAACTTCCGCTTAGCTTCGATGTCCGATACTTCCTGCTTAAGTAGGTCTTCAGCAGCAGCTTCCGCGGCTTGTAAGCTTTTATATTTACGACCCATAATGGCAGGAATCTTTTTTGTGGAACCATGAAATTCAATTCCACCAGTACGCAGCTTCTCCAGCTTGTCGTTGGAGGGAAGCTTAGGCCACATCAGATAGCCGTCGTGCATCCACGAAACTGGAACAGCCAGTACACGCAGCTGCTGCTTCTCGAAAAATTGAGCCACAGCAAACATCTGCGAACAACTCGGATCAATCATACTATTTAACATCATATCTTTGTTGGAAACTCACCTTTAATTGTTGTTGATAGCAGTAAATTCACTTATTTTATTCAAACATCGACACCGTTTTTTCTTCGAACGACCATGACAGTTCAATATGAATGTAAACAATGAGTATTCCCGCAGAAAGTTACAAACTAACTCGCACTGCGAAATCCAATTAGATTCTTGCTTTACGATGTCTCGTAGTCATTTATGCGATGAAATTAGAAAGTTATTACCAAAAGATATGGATTTCGGACAACGAGACCATGGAGGAGTGGAAAGAATGATGCTTGATAATTCAAGAGTTCGAGGTTCGAGTCCGGATACATACATACATTACAGCGTGTGTTCTCACAGGAAACAGAAAGGTAATAAATTAAAGACTGACATTTGCAATTTCCTGGAATAGCAATAAATAGGGAAATGTATGAAATAGCAATAGATAAATAATAATTGCTACGGTTCGCTGTTTTTTTTTTTATTTTGAGGCATGATTTTGGTCGCATAATGTTCTAAACTAAAACGCAGTAATGAATGGCGAACATCGCATAAATATCTGAAATAATTTGCTAACGCTGACTTGTAAGGTCGCATTAAGTAATAAACAAACCCGAATTGTATATTCAAGCATCACTTATAGTTTCGTTTCAAATCGCAAACATGAAGTTGTGAAGTCGCATTGAATAATGAAACAACTCGAAAGCTTTAACAGTTAATGTCGTATTTAAGAACTTTTTTCATCGTAAAAGTTTCTTGATGTTTCAGGAATGCATGTATATCGCCTCCACTTTTGCGCGTATAAGGACCGTTCGCAGCATCTTGTGCGATGTAACTATCACGTATAAATGTACGTATAATGCAATGACTGTTTGTATTATACGTGTAAATTGGTTGTCTGGGGTATATATATTGAATATAATCATTCTCTGGGAAATTCTAGGGGGGCTAAACACGTTCTAGGGGGGCTTCAGCCCCCCTAGCCCCCCCGTAGTTGCGCCCATGGGAAAATCTAACATTTTCACCCCTTAATTCATCAGTAGAGACATTGTGGAAATACAATTGGAGGTTGAAATTCCTCCCAAAGAAGCTGCCGCCCTTGCCCAACACTGCACACCTAAGAACAAACAGCTCATCATAGGATGTGCCGCGAACGCCCATCACACTGTTTGGGGCAACAGCAACATCAATTTCAAAGGTGAATGTTTACTGCAACACTTAATTGCACACAACATTAACATTTGTAATCAAGTTATTGATCAAACATTTGTTACAAGAATTAGACAAGAATTTCTTGATCTAACACTTTACAGCCCGAAATTATCCGATGTGATTGGGAATTGGCACGTGTCAGATGAACAATTATTATCGGATCATAAGCAAATTATGTTCGACTATGTTTCAGGGGAACTCGTAGCTGAAACATTCAGAGATCCTAGAAAAACTAATTGAGATAGCTATAATTCCACACTTCAAAACAAGAATTTTCTCTCAGTGGACATCTCTTCCACCGAGCAGCTTGAATCTGTTTCCTAAACTTTTTTAGCCAATATAACGGAAGCCTTCAAAGAATGTTGTCCGCTGGAACGGAAAACTTCTAGCGGGGACGTATCTTGGTGGAACAATAAACTTGAAAAGCTTAGAAAAACATCTATAAGGCTTTTTAACAAAGCTAAAACTATCGGTAATTAGACAAAGTATTAAAGATGTCTAACCGAATACAATCGAGAGATCTGTAAATCGAGAGAAAGGATTGGAAGCTTACATGTGAGCAAGTTGAAAGCTTGCCCTGCTGTAGCCAGACTTCACAAGGCCCTCTCTAAAGATCACACCAATGGACTAGGCAGTTCAACATAGAACGGTCAATTCACAACAGATTCTTAGGAAACACTTTGTATCATGATGGATACACACTTCTCTGGCTCGACTTATTCGACTTCTGATAACGCACCGGACTTCTATATAGCTCAGTTCACGTCAAGACTAGAGTTCAAGAAATAGCCAGTGTTATTTTCACGAGGTCAAAAGTTGAGTGGGCAGTAGATTCCTTTAAACCCTTCAAATCGCCCGGATCGGATGGGATTTATCCAGTGTTTTTACAACAGAGTAAGGATATTCTAGTCCCCCTTCTGATAGAGATGTTTAGGGCTAGCATGATACTTAACTACATTCCTAGTGAATGGTGAGAAGTCCGCGTCATATTTATTCCTAAGGCTGGACAGGAAAATGACAGGACGAATCCCAAAGCATACAGACCAATCAGTCTAGCGTCTGTCATTTTGAAAATGATGGAAAAAATCACCAATCTGCATATCATAATTATCATATTTGAACAGTAGACCATTGAACAAATTCCAGTTTGCCTACCAAGGTGGTAAATCAACTGGAACAGTACTATACACGTTGGTTTTAAAACTAGAAAAGTCCTCTGATGCTAAGGAAATCTCACTGGCAGCTTTTCTTGATATTGAGGGAGCATTTGACAACGCTTCTCACGAATATATAAAGAAAGCTATGATAAATCGGGGTTTTGACATATGCATCTTGAACTGGATACTTGCTATGTCAGATAATCGGTTAATCACAGCCAATTTAGGAAGATCAACTTCAACGACAAAACCAACAACAGGCTGCCCGCAAGGTGGGGTTTTATCTCCTTTATTATGGTCTCTGGTAGTCGATGATCTTCTTAACAACTTAACACACTTAGGTTATGAAGTCATTGGATTTGCTGATAATATCTCTATTTTAGTTAGTGGTTAATGTGGGCCTACTATTACTAACAGAACTTTTACAAGCTTGACAAGCTTTCGTGACAGTTTCTGTATGTGTGTATGTTTGTATGTCCAGCACTCATGAACAATCTTTCGAAGGAACTTACATCTCCTTTGTTCTGGCTGTTCAATATGTCGTTGGAAACTGAAGTCTTCCCAAATATATGGAAAAGCTCATTTTTAGTGCCTATTTTCAAATCTGGGCGTAAATCTGACATACGTAATTATCGTGGAATCGCTATTATCTCTTGCATTCCTAAACTCTTTGAGGCAATTGTCAATGAAAAGATATTTGCTCAAGTCAAAAATCGAATAACCGACAAACAACACGGCTTCTTCAAAGGCCGCTCTACATCCACAAATTTACTTGAATTCGTAGATTACTCATTGAATGCAATGGATAATGGGAACCATGTTGAAGCTCTCTATACAGATTTTAGCAAGGCATTTGATCGTATTGACATACCAAGGCTACTTTTTAAACTGCAAAAAATTGGAATTGAGTCTGGTCTCCTGAAGTGGCTTGAATAATATTTAACAAACAGGCAACAAGTAATAAAATTTAATGGAAAAAAGTCAAATCCCATTCAAGTTACTTCAGGTGTTCCCCAAGGCTCTTACTTAGGACCACTTCTTTTTATTTTGTACGTAAACGACATTTCCTTCATCCTCAAAAATATTAAAGTTCTAATATATGCCGACGACATGAATAAATGATGATGATGATGGTCCCACCTCATACCCCTACATCGGTTTGAGCTGGACGATTTATCTATATGAGATATTTTTAAAAACATGCAATGTAACCAGTTGGCAAACAAATAACGGACTGGTTATTAATTTCAGACATAGTAACCCTTCGATTGAATACCAATAATTAAAAAAAAAAAAATTGACGGATTTCCAATCCAAGGCTCATACAGAACGTTTCCAACCCGAAAATTATCTGGACTTGATTGGGAATTGAACCTAATGTTTTAGAGCGTGCACTAATCAGAATTGGTTCTAGATAACGATCTAGAACTACGAGAGAGATCCAATGATACTATAGTTCTCGATAACGAGCTCTACAGGTCACAGGCAAACTCAAGCCTTTTCAGTTTTCGCTCCAAACCCTATTTTAAATTGTGAAAACAGATGAATTGTTAAAAAGAAAGTAAAATAATTTAGAAAATATTACAAGCCAAAAAGCAATTTGTCAACCCGATATGCTTTTTGTTTCCATTTCAGGGGTTTAAGCCTGATGTACTCATATCAAGATTGTCAATGTCAGTCTCCGCGCGCGTGACTCAAACATGTGTAGCCGATTTTTTTTTTTACTCTACTATTTAATATTATATAACTATATTCAAACAAAAAATCCATCATCATCAATGATCATAATAACTTAATGTACCAAATAAATTAAAAAAAAAAATATTTCAATTTTACAATCTTCTTTATAAATTTACAAAAAATCTATGCTGTCTACAAAACAGACTTTATGTGTGAAATACAAAGCCGTTTAAACTCTGCCATTGTTGCTGCACGTTTTACTTGCCTGGGCATCGAATTGAAAAAGTTTATTCCTTTGTACAACAGAGAGTTCTGTGATCTTCCAAAAAGAAAATTTGGTGTTCTGGCATCTTCCGCGTTTCTAGTGTTGTACCTATGCAAATCTCTTCCTCTATCAATCCGGTCACACAAATATCGAGGCAACATATTATTAAAAATTTTATATAGAAAAACACCATTGTCAAAAAATATACTCTTTGCTTCACAGAAAGCCATCGCAATGCGTCCAGCATAAAACTCGAGGAAGTGTATCTATTACATTTTAATATTAATCGCATAATTCTATTTTGTAAACGTTGCAATCTCAATATTTGCGTATTGTTTGCCAGGAATAAAATGGATGAGCAGAAATCTATATGTGGTGAAATAATTGACTTGTACAACTGAATTTTACTTCTAATAGTCAATTCATCCTTTAACCGGCACAAGACACCGTATTTTCTGGCCATTTTTTTGATGACATTATCAATGTGAGACTTAAAATTTAATCTGTCATCAATAATTAATCCAAGATACTTTATTTCATTTACGCGATCAATCGTCTCACCATCAATTCCAATATTTAAGCCTAGTCTGGAGTTGGCTTAAGAAATTATCAAGTACTTTGTCTTACTAATGTTTTCCTTTAGTTGCTTAAATTTTAACCAATTCGCTAGATAATGTAAATCTTGGTTTAGAAGTGCTACAACATCAAGCGGATGCTTCGCTGCAATGAACGGAACAGTGTCATCAGCGAATAAATTAATATCACAGAACCGTAAAACTCGCTTCATGTCATTAATGTAAATAATGAATAAAATGGGCCCTAGAACACTTCCTTGCGGTACACCAAGTGTATTAGCAATGGAATCCGAATCAAAATCGTTAAAACGAGTCTTATAAGTTCTAGCACACAAATAGCTTTCAAACCATTTGTATGCTGTCCCTACGATACCAAAGCGCTCCAATGTTTGTAACAATAAGGACCTAGAAATTGTTTCAAAAGCGCGTTTTAGATCCAAAAACACCGCAAAAATAGTTTCTTTAGCATCGATTTTTTCTTTCCATTTTGCTAACACCAGATTCAAAGCACACTCACAAGAGTGACCCTTTCGATAACCTGATTGCTCTGGGATTAGCAAGTTATTACTATTTAAATAATTCATCAGCTGGCCTTTCACAACAAGTTCTAATATTTTCTCTAATGTGTGCAACATGATCAGGGGGAGTTTTTCGGCTTCGCAGTCTTTCAGTAATAAAACGAATTAATATCGCTCTTTCACCAACGTTTCGGTGTGTATTGCACCTTCATCAGGGAATCCTGAATTTAGAACACAAGACAATATAAAATTACAAATTGACACAACAACTAATGCGGCAAACTGACCAAACCATCCGGACTGAGTGGTATAGCAAACCGATGGCATCTGGTCGCCTCCTAGACTTTCATTCATGCCACCCACTTCATCTAAAAATGAATACCATCGCAAACTTTATCCAAAGAGTCCGACAGTTCACCACAAACAGTCCGAAGGAAGCAGCTAACATAACCATAAATGAACTGTTGAGGCGGAACCACTACCCAGCGGCGCTACGACATCGGCTGTTGAATGGCAACATCCGAAACACCGAACGAAACACGAGAAATTCGTCCGACGATGGAGGCACGGTTGTGTACAAACCGATGCTGTTTGTGAATGACCTGACACAACGGCTGAGTAAGGCATTAAAAGCGGCCTTCCCCAACATAACACTAGCGTCAAGATACGGGAACACCGCCAGCAGAATTTTCACCAACATGAAAGACACTATACCTCCAGAGATGCGACATAACGTGATCTACAGGATTCCTTGCAACGATTGCGAAGCCAGCTATGTCGGGTTAACCACAATCCAACTGAAAAAACGCATAAGCAGCCACCGATCAACAATTAATGAAATGGAAAGACTCCGCGGCAAAAACGATCACGATCCCAGCACACAATTCGATCTCGAACGACTTAAAGAGAAGACGGCACTCCTTTACCACAGCATCGAAGCAAATCATAACTTCAACCTAGAAAAACAAAAATTATCGATCAGCACACACGAAAATTAGCTCTCCCGATTTTAGAAGTCTGTCATATTGTTAACACCAAACATGCAGTCAACAAACGGTCCGATGTTGACAATCTCAGCTCCATGTATGCAGGCGTACTACACACACTTAACAAACAGATCCCAACACAGAACACGCACACACCAGCAAACGAAACCCAATAGCAAACTGTAAGAGCTAATAGCTAATACCCAATATATATTGCACCCACTGTTAGTCCACACTTTTTCGCTCCATTTTGAATCGAATTTCAGTTAGCGGTTGAAAGAGTAGTGAAGAAAGTTTGTGGCAGAGTTTATTTGTTAAGTTTAAATTAAAGCGGGTTTGAATGTAAAATTATTGTTTTTTGTGCTACAGTTTTTGAATGTTTACATGTTGTTTTATAGATTGACACAATAGTAGCTAGTAAATAGGACAGGAATGCTGAAGCCGAAGCTTGTATGACAAAAACGATTTATGTTCTGTAAGAGTTTTGTGATTTCATTTGTTGTGTCAATTTGTAATTTTATATTGTCTTGTCTTCTAAATTCAGGATTCCCTGATGAAGGTGCAATATACACCGAAACGTTGGTGAAAGAGCGATATTAATTCGTTTTATTGCTGAAAGACTGCGAAGCCGAAAAACACCCCCTGATAAAATCCCTCAGTCGATAGCATAAATTGTGTGCAACATGTTAATGGGACGGAACTCTTCGGCTTTATTCGTCCCAGTGAAGCTGTTTTTGGAAATAAAAAATCAAGAAGACATCAATGTATTTCAGAATGACATCCACACATTTTACATCTGGTGTAAGAAAAGCCTACTTGAAGTAAATGTAAAAAAATGCAATGTAATATCCTAAAGAAAATTAACAACGCCCAAAATTGTAATTGCATTAGGGGATCAGAATGTGAAGGAATGTGCTAAAGTTTGGGATTTAGGAATAATCTTAGATTCTAAACTTAATTTCATCGACCACTATAACACTATCATTCACAAGGCAAACAACACGTTAGGGTTTATCAAACGCTTCTGCTACAATTTTCATGATCCGTACACTATCAAAACTTTGTATATTGCCTATGTGAGGTCAATACTGGAATACTGTAGCATTGTGTGGTCTCCTCGTCCTGGCGTACATGAAGAAAGAATCGAATCAGTACAATAGCAATTTCTACTATATGCTCTTCGTAAGCTAGGTTGGACCTCACATCGTCTTCCGTCATATGAAGCACGCTGCATGTTGATTGACATTCAAACATTAAAAGAACGGCGAGAGTACGCGATAGCTTCATTTGTAAACGATATCGTTTCGCAGAACGTTGACTCAGTAGTACTACTTTCTAAATTGAACTTTTATGTACCCATCCGACAATTTCGACATCGTAGTTTATTTGCTCTTAACCATCATCGTACGGAATACGCAAAAAATGGACCTATAAATAGTATGAGCCATTGACTTTACGATGTCCCGGTATAAACTGAAACAGTATTTCAAGTCCTTGAGGCTGAGGACACAAAATTAATTTGTTTTATGATCGTGTATAGTTTAGAAATTAATGTAACCAGTTCACATATATGATTGACGAAATAAATAAAAAAATAAAAGTATGTGTGTGTATATGTGTGTGTATGTGTGGGTATATATCGTCAGTAGAATTCAATACTGGCACGACTCAAAATTCATAGTTTCGAGAAAAACGCTTTTGAAAATATGCGTCAAAAATTTCTTTTTGCATTTTCGTGGAAAGTTTCAATTTTAAGACTTCCCATTTTTATTAAACTAGTTTGGCTCTATCAATTGCATGAAATGAGCAAGTTATAAGAATTATAACCTAATTTTTTGTCTCTTTCGGGATACTTTAGATTTATGCAATAAAGGCACATCTACTTATATTTCTGGAATCATTTTGAATTTTGAAATTAATGCAAATGAAAGGTATATTATTGATCCTATATTGAATTTAATTGTAATCGGATTTATAGTTTAGGATACTCGACCGATTTGGACACAATAGTTTTTAAACGAACTGGCTGCTTAAAAATCCTTCACTTTTAAATTTTATAAAGTTTGGACGTGTGGTTCAAAAGTTATGGGAAGAAACGTGTTCTGGAGACTGGCTGAACCGATTTTCACAATGTTAGTGTCAATTGAAAGGTCTAGCTATCGCATTAGATCCTATTAAATTTCATCGTAATTGGACTGTAACGTTGTCTGTAATGTATCAAAATGCGAAAATCACGAAACTTCAATATCTCAGAAACTACACAACCGATTTGAACAATATTGGTATCAAATGTACGGGCTGTACGGGAAAATCCCTTACAAATGAATTCCAAAATGATTGAATATGAGGTTCCAAGGATTTGAAGAGAAACATGTTTCGATAACTTTTAAGATTAACTCGTTTCTCCAAAGATGGCTGGACTAATTTCAACAATCTTAGTCTCAAATGAAAGGTTTGTTTGTCATATCATTCGATTATAATATGTACTAATTTATAAAAACAGCGAAAGTTTGTTATCTCAAAGATTGCACGACTTATTTGAACATAACTACGGGTTGTTTCTCAAACTTACAAGTACAAATTTCATAATATTTTGATATGTGGTTCAGAAGGTATGAAATACTTACTGTCCATTTTTCCAACGCCTGCTGAAGTGGCCCAGCAGTAAAGAGCTATGCACCACTGAGTGAAGGACATTCCAAAGAACAAAATGGTAGGGGTACTGGGGGTAAGCCCGGCTCTCTAAGGAAAATGATTCTCTAGTAGCACTTGATGACGAATATTGTTATATTTCTTTCACTGAATCATTGCCCAGGTTGTTTTCTACAAGATATGAAGGTTTTCAGTACTTTCAAACTGTTATTTTGCAAGGAATAGTGAAGTTTTGAAACTAAGATAAAAACGACGTTTAGCAATCAGTGCGGGTGAAACCGGCACCCCTTGGGGGTAACACCGGCACTTAAGTTTGTTCATGAATTAACTCGAATCAACTGAACCAATTTGAATTCTGAAACAGCCGAATGAGAGATCTTACATTTCTGTATGTTATTGTTGAATTTGATTGTTGTCGCTTAGTTGGTTCTGGGCAGATTGCCGCAACAAGTTCCGGTGAACATTATGTATAAACAATGAAAGAATTTGATACTCGGCAAGCCTATCATGTGGCACTTTAAATCATATTATTAACTAGTTTCATTGAAGCCAGGATCACATTCACCACACCGGAGCATAGTCCAAATACCACCGGGAAAGCCGTCAGTTTTGTGACTTGATTTAGTACATTTGACACCTCTAATAACCCTTGGAATCTTCAAAAATCACAGAAGAGATTGAGTGCATGGTTCTAGGTCGATTGATTAATTTATTTATCAGCGAGAGATCGGTAATAGATCAGAAATATGTGTCTGTAACATCCAACTAGCCTCAGACCATGTCGGGCTTACCCCACTCACTGGGTGATGGTGTTACCCCGACAGCACACATTTTTTTAAAAAGAGTATTTCTACAAATTCATCGCTTCAATTTACCTCAGATCGAATTCCTGTGATCGCTTTCAGTACAGGAAATAAATTGTAGAGCAACAAAAAATTATTTTAGTCTTTTCAAATGAATAAAAGCTTCCACTCACGAAAAATTACATCCGTTCACGCATCAGTTGCTGTAGCGTATGTTTTGTCTATTATTTTGACGTTTGACGTTTCACGGTGGCTTCGATGTGTCATAAAATGTCTAAAATATTAAATACCAACACTTCACATATTCCAAAACACAGTTAATTAGCATTTTCTAGTAAAATCCTAGGGGTGACGGTGTTACCTTCAGTGCCGGGCTTACCCCCAGTACCCCTATATAATAATCATTCTTTTTATTACACTAGCTATAATAATCTGATTTTTATTGTAAAGTGTCCGAAGTTTAGTACTGTTCGAAGTTTGAATCAAAACGGTACTTCGCGCACAACGTTCGTCTGTGAACCTACAAACAGTGTGCAGTGCAGTTCATCCCCTTTCTGTCATTTTTTCATTCTATCATTTACGCGGTGCCACCTGGTTGTGGTGTTAATACAATCCGCAGGTATTTGAATAATTACATGCGTTTTTTCATCAAACAGTAGGGATGTTACGGACATCCGCATCCGCAAATGCGGAACATCCGTATCCGTATCATACTATGCGGATATTGAAAACAAATATCGCTTCATAAAATTTTGTAGAAAACTTTTCCTTGATGTATTTACTGCTCGCTTAACCCTATCAGTTTTTATATCGAAAAATGACATTCAATCTCTTATTAATCAGCAACTGCATGCATAATTGGCACAAACTATATTGCATTTTGAAGATCAATCTGTTCTCTAACTGCTTAGAATATTTTCATCGTTAGAAATTTCAAGTATTAGTTGGTAAATTGTTATCAAAGTATATATGTCAGGTGATGCCATATGGCATCACCCGCGGGGAATGGGTTAAATAACTTTTGCACAGAGGAGGCACATGGTCATTAGGCTGTCCCAAAAAAAATCGATGCTGAAAAAGTCAAGGTGCTCAGCCCTCAATTGTTTTCAGGTTGCCCGAACGTGATTTATAAAAAATGACTTTTTTAAACTACAAACCCATTTTTTTCACTTGTTTTGAATTTTGTTTGATTCCTAAATTTTTCCATATATATATATTTTTTTGTGGTGTTGTTTTTGAATATTTTGCACGGTTCAGTTAAGTATTGCATTCAGTTATCTAAGTCGAAATGTTCTTCAAAAATGCTAAAAATAACATTATCTTTCAATTTAGGGCTGAGCACCTTGACTTCTTCAACATCGATTTTTTTGGGACACCCTAATCTTCATGTGAAATAAGCAAAATAAAACACAAGGGATGCTACGGATATCCGCATCCGCATCTACAGATGTTGGAAAATTCACATCTGTAACATCCCTGTCATACAGGTAGCAATATACAATAAATTCAGCATTATTACATGCATATAGTTTTAATGAATCATTGCAGGTAAAAGTTGCCGAAATTTATACAGTCTCGTGTAAGTTTCTACAGGCGACCTCGTGCAGCCGAACGATTGAACTACTTATCAACTAGAATTCAAATTAGCTCTGATATATCAAAACAAAAACTATGTGTATTCTAATTGGCTTGAATTTTGCGATTTTCTGATTTGTGATTCTTCTTTTTGAAATTCCGCATTTTGATTGTTCGCCTTTCGTCCGTCCGAATCATCAGTTTCATCAGAACTTCAACACTGCTCTATTTAAAAACACAGAAAAGATTGCTGTTCACAAGTGGTCTCCACTCGGACCGCAGCGTGCCTGTTGCAAACTGTGTGTCCACTCTGTGTGTCCACTCTGTGTGTTACTTTCTGGCGGTGATAACGCGCATGCAAGTGACTCATGCAAAAAAACGTACAGCTCGCAAGTGGCGCTAGTGTTGCAAATTTGAGCGCGCGAGCACGTGACGCATGCCTACCGTAAATTTAAGACCCTCCCCCCCCAACAAGTTTCCTCTCCGAGTTCATTTACGTACGGCACGCGGGCTACCAGCTGAATCCAATAAATCAATAAATTAAAGCACCCCCGTAATTGCTTCTACCAGTGCAGCCAGCGGTCGAAGTTAGAATTACCGGGTTCGCCGGTAAAACTACATTGTTTGAAGCATAAAGGTGCCAATTACAAACACACAAAGAGAGTCCTAATAAAAATAAATAGTTCAACACTGGGCCGCACGAGTTTGCGATTAGGGACTGCCTGTAGCTGGGCTGCATAACTACAGAATTACGACGATAGCCAGTCCAGCCATCCGACCGTCAGCAACGGGCCTTGAACGGACCCGTGCGCATTTAGCACTTTCGACTGGGTTTGCGTTTCAATCGCGCGCCTCGGATTCAATACACAATCGGATATATTTTACACTGGCCAAGTATTTAGGGACAGGTTCCGCGGTCTGTCTTTTTTATTAGCTTATTATGTTATCTGCGTCCCGATGGCAGCACAAGTCAACGAGCCGCCGCCTGTGGATACGGCCGATAACCAGGCACAAATCCGGGGAAGTGGAGCTAGATTTGCAGCCACTTTGTAGCACTCTGTCGATATCGGTACACTGTCTGCCTATGCATCCACAGGGAAGGGTATCTATTAGGAGCTCGCTAGTACTAGATTGTGATTAGCGGTGAAGGTGCTTGCTCGTACAAACAAGCCGTTAACACGAGCTGGGCAGGGCCCGGCTGCCGATGGACAATGGAACCGCTGGGCAGGAAAGTACCACACTGTGGTGGCCGTAATTGGGAATATACCGAACAAATTAGGCACTGAAAGTGGCAATGATAAATTGAGTTTGAAAGGTTAAGTGGTGCTTTTTAGAATAGCGGAAAATGTATCGCGCTTATTCTACACCGGCTGCAGATTACATGTTGCACTGAGAGTTACTTTCACTGTCGTCTGTTGCTTTTTATCAACCTCCACCTCTAACTCGAATCAACCTGAGAGTCTATTGTGGTGTAACAAAATTCATAAAAGAAAAGATATTCTCAAATCTCATATCTAAAATTCATTTCCACCTGAACCGAACACAAACGGCGAATGGAAAAACATTTAATTAATTTTCCCCGTTGTCGGTAGCTTATCTGCATCTTGTCCTCTTTCACTTTCAATCCCGTATTGGCTGCCAGCAATTGCTGCTGGTGCACTTGCCCCGGTATAGTTCCAGCAACATCATAAAACACGGCTCGTTCGCCGGTTCGACACTCATTAAAATTGTTACCAACAGCACAAGCGAATCGGTTGTAAAAATTCATTGCGCACAGACCCGCCCTTAAGCCTAAAGAGAGCGCGAGACTAGAGGGTGGTCGGATAGTCTCTCTCACTCAGGTGGCATTTAAGACCGCAGGCAAGAAATGCATTTGATCTAATAAAGATTACGGTTTTAATTATATTGTAAAACGTAATTAAAATTAGATTACCTCCCGATAGCACTTGTTGTTCTGTTCCCAAACGCAACCTGTTTCTCTACGAGAAGGCGAGGAAAACCACTGGTCAACGGGTACCCGCAGGGAGTATATTTACTCCCAAGCTGGTTATGCTCTTATCGCCGACCGCAACATTTAGTTACACTTAGCAAATCCGCGAACGCCTAAGCAAAGACAAACCCCGATTGAAAACATTCAATCTCACCAGTCGTCTAGTTTGACATGAAATAAATTATTCCTCCCAACTAGCTTGTGTGCGGGAGAAAATGCTAGTTTTCACAAGATGGAACCGATAAATTCATATAAGTATGTTTCCCCCGAACCGCACTGACACTGACGCTTGGAGGTTGGGTGAAGGACTGTTAGCAACAATATTGCCTCCCACCAGCAACAAGAGTCCGACGATTGAGAGCAGACAGGCAGCAGACGGTGCGTTGTTTCAGGAATTTCCGCAAAGTTTTTTTTTAAGTGTAACAGCTAAAAGTGTGAACTTGCGTAAAAATCATGTTGAAACCAGTGACAAAAAATGAAGGATTATAGGTTTTTAGCCATTCTTGTGAATTTTGGTACAACAGGTAACTAAAATTTTTTCATAGACTTAAATTGGTTTTTTCGTAAACATAACGTTAAAATATCGAACCCGGTGAGCAATTTCCATACGATATTCTCACTTCAGTTGACGCGTTTTGGTAGTGGCTAGGGGCACTTTGCTGCATTTTTTTTTACTTTTGTCGACCAGTGTTGTCAATACAACCCAAAAAAAGAAAAAAAAAATTGAAAACTCGAGAACGTCATTTGCTTAGTATAATTTTTTCAAGTAGCAATAAAATAATTTTATAACATACCTGAGACGACCTCTTTTAAAAAAATGTCACAAAACGTTTTTCATGTCAAGTCAGACTAGGAAACTGTGTATTTATTCGTCCTAACTACTAATATTTACAGATTTGTAGCAATATCACCAAAAGATGTTGAGTTATTTGAATTTCAATCTAAATTTTTAGACTTTTCACGCAATTTTTCAACTTAACTTAAAATGTTTCACCTGTTTTCGTGAGAAAGATACTACAAATTCACTAAAATTTTAAAGTATATTCAATTACAAATCAAACAAAAGTAGTTATGTGAAAATTGGTGAATATTTTGCTGAGTTATATATTTTTTTATGAAAACCAGAAATTTTGGCTTGAGTGTAACATTACTCAACAAGACCTACAACCTACACTAGGTCACTTCAGAAGTTCTAAATCGCTGTAGCAGAGCTGAATGCCACCACGGGTCGGTAATTGGCGATTACCGAAGGCCAAGGAAGTGCTCACTGCTAGCAAGCAGTCCCGGACCATCAGCGGGAGCTAGCCTAGGTCGTGGCGAGATTCAGGCACTGGGCCGCTGAATTCTCGCAAAAGCCACACTGGCCGGAAGCAGCTCCGACGGAGCGAGTAGTGCCGCTCCCACCACCCAAATGCACTATACCGCCCATTGGGACTGATGCCAGTAATGTTCCCAATTACGGCAACTGGTCGCATCATTATAGGATAAGAGTCGGATTTCGTTTTCGTACCATGATTTTGGGCTGGCACCTGCGCCGAGCTCCCTTAGTAATGTCGTGTGATAACGGCTTGAAACGGCGAGATTACAACCGGTGCAGGGGTCTCCGTCCCGTAAAACCTGGCAGGCCTACCAGTACGTTCCGAGTCCATTGCCGGGTGGGAACCCGGCAGGAGTAGGATCAGATGTCTTTTCCTGACTTGCGCCGGTCGGGGGTGTCATAGTTGCTCATAAGGCGCTAATGCAGCCGTCCCTAGCCATGGCCTCACTGCTCCGGCATAGACTACCTTGGGACCATTTAGGCGACTACTCCATTATGGATAAGGATAGCGGCTGGTAGGGGGACCCAATAAACAAAAATGTTGAACTCAAAAACAAAAGAGACGGGTGCGGAGGGGTTACCAAATCCCTTCGCACGAGGTGGCATCCAGCGGTCTCCGCAGAAGAAGGCGGAGACGGATGCGGCGAAGTCTGGAGGTGGAAAAACGGCGAATCCGTCGGTGTCCACACCAGACATCTCGGTAGACGGTCCCTTGCTAGTCAAGGCCGTCGAAAGGTGTATGGACACGCGGCCAAGAGTGGCGGCGCTGTCTGAACAACTCGATGCCATAATCGAGTTCTTGGCGAACAGGCGAAACTTCGCTGGCGACCTGAAGCAGAGCCTCCACCTGCTTCGGAGCACCATTGATGAAGCCAGAAAGGAGCACGAAGAACTCGTAGCTCGGGTGAAGGCGGCCGAGAAAGCGGCCAGGACCGGGAGGGCGACTGCATCTAAAGAGGTGCAGACAGACGCCCCCTCGTTCGCGTCGGTCTGCTTCACGGGGCAGGTCGCTAAGCGAACGAGGCAGTCCCCGGGGGAAACGGCCCCCGGGAACACCAAGAAACGATTGGTCGTGCTACTCCCACGGGAACACACGTCAACCGGTTCAAGGTCCACCGCGGAAAAGGCACAGGTGGAGGCTACGGGCAGCCCTTGGACTACCGTAGAGGGTAGGAAGCGTCTGGAAGGTGCGACGCGACATGATGGCGGAGCGGCCAGAGGACCAAAAAAGGTCAAAAAGGCGCGGAGTAGGGGTGATGCCCTCATACTCAAGACGGATGGGTCGAAGTACTCAGAAGTCTTGAAGAAGATGAGGGGGGAAACCCAGCTCAAGGATCTGGGGGCGGATGTGCGGAGTATCCGCCGATCTCGCACTGGCGAGATGATACTTGAGCTCCGGAAGGACGCCAAGAACAAGGGGGCTATCTACAAAACGGTAGCTGAAAAGGTCCTAGGGAAGGAGGAGCAAGTGCGGGCACTCACCTCAGAAGTGACTCTCCAGCTTAAAAACCTGGACGAAATCACTGAGGGGTGCGACATTGCACAAGCCCTAAAAGCGAAGTGCGGGGTGGAGGTGGCTAAAGAGTCAATCCGCCTCCGCAAAGGTCCGGCGGGGACCCAGATAGCTACCTTCCGACTACCGTCGGCGGACGCTAACCTGGCCCTGAAAGAGGGCAAGTTGAAGGTCGGCTGGTATGTATGTCCTCTGGGCATACTACAGCAACCAGACATTTGCTTCCGGTGCTTCGAGGGCGGACATAAGTCCTGGACCTGCAAGGGGCTCGATAGGTGCCAGCTGTGCAGGCGATGTGGAGGTGCAGGCCATAAAGCAAAGGACTGTGGGGAGTCTCCCAAGTGCATGGTATGTTCCGGGAGACGGGACGCCAAACACTTTATGGGAGGCCCCAGGTGCCCAGCCGGTAAGCCGGCTGCGAAACCACGGGCGTAAGGGTGACGCAACTGAACCTGAACCATTGCTTCGCGGCTCAGCAGCTGCTACACCAAGCAGCCACTGAGTCGTTGTCGGACATCGCCGTCATATCGGATTCCTACCGCATCCCTCCCGGAAACGGTAACTGGGTTGCGGATAGGTCCAGTTTGGCGGCCATATGTACGACGAGCAAGTTCCCGGTTCAGGAGGTTGTCTCAACCTCAGAAGAAGGGTACGTAGTTGCTAAGGTAAACGGAGTGTTCTACTGCAGTTGCTATGCTCCGCCACGTTGGTCTACCGAAAGGTTCACCCAGATGGTCGACCTCCTATCCATGGAGCTAACGGGCCTAACGCCGTTGGTGGTGGCGGGCGACTTCAACGCTTGGGCTGTTGAGTCTGGCCAACGTTGGGAACAAAAGTACATTTAGCAGAAATGGTGCGGAGTCGATCATCGACGTGACGTTCTCCAGCCCAGGACTGATCAAGAACTGGAGGGTAGACGATGGCTACACTAATAGCGACCACCAGGCGGTCTGTTATAGTGTAGACAACAACGAGAGGTGGCAAGCGACGGGTAGAGCCAACACTCCGACCGTTCGCGGGTGGAAGACATCGCACTTTGATGCCGAGGTATTCGAAGAGGCAATGAGAAGGGAGCGCGAGGGGGGCAGTTGGATCCGCCCGACTGCTGACCAACTAGTTGCTATGCTATCGCGGGCGTGCGTCGCCACCATGCCTAGGACTCGCCAACCTAGGAATGGAAAGCCACCGGTTTACTGGTGGACGGACGCGATAGCCGACCTTCGCAGTGCGTGCCTCCGTGCAAGACGGAGGATGCAGCGTGCGCGAAACGAAGAAGAGAGGACAGAGCGCCGCGCAGCATTCAGTTCGGCAAGATCGATGCTAAGGAGTGCGATAAAAGCCAGCAAGAGGGCCTGCTTCGATAGGCTATGTGCGAGTGCCAATACAAATCCGTGGGGTGACGCCTACAGGATCGTAATGGCCAAGACTAAAGGAGCGCTGGCGCCTGCAGAGCGATCACCAGCGATGCTGGAGCGTATCATCGAGGGACTCTTTCCACGCCACGAGCCAAGTCCTTGGCCTTCGGCAGTCGAGTCTCACGTCCGACGTTCCAGTATCTCAGACATAGACCAGAGATGGTCGGCCAACCTGCCGAGCATCCAATCCGTGAGCGACGACAGCCGTGTCGAGGCAGGGGAGGAGGCAAGGGTTACGAATGAGGAACTCATCGTGATCGCCAAATCCCTAAAGGTGAGCAAGGCACCGGGACCGGATGGTATCCCTAACCTGGCGATCAGGCTGGCGATAAAAACGGCCCCCGGGCTGTTCAGGGCAGTCATGCAGAGGTGCCTGGATGACTGTCTCTTTCCGGACAGGTGGAAGCGGCAGAGACTGGTCTTATTGCCGAAGGCTGGGAAACCGCCAGGGGACCCATCGGCATATAGGCCTATCTGCCTGCTGGACACCGCGGGCAAGGTGCTTGAGAGGATCATCCTCAACAGACTGGTGAGGTACACGGAGGGTGTACACGGTCTGGCAAGTAACCAGTTCGGCTTCCGGAAGGGCAGGTCCACGCTGGACGCAATCTCTTCCGTCATCAAGACGGCGGAGGTAGCAATCCAGCGCAAGAGAAGGGGAGTACGCTACTGCGCAATCGTCACGCTCGACGTGAAGAATGCGTTCAATAGTGCCAGTTGGGACTCCATAGCGCTCGCGCTCAGGAGCATCCATGTACCGGTGTCGCTGTACAAGATTCTGGAAAATTATTTCCAAAATCGAGTACTTGTTTACGACACGGAGGAGGGTCAGAAGTGCGTCCCAATTACCGCAGGAGTTCCGCAAGGTTCTATCCTGGGCCCGGTGTTGTGGAATGTCATGTATGACGGAGTGTTGAAACTCAAGTTCCCTGTAGGGGTTGTGATCGTCGGCTTTGCAGACGACATAACGCTGGAGGTTTACGGCGAGTCTATCGAGGAGGTCGAGTTGACGGCCGCGCACTGTATACGCAAGGTCGAGGACTGGATGCGCTCCAGGAAACTGGAGCTCGCGCATCATAAGACGGAGGTCACGGTTGTGAACAACCGTAAATCGGAGCAACAGGCGGTGGTCAGAGTCGGAGACTGCACCATCACCTCGAAGCGATCCCTGAAGCTCTTGGGGGTTATGGTGGACGACAAGCTCACGTTCGGGAGTCACGTCGACTATGCCTGTAAGAGGGCCTCATCGGCTATTGCAGCACTATCTCGTATGATGTCCAATAGCTCAGCGGTTTATGGCAGCAAGCGAAGACTTCTTGCCAGCGTGGTTTCGTCCATACTTAGGTATGGTGGGCCAGTGTGGTCCAGAGCGCTAGGTACTAACAGTTACCGTGGTAAACTGGAAAGTACCTACAGGCTCATGTGCCTGAGAGTTGCGAGTGCGTATCGTACGGTGTCATACGATGCAATCTGTGTCTTGTCCGGCATGATGCCTATCAGCATCTCCATCAAGGAGGACAGAGAGTGTTTCGACCAACGTGACACAAGGGGCATACGATGTACCAGAAGGTCATTTTCGATGCTCCGCTGGCAGCGGGAATGGTCCAACTCCACAAAGGGCAGATGGACGCACCGACTCATACCGGAGATATCCGGCTGGGTCGGGAGACGACATGGTGAAGTGAACTTCCACCTGACACAAATCCTGTCAGGCCATGGTTGTTTCAGGCAATATCTGCACAGGTTCGGACACGCGGTGTCCCCCATGTGTCCCGAGTGCGTGGAGGAGGAGGAGACTGCTGAGCATGTCTTCTTCGTATGCCCCCGTTTCGCAAGAGCGAGGAGCAACATGATGGCTGTGAGCGGGCCTGGCACTACTCCGGACAATCTAGTCCGGAGGATGTGCGACGACCCGGACATCTGGAACGCGGTCTGTGCGGCCGCCTCTCAGATTGTTCTGGAGCTGCAACGTGTGTGGCGGGTCAACCACCAACACGCCAGTGGTAGCTAATTACCAGTCTCCAGGTAGTTAGCTAGGAGGTTATAAGAGTAAAGAGGGTGCATCACGCACAAAAGCCACTCCCCGACGTGATACTTAACCGTCGTTCCGGGAAGACCAGGGCTGGAGACTGGAGGGGTTTTAGTGGGTCGGGACAGGGATCAGTAGGTGTCTGGGGAGTGTAACTACCCCAGCATCTCTCCCCTAGTCTCATCCCCACACCCTGAGTTCTCTTCTCAGGTGTCTGTTTGCAGATTTCCCCGCCACCTTTAAAAAAAAAAAAAAAAAAAAAAAATCGCTGTAGCACAGGGTTATGCTTCGCAGTGAACGTTACAGTTTTTGACTGAAAAGTTTTTTTATGTGTGAATAAAAATGATTCCAAAACCAATCAGAAAATGATCCGAGATTAAGCTCAGAATCGCGAAGACGACGTCTCTTAAGGCTAGAAAAGACATTGCGACACAACACGTCTCAAGACCAAAAAACGCTGAAGCAAAGCAAAGCCTTGGTGCTACATTCCGATTCGGAACTTGACCTTCTGTTCATTTATACACAGACTTCGCAGCCGACTGTTTAGCCTACAATGTGTACACCCAGAGGTGTACGGGAGCAGATGACTAATTTGATTTAGTTATCATTCGATGGACATATATTTACTGGCACTTGACCAACCAAAACAAATAAAGAAGAAGAAGATTAAGCTATCGTATAGAAATTAGACTAAAAGGGCTCTTATTGCACTGAGAGAAGCGCCTGAAAACCGGCAATGATGGGGAAAGTATCAAATATCTACTAAAAGTATTTTCAGCGGAAAGATAGAAACATTGCTGCCCTTCTCCAAGTCACATTGATTTGTGTAAGGCCGGCCAATTTTTCCAAATTTGGCAAAAACAAAGGAAAGAGGCAGCAAAGAAGTGGTAAATTCATATCATTATGTTACATGACTCTATCCAATTTTTGATTTCATCAAACATTTTATGTGCGGTTTGTAAAAATGAATACAGTTTGTGCTGGTTTAGACAAATTTAAGTCACCTATATGGTGTCAGGTAGTGATAAAAAATTCAAACTAATAATGGCAGCATAGGTCCCCATCGGGGCTTCGGCAGGGTTTTTTTTTAGAGTATTGGTTTTGCGATATAGATAAATGCGATTATGCACTGTGATGCAGATCTATACAGGGTTGATAGTAAGCGGAATTCGGAGTTCGCGTGTCGTGTGTTGTGTTGGACCTCGGTATTTTTCGAACGGCTATATTAACCACATAATTACATAAAATGTTCTTACTGAATACGATTAACCCTCTAGTACCCAAATTAATTTTTAGACGGACTTCGAAAAAATCACTATGAAGCCTTATAAACATTTTTTAAGTCCTTATTGAAGCTTTTTAGAGGTTTGACTGAAGAACGTCTAGAGGCGGCTCTGGGCACTAGAGGGTTAAATGAAACAAAAGTGCGTGTACGCGCGAGATTGTAGGAGTGTTTTTGTGCGTGTGAAGATGTAGGTGCGTATGTGTGTGGGTGTATGTGCGTTTGTGCACACGTAAACAAAGATAGTGAAATAAATGTGGCGAGGCGTTACCGTGGACTCAACTCTAGTAGCTTTCAAAATATCGTGTAGTCAGCTGAGATAAATCAATGGGAGATACGTTTCGGTAGTTGCATAATGACTTCATAAATTTCAACAATAGAAGTGTCGAGACGTTAACGTGGATAGAACTTTCGTAGCTCTCGTAACATTGTGTAGTCGGGTGAGATACTTCAATGGGAGATTCTCTTCGGTAGTTGCATGATGATTTGATGAGGGAATGTTCGAATATTTAAGTCTGTCTTAATTTATCCTCGCGTGCCCTTTTTTTTTGGTGGTATATCAAACAGAACGAGTTCGAATCGCGTAACAGTTTTCGCGGAGGTTATTATGAACTTGTAGGCGCGATATTTGTTATTAGGAACCCGGTACTCGAGCTCAGCGCATCGTTTACCAAAACGAAACCTGCTGCAAACCCTACCCTTTTCTCCAACATCCCAGTGATTTCTCGTGGAAGTGCAGAGCTGTTCTCGGCTTCCAATCAAGCGAGTATCATGTCAACATATTCCTATATAAATACACTCCTTTTTTGACCTGCATTCGGATGCGGCCGGCACTGGTATTGCCTAACATAAAGATTAAGATCACCAGTTTTCACACATTAAGGATGAATGTTAGTCCCAAGCATTATCCATTGGTTCTCTGTGTAATTACAGCTGATCTGGCAATAACGGAGTAGCAACCGCGGGCGGTCAATCATGCTCATGCTCATGCTCACAGACTTCGCAGCCGACTGTTTAGTGTACAGGACAATTGCGGGGCTAGCGCTACGATCCTATTGACACTAACAGTCTCCCCCGAACCTCGAACCTCGAACCTACGACGACTGGCTTGATAGGCCAGCATCATACCTCGAGACCATCTGGAAGAAGACCAAAAAACGCTACGCAAGGCTAAAACCACTTCTAAAGATTAGAAAGGAAAATGATCCAGAATTAAGCTCAGAATGGCGAAAACCTCCTTTTTAAGGCCAGACAAGACGTAAAAGTAAACAAAATGCTTAGAATCGTGAATAAAATTTATGCCTTGGTGCTACATTTCGACACGGAACGTTTGTCAAGTGTTTATTATACACAAAATCATGAATATACGTTTCTACGGGCCAGAAGAGGCCAAAAAATAACACAAAAAAAAGCTCAGAACTATAGAAGATAATCTCGAATTCGGATCAGAATCGCGATAGAAAAAAACTTTTCTTAAGACCAGAAAACACCTAAAGAGAAATTCGTAGAGAAAAAAATAGGGCAGAAAAGTATCCCAAAATGAGCTCACAATCGCAGGCAAAATCGCTTTCAAAGGCCCGAAAAAAAAAACCTTCTGTAAAAGTGATCCCAAATTAAACTCAGGATCGAAAAAAAATCAAAAGCTTCTAAAAGGAGCTGCGTAGCTGCAAGTTTACAGAGTTGTCAAGCGGATGCTCGTGGGTTCGAATCTTAGGTCAATCAGGCGTTGTCAAAAAAATGAATTGAACATGGGCTTATTCACAGGCTCCGCCATAACTCATCCTTCCTTTACACTGAATTCTATAATCTCTTGGTGTGACTTCCTATGACAAAATAAGTCCCAGAGGGTCGCCCGATGAAACTTCTCGAGGGAATTTCAATTGGCGCTGTTTGGCAGAAAAAACGACACTCGGCATAGTAGAGTAGTAAGCGTGTAAAAGGAAGGGTAAGGAAGGGTAAGCATGCCACTTCTGCGGGATACAGCAGACACCTGGGCTGGACATATCTCACAATAGAAAAATGATTCTGGTCGCAGTGACAAGTCCATACAGGTAAAAAGCCAAAGTAAAAAATGATCCCAAATTGAGTTTGAAACCGCTACAGAACGCTTCTAAACACCAGAAAAAAAAATCCAATTAAGGCTCAGTATCGCATCTGGAAGTCAAGAAATGCCAAAACAAAAAAATAATCAAAAAATGAGCTCAACATCGCGAAGAAATCGCTTCTATAGGACATAAAAAACCAAAAAAGAAACTGTTTCCAAATTCAGCTGCTATTAAAACGCTCCTAAACACCGTTTCTGAAAGCAAAATTTAGGCTCATAACCGCTACAGAAGAGAGTGGAAGAAGCTCGCAGTGTGTACACGCTTTGCTTATCGCGTTTAATTGTGGTGCGTAGTGCGAAAAATTGTGAAATTCGAGTGATAGTTGTAGTTGAGGGTATCCCTTGTTGACTGCAGTATGTTTGAAGTGAATTACGAGTGAAAGGAATTCAAGAATTAGAATTTTAATACAGTTTTCTTGTACAGTTTATCGCTCTGCAAATGGCTGTCCTAATGGCGCGGTGTTGTGTTGGTGATATTTCTTAAACGCGTTCGTGTCCATGCGAAGAGTGTATTGTGTCTAAAGTTCATCGCAGTGAAACCTCTTCTCCAGTGCTATGCTGTACATATGCTTGTCGCCGATGGCAAGTTCTGCTGAGAGGCAGAAGCCGAGAGAGCGGCAACTGTAATCATGGAAACGGTTTGTTTGTGCTCGAGTGCGAGCGCGGCGGCGTGCTTGACTCACTGAATGCTGCTTCCAGTGTTATGAAAATGACTGCAAGACAATGACAGCAAATTTTTAACTGTTCCGGCTCTCATTGTATTGCACAGCTCTTTCTGTTCTTCACACGTTCGGTAAACAGTCCGACAGCAACTGACGACAGCACACATGCAACTCCATACGGGCTGTTAGTTTTCATCTCCTTATGTCTGTTGGTTATTCCAAGCTGTCGTAAATTACAGCCTATAATCTTCCGACATCCTTCAGCACGAATCCGAGCGGGATGTCAGGTGATTATGATACACGACAGTAAGGCCGATGAAAGAATGAAAGAGAGATGGTGCGAAGCACGTTTTTTCTTACGGGGGGAATAATATCAACAATGGAAACGGTTTTCTTTGTATTCAATACTAGCTGAATGTACCCGGCCTTGCTCGTGTAAAATTCTGCTTTTTCTATAATTTTCTATATTTGCATATACTTTTTCCAACCAATCATTCCAAATAATATTTCTATTTTAGTTATAAACTTGCTAATATACCACCCTTTTCGTTGATTAACAATCGATGCGGAGGCATTCCAGCTGGGTCGAGTGAGTTCAATAATTCCGTTGGAAAATGGATTGCCTCATCAGCATCTTCGACGGTATCTCAAGTTACACTAAAGTTACACTGAAATTACATAATCAATAGCCTAAGCTCACCTCTGATAGTGAAAATTATTGCTTGCTATGTCTTCTCGTTTTACTTTTTTGTGTAAACAATATCAATATCATCCTTATAGTTTAACATCAGTCTTCATAAATTAATCAACAATTACGGGGACTATTTCCATATTTAGGAAGTCAGCCCTAACCTATGAACCTAATACCAGGGAGTATTTGAATATTTTTCTTCATAAATTTGAAAATAGCGTTGGACGCCCGTTGTCATTTTCTGAACTTAGTTCTCTTTCTAGATATATTTATTTATTAAACCATTTTACTAAGTTTCACACAGCTTGACAGAAAGCAGAAATCGCGGAATTGATTTCAAAACAACGGTTCAGTATTACGTCCAAGCCTTCTTCTGTATTCTAGTATCCTTTCCAGAAAAAATAATCCGCCATATACGATTTAAAAATTTGCGCCGGACATGAATATTTGGACTCTGGACGTCATCTTGATATCGAAATTATGTATAATGCAGAGCATATATTCGTTTTTCACAAAATTCTGAAACCGGAAGTCGCCATATTGAATTTAAAAAATGTCGGACTTTTATTTCTGATTTCTAAAGGTCATCCCTGGGAGGGAGAAACGAATACTACACTCAAAACAGAAAACACGCACATGCGTCTTCTGTAACACATGCATGACTCAAACGAAGGAATACTGACTGTGCATATATTACAGACTAATTTTTCGAGTCTGTGGTTTCTTCAATTTACCGTTGTATAAAAGTTTTTTCAAAGTTTTGAGTTCGACCGTGATGAAGTGTGTTCGAAATAGTAACCAAAGTCTTAAATCATGAGAAGCGCAAGTTTAATAATCGAAGTACGCTAGCATGATTATTACTTAAAGCTTATGAAATTTATTATTTTACCTAAAAACAAACCAAAATATTTTGTAAAACGACAATGTATACCAAACCTGTTTGCGACCATTTTTTTTTCGAGCAACGCGATACCTTCCAGTTATAACAATACTCATCGCAAAGAAATGCTTATTTTTTCTTGGTTCAAATTGACAGTCAATGACAGCTCATTCTGGTTCATTTTGACACTCCCACAGCTTCGTATCCGTTTCTCCCTCCCAGGGTCATCCTGGTTCCGGTTCATTTTGACACTCCCACAGCTTCGTATCCGTTTCTCCCTCCCAGGGTCATCCTGGTTCCGGAAATGCCAATGTTTGGAGGTTTGCAAACGTTTTATACAGTTGTATACAGCTTCCCAGAAAAGTCACCATTTTTGTTTATGAAAAACATCGGACATCATATTCCGGTCCCTAGACATCAACTTCTGGCCATGACCGACCGAGGGCATGAAAGTTATCGTACCTTTTCAAAAAGTTCCCATAGGCCACTAAAAGACCTGATTTTCTTATTAATTAGGACCCCCTCCCTCTTTGATAGCTGTAACTTTCTCTTTTCGACATCATGTTCCAGTCTCTGGAAATCAATTTCCGGTCTTCATACATGATCAAAGGCCTAAAAACTATCGTATTTATTCAGAAAGTTCCCATAATGCATTAAAAAACTTGATATTCTGACCAATTGAGACCCCCTCCTCCTTTGGGGGTTGCTCCTTCCTCTTCCCAATATTTCTATGACCACTTCCTCTGTACAAAGACCACGTATGCCAAGTCTGGTTAAAATCGGTACAGTTATTCGAGAGTTATGTTGGAACATACATACATACAAACAAAACTTTTTTTTAATAAATAGCTGGATTTTGGGAGCTCTTATCTTATTTGATCGATGCTTTTAACCAAATTTTTATTCGGTAATAGTTAAGGTTCAGCAATTTTTACAAACATATTTTTCATCCAAAATGCTAGATTGGACTCTCCGTTATCAAATTATGCAAGAAATATGTCAAGAAATCGTTCCAAAAACGGATCAAAGCAGGTTGGATGTTTTGAAACACTTCTCCAGAAACATTTGCACGACAAACAGACAAACGTCACTACGTTTAAAAAAAGGCCAATATTTGGAAATATACCATCGATTTTCGTATGACGACGTCATTCCGATTCCGAAAATACCCATATTGCCAAGTATATAATTCAATAAATAATTTTCGCAGATTTCCAGAAACTGAAAGTCGGCAACCCAAGTTTCAAAGTATCGTCAGACACCGATAACCGGTTCTTAAGAGTGATTTTTGCTCCGAAAATACTAACATTGGGGGGTTTGTGAGCGTTTTCCACAGTTTTAAATGGTTTCTCAGAAACCGGAAGTCGCCATCTTGGATTGAAAATGGCACCGAGCACCATGTTTCGGTCTCTGGATATCAACTTCCGGCCTAAAAACATGACCAAGAGCCCGAAAATCATCAAATTCCAATGAAAGGTTTCCTTTATGTATGAAAATTTATTACTTTTGACCCCCTCCTTCTTTAAGGGTGACCCCTCCCCCTATCCAATATTTCTATGACCATTTCCTTTGTACAAAGAACACGTATGCCAAGTTTGGTTGAAATCGGTTCAAGCCTTCGAAAGTTATGCTGGAACATACATACATACAATACTTCTCTTTTATATAAATAGATTCCACCGGCCTGTGAAAAAGGAGAAACAAAAAAATGCGAGCCGATGACAGTCGCAGCCGATCAGCAGACTGCCACACTGAGCAAACTAGGCTGTCATGTCTGAAAGAACAAAATACATGCGCAAGAATGAGCTGTCGTATGCAACACAAGACAGTTTCTATGCCTTGCGTAAGCCGTAGCTGTATGTGAGCTCTCATGAACAGCTCATGCATGAGGCTGTTAGAGTGAGAAGAGAGAAAAGTCGTCAGTATAGTGTCGCTCTCCAGTCATTCTCATAAGCTTGGCTGCTTCGTTGTCTAAGATAAGTGCATACATGTTCATTTAAACTGCTGGTGGCTTCCACCGACATGAATCAATTACACTAAAGTCGCTTTTTACGCGGAGGATACGTGCCGCGTAAAAAAACCGCGTAAAAAGAAACCGCGTAAATTCCGAAATCCGCGTAAAAAAAACCGCGTAAAAAAACCCGCGTAAAAAACGCGTAAAAAGCGACCTTAGTGTACTTTTTTTTAGTATCCGCGTGTGTGTTTTATACCACTATTGGGCTGATTGTGTGCTGAGGTTAGACGGCGCAAAGTGTAGCGTTTTTATATATTTTCTCATTGTGGATATTCATATTTCTTACCTGAAAAAAGACGCGTACCGTTCGTCTGTTTCGCGATATTTTTGAATTGTTAAAATGTTTTGAAATTTTAAACTTTAAATTTGTCCGATTACTTTGTTTCGATATTCATTGTTTTTTCTTTGCTGTTAATGACATCTCTGGCTTTTGAATGGTTATTTTTACCTCCAAACTAAATTTTTGCTATATATTCATAGACGCAACACAATAAGTTTTGAACGTTTTGGTTTAGGTGTGTGTGTCTCCTTTTTTTCCAAATTTATCTTTTTATCTTTTATTAGGTATTTTTTGCGTTAACGATTGATATTAACGGCGAATATTCATATAGTTTTACTTACACATAAGCAGGCTGGATGCGACTTCAAACAACGTTTTCGCGATAAATATTGAATGTTCACAGTGTTGTTTTTTATTATTAAATATATCAACTTTATTGATACTAAAATAACTTTTTATTCTTTTTATTTAAATAAAATCACAATCGCAAGGAATTGGCGAATCAACACTTTTAAAGGCCAGAAAAACGTTTTTCAAGGCCAAAACCAGTTCCTAGGGCCAGGCAAGATTAAAAATGAAAATAAACCTGAACTGCTTCAAAATGCCCGACTACTGTTTTAATAGATCACATTTAACTAGGTATAGGAAATGTAAAACTCGTGGGAAATTCCTTGAAAACACACAATTCTTCGCGGTTCGCAATCCGACACACCGTGATCATCACCGAAGAAAAGTGCACTCTATCGCTCTCTGTCTTTCTAGTCTCCACCTCGACCCCGCAGTCTCCCCCATCACTCGGTTCAATTATTCAATCACTCAGCGGATCATAAATCAATAATCTCAAACACACCCGCACCCGCTAGTTCGAAGCCACTTTTGACGAGGCCAACAGGAGAGAAAAACCCACAACGTTTTCATCGCAAGCAAGCGATCCTGGAGCAAATTATGTAAGAGAAATTGTTAGTTTTCATGTTTATTTGAATAGGCAGAACGATTTGTTCCTGCCACTCGCCCTTCGGAACCCTACCATACCTTACCCGGCCGACGTCGGTTTGCAACCAAACCCAATCAGACAATTATGAAAGGTCTAAAGTACATGTACGTCAGAAAAGTGCAAGTGCTGTTGTAACTTAGGGCCATTTCAATATTGCCTACCAGAAAAGTGGGTCCACACAAAAGAGAGTGAAACCGTTTCGATCTCCGCCGCGCAACGTTCCTGCCATCCGGGAGCCCGGTCCCGGTTCTCGTCAAGACTCAAATAAATAGGTAATCGATCGCAAGATCCCACTCACATGAGTACATTTTGTAGCGCGTTTAGAAATATTTTATTATTATTTCGAATCGATTTCCCCCCCCCAGCTAGCACCCACCAGCCTTCTGGCAGCGGCTACAAACGACGCTGCGGGAAGGCGTCCGTCAGCCGTTTGGAGGCGCGTAGCAGAATTAGCTTCAACATGTGAAAATCCACGTAGGACGGCGCTTCACCGCATGTCGAGACAACGATGCCCGCTATGAGTGTTCCAGGTGCGGCAGAGCTAATGGCCGATTTTAGCTGGGCCCGTCGACGGAGGGAAGGAAAACTGACGCGTCATCGGGAGGGGGCGCGAGAGTGCAACAAAGAGCTCCTTTTGAGGAACACTGCATACTATTGCCTGGCCAGAAAAGCACCGCGGTGGAAAACAACTATCTCGATTAATCCATTCGAACCGGTGTCGGTAATAAGCGATTGTCGAGTGGATCTGGCCAGACGAATGCAATTTGTTTGGTTGGTATTATTCTGGTTTTTATGGTAATATATGGTCCGCGATCCGTCTCAATTGATGGCTTCTATTCAAAATAGGCGCCCGGCAATGTTGCCCTGTGCGACAGGCGGATTTGGTCGCAAGGTTTCACTTTCTCACCGTGCGTTTTTTTTCTTTGCTCAATATAAAAGAATCTATTCGATCATTCGTTTTAATGTCAAAATGACGCGTACTTGATCGTATATCTCAAGTTGTGCAATCAAGCTTAATTGTTGAGGTTTCTATTGCTAATTTTACTAACTAAATTTCTAAGTTAGGTTTTTAGAAGTATTTAATGTATTTTTACACTGAAAATGACCAGACAGACTTGTATTCCCAGCTCAAGTATCAGGTTAACAACATATTTATTGATTTATTAAAACCCTTATTATGCACTATTCAATTGGAAACGATTGTATCTCTTCCCCGCATGGAGTACGAGGGAGCACTCCGTAGGCAAATTACGTCCCCTGAGTCGGTAACATTCCGAGTACGGGGCGATGACGGCCGGCTGATCTCCACTCCAACCATGGAACTTGAAGCCAACCTCTGACCAGCCATAGTAATTGAGTCGGTTGATTGTCAGTTATATTGGCTCTTTTTTGCATCAAGTAAGTTTGCATATACGGTTAGAGAAGCAGACGGCTGTAGTTTGTGGGCAGTTGGTCAGCCGAACTGATGGTAGTATTATAATACACATCATTTTTTTTTTTTTTTTTTACCACAACCGTTTATTTTCTCATTTTCTTAAAATATATACAAACAATTTTTAAAACATTTCTTAATCGCTATGGTGTTGTTCCATCTAATTTGACGTATTTCTTTTTGAAATTTATACAATCTTTGTCTTCCAAAGTGTTTTAAATTGAAAGCAATTGCTTCACACACTAACCATAAAGCTGCCTTTTCTTCATAACTTTTATCACTGATATAATTTCCTATGATTTCTTCCGGGTCATCGTATAATAAATTCAATCTTCTTATTAACAACTCTTTGATCCAGTTCCACGTTTGACTCGAACCTATACATGATTTTATGCGATGATCTGTCGTATCTAATTGTCCACAATATTCACATTGATCATTGTTTATTCCGGCTATACCGTTTCTGAACAGTTTTACTTTACAACTTACTATGTCATTGAGGAACATATAGAGACCCTCCTTGGCATTTGTTGTGAGGAAGGATTTACTGCAATTTTGCCACAAAATAGCTCATTGTTTGTTAGGATTTTCTATCTCTACTTTTACAACATGGTTACGTTCAGTTAGCATGGCGTTGTAAATTAATTTAGTGGAATTCATAAATGAGTTATTGACCATTGTTTCGGCACAACATATCCATTCACGAGAGTTTGCAGTTAGAAATAAGCAGCTCTTTTGTGCCAACATGAAATGATCCACTGAATCATCGGATTTTTTGGAAAATAATATATTTTTTATAAACAAGGCCTTACACTTGAGGTACGGATCAGTAAGAGAAAGTCCTCCGTTACTTGTATCAAGGAAGAGTTGGTTTCGGGTTACTTTGAATATCTGTCGATTCCACAGAAACATCCAACAACTGGTGTTAATTTGTGCAAGGTGAGTTTGGTTGGGAGGGAAAACTTGTGCCAGATACCATATCTTTGATAATATAAAAGTGTTCACAATCCAAACTTTTTGAATCAAATTCAGATTTCTTCTAGCATGCGTTTTCAGAGAGTGTTTAATCGATTTAATTACTGAATTAAAATTACTTGTTACCGTATCAGAATATTTTGCATAGAACGTTACACCCAATATTTTTAATGTTTCTTGTTCTTGAATTTGGTGCGGCCCAGATCTACAATTGTTAAATCGCATGTAATGCGATTTATTAAAGTTCAGCTTTATTTTAGAATATATACTAAAATAGTTGATGATCTCCAGAACCGTGTCGAACTCATGATCGTTGAGGATAAAAATATTAAGGTCGTCTGCATAAGCTAATACTTTTATGAAAGTATTGTCCACGAAGCAGCCTCTAATATTATCGCTAATCATTCGTATAAGTGGTTCTAGGTACAGCACAAACAGTGCCATACTAATGGGGCATCCCTGGCGAACCAAAGAGTTTACTTGAATGTCATCGGTCAAGTATCCATTGAAGAGAACTTTGGAAGTTGCGTTGCTATAAAGGTTTCGCAGACAGTTAATAAAAATGATCGGGGACTCTAATTTTGCTAGCACGGCCCATAGAAACGAATGACTTACTCTGTCGAAGGCCTTTTCTAAATCTAGGCTCAGAAGAAGAGCTTTGAATCTTTTCGTCTGTCCGGCTCGAATAGTTATGTTTCTTAATTTTTTTAAATTTTCAAGGCAAGAGTACTTCGGATTACACGCTGTCTGACCAGAACCAATGATATTCTCTAGTATAGGATGTAGTCTGTTAGCTAAAATTTTTGAAAATAGCTTGTAATCCGCGTTCAACATACTTATCGGTCTTTTGTTTAAAATGTCATGCGGGTCACCTTTTTTTGGAATCAAGCTAATTATACCCTTCGTAAAGTTCTTGGATGGACGTACCCCTTCAATCAAATATTTATTGAAGAGCTGTACCATGTCATCAATTAGGCAATCGGAAAGTCCTAAATAAAATTCGTAGGTCAATCCGTCTGGGCCAGGGGTCTTTTTTTTTGCAGCTTCCTTCAAGATAGTTTCTAGTTCCGTTTTTTCAATGGGTCTGACCAAGTTAGTTGCATCTTCAACTGAAATCTTAGCGGTAAGCTGGCCAAGAATATTTTCGTACTCTGTTTCATTATAATCTGATTGAAAAATCTTACTAAAATATGAAAACAAGTATGTTCTCAAATCACGGGGATCGTGTTAACGTCATCAACTTTTAAGCTGAAATTGGCATTTTCTGATTGTCTATTGATACAGGAAGATAATTGGAACAAACTAATTCTTTCATCTTGCAGTAATGAATTGGCGCTAATTTTCATTCCCAAGTTTGATAACCTATTCTGTTCGATGTCCATCAATTTAGACTTAACGAAACACATTTCATCATGAACGTTTTCCCTAATTGATTGCTTTTCTATAATTTCATTCAAACAAACATAGTAGAATTGTTTCTCTCTATGTGTTTGTTGGTTCAAAATAAAACTTTGATTCTTCAAAACTTTTGAGATTCTGTTTTTTACATATTCATTCCACCACACATTAATGTCATTCTGGTATAAATAATTCCTTTTGCAATCCTGATAACTTTGCGTCAGTAAATCATGTACATTCTCTAGAGAAAGTAGGTTTGGATTAACTTTCCAATAGCCTCGTCCGCGAACCTGTAGCGGAATGCCATCAGGAACCTGATACTTAATCATAACAGCGTGATGGTCTGAAAATGGTACGACTTTTGTAGTTACCAATCTTACTTTTTCGATAAAGTCAAGTGTTGCATAGTATCTATCTAATCTAGATTTTGAGTCACCCCTTATGAAAGTAAAGTTAGTTCTCCCGTTCTTCTTCATCTCAACATCATATAACCTCAATGTGCTGACCAAAGTTTCCAACCCTGTGCAGCTATTTGCTGCTCTACTGTTCGAATCCGCTCTAGACAAAACGCAATTAAAATCACCGACAACTACGTTCCGTTTTGTAGTTGACAGGTGAGGAATTATTCCTGAAGTGAACATAATGTTTCTTTCATTCTTACGTCCTGAACCTGACGTTGCATACACATTGATAAAATTGATTCCATCTATCGCAACTGACGTTAATCGTCCATCGGCACTCATAACTACATTTTCAAATTGAACAGTTTTTCTCACAAGAATAGCCGTGCTCTTGTGCTCAGTACCTATATTAACAATAGCAGCATGTGTTGGGAGAAATCCAAAATCCTCAAATGCCACCTCCTGCATGAACAAAATGTCAATATCGTTATTCCAGACGAAATCTTTCAGAAGAGATTTCTTTACAAATGTGTTGATAGCATTAAGATTGATTGTACACGCTGATCGTATAAATACCATTACTTTGATAAGCACTCACTCTCTCAAACTACTTACTCGATTTCTTACCATTACCTCGTCCCTCCGACACCGTACGGAGATTAGTTGTTCTGGATAAACTCTCGTGAGCCACCGGCTTGTTTCGCTTGTTTCTTTGAGTACGAGCAGGGGCCTCCTTCTCTTTCTCGCTGTCGGCATTCGTCTGGGATAATTCCTGTATGTTCGTTGACAAAGAAGATGTTGCAGCTCGCTTCTGTCCTTGCTTTGGATTTGTATCCATGTGTTCCGGATCCTCGTCGTTCTTCTGTTGATCTTCATGACTGCTTTCTGCTGTTTGCTTGTTTCCGGTTGAGGTTCCTGTGTTCAGTGTTGTTTGGTCTGCATTGCCATCCTTTTTTTTCGTCAGGGTTTGCATGTTAGCCACAATCGGAGGTGCGGTTTTGTTGAGCATAGAAATCGGTTTGCCATGTGCAGTAACTGTACTGTAGGACCGTGCGCCAGCACCGTTCAGGATTGAACTGGTTGTCAGTTTGGGACAGTTCGCTTTCAAGTGGCCTTCGTCTTTGCAATAAAAACAACGATTCTTCAATCCGTCATAATAAATCCGTGCTCGACAATGTCCAATAAACAGATTTGCCGGGATCTCCTTGGCGATCTCCATATGAACGCCACGGACGCCGCTGAACACACTGATACCGTATTCAGTTGGGTAGCGTTCTCTCACCTGTTGTCTTATCGTCCCGAATCGTCCCAATACCAATGCGATACTTTTATCCTCGATTTCGGGAGGCAGATTAAAAACTCGCACGTACCGAAATATGCGGCTGGCCATGACCAGCGTAACCGGAGTTATCGAACTATCATCATACTTGAAGACATAGCCCTCTTCCACGTGGTTGCAAAATTCGTTGAACTTACCTTCATCATGAAATTTGATGAAGAACAAGCGGTCATTTTCATCTTTGTAGACTGAATGCACTTCTGCAGCGGTCAGCTGAAGTTGTCCGGTAACAAACTTGAGAACCTCCAGATGCGAAGGTATCTTGGCAACAGATTCAAAGCACAGCTTCAACGTGTTCTTCCGTAGGCTTGACTCCATTATATCTATTGTTCAATAGATTCCGCTAACAATACAACAACTACTACTACAACAACGGCAGAGCCGTGTTTAAATTGTGAAAAGAATACGAGAGCGATTGATATATACGACTGATCACTACAACGTCTCATCCGAGAATGCATTAGGAGCAGAATCTAAGAAGCATACCCTAGAGGAATGATCGAGATGTGGACGGTACTAATGATTATTTCGTTTTTTTTAATATTTAGAGCAAATTTTGATTTAGGAGCTAGTTATCCAGTAGGTTAAAATTTGCCAAAGATTCATCGAACAGAGTGCCAAATTTTCTAAAAGAGTGACTTAAAAAAACAGCAAAATTCAGAAATTGAATACTGTATTGTTTGTTCAAAAGTACAGAGAGTTAATTTAAAAACAAAATTGAATGTTTAATGAAAATGAAACGTAATTGATTAACTTTTCTGTGCAAATTCCGATTCCAGAAAAACAAAGCCAATCCTGGACCATATCGAATTTAAATTGTGTATGCAACATTTTTTTATATCACTTTAGTCTGAGCGTTTGATGAACAGCAATTTGTGTAGTCTTTCTTCGGTTGCATCTCCGATACAACCCTCACGAATATTACGTTTATTACTATTTTCCGCTTATAAATTTCCAATAGGTAGATTGCTTTCCGACAACATTGCAAGTATGTATAATAAAACAATTCAAGCAACACAAAGTCTGCTTTAGTGGCGCAAAATTTCGCACCGGCTGCGCCGCACCAAAACATTGCGTCAGGTTTGCTCTCGGAATCGCGTGAAAAGCTACTGTTTTCATTAGGGCTTCCATTCATCCCCGCCCCTACCCACCGCCTACATCCTGGCGGCACCTGCACGCAACTGACAATATCGGCATCGGTAGACGTTCAATTGCTCAAACTTCCAAATGGGGAAAAAGGAAAAGTTCAAATGGTTCGATCTGCGCTTAAACGGTAGCTTTGATCTTTGTGGCCGTTTTGAGAGCGAAACGCGCGAATATATTCATATGCACCCGAGCAGAGTGGCTGGTATACTAATAAAAAGCCAGAAACAGCGGCATTTATGACGATTTCATACTTCATGCTGCCGCCGTGTGCCGCAGTGTACAGTGTTTCGCGTTTATACAGGCTGATTAAAAATTAAATCAGATAATTTTGTCTATAATTCGCTTGCAGTGACAAGGCACTAATAAGGTGCATACAGCATGGCACCGTGCATTGCTCCAGCATCCAGCAGCAAGGGAGCGGTAGGCGTGCGTGACTCATAAAACAGTTCAAATTGGGAAATATCTCGCAGACAGACGCGGAGATCGTTACCGCGGGCTGCACGTAACCACCAAGCAATCGAGTGCGTTCGACGACAATTTAACGTTTAGCGTTTATCGTTGTTTCGGTGTTTCAACAACAATACTGGTTTGGGATGACGAACAAGTGCACCGTTGGCTATCCGAAAACGACAGAACGTTCGCTGAAAGTAATCAATCATCCTTCTGACGGACCCCGTGGCCCGTTGATCTGTGGACCACCTAAGCCTGACTGGTGAAATCACCGACTGCGGTTGTATCTCTATTCCATATCTAAACATGTGTGTATACTTTCCAATCCGTGTTACGCTTCCGGGACGCTGTCAAAGGCAAATTCACCCAATTTATTATGCTAGCACGGAGGCCAAAAAATAAAGTGATCGCACAACACAGTGTCACGGTAAGAGCGAAAAACTAACGGCTCAATCAGTCAAAATAGTTGGCCGTTGAAATTCAAATCCGCCAACGGTCCTGCAACCGTCGGTGAATTGGGGATTGCGCAGTGTTCCACGTATTTAGACGACATTCAAGGACCCAGTGGTCGCCGCCCGTGGCCCAGTCGCACGGGAGTATCGCGGCAATCGATCTGATCTCCGCAGGGCGCTTCGCCTCGGTGAACCTGGTAGCTGTAACGGTGCCAATAGTTCACCACTACCTGGCAGCTTGCTTTCGACTCGGTTGACCGAAAATTGAGAGATTCAAAAGTAAGGTATTTTGATCGCCGAACCTCACCGCCGCCGTAGTGGAATGCGACACGCGTCGATTCGATAGGGATCGGGGCACTTTTACCTTCGTGATTGGTGATGTGACTTATGGGACCCACCGACAGCGTCAAGGTCTTACGTGGTATTGCAGACCGAGGCGATTTGATTGTGACGACTATCTGAGTGCAGTAAAAATGGTCCAAAAAAAGGTTAAAGGGTATGTGCTTGAGTGCACAAACGTAGGCTTGACGTGGGACTACTGTGGGTGTAAGGGTTTATTTCTGCCATAGCCATAGTATATAACACACACCAAACGTAAAAATACCAAACACAACAATCCATGAACACTTCACAAAAAAACACATACACCTGTCATAAACCATAGCATACAAACTAATAGAAAAAATAATTAACTTGTGGCCCATAAAAGTATTTCGTCATAAATAAATTTACCTCGGTTGAATGCATTTTTGCACCCACAAACACGTTATACACCCCAGACAACCAGAAGTCGCATAAGATTGCGCGGATTACCTCGTAGAAAGTTCTATGGCACATCAGTATCGTATTGCTGTATGAACAACGTATGTGTTTAATCGCTTATGGTGTTATTTTGCGAACTTCTTGCGATGAGTGTAACATACTCGCATAGTAATATACATAAACTCATATCATGCTTGTCCAAACTCATAGTAAACTCACAAGGTGATGATTATACGTATAAAGCAAAATCTCCAATATCACATCGTATTGCATATAAATTTAGTCGCAAAACCTATCATTTTGTATCACCCTTAATGACTAAACTCATGAAAACAAGCCTAGATAACTAAAAATCGCATACAGTGTGGAAAATTCGTTTAAACGCAGCATCATATTTTATTTTTCTGGTAATTTGACGAACAATAATGAAACCAAGACATTAGAATATGTTAGCTAACACAAAGTATAGTTAATTGCAGTACTGATTTTAATTTCAAATCAACATTCGGCGCTGCTAGAGACAAAAACAGGTTTCAAGGGGGGAAATTCGTTTAAACGCACACCATTAAAAATCATCAACAGGCTCACCTGCAATATCGAAAACCTTGATGATCTGTCAGCTTAGTATTGTAGTAGTGTTAGTGCGCGGAGCTCAAGTTGATGCTGGCTTTTATGTTGATCTGAGGTTACGAAATGGCGAATAAACCTTATTTGAGTGAGTCAGAGCAAAAAGTTGCTATGGAACTTAAAAAAACTGGCATGAGTAACCGTGAAATTGCGAGGAGAGTAAATAGATCCGAAACAGTGATTCTAAATTTGCTCAAAAAAGGTGATAAATACGGTGTTAAGAAAAAAACTAAGGGGAATACCAAAATAAGTAACCGTGACAGGAACCGCATTTTGGAGCTGGCTGGCACTGGAAAGTTTAACTCGTCTAACGCAACGTCATATTCAGATGAGACTGGATTTTGCCAAAAAGTATATGACATGGCGAAATGAATGGGATACTGTGATATCATCAGATGAAAAGAAATTCAATCTAGATGGCCCTGACTGTTGCGCGTACTATTGGCATGATTTGAGAAAAGAACCCGAGGTTAAACTGAGCCGAAACTTTGGAGGCGGAACACTCATGGTTTGGGGTGGTTTTTCGCTTCACGGAAAGACTCAGATTTGAACCATTTCTACCAGGATGAACTCGGAAATGTATGTGGAACTGCTGGATGAAGTTCTGATTCCATTTATCGAGGATTATATGCCAACAAACTGTATTTTTCAGCAAGATAATGCGGCAATTCATGTCAGCAAAAGAAGTATGGAATGGTTTTCGGAGCGGGAAATCAGGGTTTTGGACTGGCCAGCACGTAGCCCGGACTTAAACCCGATAGAGAACCTCTGGGGAATCCTCGCTCGACGTGTATACCGAGGTGGAAAGCAGTACGGGACAGTTAAGGAATTCGAAACCGCTGTGAGAGACGCCTGGAAGTCAATTTCTGCTGAAACGCTGAAAAATCTCGTAAATTCGATGCCGAACCGAATTTTCGAAACTATTCGTATGGACGGAAAGCAAACTCAATATTTAGTATTGGTTAATGTGTTAATGTAAATAAATTCTTTGTTATCATTGAAAAATAATACGTGCGTTTAAACGAATTTCCCTGATTACAACTTATTTGTTTCTCTTACCCAGTCAAATTAGAACTTATAATTAAAATCAATAGTGCAAGAAACTATGCTTTGGGTAAGCCAACATATGCAACAGTGATAAATTTTAATAATGAGCATGAGCATGAGCATGATTGACCGCCCGCGGTTGCTATTCCGTTATTGCCAGTTCAGCTGTAATTACACAGAGAACCAACGGATGATGTTTGGGACTAACATCAATCCTCAATGTGTAAAAACTGATGACCTTAATCTTTATATTAGGCAATACCAGCGCCGGCCGCATCCGAATACAGGTCAAAGAAGGAGTGTGTATAGGAATATGTTGACGTGATACTCGCTTTATTGGAAGCCGAGAGCACCTCTGCACTTCCACGAGAAATCACTGGGATGTTGGAGAAAAGGGTAGGGTTTGCAGCAGGTTTCGTTTTGGTAAACGATGCGCTGAGTTCGAGTACCGGGTTTATAATATCAAATATCGCGCGTACGAGTTCATTAAATCTTCTACGGAAATCATTACGCGATCCGAGCTCATTCTGTTTGATGATGTAACACCGCAAAAATAAAGCGCACGCGAGGATACCAGACCTATGACTTGATTAAGACAGACGCAAATATTCGGACATCTGTTTATGAAGTCATTATGAAACTACCGAAACGCATCTCCCATTAATTTATTTTAGCTGACTACACAATGTTACGAAAGCTACGAGAGTTGATTCTACGTTAACGCTTCGCCACTCGAATCACTTCTTTGTGAAGTGACCCTCTTTATACCGAAAATTATAACACGGTTAAAACTATTCTGTAGAAAATACGACCTCATGAAAGGTATCGACGCAAAGTCTCTAGATATTTGGTCACCCGGATATCCGGCTTTGAGCTTAACAGGTCGACTAACGACGTTTCTTGTATATTGTTTTTCTGTGCTCAAAAAGCGGTTTCCTGATTTGAGACGGGTTAAAGTAGAAATAAACATTAGAGTGTTTTTAGGGCCACGCACAAGTGTGTGTGGTATATCCTAGAGAAACGCAAAATGTTATATGTACTACGCTATGTGGACGATTTGAACTAACATATTATAGAGTTGGGTCAATACATTTCGAAAACATTTTTATGAGCAAAACTCTCCCGGGCCGAAAACGCGTTTACACCGAAGCATTATGCACGACCGTTCAATTCACGCCTACCGACGCAGACGCTCACAAATTCGATATTTCACCCCGATTTTCTATTAGTTGTCGATGCAAGTGTTACCTATCGAATAGAAAAATTGGCAAAGTTTCATGCATACAAAGCCTCAATAGTTTCATAAATGCAGATATGCATATTGACCAAAATATATATCTCAAGTTTGTTAACAAAATGCCGAACTAGTCAAAATTGGGACATAGTATACAAAAACCTCTATAGTACACACAAAGCTTAAAAAAAATCGAAAAAATTTAATCATAAGATCTCGACTTCGACTAGCATCAATGCACCATATACTCCAATTACACAAACCACACCAGTACTATCTTGGTGAAAACATCTCTTTCTAATAAAACCCTGCTTAGAGCATGACCGCGCACACTCGTGCCACGACGAGTTAAAGTAATGTTACGCGTTATGTTGGCTCATTACTAAGTTGAGCGATGTGTACTGTTTCGTTAAACACCGCGACATGCGTAGAATCATGAATCATGTCGAACTCGCCCCCTCGACGCATCCACACCCGGACTACACTTATGTTCTGTACTGTTTTTTCTGTTGTTTTTTTTTTTGTTTTTTTCACTTTCCGGACTAAACTTTTTCTGTATCCGACTACACTATAGTCACTGTACCCTACTAGTCTGGCGGAGTGGGGAACCATGCAACTGGCAACCCACTTTTTCACATTAAAATCCTGACACCACTGGATATAATTCATGTTGCATATGACTTCTTTGAAAGTAAACATTTGATGTGAAAATGAAGTGCGTTTATTACAAATGTAACAGCAATTGGCGAAGGACAAAGAAACAAACAAGTTTACTCAGGTTTCCAAAGAATGCGGAGATTAGAGGAAAATGGCTAAAATTTTGCGAGTTACCTGATAATTCCTTTATTCGTTGAAAGAGAAAATTATAAAAAAAAATCATTTTGTTTCGATTGAGCATTTCCCGTACAATAGTACAGCATGAGAAGCGACAGGACAGCAAATCTATGTCAGTATAATGTTATCAATAAACAATTAATTATAAAAAGAGCACGTTATTGATGCGACAAAAAAAATTCCTTGTGATTTTCTCACATTATAAATTTAACATTATTGTGATATCATTAATTCATTACAATAACTATTCTCAAAAAAATAGCAATTGTCATAAACAGTCCAATTATTGAGTCTAATTTATTCTGTTTCTTTTTACGGCACGATTACAATACTTCAAATGCGAAAATCGACGCACTATCGACTGGTTCCCGTTGTGACAGTTCACACTGGTTCCCGAAATCCAGTCCGCCAGACCAGCAAAGTATACAGTGACCATAGACTACACCCCCTGTATCCCGGACTACACCCGGAAGAGACAGGTTGCAGACCGAAAACACGAAAACACCAACAACAAAAACAGGTGCTCTCAAAGGCAGTACGAAAAAAAAATGACAACTAAGTGTGGTGTCGCCTGCGTTTTCGTTCTCGAGCTGTAAAATGTAGTCCGGGACGGTGCAGCACGGCCGCAGAAACGAACTCGACACAACAATAAAGTATTCCTAAACTTTTTACAAAATGTCAAAACAATTATTATTCCTTTTACCGTTTCGGATCTGCGTCTATGAAAATTTATCATAGTTAACAAAAGTTTGCCATAGCGTAAAATAATTATCCAAAAGCTAGTGAAGTCATAAATAGAAACGAAATGACAATGCATATTAAAACAGAGTCATCAGATATATTTCAGTTCGCAATTTGAAGACAATATCGCAAAATAGATAAACAGCAATCGTGTGGTACACTTTTCATGTGGTGCAAAAATGAGGTTACAGTACGAAAGTGCTACGCCGTAGTAGCTACACATGGAAGATGAATTCGCCGTTGAATGGCGCACAGATTCATCGCTAAAAAATTATACTGTACTACACACACTGCAATAATAAATATAAAAATAATTTAATTCTTGTTAGTGCAAACTACCACAGAAAGGTCTATACGAGACTGTTCAATGCATCGCAGAAAATATATGAGGCATTTCAACTGAAATCTGCATACAAACCTGCATCTTGCAGGCAAACCCGCACGTCTGATAAGAGGCTGCTGTTTGCAATTACTGCTAGAGTTCTTACCAACCACGCTACTCAAACAAAACCGCTACACAACGCAAATCAACATGAATCACCTCTCACGCACACTGTCACACATTCAATAAACAACTCAATCTATCTTGAGCAGACCTCGCATTCAAAGCTCTCCACACATTCTGGGGAAGATGGGGCAAAGTGGGTTACCAAATAAGCAACTCTTATAATAAATAAAAAGTAAAAGTATTAATCAATGTTAGTAGACAATCATTATTGTTGAAAGAATTAATTGCAAATTCGATAATAGAAGACATATACCTAACGATTCGCGGAAATTTCTTTATTCATAACCTATTATACAGTTCTGCCAATATTGGTGAAATCGATGTACATGTTTCACACCATTTTAAAAGAAGTGATATACACATACACTTATAAGGAAGTAACAAAAGATCGACTATTAAAGTAAAAATAATTGAACCGCTCTCTGCATTTTGGCTCCCTTGCTCCACTTTCCCCTACCCATGATGATACGGATTTTTTTCCTATGGAAATGCGTAAAGTTTGAGATGCCTGATACTTATCCTTTTCACTTCTCCCTGCTTAGCTCACTATTCCGTTCCATGTCACTTTAACCTACTCCGCGCTTTGACCTTCTGCCAAGTTCACCACAGACTACCGGCCCGTTTTTGGCTTGTAGCCGGCATTCATTCTTCGGCTTTATTGGACTTGGCTGGTTGAAGTAGAGTGGCGTTGGGCTTACACATACACTTACACTCGACACTTTGCCGGCCTTACAAATTTCAATTTTCAAGCGTGGATAAATAATCACTTCCCCCAAATAACACTGTGTTTTTCACTAAACCTTCATAAACCAAGCATCACAGAGCACATCTTTACACTTTTAAACAGGTTTTGCCTCTTTAATCACATATAAATCAATAATTTAAGCGAAGAGATTTCGGAACACGCGTTGTCAATTAGCCGTGCTGCCAGTTCCTCACAACAGTGATAAATTTTAATAATGTACACTAACTCACCAGAACGGTAAAATATAACACTGAGTTTAAACGAATTTTCCTCACTGTATGTTTGCACGGGTTACCTCGTATAAAGTTCTATGGTACATCACTATCGTATAGCTGTATGAGCAACCAAGTGTTTTATCGCATATGGTTTTGTGTTGCGACTTCTTGCGATGAGTGTAACATACTCACACAGCAATACAGATAAACTCATATAATGTATATTCAAACTTTTATTAATTCCACAAAGTGATGGATATACGCGAAAACCAAAAGTCTCATGTTTAGTCGCAAAAGGCATCATTTTGTAACACCGTAAACGACTGAATTTATGATAACTAGATGCCGCTAATGTTTGCACCGCTTACATCGCACAAGATATTATGATAGATCATTAGCTTGTATGACCAATGTGAATGTTTCATCGCATATAACGTTGTTATGCGGAATCTTTGCGACTAATAAGTAATAAACCCGGATTCAAAAACCAATTAACTTTTCTAATGCTTGGTTAAACTCGCAGTAAATCCACATTACAGCGTATCACATATGTATAAATTTAGTCACTTCCCGTCGCTGCTGCTCTTCAAAAAACTAGCCACAGAAAACATCTGCGGACAACTCGGATCAATGATGCACTACTTAGCATAATATCTTTGTTGGAAACTTGCCTTTAATTGTTGTTGAAGGCGGTAAAATCACTCAATTTTGTTTGAACAAATGACACAGCTCACCGAGCGGCCATGACAATTCAACCGAAATGTACCTACACATCGAACGTTCCCGCAGAAATTTAGAAACTAACTCGCAATACGAGATCTAATTAGATTCATGCTTTACGAAGTCTTTTGATCATTTATACGATGAAACTAAAAAGTTATTACCAAAACTCAGAGATTCCCGACAGCGAGACCACAAAGGAGAGGAAAGAATGATGCTTGACAATCTAAGAGTCCAAGGTTCGAGTCCGGATGGATACCCAAATATTACAGCGTGTGCCCAAAGGAAAAAGAAATGAATGATAAAAACTAAACACCGACATTTGTAATTTGCTATTCCTTGTAATATGAATAGCAAGGGATAAAAAATGCAAAATAATTACAACTCTGTTCGCTGTATTTTTTTTATTTGAAGGTGATTTTATCGCACGTTATAATGAACAAATACGAAGGAATGCATGGCGAACATCGTATAAATATCTGAAATAATTTGCTAATGTTTACTTGTGAAATCGCATTAAGTAATAAAAGAACCCGTAGTGTATATTCATATATCGCTTATAGTTTCGTTTCAAATCGCAAATATGAAGTTGTAGAGTGGCATTGAATAATGAAACAGCTCGTATAAGTTATCAAGCTTTAACAGTTAAAGTCGCATGTATGAACTATTTTCATCGTAAAAGTTTTTTGATATTCTGGAAATGCACACATATCGCCTCCACTCTTGCACGTATAAGCAACATTAGCAGCATCTTGTGCGACGAAACTATCACATATAAATGCACGTACAATGCGATGACTGTTTGCGTTATACGCTTAAATTGGTTGTCTGGGACACACACTACTCACAAGCACACGCTCGTCAGACACACTCACGCTACTTACACACGTACACATACACACACGCCACTTACATACACACGCCACTTACACACATACACGCCGCTCACACATACACACACGCCACTCACACATAGACACACACGCCACTCACACAACACACACACGCCACTCACACACGTATTCACACACACACACAAATTCACACACACACACACAAATTCACACACACACACAAATTCACACACACACATTCACACACACACATTCACACACACATTCACACACACACACATTTACACACACACACACACACACACACACACACACACACACACATACAAACATTGACACACACATTCACACACACACACACATTCACACACATTCACACACACACACACACATTCACACACACACATTCACACACACACACACATTCACACACACATACACACACATACACACGCTAACGCTACTCAGACACACAAACTTGGTATACGACACACTGTACCTACGGCTTCCAAGTTTCCAAGTCTTCCAAGTCTTCCAATGATCCCTTCCAACGGCTTCCAATGGTCGCCAGTATCGATAGCTGCCGGCTATCGATGGAATCGTGAGGCTTTTCGCGTTATCGATAGTTATTGATATTTTCCTCGCATTGGGATTTATACTCCACAATGATGCCAGAACTGAAAAAATATATCGGCCTTGCCATTGTTTAAAGAGAACTCGATGATTGTTCGCTCTCACATGAAATCCTCTTTAAAATTGTTAGAAAATTGAAGGATACTCATTTTCGCTCACTCTACCTTACACGGACACCGACGAAATTTCGCTTAAGTGCGAATTATGTGTGCGAATTAACTTTGAAATATTGTTCCTGTCCACAACGGGAGCAACACTTTGTTGTTTTTCTTCATCTGGTTCTAGCTGTCAAGCTATCGATAATTATCGATGGTATTAGGGAATTTATCGATAGCCATTTTAGTCGATATTTCCCATCCCTACTTCTCTCAACACGGAATGCCCTTTAATAGCGTCACTCAGTGCGGGAAACTTGGGTGATTGGGGGGAGAACCAATCACGTGGAAGCATCTCTGCTTTCTTTCTTCGTCGTTTACGTTGGATGATGAATGCGATGCCAATTGGCTGGCATTGCTAGCCAATGACTGAATGCGTGAAATCATTTCGTCTATGTTTTTGAAACTTTCCCGCAATTTTCACGGAGTAATGAGAAAATGGTAACTGAAATTATCATGGTATACAAATCTTGTATGTTTTAGCTTTCCAATGGTATATTAACTATTGAAATCGGAATAGTCCCACGTCATAATTTTTTAGGCATGATCAAATTATTGAGCATGATCCCTGCTAATTAGTAATCGACATCGAAACCAAATTGCAAGCCCGAATTACAATCCTGTAATATAGCATCGCCTGCGGGCCATATAACAGCACTTGAAATTTAAATTTTGATTACAGCTTGTACTTTAAATTTTAAACGATAAAATTATGCTTTGAGTTGTGACAATAAGTCTGATTTTGTACCGAATAATCGCCATTTGCGTCAATAGTTGGAAAATTATGTAAAGGCTGTTCTAAGTGGAACTACGTACCGTGATTGGTTCCCGCGCCTCAAAGAAGGTAAGGGTAACCTAAAACCTTTAAAGACGCTGAATTAGAGAAATCGCTCGATTAGAATCAATGCCATTCGCAGGAACAGTTTGCTTCGGTATTGTAAATTATTACCCTGCAAGCCGATTGGAATGATTCAGAAATAAATAACTTGGGTTCCTTATAATATGAAACCAAGGGACGTTGAGCGTCATTTTTCGTCTGAGAACAACTGCCCCAGTGGCAAAAACGGAAGAGTTTTCTTCATCGCATCTTGACGAACGATAAAAATGGACTCATTATGATTCTGCTGTATGACAATGTTCGGCCTCATACTGCTAAAGTCGTCAAAACTTACATAGAAACGCTAAAATGGCTACCTTACTCGCCCTATTTGCAGAGATTGCGCCGTACAATGGTTTGATGGAATGGATAGTCTCAAAAGGACTTTTAACGCCTAATGGTATACGTAGGGAAATATTCAGGATAAGCCAGAGGTAAATATATTTTTAAAATAAAGTTGCATTATTCACATACATCGAGAACTTAGTTTGCAAATCTAAACATATAAAAATGCAGCTCTGTCTGTCTGTCTAATCCGTATAGATTCAGAAACTACTGAACCGATCGGCGTGAAATTTTGTATATAGGGGTTTGAGAGGCCGAGAAAGGTGACTAGGATAGCTTATGACCTCTCCGTCTTCTGGAAGGAAGGAGTACCGCACAAATGAAACACAAATTTCTGCACATCTCGGGAACTCACCAAGTAAATGGAACCAAGTTCGGCAGGTTAATGTTTTAAGGGATAACAAATATGCCCATAATGCTTTTACACCTCTCCCTTTTCTATAACAGGGGGTCCCATACAAATAAAACATGAATTTCGCACAGCTCGAGAGCCAATCAAGCAAATACAAACAAATTTGGTATGTGAATGTTTTTAGATGTAACAAATGTGTCCATAATGGTTCGACACTCCTCCCTCTTCCGAAAGGGAGGGGTTCCATACAAATGAACACAAATTTCTGCACATCTCGAGAACTAATCAAATAACAGGTACCAAATTTGGCAGATGAATATTTTTAGGATGCGATATTGTTTTTGTTGTTTATATTTTTAGGAGTAAAATATATGTCCATAATACTTAGACACCCCTCCTTCTTCTTGAGGGGTTGGGTTTCCTACGAATGAAACTCAAACTTTTCACAACTCAAGAACTGATCGAGTAAATAGGGGAACTGAATGAATGAATGAATCATACTTTTATGAATTACGGTGCCGCAGCCCGTTGTCGTAGGTTATCTAGATATCCGCTGCAGTTGTTTACGTGTAAAACTGGTAACCTAGGTAACCACTACAGTGCTGACGATTTATGTCAATTATGTCGGAATAATTCAACATTTTCAGTATGATTTTTTCGTATTAACAGAAACTGATTTGGTAACTTTTGATTTTCTTCAACGCATTGAAAACAGATGAAAAGATATACAGTTGAAATTTAGGAATTGTAGAAATTCATCTCATATATTTCTGCTAATTCAAGCTTGTTTTAGGTAATTTTAGGTGAACATTTCAAAGATCAAAGTATTCTTAGTGTAGTGAGTGATTTTGTTTAGTGATTAAAATACAAAGTGGTCCACTAGTGATGAAAAAAACTTTGGTTGGCTGCTGAGCGAGTCCCGTTGTAGCCGTATAGAACAATGCGCGGATTTCGTTTTCTGAGGTAGGTGATTGAATTAATTGAGTTTTCGAGTGTAGATGCCCGACTATAATATTAAATTTAGTGCTTTTAAGTGAGTTTTTGAGGATTATACTTTATGAGGAATCTAAAGTGAACTAATAAGAATCCATCCCATGGATTAGCAGATTGGTTTAAGAAGAAAATATGCATTTTTTCCTGTTTTCAATTGTGTTTTCATATTGTATGGGATGAATATATGGGCTGTGATGAATAATGGAGCAGTTCCTCTAGAACCAGTTTTGGCATATGGAGGTTTTTAGGGGCAACACCCCTCCCACTTATGGATGGGAGAGCGCTTATACAAGTCAAACATAAATTTCTATGGTGTTTGACACTCCTTCATACTCTGGAAGGGGAGGGAGGTCTCTCATACAAAACTAAACAGATCGACCCGATCATTGTGAGCTGTTTACCGAAAAATCTTGTTGAAATTTTCAACCAGGTTTCCCAGAACACCAGCCTAAAATGATCGGGTCGATGCACAGGAGACGAAATTCGACTCCAGACGCCATTTCTAAACTTAAGATGGAAACTTCCGGTTTTTATTATGGGTGTTTCCGGAATCAGAATGACGCCCGAAAGCCAGAAAATGTCTCCGAATGCCATTTTGAAATCCAAGATGACGACTTCCGGTTTCTGGCAAACAGCCGAAAATGACCAAATACCATTCAATATAAATGTTTCCGGAACCAGAATGACGCCCAGAGGTCAGAAATTGATTTCACATGCCATTTTAAAGTCCAAGATGACGAATTTTGATTTCTGGAAAAACAGCCTAAAATGACCAAATACCACCTCCACTATGAGTATCTCCGGAATCAAAAGCTAAAAATTGACCTCAGGCACCATTATTAATTGTAAGATGGCAACTTTTGGTTTCTGGAAAACAGCCGCGAATGACCAAATTGAACAGAAATGACGCTCAGGGGCCAGAAATTGTCTCCAAATGCCATTTTGATGTCCAAGATGACGACTTCCGGTTTCTGAAAAACAGCCGAAAAAGACCGAATATTACTTAATATGGATATTTTCATAATCAAAATGACGCATAGAAGCTAAGCATTGACCCTGGACACTATTTTGAATTCAAAGATGACCACTCCCAAGTAACAATGTTAGTTTTACGATGCACTTCAAAAAATTTTGATTACTTGTCCCTTGAAACCGGGTATTAGCCTTTTTATTCTCCCAAACCGCTACAAAACACCCATAAATCCCTCTTAAGATCATGGAGGCCCATGCTCGAGAAAGTGTTCAAGAATACTTCTAAGGTTCACTTAAAACTTTATATTTTTATTGAAATGAACCCATGATGACATTCAAGAGCTGCTCAAAACCATGACAGTTTTATGAATAAGGTTCTTACTCCTATTTTTAGCTTATTTAGCTACGGATGGAATTTGTTTATTACTCCAATAGAGCAATTTATGAAACAAAACCTACCGATCTTTTCCATCTCCATAATTAATGCCACTGAAGTTCGTAAAATAAAATAGTTGAATCATTTTTATATTCATATCTAGGATTTTTTATTGGCGCGTTCAGTTCATACGTGGCATAAAAGATTATTATTTTCCACGCACCGTGATATTATTGCTAAATAAATAATTTATTTGGAAAATTAAAATAAATGAATTTTTATTAAGTTTTGGATTTGCCTGATAATAAATTAATTGACTATACATTATTGTGACATCAGTATGGTTAACATTTACTACTAAACTGCTAGAATAATTAGTAGCATTAAAATAACGGTTTTTATTAGCGATATTTATCAAATGGCTATCATTTTGACGGAGTCAATCATATTCTGTTCGCCACATTTATCGACGGTTTTATATTAATCCCTCATATTCCGACTATAAAACTCATTCATTCCATTCTTCGTTTATTGTTATTTATTATTCCCATACAAGTGTGTAAAGTAGATACAAAATATCAGACAGGTTTTAATTGAATTTTTGCCTAAACGATCCACATTTTTCCACCTATTGACGTCCATTGTGAGAGATGTTTGTTTATTTTAGATACTTCTTTTTCAGAACTTGTTTTCTTTTCTATGAGATAAAATAGTTTTAAAAGGGTTTTATGGACGCATTTTTCATAATATTTCATCGTTAAGATGAGTAGCATAAAACTTGGGTAAAATTCCAACCAAGCTCTAAGGAAGTTTCATAGAGATGTTTTAAAATGGAAATCTAGTGTGTTTTAAAACCGCTCATAATATGGATTACACTTATTGATGACAGAATTTTATGGAGGATTTCTCAATTGTTCTTTTATCACTCTTGAAACCACGAGTACTTAAAAAAATCCTGATAAAACTTCATGGATTCAGTAATGCTGTGATAAAACTGCAATAAAAAGTAAATGAAACCAATCTGCCTATGGATTATTACTTAGGCTCTCAGTTTCTGGAAAACAACAAAATTACTGAATACCGCCCAAAATGGGTATTTCCGGAATCAGATTGCCAAAAGTCGAGGATGTTGTCATTCTGATAAAACCAATCATTTTAAACGATTTGTCTTTTGACTTTGATCATATCCTATGGCCGATTCGTCGTGCATTTGCAGACAACAAACAAATCGCAAGGAATCAATGAACTTGGAATGCTTAAAATTATTAAATCAAACACAAAAGTGAGCGAGACGAAGTTTTCCGGGTCAGCTAGTAATAAATAAAATATCTAATAACGCAGTATGTATTCAAAAGCATTTAAATCGAATAATTGGTTTAATCCTTTTTCTTTTTTGAGATTACTTCTACTAAATACTAACGGCTACGTTTGAAATAGTCCATATGGAAAGTCCAATTTGGCACCCTTTTCTCCATCATTTCGACCTGAATTTCACCAACACGTGTTATGTTTTCTTGTTAGACCTCAATTGTTGTGCGCACTCCTCGTGCGACAACGCACCTGACAACCAGCAACACTGGCCTATTGGAAATGCCAAATAGAACCAGAGCAATAGTCCTTTGTATTAAAATCTTTGTCAGCATCGAAGGTGATACGAAAGGTGTAAGTGCTAAATTGGCTAAAGCAGTCGCGAGTGTTGAAAGTTTTATTAGATTTTAATCGTATCAGTATGTAAAAAATAGGGTGCAATCAAAGTTTACAGGAGGCTCACCTAACTGAATAGTACTAACTAAAAATAAATTAAAATTATAGGGGCTTAGATGACAGAGGTTAGGCGATCGCGCGTGTCTGTTCTAACCTAATAGAACTCAAATCTGGCTGTCACTTGGACATCGGAGTATCCTATATTCGTATTAGAAATATATTGATGCGATTTGATTGATTTGAAAGATTTATTTGATTTTTTCAAAATTGCTTTTTTGTCCGAATGTGCCCCGTGTGTGGGGTAGTTTCGGACAGTCCTGGGGCACATTTGGACAGTGTTGAAAAACTTTTCTAGATTAATGAAAATTTTGTGGTTTTCAACTCTTTCTTCCATATAAACGGAGACTGAGATCATATGCTTCACAAATCTCGAAACTCATCCTTTTATTTCAAATTTAATTCATAAAATAAAAAGTGCTCGGTTTTTACTGGTTATGAGAGGGAAAGGATGCAAGACTTTGTCATTTTCTCAGCAATATTTGATTGGTTAAAAGTGCAATGGCATTCGTGATTGTCAAACAACAGCAAATTGGTTCACTTACGCTGCTTTCTGGAACCTTATTCTAGTGTTCCAGAACATTGAGACACAATTTTCCAATCGCCATGGTATATTGGAACCTTCGATCAAATAATTCTCTAGAAATGTTCCTTCCACGTTCGTAAATACTTGTTGAACTGAGTTTTTGGACGAGAAGCTCTTTGATTTTTCCGTTTTTTTGTTTCTTTGATTTTTCAGACGACAGACCAAGGCATTTTTTTAATTCCGCAGGTATCAGGAGCATGCCTCAAAGACATTGTTCCGTTGCTCTATCGGTTTTCCTTTCGTAGTTCCGAACCATTTTTAGGACTTTGAATAAGCCCAAATCAATATTTGTTAATAAACAACAATCAAATACAAATTTGGTAAGTGTCCGAATGTGCCCCACCACCATCCACAGACTAATTTTATCTAATAATTTCATATAATAAATAAGATCTTTGTTTCCCCGTTATTACCACGTCTTTTCATTACATATTAGTTACGAACTAAGGTGGTGTACTTGAATTTCTGAATCTCTCACAAAGAAATTAGGGAAATACTTACAACTTCAAGCTCAAACGGTTGAAAACATGAATGAACAATGGTACTGTGTTGTTTTCGTAAGTAATGAACAACCAAGAGCTGTCAAACTATACGGTAGCTGTTGCTGGAAGGGCTGCCAACTTACTTATATTTTTTGTTTGGTTGAAAATTGCACCATTTGTTTTTTTAAGCTCTGTCCGAAACTGCCCCCTTTCCCCTACTAGAACCCTCGTTATAAATTGCAGGAAATTTAAACCTTCAAACAATGAAATAGGGTGAACAGGTATAATACGCCCCCCCCCTAAGGAACATCGTCAATATTGTAGCTATGTTTATCACGAACAACAAATCTTTCATGCAGTTGGATACACTATTTAATTGGTAATGCACTGCTATTATTTTGTTTTGTAATTACTGTTACACAAAAACGCCATGGTTTTAATAAAAAATATGACTTAATTGCAAGCTTTCCAATCTACCGGGGCAAAACGCCCTAGATGCAGTATAATATGCCCCATGCAGTAGCTTCATTTGCCAGCTCACCATGCGAAGTGAAACAGCGCTTGAAGTCTAAGAAGCAAACGCTAAAGCGAAAAACAAATCAGCCGGGCTAGTGCACAGTGGGGCGACTCCATACAAAGGCTGGCCAAGCAAAAAAAGTGTCGATAAATGCGACAAAAACTTGGTATTTACATAATTTTGGGGCGCTGAACACGAATTTGGCATCCATTTTTTGTTTGGGGCCGTCCATAAAGCACGAAATTCAATTTTTAATATTTTTTGGCTCTTTTTTCTTATTTCTAGAATTATATGATCTTTGACCACAAGTAGTGCCACCGGGCGTCCTCCCCATTGAAAAAATACTTTATTTATGGACGACCCCTCGAACTGAAAAAATTTTGCCTAAATACATACATTTTTTTGAATAAACTAAAACAACATAAGTAATACAAACTAATTACAAAATGAAAAAATCATCATCAGCATCATCATATTCCGCTGTGATCGCTTAAATCTCGTGTTGAATTGTTCCCAGGAAATTTGAAGTTCATTATACTTATCAGCAGGAAAAATGCCTTTCGCTGCAATTTTCATGTCTTCTAGTAATTTTCGTTGTTTCATTGTTCTATACATATGTTATCTTTCTAATTCGCTTTCTGTGGTTGAAAGAGGACATTTAAATACATGTATAACACCATGAGTTGACAACTTACTAGACATTGAATTAGGTGGTGCCGCTGAAGTTGAAGGCTTCATAATAAAATTCAACGAATTTATGAACTTGAAAACCAAGACACTGGAATGACACAACGTTCTAAATGAATACGAAAAGATGCGGAGGGCGACGACAGTTCTTTGTTTTTTTTTCTCATAAAGCAGAATGTGTGCTTTACTTTTGTATGCCAACGAGTGCGAAGTAAAAGCAATCTTCAAACGGACTATTGTTAGCCGGCGTTTGATGGTATGAATTTGCTGCTAGTATTTATCACTTCAATCAGTTTAGCGAATTTCATGATCATAAATTGAAAAGTGCTGAATGTTTTTAATATTGTTTTAAATTTGCAGAAAGTGATAAAGTTTGACATACTTATAATTTCATTGTTTACTATTTTCTTATATAACACTTATTTTATAACTTTTGATTGTTAAATTTTGTAATTTTTGCCTAAATTTTTATTTTATTCTTACGGATTGAGTGCGATATCATAAATTTCCAATAATGGGGTATCATGGTTATGATTAAAATTAATCCTGGATGAAATTTAAACCTCAAAAAAAAAAAATGAAAAAAAACTGCTATCGTTTCTTCACAAAAGTGACAATTTGCGCAGTTTTGCGCAGCAGCGGACAGTATGCATTTGAAAGCTTACGTTTGACCTAAGTTTTGAATGTAGTCACACCGTGGCAAACTGCGGCAACTAAACTTTTAAGCTACTTTTCTACTAAAAATCACGTTTTTTTTAAATTTTTTCTAGTGTCAGGCCTATTATGACCAAATTTTACAATATCTAATGAAAAGGGTTTGTTTTGCACAATATTTACAACAACTTTTTCTTTGACGTCAAAAAAATCCAAGTTTTCATTGAAACTACAGAGCGTTTCAAAATAATGTAATTTTTTAAAAAAAAGAAAAAAACGTCAGTTCGCCAAGCTTTGAAAAGTCATAAAAAATTCAGATTTCATGATATTGCGCCCAAACTTTGGATTTAGACACTTGAATGTTATAGCAATAAAGGAAAAATATTATAAAACAGCTAACGAAAAAAAATTTTTTTGGCTGATGGCCAGCGATTCCCCACTGTGTAGTGGTTTATCGTTTCTTCACTAGATACAGCTGCTTAGAGGTTCTTTTGGGATATGAAGATAGAAAAATCTAGCAATAAACTTTACACATTAGTGAAAAAAAAAACGTTACGGGAACGTTTTATACATATTTACCCTTATTCAAACTTTCGGATGCCAGGTTATTTTTTCGTCGCTAGCGCAACAACAATACACACCAAACTTTTTTTTGTTGAAATTCAGTAAACTTTTACTGAATTTTGCCTCGCTGAAAATTCAATAATCATTTCAGCAATAAAATATTACTGAAGGGGTCAGCAATGTGAAATGTTATTCTATCTGACGGTAGTTTGCTGAATCTACAACAATGTGAAATGCCATTCAGTTTGTTTCAGTTTTTCAGATGGCATCGCTGTCAGCTACCATACATTTGACGCGTTACCAACACCACTGGCACGAGAGCGGGGGCCTAGTGTGGTTGGTAACGTTTCCGCCAACCACGCTCGACGCCTGGGTTCGAATCCCACCGCCGACATAGGTGTCGATGGTTGTGAGGTGGCGTGATCCACTCACAACCAACCCAACTGGTCTAGATTCAATCCTAGCCGACACCGGGAGATTTTCTGAGGCGAAAAATCTCTGGGATCACGCCTTCCATCGCATGAGGAAGTAAAGCCGTTGGCGCCGGTCCGTTAATAAACGGGTCGTGAGTTAGGGACCTGGGTGTGGAGTCGCCTCCCTGGGCGTCGGTAATTGGCCACAACAGTGGCGGAAATAGACCGACGGAAAATAAGCGAGAATAAAAAAAAAAAAAACCACTGGCACGGGTGCCAACCCGAGAAATGGTCAGTTTACCCTTATCTTATGTTGATTCGGGCAAACCGGCTAAATGTTGGCTGCAATTATTGATAGCATATCAGACAGTTATGAGCCATTTCTTAAGGTTTTCACATGGTATGTGATATTCTTAGTGATATTTTGTACATTGATTGTATTCCAAAACAAAGTGAAGCAAATTGTGGCAGCAGAGAAAATTGTTTTTTGGATAAACGGTACTGAAATAGATGTTCGTAACGCTTGAAGGCTACCATACCATTCCCGTGAGTTTGACAGACTTTTTCTGAATTTCCAGCATTATTTAAAGCATTGCTGAACATTCAGTAATGTCGGCAACCGCATGTTTTCAGTTTACTGAAATGTCAGTTATATGGGAATTCTTCGTATGGGTAGATTTATTCCATTTTATACTTATTGTGAAGAAATGAGCATTATTCTCGTGAAATGCGCCGCCAAAGTCAATCGGATCGCGTAGGAATATATGACATCGACCTTTCCCAAACAGCGACCTGAAAAAACGAGATTTATTACCTATTCTACTTACCAAATAGTTTCTCCACGTCGCAACAGACGACTTTTAGTATCTGAAGTACTTCCTCGAGGTGCGGAGCCATTTTTAAAATAAATTTCCTCCCGACAAATCTCTACAAAAATACAACAAACTTTTTTTTCATTTTGACAGCCACAGTACGTATCAGTTGATGATAGATACCGAATATTCAGCAATTGAAGTAAAGAATGCTGAATGTCAGTGAAGCAAAAGGAGCTGCTGAATTTACAGTACAATATTATATTGCTGAAATTTCACTATATGGTTTTTATTGTTGAAATTCAGTAAAAATTACTGACTTTGGCCGCCGGGAATTTGATGTGTGTGTTTGTCCACATACACCAACGATTTCTTGTAGCCCTACAAAACTAATCCGGTGGCGCCAAATCACTTGATCTTGGTGGACAACTGGCAGAGCCAAAACGAGAGATAAATTACTCACCAAATGCATTCCCTTAAATGTCCATTGTTTCGCGTGCTGTGTGGCATGTGGCGTCGTTTTGTTGAAACTACATGTCGACCAAGTTTTGATAATAAAAAGTCACGGATCGATCGGTGCCGTTCGTCGTTGACGGTAACGTTTTGTTCGTTTATTTTCAATGGTTTAATGTCCAACAAAGTGAATTTGATAAGACATTTGTTAGAAGCCCCCACAATTGTGAAATCACTAGGTCGATTATGACGACCTGAATTGACCGTAACAGGCGAAACACGTTTTTGCAGAGCTCAAATGTTGAGAATCAATTTTTACAATTTGCAATCGTTGTTGGTTTTTCAGTGTTGCCATAAAATGCCATAGGGCACCGAACAACTCTTATTTTGTAAGATAACGCTTGGACACCATTCTGTACTAATACTTTAAATCTGAAAAAGGTCATAAAAACTCATCTTGGATAAAACATGATTTTACAAATAGCTTTCAAACTAAGTCCTGAATTAAAGAAGCGTTCATTAAATTAACTTGAAGCGTTCAAATCGGGTCCAATCCGGGTTCATTGTTATGAATAAAATTTTTATATATTTTATAACATAGATTCCAATCAGCACAATTAAAAAAAAAAGCCCAATTCATCCTTTTCTCCAAAAGCAAAACCTTCTCTCGACGGAAAAGGCAAACCACCACAATAACTAATGTCCGGTACTATTATGCTCGATAGTTTCATACTAATGTGCTAAAAAAGATGAAGAAAAAGATGTCACGTGAAACCAGTTTTTCCACTAGAAGCATCCATGAGAAAAAAGCGTTATCTCTAATTGAAAGCATGTAAAAATTACACAAAAGCCAAACTACCGAATTTCACACGGCAATATAACTTCCTTCATCATATCCAGCAAGCAGAAACCTGAACGCTGTCCACATTTTTCTGTTCGGAACATGGTGTCAAGGTTGATAGTGGGAAGGTTTATGAGTACTCAGCAAACTCCGACGCACACATTTTAGGCACCGGAATGTCATATTTACACCTTTGTTTGATTACAGGTTTATCGCTCGTTAATCATCGTCCTGACCCCGAGAGTTGGATAGGAGACGAAGTAAGAGGAACCGGGGTGCAGTCTTTTTCCTAGGCTAACAGCTAACAAGCGAAAAGTGTGCTTTATTTGTTCCACCTTGTGCCTTGTGCGCTGGTTTATGGATATTTGGGAAACGAGCTCATCATATCTAATTTAAACAAATCATCGAATCATAATAAATTTTCTATTTTGGAGATATCTTCGGTACTGTTCAGTCTGTTCAGTGTAGAGTGGGAATGTGGCCTTTGCTGGCTTCGCTGGTAATCAGAAGGTACACTCTATTCCACTATCGGATAAAAGGCAGGTGATTGTGAGATTTGTAGATGGAATATGGATAAACAGCTTGTCTATTTAGTTTTTTTTTCTTTTCTACTGCTCTGTTAGCACCATACCCATATCGATCAGGTAGGTGGAACACATTAGGCATATTAGAATCACCAGTACGGCTGTCGATGTGGGAATGAAAGTCTATAATCATATTATTAGTGCAGAGTAGGTTAACCCCCTTATAGAATCTTCGATCGGTCGACAACGACGGCGATGGCGATGATGATGGAGAACCCGCGTGGCAGGATATGCCCTCAAATTTTCAGCCACATGCGGGCACACCTTCACGCGCGAGTGCTCGATAGACTGGAGGGGAAACCGAACGCAAACGGGGCTCAAAGGTCATGAATTCGATATATTTTGGCGCCCACCTTGCGCTCCGTGGTCGGTTGAGGAGGCCGCTGTTGATGGATGATGCTGCCAGTTCAATTCGATCTGACAGCTAGGTGGTATGAATATTTGGAATACATAACTGGCGTGAAGAGATGATGACGAAGCAATACTGGTTTATGAGAAATCACTGCGAAGAAGGTGGAAATAAACTTGTGGCGGGAAGCTGAGCCTAAATCATAATTAGATGAGTGTTTCCTAGATATAATCCGTTATTTGATATTCAAATTTTGCTCTTTGAATTTTTAAACTCAACTTTTCAAAAATAGATACAATGAATTAATTCAACATTTAAATCCTGGCGAAATTAAAAAGCTATAAAATAACTACAATGTAGGTAACTATCAGGTTGTCAAAAAGTATGTTAGCACGAATTCATTTCCGACCGGCATTCAACCTACATAAACAAACCCATCTACCTACTGCAGTAAATGCATGCTGTCAGTGAGCAATCGGTTGCCAGGACTTCTCCCTGGCAACCGCGTGTCCTGGCGTTACCAAACCATTATCAACCAAACTTCGGCTACGAGTAGCCGTTTCGTACCACAGCACAAATCGGTTCCGTATTTAGTTTCAAACTTTCCACCAGTCCAGCAAGTCAGAAATGTCAGACCGCGCGGTAGCAACCTTCGAGAAACCTTTGCAACATTTGAGCCTACCAGATTGGCACTCTCGGTTGACTCAGCTGAAAAATACGGCCTACAGCAAGCGATCCGATGCATTCGAGCTGCGGCATGACGCTAGGAATCTTCGTAACGAAACTCGTATCCAATCCTACTGGGACACCCATCATAACAATGATAAAATATCCGACCGAGTGGCCGAACTGGATCGCTGGCGGGAGACGATGCGGATTTGGCTGAAACGGGTGAATGACGAAATTTGCTCGCTGAAGGAGGAAAAGGCTTGCACCGAGCGGGATCTGGATTCGCTGATTACCCCGCTGACCGTGGTGACCGAGAGTATCAGCATGCGTGACTGCCGGCTGGGGTCGGAGCTGACCTACGACGAGGGCGATACGGAGCTGAAGAACGAACTGTGCATTGTGGAGAATAACCAGCGGCTGCTGCGGGACCAAAATCAGGGAGCCTGGGAGCAGTTGAATCGGCTGCAAGAGGTGAAGTTCAAGCTGGAACTGGATTTGAACGATAAGGATGAGGCTCAGGCCATCGATCAACACCAGCTGGAGGTGGACCAGCATTGTGCGGATGTAACGTTTAAAACGGATGCCACAAGGGTGCCGAAGAAGTGAGTATAGTCTAGAAGTGTAACCAGAGTAGTTGATTTTTAACAGTTTTCGTTCGACAGTTCCTGCACATACAGTAATTGGTTGGAGTACTGTGAGGAACTGGTGTCTTTTGCCGAAAAGACTTTACAGGATTCAGCAGCCGTACGTGAATCTCTCTTCGCTACCCGAGAGAAAGCCAGGAACATTCTTAAGGCCCAGCAGGATCGAACCAGTCACACTTTGAGGAAGAGAATCTTCGAAACGCAGCGTGCCCGTAACGAGCTTGAATATCAACAAGGAAAAGTACGACAGTAGACTTCAAAATTTTTATCGGACTAATTTAACCTTGAATGAATTTCAGATGAAGGAAGAAATGGAGAAATGTGCCACCGAGATTGAGACCTTAGAACGAGCCTACAACGATAAGGTGGAGGCACTGAAGGTGGTCGAAACACGACTGGAAAACCGTGCCCAACGCTCGGGTATGGAGCTGTGCGTCGATGAGTCTTACCATGGTCTCTGCGATGAAGTGTACAAGCTCCGGGATACCATAAAAATTCTTCGCGAAAAAATTAACGCCACCAAAACGATGTACACCAGCTTGCATGAGCTGGCGAAAAAAGTTGACCAGGATTTGGAAAACAAGCAGCATTCCCTTATGACCGACATTCGATCGGTGGATCTTCGCGCTCGTCTAAATGCTGGTGAATTCGGTGGAAAATCCACCCAAACCGAACGGAACATTCATCTATCTCGGCTGGAGGACGAAATTCCTAAGTCGTAAAGCTCACTCGCAGTTTGTGTACCTATTCGTGCGGCCTCATTCGATCGGCACTATGTTTAGCACCTTTTCACATGCTTACATTACCAAATGGAAATATCAAAACAAACTTCAAACAGGTTCATACACCTATGTGCTGCTAATTTTTTTCTTGCTGCATGTAGCACGTCACCACTTTTACTCTTTTACACGTTTGCCCGGACCAGCCAGGCTTTGGTTGGGCTGTGGCATGAGGCACCAAAAACCACATTCGATTGGGGCCCGCCAGAACTTATTGATCGTTATTGATTTTAACAGCTCACAACATAAATAATCCATCATAGGTGTGCACTTTCGGTCGGCGTGTGAATTTAAAATAAATTACTAGCTTTCAGCCGATAAACGAGTTTTCAATTTTCCGACTTCCGAACGTGTTGGCTGCTGTCTTGCTGCGGTGCTGGTATCGTGAAATTGGGTGGAGAGAAGAGGGCGGAAAATGATATAGGTACAGACGGCTACTGATAGAAGGTTTATACGAGTGTTAAACAGCAGTTTTTATTACTCAGTGTACCTACCACTTTATCTGTTTTTATAGTAACATATCTGATTCTCAATTTACGAAGTGAAGCGTAGATGCTACATTTCGATTAATTTTATGTTTGTTTTACGCAGACTTTTACTTTTTAACCACCCAGTTAATTAGAACAGTCCCTCCTAACCGAGATTCCGAAAAATATTGACTAGTTTGTTAGTTTGGCGTTACATCTCGAGACTATTTGAAAGGGCCGCTGATTTCCAATAGTAGCTAGAAAATGCTCCTGAATTCGGCATTCCTACAAAATATTAAAAGGTTTTAAGTAAGACGATTATAGTTTGACTTCACAGCAGTATTCTGAATGCCGAACAAAAATGTAGAATTGTCATCCTACAGCCACAGCCGCAGGACGCAACGCGCAACAGCGAAATATACCTACAGTTGCACGGTTGACAGTGCTGCACTCTTGCTATCTGCTTCTACCAACTACCAACACGAGAAGAATTTGATTGCCAAGCCGCTACAGAATACAACGTTTAATTTTATTGCGTGGCTGAGAGCCTCATCCGTCCGATTCCAGTGGTTGAAAACATGAAATGAGAATTTTTATACCTTTGTATTACATCCGGAAAAAAAATATTCTTGGGTATTGCTAAACTGGAGAAACATAATTTGATAAAAGTTAGAGCCACTTACAACAGGGGTCTAAGCAAACTGCGCGAAGCGAGGTGATATTATGAATAAAATCCATCTAAAACAAAAACTAGACAAGAAAAAGATATCGTTAGTTTAATTCAACTGGCACAGCTCTGAATTTTCTGTGAATTTTGAAAAAAGTCTTTGTGGGACGAAACTTTGGAATGTTTAGCATCTTTTGCCATTAAACTCAGAACTGCCAAATTGTTTTGTTATGTCAGTCTAGAAATTAGTTATGCAGTTTTTGAATCGGTCTGTGAATGACGCACCTATGAGCTAATTGAAAGCAATTGGCAAAAGCATTAATCAGCCTCTCTCAAGGTTACTATCTTATTGTATCTGGAAATTGAGACAAATACGCAGTAGTGTGATGTTGACCACATCTCCATGATACCGTGCAATAACAGCGGTACAAACGATAATGATTGGAATATCTTAAGAAAGACGGTTAAATCAATTTCGCAGCGAAGTTTGAAACCTCAATTTTCATATCTGCCACCAGTCCAGGTTACCACGAACAGAATTTGGTTGTCTGCCAGCAGCACAACTGTAATATGTAACATGCAACAGCGCACAGTGGTACGAGAGCTCAAAAACGTGAACTTAATTCATTTGCTCTCCAAATAATGGTTTCATTGACATACTATCTTCCAAAGATATTTAGTATATAAGATTCAAAGTATGACACTAAGTTTAAGTTCGAAACTCAACCGCTAGTGGCGCTGCAAAATCTAACTTTTTAGCCTTACGTTTTAGAGAAATGGTGTCTTCAGCGAAGTTATAGATAAAGTTATTACAAAACACTTTGTCGAAGATACATTTCTTCTAACTCTTCTTGTTCTGGATATATAACGTTACTTATTAGACTTGTTTTTCAACTAGTTTTTCTCGAATATACAAAAAAACTGTAACGTTTAGAAGGTAATAATGTTCAACATATATTTTTATATCATTGAAAACACACAACTTTGTAGAAGACACAAAATAGATAGCTTCCACACAAATCGAGTTATTGCCAAAAAATGTTAAAAAAGCATCATTTTTTGTACACAACAAGAACACAAAATAGAAAAAACTAGCAGATGAAACCTGCATAAAATGAAATATTATCATAATCACTCTACGAAATCAATTTGATCGTTTGTCCCTTTCAGTATCTTCATTGCCTGATATGAAATTCGAAAAGACAGTTCATAGTGCAATTGCAGGGCGAATATGTCATAAACTTGAACTAGTAATAGCATTGGACAATTTCACGCAAAGAATCGATCTCACTGTATCGATGTTTTTTTAGTACTGTAAATCTAGTAGGCATTTCAAAGTCCCTATTGGCCTATTGGCTTTCCGAGAAGGCACAAGAAATGAGCTCTGCGGTGACGCAAAATACAGGCTAGATGTTTATTAGGAGGATAATGCTAATTCTGATGATGATTTTTCAATTTTATATTTTCGCCTTTCTCCTAGAAAGGTATAGCAATCACTGCAAAAACTAAAGGTATAAAAGTGCTCGAAAGGGCCGAATGTCGTATATCACTCGACTCAGTTCGATGAGCTTAGCATTTTCTGTATAAATGTGTGTGTGTATGTGTGTGTGTGTAACGCTCTCCCAATATCACTCGATTTTCTCAGAGATGGCTGAACCGATTTCAATGAAATTATTTGCAAATGAAAGGTCTTGTTGCCTCATAAGACCCTATTGAATTTTATTGTAATCGGATTTCTAGTTTAAAGGTTATGTATCAAAATGTAAAAATCACGAATTATCAATATCTCAGAAACCACACAACCGATTTGAATAAAATTAATTTCAAATAAATGGGCTACCTAAAAAACCCTTAAATTTTGAATTTTAAGAAGATTGCATTTGTGGTTTAGAAGTTCTGGAAAGAAACGTGTTCTGAAGACTATTTAATCTAACTCATGTTTCTCAGAAATGGCTGGATCGATCGAAAATCAGTGTCATATGGAAGGTCTTGTTGCCCCATAAGACCCTATTGATTTTATTTTGCAAACGGATTATTACTTTGCCTGTTATGTTTGAAAATGTGATATCCAGCTATGAAAAAAACATTGTCCGTAGACTACAGAAACTCACTCACTTTTCTCAGAGATGGTTGACCAGATTTCCACAAAATTAGTGTCAAATGAAAGGTCTAGCTGCCTCATAACACCCTATTGAGTTTTGCTGTAATTGGACTGTAACTTCGTCTGTAATGTATCGAAATGTAAAAATCCCAAAACTTCATTATCTTAGAACTGCCAGTTATGCTTTAAGCTTAAAATGAGCTGTCATTGTCATTTGTCCTGCGGCTCATCTTACCCGAAAAGTCGAAAAAAATACGAATAACGAAACATTACGCCCCCCAGCGATCATTTAGTTTTGTTCGAGTTGCTCGAAACGAAATGCGCAATGTCACCCCAGTCATATTGTGCTCTTGGTGTGTACAAAAAATGATGCTTTTTAACACTTTTTGGCAATAACTCGATTTGTGTGGAAGCTATCTATTTCGTGTCTTCTACAAAGTTGTGTGTTGCGATGATATACAAATATATGTTGAACATTATTACCTTCTAAATGTTACAGTATTTTGTATATTCGAGAAAAACTAATTTTAAAAACTAGTAAGAGACGTTATATATCCAAAACAAGAAGAGTTAGAAGAAAAGTGTCTTCGACAAAGTTAATTGTAATATTTTATCTATAAATTCGCTGAAGACACCATTTCTCTAAAACGTAAGGCTAAAAAGTTAGATTTTGCAGCGCTACTAGCGGTTGAGTTTCGAACTAAATTTTTTTGTCATGATTTGAGCCTTTTCATATACTAGATATTTTCAGAAGATAGTATGTCAATACAACCATTACTTGGAAAGCAAATGAATTAAGTTCACGTTTTTGAACTCTCGTACCACTGTGCAGCGTAGTGAACTATTGCGTGGCTGAGAGTACTGCACTTTTGATCCGCTCCTATCCTACACGAGAAGAATTTGATTGGCTTTCATCCAAACCACAACACGAGACAACGGGTTTTTTTGCCTGGCTGAGATTTCAATCAGTCCGGTTCCAGTGTTTGCCAACACGAGATGGATCAAAATCTCTTCGCGTTTTGCGAAACTGGGATCCTGGGGGTATGACATTACTTACAAAAAAAGGCGGAGCCACCCACAACTTACTTACTTACTTCAGCAGACAAAAGCCGTATTGGCTCGTGCTGTCTCAAAAATTTTTGCTCCATTCTACGCGGTCCTGGGCTACTCTTTGCCGATTCCCTAGACGTCTCGATACTCACAGATCCGCTTTAACCTGGTCAAGCCATGTAACACGTTGGGCCCCTCTATTCCTGGTGCAGGTGGGGCCTTTGAAGAGAACCGATTTTACCGCACTGTCGTCCGGCATTCACGCGACATACCCGGCCCGGCGGCGTATGCTCCTGGATCGAGCGTCCTTCGAAGGGTAAAGTAGGCTCGATTTCTAGCTTGAATACGTCGTTGGACCTCTTTACTTGTATTATTGTCGGCGGTTACCAGAGACCCCAAGTATGCGAACTCCTCTACCACTTCCAGTTCGTCGCCGTCCATGATCACCCTCCATGGGAGGCGAAGGAATTTATTTCTAGTCCAACTCTTCTAGCTTCCCTTTTTAGTCTGGCGTAGATTACCTCCGCTGTCGCTGAGTTTCTCGGAATAATGTCCAAGTCGTCTGCGAAGCCTATGAGTTGAGTACCTTTGCTGAAAACCGTGCCTCTCGTTTCGATGCCCGCTCATCGGATTACACCCTCAAGGACAACGTTTAACAACGTGCTGGATAATCCATCTACTTGTCTCTGCGCGCTTCGAAGGGATTCGAGAGTGTCCCGACACGCACTGTGACAGTTCCTTACCTTGATTCTCTTGTAACCTCACTGGAAATACGGTTTGGTGAAGATAGTGCACCTGCCTACGCGTTGTCCTTGTTGCATCTCTCTAACGTAATACGCATGTCGTTGGAAGAGTTCAAGCGCAAAACCGAAAGTTTCGTAATTTTTTACGAAGTTGACAATTTTGTTGGAGAAGTGGAAGTTTGGTATCAACATTGCAGCATCATGAGAGCAGATCGTAAAAACTTGGAAGAGCTGGATCTAATAGACCTGCTAGCTGAAGTCCGTTCTTTCTTCCCTGCGACTGAGGAAGGAATTGAAATTTCACTCGTTCAGCACATTACGTCGGGTGAAAACCTGGCTGAGATCAACAGTAATTGAACAGTGATTGAGTGCACTTTGCTTGTTGAGTGTTTATTGGCAGATGGTTAAAATCAATCGTGAAAAATTTACTGAATTAGCGCTGGAGAGACTTGCGGAGGATAAAAGGAAGATGGTTTTTAGTTAACGACATTGTTATTGTTATCTTTCTACGGAAGGTATAGTGTAAATTAATTTACAGTTTAGTTTGATTAAGCAGTGCTGATAAAAATCATTTTCCCCAGAAAATTTTTTCGAAAATCACAGCCAATTTAATATTCACTTCCAATGATCGCAGCACTCTTTCAGATACACTAGATTTTCGACTTAGTAACGTGCTGTTATACTCGGATGAAAGAAATCGCGCGCATCGTTCACGGTTACGGAATAAAATTTGACGACAAATCCAACCAAATGATCTTCACATCAAAACGAAAAAGAAAAACAAACAGTCCACTCAACCAAAATGAACCTCACCGAAACACTTTTTCACTGACACTGACCGATGCCTTGACAATCTTCGTTAACTGATAAACTGTTTTTGTTGTCTTGCTTCCATCGCATGAAATATAATGAGGTGTTTTGACAGTTCACTTACATGCAAAAAGCGGGAAGGGAGAACTCTGATAGGATTGTAAAAAAATAACGTTTATGGATGCTTTTTTTTTTCACTTTCACTCAAGAGTGTCAACAAATATCAACACTGTGATTAAGTGTTAATAAAAAAATGAAATTTAGTGTTGATCACTCCAAAGATTTCCAAAGAGATCCAAAGATTTGAATTAAGAGTTTTTACTAAAGAACATCTATTTCTATTAGAGGTTGGACAAAGATTATTCAAATTTTCCACCCTGATGTCAAGGATAACTTTTCACTGGTTGCCTTGATGTAGCATCTCCCTCTTTAAAACAGCCAATATCCTTGGAATCTGGAAGGCAGCGAAATGGCTCTTCATTGTCTAACTGCTCAGGAAAAGTTTCTTCATTATCTAGTAGCTGTATCGAGAAGTTGTTGTTCTTCAGCCATGAGTTGTGGTGGAGCTTCCAATGGAGGCGGAGGAAGTTCTTGAATTTCTTCATGTTCAGCTGGTGGATCTCTAGAAGCAGGAGCTAGGATATCTGCATCGTTTGATTCGTCTCCTTCGAACAGGAACAGTATCCTTCTTTGTGGCCATTGCGGTTGCAGTCCTTGCAAAGGTGGTTGTTGGAAAAGCAGTCCTTCACAAAATGCATTTGACCGCATTGCCAACATGGTGTCTTCGGTTTCCTACCTTCTTGCTTCGAAGAATTTCGCTGATAAGGTGTAACTCTTCCTGTCCCTGACGGCGTGAACTGTAGATTTCGAGCCGCTGCTTTGTTGCTCGATGATCGTGGTGTCTTCCTTTAAGTTGACAAGGTGTTGATACTCATCAATTAACGATTGGACGTTCTCTAGCATGAGAAGTAGACTTGCATTTTGTGGCTTTAAATTCGCTGACGGAAATGAGCCACTTGAAATGATCCGTTTTTAGGTTCTGAAACTGAAAATCTTCACAGGCTCGATTGACGTTGCCGCCGTAGATCGGCTGTGCGAATGGGTGTTCAGCTTCCGGAGAAGTAGACGTACCTTCCCCGCATCATTCAGCTGGCCTGCATAGTTCTCGAAGAGGTCTTGGTAGCGGTTAAACCAGCGCACAGTGGGGAATCGCTGGCCATCAGCCTAAAAAATTTTTTTTTGTTAGCTGTTTCATAATATTTTTCCTTTATTGCTATAGCATTCAAGTGTCTATATCCAAAATTTGGGCGCAATATCATAAAATCTGAATTTTTTATGACTTTTCAAAGCTTGACGAACTGACGTTTTTTGTCTTTTTTTGAAAAAAAAAAGTACATTACTTTGAAACGCTCTGTAGCTTGGATTTTTTTGACGTCAAAGGAAAAGTTGTTGTAAATATTGTGCAAAACAAACCCTTTTCATTAGATATTGTAAAATTTGGTCATAGTAGACCTGACACTAGAAAAAATTTAAAATAACCTGATTTTTTGTAGAAAAGTAGTTTAAAAGTTTAGTTGCCGCAGTTTGCCACGGTTGTGACTACATTCAAAATTTAGGTAAAAATGTAAGCTTTCAAATGCATACTGTCCGCTGTAGCGCAAAACTGCGCAAATTGCCACATTAGTGAAGAAAGCGATAGCAGATTTTCTAGTTTTTATTTTTGAAGTTGAAATTTCATCCAGGATTAATTTTAATCATAACCATGATACCCCATTAATGAAAATTTATGATATCGTACTCAATCCGTAAGGATAAAATATAAATTTGGGCAAAAATAACAAAATTTATTTATCAAAGGGACGCCCGGTGGCACTACTTGTGGTCAAAGATCATATAATTCTATAAAAAAGGAAAAAAGGGCCAAAATAATATTAAAATTGAATTTCGAGCTTTATGGATGGCCCCAAACAAAAAATGGATGCCAAATTCGTGTTCAGCGCCCCAAAATTATGTAAATACCAAGTTTTTGTCGCACTTATCGACACTTGTTTTGCTTGGCCAGCCTTTGTATGGAGTCGCCCCACTGTGCAGCGTCCGAACGTAACTCCGTTTTTTTCGTCGAAGACAAATTCGGTGATGTTCGATGAGAGGGACTCCAAATCTGCTCCAGGGTTTGATACTAAGACTGCTGCTGCTGGGCCGCCATTTGCTGTAAGAGTTGGGCCATCTTGAGAATCATATCTTGAATTTTCGGTTGCGGCTGCTGATCAACCCTATCTTCTGTATTGTTCGAGGATTCTTGATATTCTCGTCGCCAAAATGATATGTCCAAAGGTTTAAATGAACTTAAGACTTTTTACTAAAGAACATCTATTTATATTCGAGGTTGGGCAAAGAATAAACAAATTTTCCACTCTGAAGTCAAGGACAACTTTTCACCGGTTGCCTTCATGTAACAGAGATTGTTGTAAGCAACTTTATCCTTGCTCGGACAAAGTGTTTTATTTCCTCTGATCAACATGGTTTCATGCCTGGCCGATCCGTTTGTACAAATCTGTTGGAATTCACGTCAACTTGTATCTTTCACATGTAACAAAAGGCGCAAGTAGATGTTATATACACCGATTTAAAAGCAGTATTTGGCTTGGTGCTTCCCGGAAACAGACAGAATGGCTCAGTTCTTATTTGTGCGTAGAACAAACGAAAATCCTATCTCTTTTCGGTACAAAGTTATGAAGTACACTACATGGAACTTATTTAAAAGTTAGTTTTTTGTACTTAACTTTTGTTAGTTACATTTTACAAGAAAACGTTGTTCTAATGAAGCATTTTGGCCTACAAAATACACGTTTTTGTTTAAGGCCACACATCACCAGGACTTTTCCTTACAAAGATATAGCACATTTCAGCATATTTTTTCGGATTTTCATTTGTTCAAAAAAGTTTCATATTTTTGAATTCTCTACAACTTTGCTGAATAAACTATTCTTCTATCTCTTAATACAAAAAAGTTATTTTTTTTATTTTTAGTATAGTAAACTTTTCATATTTTTTGATAATTTGCGATTATGCGAGTCATTCATACAAACAATTGCTCCGAAGACACTTTTAAGCTAGAATGAAGTTGAAAGGCGCTATGGAATTAAGTTCCACTTTTTGCCTTATTGGACCACTGTGCGGTGGTCAGGTGATATGCAGGTGGTTTTGTGGATCTTTAAGTGGAAAGAAGGTGCTTCTCATCACTTGGTCTCGGGTATGATGCATAGTTAGCCTTTCGTGTCGGTGTGTACGCTGTGAGGCCCTCTCACCGGTCTATACATCGCTTCCCTACCAACCTGGGCGTTAATATCCCCGATGACGATCTTGATGTCCCGTGACAAGCAGCCGTCGTATGTTAGCTCCAACTGCGCGCAGAACGATTCCTTCCCGTCGTCCGGTCTACCTTCGTCGGGAAGTGCACGTTGATATGCTGTAGTTGATCAACGTTGCCTTCCAATTGATCACGCGTTCATTGAGCAGACAATGTGTGCAGTAGGGAAAGCGAAAAATAAGCTAACTTGAAATATGATACAGATTTGGAAAAATATACCACATCCTTGAACCCGCAATTTCTCTGTCTCCGGCATGGTGTTTTCACCAATTAAACTACGGGGGACGGTGGTACTGTTCCACAATTTATATGCGTATCACATTCCACTGCCGAATCATTCTATTGCTCATCCCTAACTACACACACTGCTGTGCAAGCGTTTTTTATAGACTGAAAAGAATGTCTCATCACACACAGAAGAGTCAGCTGATGCTGATAACTCTTATAGACCTGTGTGATCGAGACCGAAGTCAGGCTGCGTCGCACAGTGCAACGTCCCATAGACAAAAATCAAAAAAGTGGATTTCTTATTGAACCAATTCTATGTGCTGGTATGTTTTATACATGTTTGAGACATACTGTAATGATATTATTAACCTCCCAAACTCACTCATACGATTATGGCACGCATCTACTGCAAAGTGGTTTCAACTATTCAAGTGACACGTTATTTTTAAAAAAAATTCTCAGTTTTCAAATTAATTTTTTAATATACTCTATATTTTTTCATGTTAAAACCAAAATGGCAACGGTAGAGGCATGTAACTACTACATTTCACATGTTACTATTGAGTCATAACGTAGCGCACTTGGAAATTAAAGGCTTCTTAGTCATGCTTATTTATGCTTAGAGAAAAAAGACACTTGATTCAAAATCGATCGTCAAAAAAAGTACCCCAAATTACCTCTCTGAATTTCACTTTTTTCTCTTATTTGGAATGTCCTTCAAACTTTGGAAGTGCTCAAGTTTGCTCTTTCAACTGAAATTCGCGTTTTCGGATGATACCTCTGGAACCAAGAGTGAGCAATTTGTAGTACATATGTCCCTTATTTTTATGTTTAACACGTAATTTATGTGCAAAACACATGAAAGAATCCTGGATTAACAATGTCTAGATGTTTTGCAACAGTAAACCGTAAATAAACACAGTTAAAAGAGATTTAAATAGAAATAATCATAAAAACTAAATGTGATGGCGTTCAGGTCACTTTTTCATCGCCTAGAAATTATTTTAACATGCTTTTCTAGCCTTTTATCTCGAAATGGATAATATTCTTGGAAAATTATCATTTTATGCTTCTGTACAAAAAAATGGCGTTCGAGACATTTTTGCGATGACGTATTTGACATTCGTCAATTGTGCAAAAAGTAGTTCTCATCGGTACTAAACATTTTTCGTGTCACACCAATTGAAAAAAAAAAAAAATACTAGAATGGCTGTTTTGATTTTTGTCCCGCATTCCCATACATTCAACGCACTGTGCGTCGTGCTTCCAAGTGCGACACAACAACGGGATGCGGTATATTTTTCCAAATTTCCGAATCTATATCATATTTTCAGTTAGCTTATTTTCCGCTTTCCCTACTGCACACATTGTCAGCCTAATGAACTTGAATGTTAACGGGTAAAAGCCGTTGTTAAAAATAGAAATTTAGTTCGAATGATCACGCGATCCTCCATTCTGCCCATAACACAAAAACCCGTTCCCAACTCGTTGGATGCTCCACTGCTCTGATAGAACTGGGCCTTGCCTCCACGGACTTTCCACACTTTCTCACCTTCGCAGATCCAGGTACCGAGTTTCCACTCGTGGTCCGTTTTTCGTTGCCTAGGCCCATGCCGAATGTTCCGAGTTATATTTTTTTGAACGTTCGTAGTGTAATTGTTTAGGTAGGTTGCCTTAGTAGGGCCACGCTACCGAGTCTCTTGATGGAGCTGCCGTCTTGGGACGTTTCTTTATTCAGCCACCCACTCCGGGTCAGACGCTGTTATGAGCCGCCCCTAACTTGGAAACAGAAACTCAGAAAATCTGGGCTTTTCTCCGAGCAGGTCAACCCACCTACCCCTTTCCTGTCGGCATACGACCGAGGTCCCACCACGGGTTGGTTACCATGATCTTCGCTTGGTTATTCGTATCCCGGTTGGTACCACGGAGAGCTAGGGATAGAAGTTGCTGGGTAGGATGCTATGGACCACAATGGGGTCTATTCTATGCAAACTAGTATTTGGGGAATTGTACTACAGGTACATAAGATGAGGTTTCATAAGACGAAATTTCATAGTTTCAAATTCCAATATGGCGACTCCCGGGTCCTGGAAGAAAACCAAACTTGGCTGAATATTATCGAACATAAGTATTATCGGAATCGGAATGCCTTGATACCGGGAATCAACTCCAGACGGTATCTTAAAATTTGAGATGGTGAATTCCGGTTCGAAAAACAACTGAAATTGACTAAAAACTTCCTCGTATGAGCCATGATCTGAAAGATTTATCTACCTAGAGGCCTTAGAACGACCTCTGACGCCATTTTAAAGAACCAAAAAGAACCAAAACTGACCGAACACCTTCGAATATGGATATTTCCAGAACATCATATCGGCCCAGAGAAACCGATTTTTGAAAAACAGCCAAAATTGACCGAATACCACCTTATAAGAGTACTTTTGAAATCGAAATAATGTCCACAGACCTGAATCATTTTTAGAGGCCATTTTGAAAATCTAAAAGGCGACGTCCGGTTTCTGAAAGAGATTATAAAATGGCCAAGTTCCCGCCAAGATGAGTATTTCCGGAATCAGGATGCTACTCAAAAACTTCAAAACGACACTAGACGTCTTGAATTTCAAAATGGCGTGTAAAACTGATTCACGATCTCTAAGAATCATCTCGATTCCGGAAATACCAATCTTGGGTGTTTTTTTTTCCAGAAACTGGAAGACGTCATTTTGATATTCAAAATGGCCGCTAGGCTCGTTTGCAGTATCCCGATTCCGGAAGTACTCATAAAAGGTGATGTTCGGAGCTGTCGTAACAAACGTTACTAATTTTTCTACGGTAAATTTCATAAAGGGTGTATGCCAAAATGTATGTGTGTGGTAATGTGTGTCGCTATAAATCGTGATCACTGAAAACAATCTAAAATTTTAGTAAACTAGCTTATATGTCTATTTGTATAAAATTCCTCAAACGAAACTTCAATTATAAGTTGAAAGTTCAATAAATGCTATCTTACAATTCTCTTAAGGTATTTTATGATATTTTATTAGAAACGACGACTGAACAAGATACAGATATCGGAACAATACAAAATGAAAGTGAAGCAACGTTGGGAATATATATGTGCTGTAGTATTTCAATATTATTCATCCGTATTCTTTGAATCGAATTATAAGAAAAGAATGAAGTTTTAAATGGAGATTAACAAGCTTCGAAGACTAACTAATACATTGTTGCGCTTATATGTAGATCATTAGATCTTTATTCAAGAATGTTCTTGAACATATTGGTACTGGCATCATCAATTAAAGATTTTAGAATTTCAACGCGTATTGTACAACTGAACACTAACAGAAGAAATGATTCAACTTCCAAAGTTCGACTTCGCTCTCTATTTCTGGCTCCAGCATCATCGAACGCACATACCAGTGCCAACAGTTGGTAGCGTAGGTAAACACAAAACGATATTTCACTTCCAGTTTGTAACGTCAATGAGTCAACCGGTCTACGAACGAAACGACGAGACATGTAACAGACGGTGCACCATTAATAAGTTTCTCTGTTGGCGGAATCGAGCACTGCGCGTAAATAAAGCAATCGAAAGGAAAAACATTTTGATTGATACAACTGGAAAGATTTAGCAGAGCGATTAATCCATGAAAACTGAAAGAGCCCGTCCGCGTCTCTTTTCAGCAGCTGACCCGTTGCTGGCGCTGGCTGGCGGCTTTGCACTGGTCGTCATTGTCGTCGCTGCGAAGCCTGCGGGAGGCCTTAGATAGACCCGTTCACCCTTGCGTGGAAGAAGTGGACGCCCGGTCACCGTGATTCGCCGTATACTCACTGATCGTAATCATTAGCTACTACGAACCCCGAACTCCCTCCACCACCCCCCAATCATCCGTTAGTGTGCAAGAAAGTTACGCCACCTTCTCTCCTGTGTTCCATTAGGTCCGCGGATTTGTTTTTTGAACACGCACCCGTGTTCTTGTTTGGGTCGGGATCCCGCGAGTGTGCCGTCACCACATTACGTATAGGAACGGGGCGAGAGGCCAGCGATGGGTCACCTGGAAACGGGTCAATATTCGGTTGCGTGGCCTATGATTAAGCTACCGGCTGACTGACTGAATGACTGACTGGCTGACTTAGTCAGTTGGACGACGACTGACCAGCGGCTCTTTCTCCGGGAGCGCGTGCTGCTGCTGCTGCTGGCTTAGGCCAATATTTGAACAGCTGCCGGTCGGACAACGACGCGCCACCGCCGTCGTAGAGCAGCACCTTTTGCTCTAGACCCGGTGAACGCTGCTGTCGGTGCGCTATGGGCGACTTCTTATTCTGGTTTCGGTTTCGATTACCCACTTATGATATCATTCCAGCCAATCATGCAAACATTAAATCGACATGTTGCACTAATGATATACGGTGTCCACGCGAAACGAACCGCGGCACGGTGTGTGGTTCTAAAAGATTGAACAGTGAACTGCTACCACAATTCGACCCATGCTGCATTTCGGTACAATGTGTAACACCTTTCAAAAATCTTGGCTGCCGTGAGCAGCGACCATTGAGGCCCGGGTAAGGTTGATGGGAAAACAAGTTGCTTATTAACTTTCAAAATTTGGCTGATCAAATTAAGGCACACCTCCGTTAGGAAACGCGAAACTGCCCGCATAAGGTACCATAACAAAGAACCCCTTCCCCCCAACCTCCACCCAGTCACTTGTGATTTGCTGGTCGGTTTTCATTCGACAGAATGAAATTTATTTTCCTTTGCAAGAGTAAAACTTCTAATAACTTAATAAAGTTGATATATTTTCCACTGTGCCAGAGTCCGAGCTCCAATGGCGGGTTTTCTTCGCCCGTTCCGAAAAGCTAATAAATCTATGCTCATGATTCCTGACAGTCGTGTATGGTGTTTTGTCTATAAAGTTTTTTATCTCCTCCAAAAGAGATAGAAATGGGAAAAGGGGGAGGGAACTGACCCCCCGCGCGATCGGACGTAGACCGCACCGGGTGCTAGGGGCAATTGAATAAATGAAAATGAGGAAAAAATATAAAATAAACCACTGCGAGTTTAGCAACTGATTTATGGCTCCATAAATTCTTTATAGCTCCGTAGTAGTTAGCAACATCAGTTTACAATCAATACGGTTTTTAATTTACACTTGAGAATTGCTGTATTATTAGATTTATCGGTTTCAATTTCACTCTTTGTAGCTGTGGATGCTGCTCGGGTGCCGTGTAAAGTTAATTCTATACTATCTAAGAACAAAAGTGAGTGTTTTTTTTTTATTACGCCCTGCAAAAATTTCAATTTAATAATGTATTTGAATCATGAATAAAATGAAATATTTTTCTAAATTATCTCGAAAATAGCTAAAGGATGTGTAAACTAAGAGCATTTCTAACCCAAAAACCAACGTAATCGTAAACGTGCAGTCAAAGTGTATGGTTTAAACACAAACTTTATGAGTTTCTAAACTATAAAAATAAATGTTAAACAGATCTCGAATATAAATGTCTTGATCTATAGGCGGAGTTTTCTTTAAACTTTTGGTAAGCATGTCTTTAAAATTGCAAACCAGTGAAAAAACTGTAAACTATAAACCAGCGGTTAACCAATCACAAGCTCGCTTTTGGTTTTGCCTTTCTCCTAGAAAGGTATAGCAATCACTGGCAAAACCGAAGGTAAAAAAGTGCTCCAAAGGGCCGAATTACATATATCACTCGACTCAGCTCGACGAGCTGAGCATTTTCTGGATGGGTGTGTGTGTATGAGCAACTTTTCATTCTCACTCGATTTTCGAGATGGCTGGACCGATTCTCATAAAATTATACTCAAATGAAAGTCTAGCTGCTCCATAAGACCCTATTAAATTTTATTGTAATCGGATTTTTAGTTTGCATGTTATTTATCAAAATGTGAAAATCTTAAAAGTTCATTATCTCAGAAACTACACAACCGATTTGAACAAAATTGGTTTTAAATGATCGGGTTACCTAAAAAACCTTTAACTTTTTAATTTTCTTTAGATTAAACATGGAGACTGTTTAATCGCACTCATGTTTCTTAGAGATGGCTGGACCGATTTTCATAAAATCAGTATCATATAAATGAGTTAAAAATTTGAATCACAGATGAATCCAATGTTGAAATAAGAACGTGTCATGGGCCCATCCAAATATTGAGAAACCGTTCTTTTTGTGAACGGCTATTCCTTCGTTTCTCGTTTCTAAGTCAAAACGATTATCATTGTGGCGTACTCAAAGTTGTTATCGTTTACCCCGCTCACACCTACAAACAACCTTTGTGGAAATAATATTTCTTACAAGAGCAAACACTATCTGTCACTAGCATCGTGCATAGGGGCCAGAATGCCGAGCCGTGAACCTCAATGAAAACCCTCTCGTTTTTCTCTTTGAACGAATTGAAGAAGTTGAAAACCATGTGCAGACGCTCCTCTTATCTTTTCAGAATTAAATGTACCTATACGGCCTGGTATTACTCCCTTCAACAATTGTGCTCCAACAGTTCTGTCTTGGCAGGTCAAGCCACATCCACGAAGGAGAATCCTCTACAGCCTATACCAATCATTCCATACACAATGGCAGACCTCCCAAATATGTAACTTCCAACTCTACAACATAAGAGGTTCTACACTTTGGAGTAGTACCGATCAAGGACTCCAGATATTCGGATTTTAAGCAAGTACTAAACTCTGCAAAGCATTTGCAAGCGCTGCGGAGGATTCAGGAATTCTCGCGATATCCCGCCCACTATCTTCACACTCTGGTTTACTGCACCTCATGCCACGTCATTTGCCAGTGCCGCCACACAACAGTTCTACAAAACAGTTCTAACGATCCCACGCTGTGCAACGCCTTCTCCAGCTAACCAACCCTTTCCGAGCAAGGACCCCATCTGTCCGACAAGACTACTGGGTTAAACTTGCACTCCTGTGGGAGCTGAGCAACTCTCGGGAAACGATACGCTTGACAAACTTGTGTCATCGACTGAACTGGATTCATCATCAGTACCAGTAGGATCAGAAGACAAAGTTCTTCTCATAACTGCCTCCTCCTCGCCTGCCACGTTCGAATCTGAAGGCCAATCTGTTTTAGATGAAATCGTTCGAACGTTCTTTTCATATTGAAATGATTGCAGGATAGAAATGTCTTACAGAAATTAACACGAAGCATAATACTCAGACTTCAAAGTAACGTTTGTCTCCACTTTTTTCTTCACAGAACCGAAACCAGGTTCAACATCATTTGGTACAAGCATCTCGACCAATTGAGGCTTATAATGCTCCGATTGACGACTCGCTATCGCATTTCTTGTAATTTAGTATGTACGTCTCGTATCACCGGATCATGAATCCACTTGTATCCGAGATACTACGATGAAATGTCTCGTCCCATCAAGTCGATTGTTTATTGTTGGTTTATCAATGAACGTCTCGTAACACCGAATAATCATCAATACAATGAAACGTCTCGTAACGTCGAGTTGGTTAGAGCCATTTTGCTGCGGGAACTATATCCGGCAAGATCGGCATTACCCGTCACAAGGTAAATTTCAAACAAACAAAAAATTGATGCGACCACTAGCAATATAGGGTATCGAATGTCTTCGTCAGTGGTTTTCTTCGGCTCCCTTTTGCATAAGATTGCTGCAGAAAAACTGCCGAAGAAAACCACTGACGAAGACGTTCGATACCCTACTTACACAAATAAAATGTATAACGAATAATCGAAATCAATCTGATTTTCATGGAATTTATTTCTTTTTTTGCAGTTATTATCTGAACTTGCAATAACAAAAAAAAAAAAAAGAAACCTGACAGGATCGCCAAATGTGCGTGTTGCCTTATCGATGATGTTACCACGAAAGAGGCAGAACCAATATAGTGATTTCGCAGCATGCTATGATTCGTCCAGTTTCATATTTTGAATTGCTGTCAACATAGAATGCGCTAGGTTATATGTTATGTTCTAGGATATTATGCAGCAGGCATCACAATGGGAAATCCAATAAATTCAATTATCTGCTTGGTTTTCTGCTATCATCATCCGGAAAAAGTCCATTTTTTAAGACAAACATTACTACTGAACATCATTCTGTGCCGAACACGCATCAGTATCGGACGTGTTTGGTGATCGCTCCGATAGAATATAAAACAAAAGACGTGTGAACAAGTGTTGCCATTGTTTGCCTGGTCGAGTGAAATAAATCCGGGTTCAAGGTCGCGCCTTTGTGCAACTGTTTCGCATCGTGACTGCCAGCTGGTGCGTAAGCCGATTTGGCTGCTGGCTGAATTGTGCTACAGCAGTGGACGAGACACAAAAGAGGAAAAAGAAGAAGCCATCAGTTGACAGTGAGTTGCATCGCTGTGTGGAGTGATCTCACACCTGGCTCGCTGCTGGTGGCTGTTTGGTGCTGCTGTATTGGTGCTGCTGGCTGTAACGGCTGCAACTTCGAACGATCGGACAACCAACCTTACTGGAAGGGAGAAGTGAAAAGGTACGTGCTCTTGTCGGCGCTAGTGCGCTAGACTTAGCGGGATGGATGTAGATCCCTCGCCTCCCGCGCCACCATCCCCGAAGCCCTCCGACCCTGACCCTTCTGTTACCCTCTCCCCTGTTCATTTTTCAGTCCCCCCTCGCCCCAGGCTTTACTCAGACGGAGCTCAGGGCAGCTATACTGTCTATTTTCGGCCAAAGGCGGGACCGAAATCGAAACAGTTGAACATATTGCAGATTTCTGACGAAGTAGTACAAGGGCGTGATCGAAATTTCCAAGGTCCGGCCTAACAAGCTCCGTGTCGTGGTCAGTAACCTGAAAGAGGCCAACGATGTAGCTTGCTCTGAGCTCTTCACACGCGAGTATCGCGTTTACATACCCGCACGAGACGTGGAGATCGACGGTGTCATAACCGATTCGAGTCTATCCGTCGAGTGTATATTGCAAAATGCCAAAGAGTGCTTTAAGAACAACACATGTCCCGATGTAAAGGTGCTCGACTGCAAGCAATTGCGGTCAGCATCGATCATCGGTGGCAAAACAGTATACACTCCGTCAGACTCGTTTCGAGTTACGTTCGCCGGGTCAGCACTACCAAGCCACGTCTCGATCCACCGGGTTCGTCTCCCTGTGCGATTATATGTGCCTCGCGTCATGAACTGCCTGAATTGTAAGCAGTTAGGCCACACCACCGCCTACTGCTGCAATAAGGCACGTTGTGGCAAGTGTGGGGAGAATCATGCGGATGATTGCTGCAGTTAAAATGCTGAAAAATGCATTCACTGTGGGGAGAGTCAGCATGAGCTCTCGACATGTGCGGTGTACATGCAGCGCAGGGATAAAATAAAGAGGTCTCTCAAAGAGCGTTCGAAGCGTTCTTACGCTGAGATGCTGAAGAAGACCGTTACCACTTCTCCCATTACATCAAACCCTTTTGATCTGTTGTCCTCTGATGAAACCGATTCTGACGATTCACCAGCGGGAACATCTTACGCCAATCCTGGGGAGTCTAGAAAGAGGAAAAATATTTCCTCTCCTAAACTTCCCAGAAAAGGTCCTAAGATTTCTCAAAGTGAAATGAAACTTACAAAGAAACCAAACAGTGCTGCGGAAAAACCGAAGCAAACTCCTCCTGGGCTTGCAAATTTAAAGTCCCAGAAGGAGTTCCCAGCACTGCCAGGAACATCTAGAACCCCAGTTGTTCCTTTTGCAGTCCCAGTTGATGAAACAAACTCTGGATTAGTGAAAATTTCTGACATTGTGGACTGGATTTTTGAAACTTTCAATGTACCCGATCCAATTAAATTATTTCTTACAGCATTCCTCCCAACAGTTAGATCATTTTTGAAGCAGTTGACTGCCCAGTGGCCCCTCCTTGCAGCGATTGTATCCTTCGATGCCTAATTCAACTGCGTATATGAAGGATTCTATCTCTGTCTTACAGTGGAATTGTAGAAGTATTTTACCAAAAATTGATTCGTTAAAGTTTTGATGAATAAAAACAAATGCAATGCATTTTCCCTTTGTGAAACTTGGCTTTCTTCAAATAATGATCTCAACTTCCATGATTTTAATATTATTCGCCTTGATCGAGACACCCCATATGGAGGAGTACTTTTAGGGATTAAAAAGTGCTATTCTTTCTATCGTATTAACCTCCCCTCGATTCCAGGCATCGAAGTTGTCGCATGTCAAATGACAATACAAGGTAAAGAGCTTTGTATTGCCTCAATATATATTCCTCCCAGAGCACAGGTTGGGCAACGGCTGCTCTTTGATTTAATAGAACTTCTTCCCTCGCCACGTTTGATTTTGGGAGACTTCAACTCTCATGGCGTGGCTTGGGGTTCCCCTTACAATGATAACCGCTCCTCTTTAATCTATAACCTTTGCGATGACTTCGACATGACTATTTTGAACAACGGTGAAATGACACGTATCCCGCGCCCAAGCGCTTTGGATCTATCCTTATGTTCGACGTCACTACGGTTGGATTGCACATGGAAGGTAGTCCTCGATCCTCACGGTAGCGACCATCTGCCTATTCTTATTTCAATTAAAACGGGTCAACTCGCATGCGACCAATTGACATTCCGTATGACCTCACACGGAATGTCGATTGGAAGTTATACGAGGAAATGATTTCAAAAGCGGTCGAGTCGATTCAACATCATCCACCACTTGAAGAATACAACCTCCTCGCGGGCTTGATTCTCGACGCCGCGTTGCAAGCCCAAACGAAAAAATATCCCGGCGTAACGATCAATGAACGGCCTCCCACTCCGTGGTGGGACCAAGAGTGCTCCGATGTCTACACGCAAAGATCCGACGCGTTTTTGGCCTTCCAGAAGGGAGGTATACCTGGCGACTATTTACGGTACTTGGAGCTTGATACCAAGCTTAAAAGTTTGGCTAAAGCAAAGAAACGCGGATATTGGCGTCGGTTCGTGAACGAGACGTCGAGGGAGACATCGATGAGCACTCTTTGGAACACAGCCCGAAGAATGCGGAATCGCGTAACGGTAAACGAAAGCGAGGAGTCTTCAAGTCGGTGGATATTTGATTTTGCCAGGAAAGTATGTCCGGACTCTGTTCCTAAGCAAAACATTGTTCGCGATGCGTCTCCGGGCCACGACGCGATAGAATCACCTTTTACGATGGCAGAATTTTCAGTTGCCCTCCTATCCTGTAACAATAACGCGCCTGGGTTAGATAGAATCAAATTCAACTTGTTGAAGAATCTACCCGGCAATGCCAAGAGGCGCTTGTTGAACTTGTTCAATAAGTTCCTGGAGCGAAACATTGTACCGCAGGATTGGAGGCAAGTGAAGGTGATCGCCATCCAAAAACCAGGGAAACCAGCTTCTGATCACAACTCTTATAGGCCGATTGCAATGCTATCCTGTATCCGGAAATTGATGGAAAAAATGATACTCCGTCGTTTAGACCATTGGGTCGAATCAAATGGCCTACAATCGGATACTCAATTTGGCTTCCGCCGTGCCAAAGGAACGAATGATTGTCTTGCGTTGCTTTCAACAGATATTCAGCTGGCGTATGCTCGCAAAGAACAAATGGCGTCTGCGTTCTTGGACATTAAGGAGGCTTTTGATTCCGTTTCTATTGACATTATTTCGGGTAAACTTCACCGGCAAGGATTTTCTCCAATTTTAAACAATTTTTTGCACAATTTGTTGTCCGAAAAGCACATGCATTTTACGCATGGCGATTTGGCAACTTTTCGCATTAGCTACATGGGTCTTCCCCAGGGCTCATGTTTAAGCCCCCTTCTTTACAACTTTTATGTAAATGACATCGACGAATGTCTGGCAAATTCATGCACGATAAGACAACTTGCAGACGACAGTGTAATCTCTGTTACTGGAGCCAAAGCTGCCGATTTGCAAGGACCGTTGCAAGATACCTTGGACAATTTGTCTGCTTGGGCTTTACAGCTAGGTATCGAATTCTCTTCGGAGAAGACTGAGATAGTAGTTTTTTCTAGGAAGCATGAACCTGCTCAGCTTCAAACACAATTAATGGGTAAAACGATTTCTCAGATTTTGGTACACAAATATCTTGGTATCTGGTTCAACTCTAAAGGCACCTGGGGTTGTCAAGTAAGGTATCTGATGAAAAAATGTCAACAAAGAGTGAATTTTCTTCGTACAATAACCGGACAATGGTGGGGAGCCCATCCAGGAGACCTTATAAGGCTTTACCAAACAACGATATTGTCTCTTATTGAATACGGGTGTTTCTGCTTCCGCTCCGCAGCAAACACACATCTGATCAAACTGGAGCGAATACAATATCGTTGTTTGCGTATCGCCTTAGGTTGCATGCAGTCGACCCATCCGATGAGTTTGGAGATCTTAACTGGGGTACTACCATTGAAAAACCGCTTCTGGAGCCTGTCTTCTCGTATTCTTATCAAATGTGAGGTCTTGAACCGTCCCGTGATTGAAAATTTTGAAAGGTTAATCGAACTTAATTCTCAAACCCGTTTTATGACATTGTATTTCAATCACATGTCCCAAAATATTAACCCTTCTTCGAATATTCCAAATCGTGTCGACTTATCAAATACTTCTGATTCTACTGTGTTTTTCGATACATCCATGATAGAAGAAACTCGTGGAATCCCGGATCATTTACGCGTGCAGCAGATCCCCAAAATTTTTTCCAATAAATATCGAAACATCAACTGCAACAATATGTTCTACACTGACGGATCACTTCTTGATGGGTCCACTGGTTCGGTATTTTCAATAACAATTTAACCGTCTCCCATAAGCTCGATAATCCTGCTTCTGTTTACGTCGCAGAATTAGCTGCAATTCAGTACACCCTAGGGATTATCGAAAAAATGCCCACGGACCATTATTTCATCTTTACGGACAGTCTCAGTTCCATTGAGGCTCTCCGATCGATGAAAGATGTTAAGCACTCTCCGTATTTCCTGGGGAAAATACGGGAACATCTGAGTGCTTTATCCGAAAAATCTACTCAGATTACCTTAGCGTGGGTCCCTTCTCACTGCTCGATACCGGGCAATGAGAAAGCGGACTCTTTGGCTAAGGTGGGCGCAACAAACGGTGATATTTATGAAAGACTAATGAAATTTAATGAATTTTTCGCACTTGTACGTCAGAATACGATCATCAGTTGGCAAAATGCTTGGACCAGAGGGGAACTGGGAAGGTGGTTACATTCCATAATCCCCAAAGTATCGACGAACCCGTGATTCAAGGGGTTGGATGTAGGTCGGGATTTCATTTGCGTGATGTCTCGGCTTATGTCCAATCACTATAGATTTGACGCGCATCTCCGTCATATTGGGCTCGGGGAAAGTGGTATCTGTGCCTGTGGTGAAGGTTATCACGACATAGAGCATGTGGTTTGGTCATGCCCTGTACACCGTAACGCCAGGTCTAAATTAATAGCTTCCCTGCAGGCCGAAAGTAGGCAGCCGGCTGTTCCTGTTCGTGATGTCTTGGCGAGCCGTGACCTATCCTACATGTCCCTTATATACGTTTTCCTGAAATCCATCCACGCCCCAGTTTAATCCTATTTCCTTCCGCCTACATCCAACCAAACGACAAGAACACGTTAAGACCCCGGATCCGGAAACAGCAACTAGACCCGCACGATACTCTCAGGCCCCGAGGGAGACAACCCAATATGCCAGTCCGTAATATCTTGGCCCAGCAACGGAACATATTCAATATGCTGCTTACCTATGGCGATGGAAAACCATCAAACAACAAATCAGTGCCTTTAATGCAAAACATTCTAGCTTTAAGTTAGATTTAGTTTCAGCTCGTAGTCGGCAGCGAGGATAAAAAGTTTGCTTTTAGTTATTAAGATACTTTAGAAAGTAAGCTACCAGATATAATTGGCGCCGCTAAACATTGAATTGTATTTGTGCCGTGTCAAATAAACTATAGATGAAGAAAAAAAAAATTACCACTGAACAAAATTCGAGTATCTAATTTCTCTTAAATATTCCATTGGCACCTTATTGTTCATGCACTGTCGATTTCTCGTCAAATATGTTCAGGTATCAGTAGGTCGCTCCCCCCGGTTACGTCTTTGTCATCCATGAGGCTTCTTTATTCCTTACTACCCACTCGGGGAAATAATGTGACGCCGGCCCTGCACGTGGTTCAAAAGTTGTGAAAAGAAAGTCATATTTGAAAGAGAAAAAAAACCTACTATAAATAATCGAATCTAGAATGATATTTAATCGAATTATATACAATCGAGTCTATATATAATCGAGTCTAACCATGGGCGCAACTAAGAAAAAATTTGGGGGGGGGGGCTAGTTTTCGCGCGTTTATTCAAAAACGCATAAAATAGTGTCGTAACAGTAGAAGAAATCACTTCAATCGGGATTGAATCTCCGAAGATGTGTTGAATATCTTGACCACAGCGTCAACGCCAACCTTTTTCAGCGGTAAACGGCTGGGCAGTGCGTACCAGCAGTACACCCGTACTAGGTGGCACAAATAGACCCCAGTGTGGTCCAAGACTTAATGCCATATCCCTACCTCCACTTGGAACCGTCTGGAATTCGAGCAACCAAGGGAAGATCGGTGATTCGGTGAGAACTTGGTCGTATGCTGACAGAGAAGGAGTAGTTGTTCTCCTTGGAGTGCAGCTTGTCTGAGCGTCTGTTTCCTAGGATAGGGGCGGCTCAAACAGCGACTGATCCGAAGCAACTATGAATTGTGGTGTCTCGCCAGCTACACCCAAGACGGCAGTCCCGTTGCGAGACTAAGCATCGCAGCCCTAGTAATGCAGCATGCTGAAAATAAACATGCTACAACCAATCAAGAATTGAAAACAAACCGGAATAACCAGCATTGGCCTAGTCGATGAAATAAGGACGACGATTAGAAGCTCGGTACATGTAACAGTAGATCGCTTGACGCCCCGGGTGCCGACCGGATTCTGCTGGATCAGCTAGAAGCCGCCACTTCGACATCGTTGCGTTCCAGGAGCTCTGGTGCGCTCCCTGAGCTTTGCCGGAAAGGTGAGAAGGTATGGCGAATTTGTGGCCGCAGGGCACAGTACTACCAGAGCGGCGGTGCAACCAATGAGCTGGGTACTAGCTTTATAGTGCTGGGCAGGATGCAGAGTCGTGCGATCAAGTGGCAGGCGTTCAGCGACAGGTTGTGTTTGTTGTGGATAAAAGTCCGGTTCTACAACTACACCATCGTCAATGTCCACTGCCCTTACGAAGGACGACTCGATTTAGAGAAAGAAACGTTCTACGCACAGCTGGGGAAACTCTACGATAGATGCTTGCGTAGAGACATCAAGATCGTCATTGGGGACATGAACACTCAGATCGGTAGGGTAGACATATATAAGTCGGTGATCAGCCTGCACACCGCGAAGAACATTGCATTGCTACCCCCCCCCCCCCCCTAATTTTCGACATTGGTGCAAAATTTTGTTTTTTTTTTAATAACTTTAATAACGTTTGCGCTAAAAAAAAAAATGGTCAAAAAATGTCAATTTTCTACACGCACTGACGAAACTACGCATGCAGCAACAATCATATTAACCCATGAGTCATCAGAAAAAATTTGATTTGCGCGTTTAAATAACGGTAGCCTGCCGCGTCGAAAACGGACATCGTGCGGCAATACGTGGACACCGGATACGCCCGTTTCGGCATCTACAATATCTTGGCACTATTAGACACCAATTAGAGCATTCAAAGAAAGCCCGGTTCCAGACGGCCGACGACCCTGAGTGACAAGAAGCTCTAAAGGATACTGAAGAGGAGAACCGAGGGAAAAGTAGCAACATCGCTGCGTGCGCTTGGCCTGGAGGTCTGTGCAACCGATCAAACAGTGCTTGGCGAACATGGACGGCCAATACCCGTTCACTAGTCTCGGAGCTGCAGCCAATGAAGCAGCGGCAGTGCCTGAATAAGATGGTTAAATCGATTTTCCCGGTAATTCACGACGTGGCGGTGGTGATGGACCTGGATGGCAACGACTGGTAGGGCACTTTGTATTTTACTTCCACCACGAAAGAAGTAGGCACTAAGGTGAAATTGCTTCTACACACCAAGTTCCCCGAGACGGTGCTGGTGTGGCTGACAATCAGAGAGAAGTGGATGTCAAAGCTGCTCTTTCGCTCCGGATTGGCCGTGAACGGGGGAATTTATAGTACGAAGTACCTGCCGGAAGGTGCGTCGTTCACCAAAAAATACTATAAGGCCGAAGACACGGTGTTTTGGCCAGATCTGGAGTCGGCTCACTATTCGAGGCGATCGTTTGAGGAGATGGAACGGCTAAATGTCGATGTGGTATCCAATTTTATCGCGAAATTTGAGGGGAAATTGATGAATAAAACGAAAAAAGAATTAAAAAACATGCCTACACGCATGTTTCGTCCGCCATGGCGAATGTTCCGGTTAACTGCCGGAAGACCGCACGCAAGATCGTAAATTTTTTTTTTGCAAGTAAGCTAACAATTATCTGTCTTAGTTTTTTTTTTTACCACTATCCGAAAAAAGTCCATTTTTTAACGCATACGTTAGCACAAAACGATATTTTTAGCACATTGAAACATCTGTGTAAAGTATCAACCAGATAACAAATAATTGATTGAAATGCTTGGCCTATGTTGCGTGGAATTGCACAGGTTTCTCAGTTGATACACTAAGGACATTGCAGCGGCAAAAGTACCGGGCAAATCCGTGTTGATCACTAACCACTAGAATTTATTTCTATTTTTCAAACTACCATTTTTTTACTTCTAAAATTTTGAAGAACTTCACAAGCATTCGCAGGCTCTTACTCTTCTATAAATGTGTATATTTGAGAATTTACTCTTTCAATACTATCCGGTCACGATTATTTAGTGAATATCGAAGATAGAATTAAATAAATATCCGTTGCAAAATCCACCAATTACAGTTCTTTTAGAGTAATTTATGGTAATCATATTTATGAGATAAACTTTCAATCACCATCAACAGCAGCATTGCAGTTTTTCCTCGATTGCACACGAATAGAAATGTACGAACAAAAATTTACCACTGCAATACGAATAGTACCGCTGTAGTACGAACAGCAGCGCTGCAGTACGAATAGAAGTGTACCGCTGAAATGTACGAATAGAGAGTATCGCTGCAATCATAGACGACGAGAGACCTGCAGTTCTTCACTTCATTGGTACTGTTGCTTTCACCGGCATGTTTTCTTTCAAGACATCAGTTTTCATTACGTTCTGAAAGCAGGTTTATAAATTGTTCAAGGATGGGTATTGTTTCAAACTTTTAGAAAATTTTACCTTCGAGACATCATATTAGTCTAAGCTCATGAAAGCAAAAATAAATTGACCTATTGGGACGGGGAGACTCTGTCAATTTTTATTTCGATATTGATACAGAGAATATCACAGGGAACGGATGGTGTCCATTCACGTCGTCTGTGCTAGGAATGCTTGCAAGTAATTGGCTCATTATTCGCATAAATTTGTCATTGAAACTTTTTATCAATTTTACCGCTTAACAATGAAATTAGAGTGATAACTATCATATTACAAAATTGTTACACATTTTATCTATCCAACAACATATTGGTTATTGTTATCCATCATGTGGTTATGCTGTTATTAACGTTTGAAATCTGACGCAACATTTGCCAGTTTCATTTCCAATTTTACAGAATGCATCCCAGTATAGTGAAAAAGACGTAGTCCCACGTCAATAAATCCAGCAAATATTATCAATGTGTATTTATTTTCTGAAAATTGAAGTGTTCGTTAGGCTGTCCCAAAAAAAATCGATGTTGAAAAAGTCAAGGTGCTCAGCCCTAAATTGAAAGATAATGTTATTTATAGCATTTTTGTAGAACATTTCGACTTTCTAAAAAATTGTTTTCAGGTTGCCCAAACGTGATTTATGAAAAAATGACTTTTTTCAGCTACAAACCCACTCTTTTGCACTTTTTTCAACTCTGTTCGATTCCTAATTTTTTCCATATATTTTTTTATTTTTGTGGGATTGTTTTTGAATATTTTGCATGGTTTGGTTCAGCATCGCATTCAATTATTTGACTCACAGAGCTCATTGAACATCACAAAAAAGTGAATTTTTCTTTTAATTTCCAGATAAAACCCTTCAAAACACATATAATATTTTAGAAAGTCGAAATGTTCTACAAAAATGCTGTAAATAACATTATCTTTCAATTTAGGGCTGAGCACCTTGACTTTTTCAACATCGATTTTTTTGGGACACCCTAGTGTTCGTGTAAATAAATAAATAATATGTTCAAATGATATGTTCAAATGAGCTGGTTCTGACCGCTAAATGGATTAATTTGTGTTTTTTTTCAAGTTATTTTTTTCCCTAGTGTCCATAGGTAGTACGAATGTGCGAAACATTACAAAGACTGTAGTATAGAGAGGAGACAAGACACGTTCATCAAACTGGGAAACGCCCATGCAAAAGCATACGGCATACGACATGTACCGTAAACTGGGGTGACTTTGATCACCGGGGTGACTTTGATCACTGTTCCTCTTTTTTGAAAATGTGGTAAAAAAGCGCTCGTAGTGCTTGGGAATTGTCGTAATCTTCACTGAATGCGTGGATATATGTTCGCATTGCTACTACTCATGCATTCCCTGCTGTTTCAAGAGTGTTTTTCATGCTAGAATATTAATTGAAATAAAGTGTATTTTTGGCGATTTTTGTTGCATACAAACAATCGGTTCAAGCAGATTCAAAACAACAAGTTGCAATACGTAAAGTTTTTTTATTTTGTTCCCAGATCAGTTCTTAAGATAAACAAATATTATAACAATACATTTTATTGTTATTTTTGCAAGTTTTTCCTCAAAGGCAATGTTGAGTCCCAATATTCTCCACAGCGTATTACATATTTCTTCTTAACAAAAACCCAAGACGTGAAGTAACATGCAAATTTGGCCAATTTCATAAGTCATATTCCTCGTGGACTAGTTTTTGAAGATTCTAGACCACCTGCTCTCTCAGTGGATACCAATTCATATATATTCTAAAAATTTTGTATGAATCTTGTACATTCGCCATTATAAACTGTTCACGTAGAATGTGAATGGCCCCCAAATTGCTTTCCATATTTATAAACTCATTTGAGCCGTTTAAGGCTGTTCAATTTAGTGAAAGAAGCAAAGTGTTACACCAAATTCATCAAAATAATGAAGTGATCAAAGTCACCCCGGAATGATGATTGGTGTAAAATTTTTAGAGCATATTTAAAAATAGCAAAAATGCTGATAAACTTTTGAAGTAGTGACTGAATCCTTTTCAATGCATGCCAGTACTTATTTTAAAATATCGAATAATATTGTTTTCAGTATATTCTGAAAATATTTGAGATACAATCAAAAAAGTGATCAAAGTCACCCCAGTTTACGGTACCACTTTTTTGACTAAATATCAATGTATTTCAGTTTGTGTTTCGATTTAAACGATGATTTTAAGACGAGAAAATGAAATTGATGTTAGACATCTTGTTTTTAAAGCGGAAATTTTATTGCTAAGCTACCTACTCAAACTACTATGTACCTTGAATCTATAGCTCGTGGATAATCACGTGCTCGAAAGTGGAGCACATCGCTTCATATTTCATAATATTTCATAATTGATCGAAAATATGTCGAAGACTCATTCAGAGAAAAAATTAAACTGACTCGGTTGAATGTCATTGAATACTACTGAAGTTAAGTTATGTTGAATGTGCGCGCTAAAAAAGGCGCGCGAATAGACTCGTTATGCTGTACCAGGTAATCTTCCTTACCAGTATATAGCACTTACCGCAAAAATATCTCCGCATTTCATTGTGCTACCTCTCAATGGATTTGTTATTTTTATTTAAATCGGCTCGCAACGACGTGCAAAGAGTTCTCCGCGCACCAACAGACGGTCCAGCAGCGGACAGGGTAGCAAATGAATTTACTTGTGAGCACCGAAAAATCATATGGTTCACGCCGTGAATCTTTCATCCGGTGTGCCAAGCCCAAGCCGTGGTCGACGTCGTATTCCGTCACATTCCACTTGTAACTTTCCAAGCCACTCCATCGCAGTTTGATGAAGTTGTTGATAGCGATAAACATTCCTACTAACACCGTACTGCCAGTGAGAACTAGTCTCATTTATCGATAACCGCGTGGGAAGAATCCTTTCAAAGAGACATTCGCGCGCCGCTCCCGCTTGCTCATGATCGGAGAATGGTATCATCGGCCGGAGGGATCCACACCGGTTGGCTGCTCGTCGCAGCGGCTCTGGTGGCACGGCAGAACGATAAATCTGGTTTAATGTGTTATTTATGGTGAATTATTAACTTTTAATATCTTAAATTACATTGTCGTTAAATTCGATGAGATTCGGTCATATTTACCCGAGTTCTTTTCTCCGCCGTACACAGCGTAACTCCCACGAGACCAAATTCTGGTATTTTTTTCTCGAATCTTCAAAGCCAACGGCAGGGCTCGACGGGTGTGAGATTTCGTCCACAATTTCAGAGTTGAAATCGATCGTAAAACTTAATACTATTCTGTTTGCTCAGCTGCCTTTTATCGACTTTTAAATACAGCACTCAGAGATAATATAAAATCGGGCTTCGTTTACGATCCCGATGACGAACGCCAATTTGTAAATCCAATCGATTGGATTTTTAGCACCAGAAAATATCTCCACAGCCTACACAGTTGACTTGAGTGCATTAAAAAAACCCATGGACTCATCATGGCTAGCTCGAACACGCTCAGACTCCCGCGGCAGCATCCCGGCTGGACAAGTGCCCGAGCTTGGTTCATTTGCTATACATTATACATATGCAGATAGGTGCTGGGTCGGACCAGGTGGAGCCATATGCTGTCCAATAGTTAATCTCTGGGCTGCCAGTAGAAGTAGTAACGACAATCGTAAATTTTGTAGTCGCGCGCACAGAACAGGATCCTACTGCGCTAGATTGAGAGGGATTCTGGTTGCCGAACTTATACGGTAGCGCGTCTTTAGTCCCGGAATGGTCAGAGCAAGTAATGCCTTTCCACCTGGCGATAAGCCACCCATAAATATACACCGCAAGTTCATTACCATCGTAATTCATGCTCGTAAATATTGAACGATCTCTCCCACTCGATACAGCGCGCACCGCAAAACGGGAGTCGCAAGACAGAACAGAACCCACCCTGAGTAGAGCATAAAATTCTTAGAATAAAGCAAAACAGAGCATGTGCTGTCGGAAAAATGGCATGCTTCATTGGTTTCTTTTAACACTTCGAAAAATACTTATGTTTCGGTTCAGACAACGTAGAGGACCGGACGGCGTTCCGATGCTACAATACCGTACGTCTACAGATTGAGATCACTATTTCCACACAGCATCGATCAAATCTCAGAGTCAAACTAAAGTCTCCCGCGATAGTTGGCAACATCACGAACCCTGAGTTCATCTCTTTCCCGATGCACAAACCATAGAGGCAATGGAATTAAAGAATTTTTGTATTAAACATGTCACACAATAAAATATGATTCATGAATGGTTCTACCTTACAACCATGTGTACCTTACGGCCAAACTACCTCTGTTTCAATCTCGATAGTACAAGATCCCAGAGGAATGCGACCATGTGCGGACCCCCCAATCGTCCCTCAACTCCACATGTTCCGCCCGACTGTTACAGTAACGGCTCTGCAGCCGCCCTTTTGCGCATGTTGTTATCTGCAGAGGAATTGAGAATTCATAAAATTCTTCTCCTTAGATTGGATTTCGGAGTTTGTTCGGACGGACAGGTACGGAACACTTGCTCGAACCGCATAAAAAGTGGTGCACTTGTACGGCCCAACGTGGGGCCGAACACATTCGGTGTTGAAAAAACAATAAAACCAATGCAGAGCGTCGGAATTTTTACGATCTTTTCGCTGATCTTTGATTTAACGACGAGGGCCAAACATTCTGCCTTTGGTTCGGCTGAGGACGAATAGTCCTCGATGTGCGCAGGAATGAAATGAGAACATCCGAAAGCTATTTCTGTTGTAGTATGAAGCGTGAACTTTAATTTGAGGATTTTTTATCAACTTATCCCATATGCATTTTTTCGTGTACAGGTATAGTTTTTTGATATTTGTGAAATCTTTGACATATTTGACGTTTTTACTGTCAGAGATTCTAGCAAAACTAATTCACCTCTTCTTATCGTCATGATCAAATTCAAAATTATCTCTAGATCTAACTGAGAAAGGCAATATCGTTTTCTTCCACCCATTGTGACATGTTCATCGTACAGTGTTTGATCCTTGCAGAACAATATACTGCGAGTCTAGTCAGAAAATCAATGCCAACAAACAAAGTCCGGGTTCACAACGCACCCCCTGCCGAAATGCACTGTCCACTCTCGGTGCGGGTCCATGAAATGAGACACACGACAGACGAAAGATTGGTATCGGACCTGCCATGATTGGAAGCCGAAACGATTTAACTCCCACCCACACGCTTGAAGCCAAACCAAAACGAATAACATCACACCTGCCCCGTGCGTGCGTTGTAATAGCGAAAGCGAAGTGAAAAGGTGTGCCATTTTTTGTGTTTCGATGACTGTTGGACATCTTCGAAACTGTTTACCGACTGGTCAAGATGTCACGAATTTCGATCGCCTGGCGCACCTTCGTGATTGATAGTTTCAATCCGGTCCCCAGGACGATTGTCGATTGACGATCAGAGATTTTGCATTGTAATTAGAAAAGCTCAGAAGACGAACATCTGCACCGCGGTCACGCGTCACTTTGAGTGGCCCTACTGGATATGAATAATTACTGTTTCATCGACCCAAATCAACGGGTGCCACTCCCTCGAAAATGAGATCAATATTTACAACAACAGCGGATGCTCGGCTCATGCGTATTGATGAGCTACTGGTAGGCTATCCGGCCTCGGGTCGTATATTTGAATGATCTGCACGTGTTGGGGCATGCAAGCCTTTAAATCCCCGGTGCCGATCGGTACCGGATCTTTGCAGCCGCACTCCGGAGATCCGTAATGTAAACATCGGTAGCCTGAAAATGTCGGGGTACGGCTGTCAGCACGCCTGTTAAAGATCCCCGTCCGCGATCGAGGATGGCGATATGCAGATCAGAGTAACTTAGCTCCGCTGCCAGCTAAGGCGTCAATAGAAGTGTAGGAGGATGATCAGATACAGCTTCCTTCTTGGTTGCCGTTTTTGGGATAAGCCGATCGGCGATTGATATTCGTCACCTTGTGAAATTGATGCGCAAAAAAGACTTTTCTGGCGGTTTGGTTTCAATAGGAACGCAAAGCAGCGTTTCACGGATCTAGGCCAACGAATGTTATCACATCTCAAGCCTAGTATGAAATTCAAATAGCCGCCTGGTAGGCAAATTACGCACAGTAATCGTCACCTGGAGCATAGAATGAATAATAAAATGGAAATTAATAAGGTGTGGAGAACACCTGCGTTCTCGAAGCACAGAGCGATGTGTTTGTTTTACAATTCTGAAATGATCGATCTCCATGGTGTAGCAATAATGATAATGTGAAGTAACCAAGCAGTTTTTTCTGCTCTAAATCTGGTCTTCTACAGTACTTACCTTCAGAAACTCTGTGTGAATCGCAAAAGGCAAATATTTCTAATACCCTAACTCAAATGCAAAGTTTTTGTTGTTGTTGTGAATCTATTTATATAAAAGAGAAGTTTTGTATGTATGTATGTATGTATGTTCCAGCATAACTTTCGAAGGCCTGAACCGATTTCAACCAAACTTGGCATACGCGTTCTTTGTACAAAGGAAGTGGTCATAGATATATTGTATAGGGGGAGAGGTCGCCCTTAAAGAAGGAGGGGGTCAAAAGTAATAAATTTTCATACATTGATTTTCGGGTTCTTGTTCATATTTAGAGGCCGGAAGTTGATGTCCAGAGACCGAAACATGATGTTCGATGCCATTTTCAATCCAAGATGGCGACTTCCGGTTTATGGGAAGCCATTGAAAACTGTGGAAAACGCTCACAACCCTCCCAATGTTGGTATTTTTGGAGCAAAAATGACTCTTAAGAACCGGTTATCGGTGTCTGACGATACTTTGAAACTTGGGTTGCCGACTTACGGTTTCTGGAAATCAGCAAAAATTAATAATTGAATTATATACTTGGCAATATGGGTATTTTCGGAATCGAAATGACGTCGTCATACGAAAATCGATCATATATTTCCAAATATTGGCCTCTTTTGGAACGTAGTGCGGTCTGTTTACAGCCGAGAATCGGCTTTCGTGCAAATGTTTCTAGAGAAGTGTTTCAAAACATCCAACCTGCTTCGATCCGTTTTTGGAACGAATTCTTGACATATTTCTTGCATAATTTGATAACGGAGAGCCCAATCTAGCGTTTTGGATGAAAAATATGTTTGGAAAAGTTTCTGAAGCTCAACTATTAAGAGCTCCTAAAATCCAGTAATTTATTTAAAAAAAAGTTTTGTATGTATGTATGTTCCAGCATAACTCTTGAATGACTGTACCGACTTCAACCAAACTTGGCATACGTGTTCTCTGTGTAGAGGAAGTGGTAATAGAAATATTGGGAAGAGGAAGGAGCAGGGGGTCTTAATTGGTCAGAAAATCAAGTTTTTTCATGCATTATGGGAACTTTCTGAATGAATACGATAGTTTTTAGGCCTTTGGTCATATCTGGAGACCGGAAATTGATTTCCAGAGACCGGAACATGATGTCGAAAAAAGAATGAGGCAGCTATCAAAGAGGGAGGGGGTCTTAATTTATAAGAAAGTCAGGTCATGCAGTGTCCTATGGGAATTTTTTGAAAAGGTACGATAACTTTCATGCTCTCGGTCGGTCATGGCCAGAAATTGATGTCTATGGACCGGAATATGATATCCGATGTTTTTCTGAGACAAAAATGGCAACTTTTGGTTTCTGGGAAGCTGTATAATACAACTGTAGAAAACGTTTACAAACCTCCAAACAATGGTATTTCCGGATCCAGGATGACCTTTAGAAACCAGAAATAAAAGTCCAACGACATTTTTTAAATTCAATATGGCGACTTCCGGTTTCAGAATTTTGTGAAAAAAGAATATATGCTCTGCAATATGTATATTTTCGATATCAAGATGACGTCCAGAAGCCAAATATTCATATCCGGCGCAAAATTTTAAATCGTACATGGCGGATTACATTTTCTGAAAGGTTGCTAGAATACAGAAAAAGGCTTGGACATTATATTGAAACGTTGTTTTGAAATCAATTCCGCTATTTCTGGTTTCTGTTAAGCTGTGTGAAACTGAGTAAAATGGTAAAATAATGTCAATATTTCTAGAAAGAGAACTATGTTCAGAAAATGACAACGGGCCTCCAAGCTATTTTCAAACTCAAGAAGAAAAATATTCAAGTTCTCCCTAATATTAGGTTCATAGGTCAGAACTGACTCCCCAAAACCGAAAATTGGTGTCCAAACGTTTGGTATAGCGAGGGTTGTTTTTCTGCATTGGAAGTTTTTCATGTGAAGATAGTCCCCGTATCTCCAAATTGTTAATTAATTCATGAAGACTGATGTCCAACTATAAGGATGATATTGATATTGTTTACACAAAAAAGTAAAACGAAAAGACATAGCAAGCAATAATTTTTACTAACAGATTATGTAATTTCAGTCTAATTTGATTTTATTGTAAGATAATCGATACCGTCGAAGATGCTGATGAGGCAATCCATTTTCCAACGAATTTTTGAACTCCTCGACCCAGCTGGAATGCCTCCTCATCGATTGTTAATCAACGAGAAAGGTGGTATATAAGCAAGTTTATAACTAAAATAGAAATATTATTTGAAATGATGGATTGGAAAAAGTATATGGAAATATAGAAAATTGTAGAAAAAGCAGAAATTTTTACACGAGCAAGGCCGGGTACATTCAGGTAGTGTTTTCATAAAAATGAAATAAATTGGCATGATAAAGTTTTTAATTCTCTTGATAATTCCCTTCAATTGATTGTTTGAATATTGTTTGATGTTATGTGGAGTAAAGCGGGTCTTGTTTCGAGGAGTATGATCCTGGACACTAGGATTCATAGAATAGAAGAATGTGTTATAAAAAAGTGGCAAGGATAAGTTTGCTACCGTTTTATGCAAAGTTATTAGATTTATATAGGCTAGAGTGGGGCGTCGTTATATGGAATGAAACTTGATGCACAAAGCCAGAACCAAGTTTTTGTGTTATTTTTTTTTTGCATTTTCCTTTCTAGAAAGCTTGAAAAGGTTTCAAACAGCCGGGTTACGTTTTAAAAAGTGGGTCTTCAAAGCCCAACAACTTTACCAAATACAAGAATAGGCTAGAATGTCCCTAAACATGCCATAGCTGTCCCAAATTAGGCAGGTCAAACTAAAAGCTGAAAATCAACACTACTAACATACCAGCGCCAGCCAGAAATCCATCGATAGTAACCTCTGCAAAATGTTGTCGTATATTCCATCCACGCTTGAAATATTTACCTACATTTTATTGCTGAATTCAGTTTAGTGTATGAACACGATACAACAGGTTGGTTCTAACGAAAATAGTGATTTTCAGCATTTGATTCGGCATATTCAACTTTGAATACATCAAAACCAATCGACTTCCAGTAAGTTTAGCATTGTTTGCGGCCAATGGGACCAAAATAACTTGATACTGAAAACTCGATCACTTTGCCCCAACCTCATGTAGGTATGTAGTTGACGAAAGGCTGTAAAAAATATTTCTCATTAGTACTTTCTTCGACTGCCGTTTAAGCGTGTAAAGTATGCTCGTAATATTTTTTCTAAACTTTAGTAAAAGACCACCCAACGATCTGAATATATCTAATCAATAATAGGCTTGTCTTTGTTAAACTCTCAACGCTTTTGTATTTTCGCATCACACGATTTGGATTAAGAGTGATCCTAACTTATAACATCGAAATTTCGCAGAAATATTGAAAACTTCGAAATTCATATATTAACGAACTTTACAGGGTGTCACCGTGAAGGTGTTAAGCAGAAACTTTTTTCTCTAAATAGTTTATCGACACAAGGCAGCTATCTACAACACGAGTGCTAGCAATCTTTTCAACACCCCTATCGATAAATAGTAGTGGCAACTTTGCTTTGTTGGATATTTCTCCCCAAACCATCTTCAGTAGCAATCGAAATATGGCAACCACCCTTTCGGTAATATTTCTGCGAGATAATCCGTCAATCTTTTTGACGTAGAATTACGTCTTACGGCAACATAGACAGGGGACCAATTTCAATACAGGGATCCAATTTCAAAAACCAAAAACATCGAGAGCGCCACGAAAATTGTCCAATTTCAAACGTTTCAAACACAGTCAGTTCTCAACCGATTTCCATCATTTTTGCAGCAATCGATTGGAAAATCATCTAAGCACCCGTCCGATGCCGAAAGTTGTAATCTGATTGTTCGAACTATTGTACTATTGGAAATTGTCAAACCTTGACGAAACGCAAATGTCGACCTCTGATTGGTCGCTCAATGCTTCTTTCCCTAACAAGGTCGACAGAATATACCTAGTTGACTAGGAATGCGTCTTCGTGTTTTATGTGTAATTTATACCATGACTGTACCGATACCACACGAACGTTGATTGCTGATCGTGACGAAGAATGAAAAGTTTCAATTTCTGGCTGATCGCGCTGGGCGTGATACTTAAGCACCTGTCTATTTGGCGGCTGTTATGGAGTTTTCGGTAGCTGCAGAATTGTTGCAAGTGGCAGGTAATTCTACTAGAGAAAACGGGAGAACTAGGATCATCGGCGAATGGTTATCCGAAATGATAATAATTGAACAAACTTGTCAGTGTTGTTACTGTTGTGCAATGCAATATAATAGTACTTTTTGGTGCTCTACAATTATGTAATTAAAGTAGTTAAGATTTTCCATCACGTGTAACAGACGGAAAACCGCAAATTTCAGCTTTGTGCAAATAAAAATCGTACCAAAAATAGCAAATATTTGCGTCGTCTAATACCTGCTATACTCATGTCTACCATCGGTAAGATCAAACACGCAACAATCTGCTTCCAAGCGACACGGAAATGGGAACATTTTCTTCTTCCAAGCCGCGCAACGCGACAAAATACATATTATTTTGTTACCTTTATGAGAGCAACCGGCTCGAGCTCGACAGAATGTCCACAAGAAATCATTTTTGTACATCCGTATTACGAAATTGATAGAAACTGTAGGAACTGAAAATAAAGGCGGAGCTGATCAAATGATTGCTATAAACCAGAATGAATGACATGTATTTTTCGTACATTAGTATTACGACATACGAAATAAAATTTTTCGAACGTTGTAGTATGGTATAACTGGAAATAAGTTAGTCACACCTCTTTTTCCAATTCTATCATGTCAGAGCGGATATCGCACGCTATTTGATCATGAAGCATTTATGCGAAAATTAAATGAAAATTGCAATTGCAGCAATCAGCCTTTTTCAAGGCTACTAAATGTATTTGAAAGAGCATAATCAATGGTTATTACTGAACTGCAACTGTGGTTTGATGCTGCTGCAAATGCATTCTTCCTTCAAGCCGCGCAACACGACACGATACATGTTATATTGTTGCCTTTATAAGAGCTTTATCCGGTCCAGAGTGAAAAGTGAGCTCGTGATTGAATAGCCACTGCTTTTTCAATTGATATTTAGGTAACTTGCTCACTGGTTTGATTGGAAAGATATGCCAATCGTTTCATCAAAAGTTTGGTTGATACTTGCCCTATCGATGAAAAATTAGTGTTCAGGATCGGTTTAGTAAAAGTAATATTACATGCTCATAGCACGTACGTTTCTACACTATACCATCCTGTTCTCAGCGAAAATGTGTGTGCCATTCAATTGACATAGACGATTCCCACGTGCAAAATTCAATATTTTTTCAAGAACGAGTTTGAGAAGGGCCGATTGTAGTTGGCAGGAGGAATGAAACAATTTACTTGAAGCAGCAAACGTACGGCGGTCTGCACTTTGCGGGAAGTAATAGTAGAACGTTTGTTGTAATTGTTTGTTGTTTGACCTGTTGTGACAAATTTCCTGACTCCTTTATCGCTTGTCTCCGGAGCCATCTCAATGATACATTTGTTGGCAGGTACCTACACAGTTGACGATAAAATGATGCGCTTTCACGCTAAAAGTTCATAACAATCTGCAGAGGGGACATCTTTGCCGATTGAGGGTTCCGGCCTTCCTCCGGTGAAGTTGTTTTTTCGTTCAGCATCATGAATTACAAACAGTCTTCGTATTCATGTACTTCACCAAGTATTCCGACGATACCTTCACAAAATGAAAATTCTTTCTGCTTTGTTTTAAACAGTCAACAAAGCTAAAATCGTTAACTGTTACTGCACAGTTCAATTGCCTGGTAAATACAACTAATTTCAAACATTTACCAATTAATTAATACGATATATTTCTTTTTGCCTTTCTCCTAAAAAGGTATAGCAATCACTAGCAAAACCGAAAGTATAAAAGTGCTCCAAAGGGCCGAATGGCATATATCACTCGACGAGCTGAGCATTTTCTGTATGTGTGTGTGTGTGTATGTGTGTGTGTGTGCAGATTTTTATTCTCACTCACTTTTCTCAGAGATGGCTGGACCGAATTTCATGAAATTAACCGCAAATGAAAGGTCTCGTTGTCCCATAAGACCATATTAAATTTCATTGTAATCGGATTTTTAGTTTAGAGGTTATGTATCAAAATGTAAAAATCATGAAACATCATTATCTCTAAAACTACTCAATCGATTTGAACAAAATTGGTTTCAAATAAACGGGCTACCTTAAATACCCTTAACTTTTGAATTTCATGAAGATTGAACTTGTGGTTCAAAAGTTATGACAAAAAACGTGTTTTGAAGACTACTTAATCTCACTCATGTTTCTCAGAGATGGCTGAACCGATTTTCATGAAATCAGTGTCAAATGGAAGGTCTAGCTGCCCCATAAAACCCTATTGATTTGTTTTGCAATCGGATTATTACTTTGCCTGTTATGTTTAAAAATGTGAAATCCAGCTTTGAAAAGGCACATATTCCGAAGACCACTTGAACTCACTCATTTTTCTCAGAGGTGGCTGACCCGATTTCCACAAAACTAGTGTCAACTAATAAGTCTAGCTGCCTCGCAACACCCTATTGAATTATACTGCAATCGGACTGTAACTTCGTCTGTAAAGTACCAAAATTTGAAAATCACGAAACTTCATTATCTCAGAACTACACAACCGATTTGATCAATATTATTATCAGATGAGCGGGCTAGTTAAGGGTTAACTGATGAATTATGATTGAACACGTGGTTTCAAAGTTTGGCTGCCCTATGCGTTCCCATTTCATTTGATTATAACTGAACTTAAGCCACCGTTATGTATTAAATTGTTAATAAAACAACGAAAGTCTATTATTTCAAAGATTACATGACTTATTTGAACATAACTAGTGTCACACGAACGAGTCATCTCTCAAACTTACAAATAACAAACTTCATAACAATTCGATATGTGGCTCAAAAGTTATTGAAAGAAAAGAATTTCAAACACTATTTAAAACTATACCTGCTTTGATTGATATATGTGGTCTCCACATAAATTAAATGTAGTTTTGTACTATTTGAACGTTCCAAATTAATTGATTCCTTGCGATGTGTTTAAAGTCTGCAAATGCACGACGAATCAGCCATAGGATATGATCAAAGTCAAAAGACAAATCGTTTCAAATGTTTGGTTTAATCGAAATGACAACATCCTCGACTTTTGGCTTCTGTACATCGCCCTAATTCTGAATATATTCATATTGGGTGGTATTCGGTCATTTTCAGCAAATTTTCTGGCATCAATCTGACACCGAAAATGCTCATATTGGGAGGTATTTAGTTATTTTGGTTGTTTTCCAGAAACTAACAGTGGTCGTCTTTAAATTCAAAATGGTGTCCAGGGTTAATGTTTGGTTTCTATGCATCATCTCGATTACGGAAATATCCATGTTGAGTATTATTTCATTTCGACTGTTTCCTATAAGTTGCCATTTAGCGATTCAAAATGGTGCCTGAGGTCAAATGTTAGCTCATCGCATCATTCTGGTTCCAGAGATACTCATATTGGATGGTATTTGGTTATTTTGGGCTATTTTCCACAAACCGGAAGTCGCCATCTTGGATTTCAAAATGGTATTTAAGATAATTTCTGGCCTCTGAGCATCATTCTGTTTGAAGAAACAACCATATTGGGTGTAATTCGATCATTTTCCGCTGTTTCCCAGGAACCGGAAGTCGCCAACCTAGAATCCAAAATGGGGTCTTTGGTCGATTTCAGCTGCTGTGTATCATTCTAGATACGGAGATACTCATGTTAAACGGAAATCGGCCATTTTTGGCTGTTTTCCAGAAACCACAAGTTGCCATCCTACAATTCATAATGGTGTCTGCAGTCGATTTGTGGCTCCAGTGCATCATTACGATTCCGAAAATATATTGGGTGGTATTTGGTCATTTGCCGCTGTTTTTCCGACACCGGAAGTCGCCATTTTGGATTTCATAATGGCATTTGGAGACAATTTCTGGATTTTGAACGGCATACTGGTTAAAGAAAAGCTCATATTTGGTGGTATTTGGTCATTTTCTGCTGTTTTCAGAAACCGGAAGTCGCCATCTTTGAATATAAAATGCTATCTGTGGTCGATTTTAGCCCCTGTGTATTATTCTAGATCCGAATATTATTATATTGGGTGGAATTCGGCCATTTTCGGCTGTTTTCCAGAAACCGGAAGTTGCCATCTTTTTTTATCTCTGTATGCCTGAAGGGCACTGGGTACTGAAATGCCACTGCGACATTCTTGCTGATTGTCTTTTGTGGCGGGCCCCGATTGCTGTGCACAGGTTACGGATTGTTCGTACTCATTGATGGAGTAGAACTGTTTTGTTGTAAACCTGTACCCCAATTAGGTACAACATAGTTAATGAAACTAATGACCTGCTTGGGATTGGAGCTCCATGCTTGGTATGGAGTTGAAGGGTAACTTCCTAAGAAGTTGTACCTAGAGGAAGCAAGAGCTTCGCAAGAGCAAAGCAAATGCTCTGAACTCTCTGGTTCAGATTTGCAGAATCGGCAGGTGTCGTTCAACACTACGCCGATTTTCTTTAAATGATAAAAAGCGGGACAGTGTCCGGTGAGGAGTCCCGTGATTATCCGTAGGTCACTACGATTTAGACTAAGTAGCTTTCTGGCGGTTCCAGGGTTCGGATAGATAAACTGTTTGCCTTGTCTACAACCCTGTGCCTGTTGCCATTGGGATACTATTTCTAGCCTTTCCCAAGTTAATAGTTCGCTTTTGATAGCGGAAATGGACGTACCCAGAAACGGCTCGGGACCAATAAACCGCTGAGCTGATCCCTGTCTTGCTAGGTAGTCAGCGTGTTCATTACCCTCGACTCCGCAGTGTCCGGGCACCCAAAACAGAAAAACTGAATTCTGTCGGGAAAGTTCCCGTAGAGTTTCAATGCATTCCCAAACAAGTTTGGAAGCGCATTTGACGGACTTAAGTGCTAGAAGTGCTGCTTGACTGTCCGAGAATATACCGATTTTCGCATGTCTGTAGTTGCGTTGCAGACATATTTTTGCGCAGATATATATGGAATATACCTCTGCTTGAAAAACGGTGGGCCATTTTCCCAGGGAAAACGTTTCCCTGATACCGGGTCCGTATATACCAGATCCCGTTAGGGATCCCATTCTCGAGCCGTCCGTATAAAAACTGACGATGCCAGGTGGAAGTTTAGGCCTTCCATTGTTCCACATAGAGCGGTTTGTTTCAATCACTCTATATGGAATATCCATGTTGGTCCTAACGTCCATCCAGTCGGAGACTGTGGTTAATAGCGGAGTTAGTTTGAACTCCCTAAGTATGCGAAGGTGGCCGATTTGGTCCCCTTTAAGTATGGTTTTCCTCCTTTGCAACCTTAGGGCGCCAAGCTCTGCTTCCTTTTTCACATGAAGATGTAGAGGTAGTAGGCAAAGCATAGCTTCCATGGCTGCAGTTGGAGTTGTTCGCATAGCGCTGGTAACCGAAAGACATGCAAGTCTTTGAACTTTTTTGAGTTTGGCTTGCGCAGTCACTTCGTTCACCTTAGGCCACCACACTAGGGCAGCATAGGTTATTCTTGGTCGGGCAATGGTCTTGTAAGACCAGAGTGCCAAGTCTGGTTTCAGTCCCCAGGTCTTACCGAAGAGAGTTCTGCAGGCCCAGATCGCTGAGATCGCTTTCTTAGCGGCATGATCCAGTTGTGCAGACCAGTTCAGTTTCTTGTCCAGAATAATTCCGAGATATTTGACTTCATTGCTGAAGCCCAGTCTAACTCCATTCAGTATTGGAGGAGTGATGGAGATCGTCCTTCGTCTGCCGAATGGAATTAGGACTGTTTTTAAGGGGTTTATGTTTAGACCCTCCTGTAAACACCATGACATGGTGGTATTCAGAGCCGTTTGCATTCGGCTCGACAGAGTTGCGTCATCTTTACCTCTGACGATGAGGACGATGTCATCGGCGTATCCAATGACCTCGTAACCAAGCTGTGAAAGCTTGTTGAGAAGTGCGTCGACAACTAGTGACCATAACAAGGGCGAGAGAACTCCTCCTTGCGGGCACCCCTTGACCACAGACTTTGTTACAGACGAATCTCCCAAGGTTGCTGTGATCACTCTGCTAGAGAGCATTGCGTGTATCCAGTTCCTTGAAGTTTGGTCGATTCCCTTATGAGAAAGAGCCGTATCAATTGATGCAAAGGACGTGTTATCGAAGGCCCCTTCAATATCAAGAAAGGCACATATCGCCGTCTCCTGATAACTTAGGGACTTTTCAATCAACGTCACTAAGCTGTGAAGAGCAGTTTTGTCCTTTCTTCCAACTTTGGGGATAAACACTACCTTCACCTTCAGCCAGTTATCCGGAATATGGCCCAGGATAAAGCTGGCTCTGAAGAGGTTGATGAGTTCGGACATGATAACTGCGGCCGATTTTTGTAGAAAGATGGGTAGTATGCCGTCTGGACCAGGAGACTTCATAGGGTCGAATGAGCTTAGAGCCCAACCTATTGAAGCTTCCGTGAACAGTCGACGGGCCAGCAGGATGGACTCCCGAGACGCCATATGTCTCGAATTGTCCTGCCGCGACCCATCACTATTCAGTTCTTCGGTCTCTGTCGATCCAGGAAAGTGGGTGTTTATAAGAACCTCCAGCGTTTCCTTGGTAGTGACAGTGAAGCATCCATCCTCTTTCCTCACCTGTCCTAAACCGTTAGTATGATCTTTGGACATCGCCTTTTGGAGCCGCGTAGCTTCCGGCAGAGTTTGGATTCTTTCACAGAAACTAACTCTGGATTTCCGTTTAGCCTTGCGTAGCTCGGCGTTGTACTTAGTGAGGGACGCCCTGTAGTCGTCCCAGTTAGACGTGACTTTCGCCCTGTTGAACAACCGCCTAGTTTCCCGACGAAGGTCACTAAGTTGATCATTCCACCAGGGTACGTCACGGCATACTGACCGCTGTGTTAGTGGACAGTTAGCGTCGAAAGCATCCATGATTCTGTTTTGTAGATCATTTGCTGCCGAATTCAGGTCAACTGAATTTCGAATGTTGCTGTAACTGAAAGTTCGTGAATCGATCAGGTGTCCCTTAAAGGATTCCCAATCTGTATTCTTAGGATTTCTGAGCAGCTCTCTTTTTAGAGGGTTAGCCTCTATATTAAAAACGATGTGTCTGTGGTCCGACAAACTAGTTTCATCGGAGACATGCCAATTTTTAATCCTTTCAGAAATAGAGGCGCTACACAGAGTGAGATCAAGGACCTCCTGTCTGATAGCGTTGATAAACGTGGGGTTATTCCCTACATTACATACATTGACATGTAATACATTACATACATTGTGTTGGTGTCCGAGCTGCCCCAGATCGTGTGGTGAGCGGTGGCATCGCAGCCGATCAGAAACGGCTTGTTGATGGCCTTGCAGTACCGCACGAGCGCAGCAACTTCGGGTGGCGGTATATCACCTTGATCGCCCGGGAAGTAGGCCGACGCGACAACTATTTCTTGCTTTCCTCTGGTTGTCGGTACTTCAACCGTGACGGCAACGACGTCGCGTTGGATAAATTCTGTAATAGGTAAAAAATTTAGTTCTCTATTTAGCAGAATTGCAGTCCTTGGTTTGGACTGCGTGTCACAGTAGATTAACCTACCGTTAAGAGCGTTAAGTCCGAGAACTTTGGATTCGTTGATCCACGGCTCCTGGATGAAAGCAGCCGCTAGCTGCTCTTTGGCGAATCTCCTGCAAAGAACACCCGAGGCGCCTTTTGCGTGATGGAGGTTCGCTTGCAAGCAGCGAAGGCTGCTCACTTTGCAGTGAAGTTGCCGTCTTTGTCCGGATCGGAAGATGATCCTGCTATTGGCTGGCGGCTGCCAACAGCGGTTTGGCTGGTTGATGGAAGTTGCTCTTCCTCACTGTTCGGCTTCGGTTGCAGCAGTCGATTGGCAACAGAAGGTCGCCGCGCACACTGTGGCGGTTTTTGACTCCGGGGGGTGCGACTTTTCGGTGGTTGATGCTTCACACTCTTGCGAGTCTTCAGCGGAACCGTCCGAGCAGCCGCGGGGTTGCGTTGTTTGGGTGGTAACAGGGCACTCACGGGGGAGCATCCTGCGCGTACCTTCCCAATCGCAGGGTTGCGTTTGGGTGGTTGTGGGGCACTCTCGGAGGAGTTTCCCACGCGAATCTTTAGCCCATTCGCAGGATCGCTTTGCCCGGGTGGTGGCAGAGTACTCCCGGAGGAGTTACCCGCACGTACCTTCCCTGACATTGCGACGGAGTCTTTCCTGCCTGTAACGTTCGGCCTTCCGCTTACCTTTCGGATGCATGCTTTGCCGAAACCGTAGTGCAGTTCATTATTTCTACTCTCAACGAGTTTGACCGATTCTTCGTCAATATCCAGAACTAGTTCGACCAAGGTCTTTACCAATTTGCGGTTACAGACTCGCCACATTTTGGTAGAGAGATGGTCGTTCTGATTCTGGAGTGAACGAAGAATCTTCTCGTCCGGAGAGTTCGCACTGTCCGCGAAGTAACCGACATACCGTCTGGCCTTCGGCAGATCCTTCATGTGGTATACACGAAGTTGTGCTCCCTCCCATGGTACGAGAGAAGGTACCTCCCTTTCCAACCATTGCACTGTGTCGTTGTCGGCACAGGCAAGTTGCAGGAAGCCATTTTTTAGATGGCAACCGTTAAACTTGGGCTTGGTGGTTGGATTTTCCTGGTCCGTAATGTGATCGAGGATGGAGGTCCGGACAGCCTGAAGCTGGTCCGTTGTGAGTAGGGAGCTGGGGTGGGTAGCAGAAGTAACCGCAAGGCTTATAGCTCCCACCATGTCCCTGTATGTGGGCTTTGGGAGCGGATTTGAACCCGATGACCCCAAACCAGTGCCGTTCCGCAGTTTTTTAGGCTGTGGACACTTGGTACTGGTGTTTGGGGACACCAAGTCGTCCGACCGCTGTCGCTTGACGGCAACTTGGTTCGATTGAGCAGGCTGCTCTGTTGGAAGGAGGGCCAGCTTCCTGGCTTCTTCGTACGAGAGACCGGAGCGAAGATTTTTGCTCAGTCGCCGACTTTGCGCATTTGAAAGTCGCTTGACAAGGGGTGCCGATGATTCGGGTTTCCCTTCGTCATCAGGCCTTGTCTGTGGACCGGGAACTAAGTCCATTTGACTTTCGTCATTCCCTTGTGGAGAAAGTAGGATTAAGGACGAAGCAGAGGGTCCTCCGTCCAGCGATTCGATGTCGAGGTTGAAATCATCCTCATGCTCCATCTCCTCCGTTCTGCCCGGTGCGTTTGTTTTTATTGGACTACGCTCCGGTGAGTCCATGGGTTCCGGCAAAGAAAGGCTGCCGGTGGCCGAATTTTGTGAAGTTTTGTCGTTCATAAAATTCCCACGAGTCGCTGGGTAAAGAAGAGTCCGCTGCATCAGTGACCCGCGTGATGCAGTGAGGGCTAATTACTGTGAAGGGTGCCCTGGTACTCCAAAGGGTCCGTTAGAGGCTGGGTATTTCTTAAACCCCCCCCCCCCACCACGTCATCCATCGGCACGGGTCGCATAACACCTTAGCTTAGGGGTTTTAACCATTGGATTTTACGCAACAGCCATGGTTAAGAGCTGTTGCAACCATCCTCCTTTACAGGGGCTTTGGACCCTCTGCTGCAGTTCTCAATAATTCAAGTCTATTCGTAAAGGCTAAACTGAACCAAGAGAATCGTAACAGGCGGAGTTATAAGTTGCCATCTTACAATCCAAAATGTTGTCTGAGGTCGATTATGGAACATATTTGCTACCACTAAAAACATTCACTTGCCAATATGGTTCCATTTAGTTGATAAGTTCGCGAGATGTGTAGAAATTTGTGAAGAAACATGTACTTCCAGAAGAGGGAGGGGCGTCAAACCATTATGGACAGATTTGTTACCTCTAAAAACATTCACATACCAAATTTGGTTGTATTTTCTTGATTGGTTCTTGAGCTGTGCGAAATTTGTGTATCATTTTCATGGGATTCCTCCCTTATAGAAGAGGGAGTCGGGTTTCAATCCATAATGTACATATTTGTTACCACCAAAAACATTTACCTGCCAAATTTTTTTTCCATTTGGTTGATTAGTTCTCGAAATGTGCACAAATTTGTGTTTCATCCAACTATTATGGACATATTAGTTACCCCTTAAAACATCCACATGCCAACTTCGGTTTCATTTGCTTGGTTTGTTCTTGAGTTGTGCAGAAATTTATGTTTCATTTGTATGGGACCCCTCCCTTCCAGAAGAAGGAGGGGTTTCAAACTATCATAGGAACCTTTATCGGCACCAAAAACCCCTACTACAAATTTTCACGTCGATCGGTTTGGTAGTTTTCGGGCCTATATGGATCAGACAGACAGACAGACTTGAATGCATTTTTAAATGTAAAGATTGCAACATCAATATTTTAGAACCTAAAGAGTGAATATACATTTATTGGATTGAAGCGTTCATGTAAATCTATTTTTACAAATAAAAAATTAAATGAGAAAGGTGGACCGCTAGGTGGATTAATTTAGGTTTTTTTTTTCATTTTATTTTGTGTCCATTTTGCTATTGATATTAAATGATGGCGCAATGCAATGACATAGTATACAGTGCGCGAAAGAATCATACCGTACAAAACTATCAAGTATAATTACAATAATGCACAAAGTTATTTCTTTCAACATTTTGTGGTGTTCGGTACAGCAGTGTATGTGCGAACAACAAACAATAGCAATGTTTATTTAGTTGTTTGTACTTGGTGAGTTTCAAAGTGAATCGAAACAATTTCTATTTGTAGAAGCAAATAAATATACCGTACATGTGCATAGATCATCTTTAACCCATCCAAAGTTTAGTTCGTTTTATTTACTGAAAATGCCGAGAGGAAATCATTGTCTATGGAAGAGTGGGCGAAAATCACGGCATTCAGAGAATGTGGACTATCGATACGCAACATAGCTCAGAAATTGAACCATGATAAAGGTACAACAGTGAATTTTCTCGAGGATCCTGGAAACTATGGTGTCAACAAACGATCCGGGCGTCCACCTACATTAAATCCTCGAGATAAAAGCAAATAGCTGTTGATAAAACTTGAGTGCAGGCCAGATTAAGGCTCAAATGTCTCTTTCAGTGTCTAAGCGAAGAATACTACAGATTTTAAAAGAAAATACTCATTCAATACCAGTAACGTTTGAAAACACCGAAGCTTGGGATGACGAGTAGAAATCCGTCATCTTCTCAAGTTCAATCTGGATGGTACTGATGGTTGCCAAATGTATTGGATTGATATTCGCCGAGAACCCGAAACTCGTCATTCCAGAAACTTTCAGGGAGGTTCAGTTATGGTGTGGGCCGCATTCGGGCATTTCGGAAAGACAATTTGTTTTATTTCTCATAAAATGAATTCGGAGAAGTATGTTGATCTGCTAGACAACGTTTTGATCGATTTTGGTGATAGTTTGAGGGGAGAAAACTAGATTTTCCAGCAGGACAACGCGGCGATCCACTGTTCAAATCTTACAACATCATTTCTAACATTACGAAACGTCACTGTTTTGAAACGGCCTACTATAAGCCCCTATTTAAACCCGATCGAGAATCTTTGGGGGATTTTGTGACAGCGAGTTTATGCATATGGACGTCAATTTGAATCACTTGAACAATTGAAGAGTGCTATTCAAGAAAAATGGGCAAACATTGATATCACTACTCTGCAATCATTGATTGTTTCTTCGCCCCGACGTTTGGCAGAAATTGTTTAAAACAGAGGTGGCTGTACAAAATATCAACGCTTGTGTCTCGAACGAATAGTAGAGAAAACGCTATTATTTTTTAATTGTACGATTTACTTATTTCGTATGGATTGATTACGAAAAGCTCAAATTGATTAGCATAGTGAAATTAAAATAAAATTTAATAACTTTCTGTGCTTGTGTTTAAGTGTGGAGAACCGCTTTCATATTGTGTTTTGTATGGTTTTGCTCCAAAACTAAAAATATATGAAATTTTCGCATGTACGGTATATTTATTTCGCGGACTGTACAATAAAGTACTAATCGGTTCTATTGTACCGTACGTAGTGGGCACATCGTTCACCAATTATTCTGAGCGACTGGAATATTTATTCCAAGTCAATGGCATAGTTGACTTAGCTAGGTAAAAAGCACTTTTCGTTACCCTAAATGGACCTACTGTTTATGAAGAATTGAAACTTTTATACCCCTCTGCGGATGATCTTAAAAATGTAAACTTACACAGATATATCCAAAAAATTAAGAGAGCGATTTGATAAGGTCGACTCTGATCTCATCAAGAGATTTAAGTTTTACAACAAGATTAAAGGACCAAATGAGAGGGTTGAAGATTTTGTGCTTGCGTTAAAGCTTCAAGCGGAATTTTGCGCTTTTGGCGAAATTCGTGAGACCGCGATTCGTGACAAATTAGTCATGGGAGTTTACGATAAATCCTTACAGGAAAAACTCTTGAACGAAGAAAACCCTACTCTAACGATGGTCGAGAGGGTTTTTGTGAACTGGCTCGGTCAAGGGCCAGATTGATCGGCGATAAAAATGGCGGCCTGGTTTCTTCAATACAGAGTCGTTTAGGGCGTAGAGATTACTTTGAGAGGCCACTGTTGTTGTGCCAATCACCGACGCCCGGAGAGGCGACTCCACCCAGGGCCCTAACCTACGACCCGTTGATTAACGGACCGGCGCCAACGGCTTTACTTCCTCATGCGATGAAAGGCGTGATCCCAGATATTTTTCGCCTCAGAAAATCTCCCGGTATCGGCTAGGATTGAGTCTAGACCAGCAGTTCGGTTGGTTGTGAGTGGATCACGCCACCTCACAACCATCGACACCTATGTCGGCGGTGGGATTCGAACCTAGGTGTCAAGCGTGGTTGGCGGAGATGTTACCAACCACGCTAGGCCCCCGCTTCAGTGATGGTGTGTTTCAAGATTATTAAATGTTTGTTACCGTTATTCGTATTAAATTGCGATTTTTAATTTGTTCCTTCAATGGGACGAAAATGGTTGGATGTATTTTATCCTAAATGGAGACAGTTTTTTCACAGGAGTTGCCAAAATAAACAATTTGAGTTCATCAATTCTGACTCAGGATGCTCTATCTGAGATTAAAGAAAAATATTCCATCATTTTTTGCAGGGATCTTTTTTCGCCAATAGTTGGCTTTGAAGTAGATACAATACTGAAGCATAATACTCCAATTTTCAAGAGAGCATATAAAGTTCCATATGAAGTGGATATAAGTGGTTGAACATTTGGAACAAGTTGAGAAAGAAAATGTATGTTTAGACCTTTTCAAAAGTTAGTCTAAATGAATTTTCGGAAAAAAGTTTGCAAAGTTGCTTTGTTGCAATGAATTCGGAGAGGTTACTGCCAACATGTGGTCGAGTTAGTGTGAAATCTGATGATATCAACAGCTTCGTAGAACATGTCAACTCTATTATTTGCTATTCAAACTCAAGAAACGCAATGAATTGATTTTAAGGGGGTGTTGGCAGAAATTTAACTATATCTCAATGATTTTACAATAGATACCTAGCATCTTCGAGAAAAAATCATGAATTTGATAGTTCTACAATTTTGCCGAAAACCTAAACTAGATATCTTGCAACTGGATGTTGTTGCTTTTATTCTGACTGAATACCTCATTAAAAACATTTTCAACGATGATCTTAGAGTATTTAAAATCGCATATTAGAAAACTTCTCTGAAGACACCTATATTCTAAAACGTCAAAAAAGACTTTTGTCCGTCTTTTTTCAATTTAGTCCCACTGTGCGGTGGTGATGGACGACTAGACCTGTCTCACTCTGGATGGCAACGACTGGCAGGGCACTTCGTATTTGATAAAAATTCTTTAAGTTGAAGCAAAATAAAACATTTCGCAGCATGCAACTTTATTAACATTAGATGGATTAAATGCAATCCGGTCTGTCTGTCTGTCGGTCTGTCTGTCTGATCCATATAGGCTCGGAAACTACCTAACCGATCGACGTGAAAATTTGTATGTAGGGGTTTTAGCGGCCGAGAAAGGTTTCTATGATGGTTTGAGACACCTCCTTCTTCTGGAAGGGAGGGGTCCCATACAAACGAAACACAAATTTCTGCACATCTCAAAAACTAACCAAGTAAATAGAACCAAATTTGGTAGGTGAATGTTTTTAGAGGTAATAAATTTCGAACAAATTTTGAAATCTAAGATGGCGACTTCCGGTTTCTGAAAAACAGCGGTAAATGATCAAATTCAACCCAATATGGGTATTTCCGGGATTTTTATGATGCGCTGAAACCACAAATCGACCTCAGACAACATTTTGAATTCTAAAATGGCGACTTCCGGTATCTATAAAACAACCAAAAATGACAAAATACCACCCAATATGTTTCTTTAACCAGAATGACGCTCAGGGGTCAGAAATTGTCGACAAATGCCATTTTGAAATCCAAGATGGCGACTTCCGGTTTCTGAAAAATAGCCTGAAGTGACCAAATAACACCCAATATGTATATCACCGGATCCAGAATGATACAAGCAGCTAAAGATTGACCTCAGACACCAGTTTGAATTGTTAAATGGCAACTTCAGGGAAACAGCTGAAAATAGCCGAATACTACTGCTACTGGATATTTCCTTATCAAAAAGGGGGACGGGACACGAAGCATACAGACGCGAGGCATAATGGATGTGAGGCATAATGGATACTAGGCATACTGCCAAAAGGCATAACGGTCGCGAGGCCGAATGGACGCGAGGCCGAATGGACGCGAGGCCGAATGGACGCGAGGCCGAATGGACGCGAGGCCGAATGGACGCGAGGCCGAATGGACGCGAGGCCGAATGGACGCGAGGCCGAATGGACGCGAGGCCGAATGGACGCGAGGCCGAATGGACGCGAGGCCGAATGGACACGAGGCCGAATGGACACGAGGCCGAATGGACGCAAGGCCGAATGCGATGTTGTACGATCGCATGAGATCCAATTATGTAGTTCAGGTGTTATTATATTCCTAAAGAGTTTAAGTTGGGTATAACACTTTTCTTGGAATCATGCGGCGAAGACGCATAATCGAGGGCAAGGAAACGAGGCGGCACTAAGCCGCCGTGGCTTCCGCAGTCCGAGCCGGCCGCTGACCCGCCGTCGGAAGCGGCGGCCTCTCGCACCCAAACGACTGGTTTTCTAGGTTTGCTCAAACAGAGTTTTCTTCCCTTAGTTAAGTTCGAACGAGCGGTAGCGAGTAAGGACAGCATTCGCTCGAACAGCGAGTCGGCCGAAGGCTGCGAGTGTATTGCTTTCCAAATGACACTTTGAAGCGAAATACATGCTATTGAATGCTGTGATGATGATGACGATAATAACATATTCCGCATCACTTCCCCTTGGCCTTGTATCCATTCGGCCTCGCATCCATTCGGCCTCGCGTCCATTCGGCCTCGCGTCCATTCAGCCTCGCGTCCATTCGGCCTCGTGTCCATATGCCTCGTGTCCGTATGCCTGCCGTCCATTATGCCTAGCGTACTATGCCTCGCGTCCGTATGCTTCGCGTCTGTATGCTTAATGGGGTGTCATCATCAAAAAGATGCATAGAAGCCAAGCATCGATCCTGGACACCATTTTGAATTCGAAGATGACCACTTTGTTTCAGGAAAACAACGAAAATAACTGAAATGCATTCAATATATTTCCGGAATAGAGGTGATGTACAAAAGACAAAAGTCGAGAATGTTGTCATTCCGATAAAACCAATAATCTCAAACGATATAAACAAATCACAAGGAATCAATGAATTTGAAATGTTTAAAATTATTAAATTAAACACTAAGGCGGGACGAAGTTTGCCGGGTCGGCTAGTTTCAAAATAAAACAATATTGGAATCTGCGAAACATGCACACTTAGAAACGAATATAAAGTTTAAAATAACAACAGCAAAATAAATTATGTTACCATTGTTAACGATTGGAACAAAATAAAGCCTAAATGCACTAACAATGACAAAAATCATGATTTTTTGTTGGCGTTACCTTAACAGGTAACAATTTTCATTACTCTTTTCTATTCTAAAGGTCTTTATTGAATTTTTTCCTAACTTTTCTTCAATTTACTATCAAAACCTTCACTGAAAATTTCAGCTAGTCAATAGTTCGCTAAACTAGTAAAAAAGTGCGTAATCTGTTTGATGAAAAGCTTGATTTGCCTTAATTTATGATCATTGTTTACTAGTGAAGCAGTTGTTGGAACGTATGTATGGTTAAAAAGCTAAAATTTTTCGACGTGGGACTACGTCTTTGTTTACTATACTGAGATGCATTTTGTAAAACTGGAAATTAACTGGCAAATGTTGCGTCAAATTTCAAACGTTAATAACAGCATAACCACATGATGGATAGAAAAAACCAATATGTTGTTGGATAGATAAAATGTAGAACAATTTTGTAATATGCTAGTTATCATTCTAATTTCAATGCTAAGCGGCAAAATTGATAAAAAATTTCAATGACAAATTTACGCGAACAATGAACCAATTACATGCAAGCATTCCTAGCACAGACGACGTAAAAGGACATCAACCGTTTCCTGTAATATTCTCTGTATCGATATCGAAAAAAAATTAACAGAGTCTCCCCGTCCCAACAGGTCGATTTATTTTTGCTTCCATGAGCTTAGACTAATATGATGTCTCAAAGGTAAAAGTTTTCCGAAAAGTTTGAAACAATCCCCATTCTTGAACAATTCCTTGCTGTCAGAACGTAATAAAAACTGATGTCTTGAATGGAAACATGCTGGTATAACAGTAGAAGTGGAGTAGAAAGCCGCAGGTCTCTCGTCGTCTATGATTGCAGCAGTAGTCTTTTATTCGTACATTTCAGCGGTACACTTCCATTCGTACTGCAGCTTGCGGTGCTATTCGGATAGCAGTGGTACACTTCTGTTCGTACATTTCTGTTCGTGTGCAATCGAGAAAAAACTGCAATGCTGCTGCTGATGGTGATTCTAAGATTATCTCATGAATATTATCACCATAAATTACTCAACAAGAATTGTACATTTTTGCAACGGTTATAAGTTATTTTTATTATATTTTATATCCGATATTCACTCAATAATCGTGATCGGATAGTATCGAAAGATTGAATTCCCAAATATACAAATTTATACAAGAGTAAGAGCTGGTGAATGTTTGTGAATTTTTTATCCATTTACTAAGATTCTTTCCGAATTTTTTCTTACATTTCAAAATTGTTAGATGATATTTGATTATTTTAAACTTTCCCATAATAAACGTTTATTAGCTGTTTTCGTATACAGCGAATGTAACTGTAGGCAAATGAAAAAAATTGTCAAGTAAAAAACAAAAATGGAATTGATGATTGCTACGATTTTTTAGTGAAACTTGTTGATAATTCTGTTTAACATATATTCTTATGTTTACCAATTAATGAACTTTTGTAAGGGCTCCCATATTATTTTGAAAGTAAGATCCATTATGATATCGTAAGTACTATTGGATTTGGTTTTTCAGGATATAGAGTTAATTCTGACTTTGACGCATTACGAGAAATTCTTGGTGCTTCTTTAACAAGAAGGATAAGCTTGTGCTTTGTCAAATACATGTTGTTTGCACAAGAAAATACTACAGGCATAATATCGCCAAATATAAACGACATTTTTTCGAGTGTTGTTGAATATATTTCTAAAAATAGATTTCCAGGGAAGGCTGAAAATTAACGTACGTAAGTCACTGAGCAAACACATTGTCGGCGCACTCTGTATATTTTGGAACAAAAAATCCCCTAATTACAGTGTTTAGTCCCACGTCACCATTTCATACAACCCTAGGGCTGTATACCTTGTAGTATTTCATCTTGAGCTCTAGGGTAGAACCTGTGTTTACATCGATCAAATGGTTTTTGAGTTGATTTGCAAACCATGATACGTCGTGGGTAAAGTTTGACCTCGCGAATAATTTTGCCAATAAATTGTAATAACTTTGGCTTAAATCCTATTCCGTTTCAACCCGGGACGGTTTTATTTTTTTTTTAAATTGCATTGAATAAAGTTAACCTTAGGGAAAACGGTTAGCACGGCTAAATAAATGGTAAGCGGTTGTGCCTTTTTTTAACATGCTCGTTAATGACTTTTTTGTCAACTTCTGATCATACTACTACGTCACTAGCTATCACTTGTATGGTAATTATCAAAGGTGCTTCTGATAATGGTATTTTTTTAAATGTGCTAAAGACCTCGAATGGTTGGTAAACGGCTGGGCAATGCGTACCAGCAGTACACCCGTACTAGTTGGCATAAAATAGATCCCAGTGTGGTCCATAGCATATTGCCCAGCAACTCCTATCCTTACCTTCACGTGGTACCGACTGGGATACGAGCAACCAAGGGAAGATCGGTGAACCGGTGGGAACTTGGTCGTATGCTGACAGGGAAGGGAAGTTGTTCTCCTTGGAGAGCAGCTTGCCTGAGCGTCTGTTCCCCAGGTCAGGGGCGGCTCAAACAGCGACTGATCCGGAGCCGACGGTTGAACTATGAAATGCGGTGTCTCGCCAGCTACACCCAAGACGGCAGCTCAGTCGCGAGACTAGGCATCGCAGCCCTAGTAAGGCAGCATGCTGAAAATAAACATACTACGAACAATCCAGAGAATGATGCGAATCGGAACAATCGGTATAGACCTAGGCAAACGAAAAAGGACAACGATTGGAAACTTGGTACTTGAAATGTTAGGACTCTGCTCGAACCGGCACGCGTGGGCATCTTGGCCACAGAGCTACGGAAGGTAAAAGTGGAGGTAGCAGCCATACAAGAGGTGCGTTGGCCTAAAACCGGGGAACGTGAATTCCGGGCGGTCGATCCGACCGCGGGCACTTCTTTCAAGTATCACACCTACTACAGTGGCGGCGATAGTGCGGAACGGGGCGTCGGTTTCGTACTACTTGGAAACCAAATGAAGCGTGTTATTAGGTGGAGGCCTATTAATGACCGTCTATGCGTATTGAGGATCAGGGGCAGATTCTTCAATTACAGCCTTATCAACGTGTACGCGCCGACAAACGATAAAACCGACGTTGTAAAGGAGGAGTTCTATGAGCTCCTCGAGAAAACGTATGGAGAGAGCCCACAACACGATATAAAGATCGTCATTGGAGATACGAACGCACAAGTCGGACGAGAGGAGTTCTTTCGTCCCGTTATTGGTAGGGAAAGCCTTCACTCTACCACCAACGACAACGGCTTGAGGCTAGTGAACTTCGCCGCGGCCAGGAGAATGGCCATCTGTAGCACCCATTTTGCACGTCTGAATGTTCGGAAGCACACCTGGAGACCCCTAAATGGAGAGGCCAGCTCCCAGATTGACCACATGCTGATCGACGGCCGGCACTTTTCAGACGTCATAGATGTGCAGTCCTTTCGAGAGCCAAACATCGACTCGAATCACCTCAGGGTAGGCAAGATTCGCGCCCGGTTGTCCAATGTATTTAAATCGAGATCGGCGAGGAAGATACATCTGGACATCCAGAGGTTATCAGCGGAAGGAGTTGCTGCAGAGTATACTCGGAAAGTTGATAGACGGATCGGTGAACCAACTGGAGTGGACCTGAACGAGCAGTGGAAGCACATCCATGATGTGGTCAGCGAAACAGCGCGAGAAGTGATAGGCATGACAACGGGAACCACGCGTAGTTGGTGGTTCGATGCTGAGTGCCTAGAGGTGACGGAGGAGAAGAATCGAGCCTACGCCAACACGTTAGTAGCAGCTAATCGTGTAACGCGTCAGATGCGGGAGAAATACCGGGAGGCAAGAGCTGCCGAAAAGAGGCTTCATCGCCGTAAGAAACGTGAGCACTACGATCGCGTCCTCGCGGAGGCGGAGAATTGCTTCACCAGGCACGACAAGAAGAGCTTCTATAGAACGATCAACGGAATCAGGAACCGGACCGTGCCAGTACCTACCATGTGCAATGACAGGGAGGGGAACCTGATTACCGATAAATCGCAGGTGGCCAGGCGTTGGAAGCAACATTTCGAAGTAGTGTTGAACGGCGAGGAAGGGAGGAGAGTCGTCGAGGGGAACAGGATAGAAATTGGGGAGGACGGACAAGCTGTGGACCCACCAACATTGGACGAGGTGAAGAATGCTTGCAAAGAGCTAAAAAACAACAAAGCCGCTGGGAAGGACGGCTTACCGGCCGAACTTTTCAAAGTTGGGAGCGAGCGGCTGTGTAGTGCAATTTACCAGATTATCCTAAGGGTATGGTCTGAGCAACAACTACCTACGGACTGGTTGGAAGGACTCATATGCCCTATCTACAAGAAGGGACATATACTCGAGTGTAGTAATTATCGAGGCATAACCCTTCCCAATTCCGCTTTCAAAATTTTCTCCCGTATCCTGTTCCAGCGACTGAGGCCGTTGCAGGAAGCCTTTGTTGGAGAACACCAATGCGGTTTTCGAGTGGGGCGATCTACAACGGACCAGATGTTCACCTTGAGACAGATCCTCGACATTTTTCGAGAACAAAACCTGCAGACACATCATCTGTTTATAGACTTTCGAGCGGCGTACGATACAGTGAAACGCAACGAGCTGTGGCAAATAATGCTAGAACATGGTTTCCCAACTAAACTGATAAAACTGATACGTTCGACGCTCGACGGTTTCACATCATGCGTCAGGACAGCGGGCGAATTTTCGGACGCGTTTGTGACGTTAGATGGTCTGAAGCAAGGTACGGGCTCTCGAACTTGCTGTTCAACATAGCTTCGGAAGGTGCAATACGAAGGGCAGGTGTGCAGAGGAGCGGCACCATCATCACTGAGTCTCACATGCTTCTGGGCTTTGCGGACGACATTGATATAATTGGTGTTAACCGTAGAGCAGTTTAGGAGGCCTTTACGGCTCTCAAAAGGGAAGCTGCGAGAATTGGACTCACCATAAACACTGCCAAAACGAAGTACATGGTGGCTGGCAGGGAGCGTGGTAGTTCTACGGGTGTTGGTGCTGCGGTGGAGATGGATGGGGATACTTTCGAAGTGGTCGACGAATTTATATATCTTGGTACTCTCGTGACATGTGACAACGAGGTGAGCCGCGAGGTGAAGAGGCGGATTGCGGCGGCGAATAGGTCTTATTACGGATTGCGTAGCCAGATTAGGTCCCGTAGCCTACAGATCCGTACGAAATTTGCGCTTTATAGGACTCTGATCCTCCCGGTGGCGCTCTACGGACATGAATCGTGGACGTGGAAGGAGGCCGATCGACGAGCGCTTGGGGTCTTCGAACGTAGATTCCTGCGATCGATACTCGGAGGCAAACTAGAGAACGGGGTGTGGCGCAGGCGCATGAATCACGAGCTGTACGAAGTATACAAACACGCTGATATTGTCAAGCTGATGAAATACGGCAGGTTTCCGTGGGCTGGCCATGTAGCACGGATGGCGGATGAGCGACCGGCAAAGATAATATTTAGTAGAGAACCGGATAGAGGCCGACGACTTCGAGGCAGACCGCGCACGCGCGGGATGTGTGCTATTGACGAGGATGCCAGAGCAGCGGGTGTAAGAGGAGACTGGAGAGTAGCAGCCCAAGACCGAGTTTTGTGGAGACGTATTCTGGTTTCGGCATACACACTTAAAATAAAACACCGAATTCGGTAAAATTTTAGCGGAATCTCAACAGCTGAACGTTCTGTGAAATCTTCGGTGTTTTCGAAAATTAACGAACAGTTTGTGAAACCACCAACCGAGTGGTCGGTAATTTTCGCAGCTTTTTGGTAATGTTCCAAACCTAGCAGCCAGTAAAATTTACCGAAAGAAACTTGAAAAATGAACAAAAATACCGAACGCATCTGTAAAAAATACCGGTGGCAGAAAAAGTCGGTTATGAATGAGCCTGCCGGTACCGTCTAAAATCAAACTAAATTAACCAGATTACTTACGAAAAATGCTAGCGACTCGTACATCCATTAACACTTTCCAAATTATAAATACCCTATGTTTACACACAACAATTAAAACAAATCAGCAGCACCAGTAGAAAATATTCGCGTCTTGCACGATTGCACGTATGAGAAAAATGGCCACCACATTCACAATTTGGCATTTTTACAGGTTGTTCGTTAAAAAGTTATACAAATTTCGGTAAATGTAAAATTAAGCAAATATTTCGGTAATAGTTAACAGAATTATGGTAAAACTTACAGATCTCACAGAACAGTCGTTAATTTGATGCTTTTTTGCAGGAATACCGGTATTATTACACTTTACCGATGGATTATTGTAAAAAAAATTACCGCACGACTTTTTTTGGATTAAGTGTGTAGGATCTTAATGATCTGTCGCCATAAAGGTAAAGTAAAGTAAGTTAGGATAAAAAAATATGACTGTAGAGGTAAAAGGAGTAAAAATATATTTGTAATATTATTCGAATCAAGACTAAAAATCACAGGAAGGTTGTATGCAAAGCCACGACCGCAAGGTTGAAGTAGAATACTTTTACAAGTAAGATAACCCGGCTGCTTCTTGCGTGTCAGTCATTTTTTCTAGTAAATAAACGCTGACCGTTCATTGGCAGTATTGTAATTTCTTTTTGTTTGATATTTTGAATGAAGTTCATTGAATATTTTTAAATTATGTGCAAATGAGAAATTGAAGTGCTGCCGAATTGTATATGCACATTTGATACGACATCATTAAACGGGAACGGAACAAAGGCTACGGTTATGCAGAACGCGAATGCCTGCGCGATGCGATTCGCCTTACCGTGGTGAAATGTACAGCTCTTTTTAAGGCGAAGTAGAGCTATACATTTCAACACATTTCGTCTTGCCGAATCGCATCGCGCCGTTATTTGCGTTCTGCATGACCGTAGCCAAACACTAAGCGACGCAAACACGTAATAATAGTCAGAGTATGCATGTAGATGAAGATAATAAACTTTGGATTACAGCGCAAAACGAGAATATATTAGGGGTCTTCACATCGAGCTCGTATACGAATACGCAGCCGTAAACTGTGTATCTTCCATTACTCGTCAATGGAGGTGAGTATTTATACGGCTGGGTATTTGTTTACGAGCTCGACGTGAATACCCATATTAACTCTTCAAATATTCATTTGTGTTCTTCAAATTTCAGTTGTTCAATTTAATATCCGATGAAATGTCTGTTCATTATTTGATGAAGCTCTTATAAAGGCCAAATGATGCATTCCCAATTTACTAGGTCCATAACTCTTTCGACCGTGCTTGGGAAAGTGCGGTATAACGACCAATCAGAGGTCGAATTTTGTGTTTTACCAAGGCTTGAGAATTTTCAATAGTACAATAGTTCGAATGATAAACATGCAATTTCTTGCATTTGGTAGGAATCTTAGAAGATTTTCTAATCGATTGCTGTAAAAACGAAGGAAATCCATCGAAAACTAACCGATTTATTAGCATTTGAAATTGGACATATTTCTCACTTTTTTCAGTTTCAGATTTTCATTTCACATCCCTATGTAGCCGAACTTCCTGAGAGAAGTATTCTACTTCAAAAAATTTATAACAAATGAATTTTAGCAGAATATCATCATTAGTTTGTTAAATCGGGACTTTTGAAAAGTTTAAATCAAAATTTTGTAGAATTCATATATCATGACGATTGCAAGGTGTCCGTAGAATTCTGTTTAATTACTGGTAATTGATAGAACGCAATCCGGGATTGTGTTAAATAAATTTCGGAAAAATATTCCATGGCTAACTTAAATTTTAATAACGATAAAATATCTTAAAATAGAGTTAAATGATTTTTTTGAAATCAGACTTTTATTACCGTGACTCAGCAGTTTCAAAATTTGCGGTGCCATCAAGACCTGACTCCAGCATTTCGTTGAACCATTACAAAAAATTTGCTTTATTAGGAGGAGAGACAACGCAGCCAGTACTGTGACACGTGAAACACTAAGAAGCTGAAAGTTAACTCATTGGCGATTCCAGGACAACATACGGCTCTTATCCACTCCGTTAGCCAGTTTTGCCTTCCAAATCAGTTGCGTGCACGTGTTTGACTCAAATGCGCGCACCATCAAACCGGCCAACCGTGCCACACTACACCCTGTTACTGTCATCATCGGGTTAATCTTCCTTCCTTTGCTACTACTGCCCGGTAAGAAAAAAAGGAACACCGGCTGGTTCACATGAGCAAACACTTGGTCCCGCGACGGATGGATGGCTGGCTGACTGTCCGTTTGGTTCCTGTGCGCGCAGTGGCATGCAATGGTGACAAATCACTGAGTCGGAGAAAACATGCCAAACGGTTGTTGAAAGGCGGCCACTATTTAGCATCAAAATAGGGGGAGAAATCCGAACTAGTGCCGCCGTCGTTGTTTGCCGCTGTTGCCAGCGGAAGAGCCAGCGTTGACAAAAGGGTTACAGAAGGTGATTTAAAAATCGTTCACCACAATGAAATGTATTCTTTTCTTATGCGCAAGTGAGTTTGTTTCGTTGGACGGTACGTGTACGTGTTTATCAGCTGTTGGGTGAATGGGTAATTTTGTTTTGTTGGAGAAGAAGAGCTGTATGCTTATCGCTGTCAACAGCAGTAGGGGTCACCTCAGTAGAAGGAGGATTGATTTCTCGGAAGGTTTGAGAATATATGCCTTTATATACACTGCTAATCGAGGGGGACGATTTGGAATTGATGGAATATGGAGCCGCTCTAGGGTGGACCTAAATGTTAATAATATATGTGGGATTGTAAGCCGGCGCTGAACGCTGTAGGGATCTCCCTAGCCCCTCTAGACGGAAATGCTCTTGAAAAGGGAGTCGAAATTGCGCCTTCTCACCTTCCGCCGACTTCCTCAGATGAAATGAAGAATATGAATGATTTAAGATGTGTACGAGTAGTTATAAATGTATGTATAATACATGGATGGATGGATGGATGACTGCGCAGTGGCCACTTGGCGGGTGCGTTCTTTGTGTGCACAGCTGGCCGGAAGGATAGAGGTGAGGTATGGGTGTCAGAAGGGTGGCTGGGGTAGTTTTACACCTTTCTTGGGCGGCAGCTACATTTGCTTGATTGACTGGTCCTTGTGTAAGATAAAACCTATATCTATGAATTCAATAATTCTATCAATCATTTCAATTTTTATCAGCTTTTTTTCTCGATTGTAAAGTCTCACATTTTTTTGGTCTGCTTACTATGGAACCTTGCATCGCACAAAGCACACCTTACAGTAAATCTATTTCGATGCAAAAATAATCCTGGAACAACAACGAAAGAAGCAGAAACAAAATCAAAAACATTCCAACTGACCACCGTCCGTCGGCCACCTGCAAGGACAAACAAAAGGTGCTAAGAGCCTATTGTAAGCGACCCATTCTTCCCCCGGAAAGCCCGTACAGGTCCTGGCCTACACAACAGGTTCAGAGATTTTATTCATAAATTTCGTCCTGATGGCCAATCTTTTGTTTCTTCAATTCACAATTGGGTTTCGTTGCTTTCATTCCCTGCTTGCTCTCGGTACAGGAATGCTAAAGAAGTAAAGAATTGTGCGGAATAGTCAAAAAACAAAAACATTTTGCAAACAGGTTGACCTGCGCTTGGGTAGGCTTATACACTTGGTCTATCGATGCTAGCTAGTTTCATGAAAAGTCATTCAGCACCAAGCGTCAAGCGTCCGCCTGCTCACACAACCGAAAATACGTTTATTTATTTATCCTTCATGTAAATAAACATCGTATTAATTTGATTGATTCACTGGAAAGGAGTTCCGCTTGTTTGGTCAGCGTTTCAAAGGTTTCGTGCACATCGGTCACTGTAGGACGCAGCTTCCGATCTGAAATAGCTGGCTTCTTTCGTTCGGCCGTCGACATGCATTCGAGTGTTTGTTTAGGCTCAACTCGGACCAGACCTCGAATGGCTTCCGTTGAACGGTACTTGAGAATTGAATTTCCTCCATTGTTGGGTGTGAGATGAACTGAACGGAAGCAATCATATTTGAGATTTTGGGTGTATGAATCACTTCACTAATGTTGACGCTTGATACTTACCTTATTGACAATTTAAAATATTCGATATCAGTATATGAGTCACCTTTAGCTCAGCCAGCTCGACGTCAAATAAAGTGACAACTCTGTTGGATTAGCATATCGTGTGAGCGAATTTTGTTTACTATTCTCAACACAATCCAATTTGCACCACGTAAACATTAGTCAGTTTTGTGGTTAAACACAACAAACTAAAGTAGCACTGGTAGGTTACATTTACTCATCGCACAGCTTATCCATGCATCAAGCGATTCCAAATTTATATCCCTTAAGTTGTTTCAAACCAATAACTTAAAATTTATTGATTCCCATTCTTCTGATTCTGCGAAGAACCAATATCGAACGGATCGCTGCAAATAACAGCAGAACTCGAGGACACGCACAATCTTTGGCAGACGGAAAAATAATGCCCCCTGATCGAACCGATAGTGACCGAAAGGTACTGCACACGAACGAGTGGCTGAAAATTGCTCCTCGGACCAAGCACTCACCGAGAGACCCATCAAGCTCTGCTGCTGTTCGAGGGATTGTTGTGCAATCCAGATCAATCTTCACCATTGGAAGCAAACTGCTACCAGTGCAGTAACCGGTGCGGTGCTGGACCTGCTCTTGATGCTCTAAACTATGCTGTTTGCACTTGCCAAAGCACCTAGATTTTTTTTCTATTTCTACATCAATAACATTCCTTGGATCGGTTGAATTATACCTGCTCAGCTCTAGAGATGCTCAAATCATTGCTAGAATACCACAAAAAGGGTGTTTTTTGATCATCTCTTATTCTCCAAAAAAAGCATAATGCACCTTCTCCTACAAGCACTCCGAGTAGAAGAAAAAAAAACCTTCCATTCATCCCGGCTTCCCGACGACGGCTGAATGAGATTCCGAGAAGTGTTCAATTGTGCAAAAATCAAAGATCCACATTGTCCTCGTTCGGTTCCCGATCCCGAACTTTGGATTCCAGCATCCATCATCGTTTTCCATTTCGGCTTTTCGGTGAGCTGAAAGTATTCAAGGTGCAAATCAGTAAAAAAAACACTAAGTAAGAAATAAAAGCGAAATCATTCAGTCGGTTCAGTGCATTCTCGTTGCACCTTGTGTGCCTGCTTGGCGCAATATTATTAGAAAGCTGCAACTCCGATCTTATGCAAGGGCTTCGGAATGTCTGGAAGGCTCGTCGGTTTTTCTTCTCATTCCGGAGGGAATTTCAAAATTGAGACGTCAGCTTTTGGATGGACTATGCGAGCCTAATGCTTAATCTACCGTGAACATGTATGCTTGTAGAATCGTTGTTTATTTAGGCATTTTTTTGCAAAGATGGATCGGTTAATACATACCACATACGTTGAATTTTTTTTCGATGCTTTCGAAAAACGCAAGATGAGCGCCACTTAGGCTCAGGTCGCTTCCATTTCAATGGGAATGTAACGATGGGAAAACTATTACATACAGAATTGTGTATTTGGGTATTGTGGATTACTCTGTATGGAACCAATTGATGATTGTATGAAACTATTGCAAAGTTTGTGAGAAACTGCTGCTATCATAACAATACTAATGAGAAAGAGGACTATTGTGTTAGCAAAATATAGAAATGCATCAAAGATGCATCCAAAAGTTTAAGCAACTCCGAAGGATAACAACATTGATTTCGTAGATTTGTATGTATCCTTTTATTATTTGATTTAGTATGGAATTGCGATACACATCTATCGTGTTAATCAAGACATCATTATATGAAAACATTGCAGTACTCTCTTAGAATTCAATGGAGCTTTGGAATGGAGAGGAAGTGCCGGTCGATGTTCCTGCCGCTGACGTTGCTGCCACTACCGCTGCTGATATCCGCTGCTGCTTATTTAAGACCGTCCTAGTCGCCATCTACTAGTAAAATGATCGGTTTGAACTACTGTGTAGCCCGAAAAGTGCATTCCCGATTTACTAGTGATAATATTCTGTCGACCATGCTTGAGAAAGCAAGCATTAAGCGACCAATCAGAGGTCGAAATCAGTTCTCCAGCAAATCTTGAATATTTCAAATAGTGGGCAAAACCAACAAAACAAAAACGGGCGACCGATATAATCGACCGTTTTTGATTAGCCTGGAACTTTGCACGTTTCTTTAGGCAAAAGATGTCATTTTCTGCTATTGGTTTAATTTTAAAGATATTAAAAAATGTTATTTTGGGAAGGTATTGACGATTACAAATATTTTTAGGGCCAAAACAGTTTATTGGATCGGTGTGACGTCTTCGGCAAAGTTGTAAATAACAATTCCAAGTTTGTCGAAAACGTCACACCGATCAAACAAGCCGTTTTGACCCTAAAAATATTTGTAATCATGAATACCTTCCCAAAATAGCATATATTAATAGTTTATCACAAAGTCATTGTTCTGCGATGACACAAGCATTTCCGTAAAAGGAAAAAGTCTTCGTGTCATATGCAGTCGATTGCAGAAAAGTTTAGATATTTTTTCTTCCTACTTGCAAAAGTGGAAAATCTCTCCCAATGCTTCTAAAACTCAAATGATAATTTTTCCGCATAAGCCTAGGGCTTCTTTCCTCAAGCCAAACAATAATCACGTTGTCAAGATGAATGGGGTTATTTTAAGTTGGTCCGACAAGGTTAAGTACTTGGGACTAATTTATGATATTTTCAAAGAGCACATTGAGAGTATCAAGCCAAGTGCATCAAATATACGAGATGTTTATATCCTCTCATTGACAGGAATTCTAAACTTTGTTTAAAGAACAAACTTTTGATTTAAAAAATCACAGGAGGGTTGTGTGCAAAGCCACGACCGCAAGTTTGAAGTAGGATACTTTTACAAGAAAGATAACCCGGCTGCTTGCGTGTCAGTCATTTTTTCTAGTAAATATACTTTGACCAATCAGATCAATCAAATTTTGCGCTTCAACAATGATTGACAATTTTTAAAAATATAGCAAGTTGCTTGTTATGGTTGGGGCTTGACCGCTTGACCATTTTTTAATTTTGAGATGAAATTTTTTCGGACGTTGTGCTCATGAGTGAAGGAAAAGATAATTCAGTACGTTTTTTCCTTTTACAAATTTAAAAATGTGAATTAACTCATTAGAAAATAATAACTCTTCAATCAAATTTTTATTTCATCCTAAAAAGGACAATTTGTTGTTCATTTTAGTATCGGATAAGATGCCGATCACATCTTTGCGTTATCACTGACAGTGCGAATAAAGTATTCCTTGTAATAAAATAAACAGTGAAAAGCTGATTTAACACTCAAAACTAAACGGCTCACATGTTGTCAAAATGAGTCAACTTTTCATTGAATGCATTTACTAGTGCCCACTATCACATAGAGACTTCATTTCACTAAAGTGCAGCACTGCATCAGCCGCTATCGATGCTGAGATCCGCTGCAACTAGTTCGCTATCCATAGCCATGCCACAGTTGTGGCCGCTATACGCTGCCATTGGTATCCACTGTCCCTACATCAACTGGCCCAGCTGCTATCGTTGCTGGAATCCGCTCGCTATCCGTTGCTACGCCACAGCTATGGCCGCTTTCCGCCATCGCTGGTATCCACTGCACTGTTGTCGCTGTCTAGAACTATTATGAGCGGCTCCGGCCGAAACAGGCTTTTATATAGGGCAAATAGCATGTTTCAATTGCAAGGTATATGATTCTGTCGACCGTGCTTGGGAAGCAATCATATAACGACCAATCAGAGGTTGAATTTTTCGTTTTGACAAGGCTTGACTATTTTTGATAGTACAATAGTGTGAATAATAAAATTACAAATATCTTTTTTTGGGAAGAATCTTAGAAGATTTCCCAATCTATTGCTGCAAGAACGAAGGAAATCCATCGAATACTAACCGATTTATTAGCATTTGAAATTGGACATATTTTTCACTATTTTCGGTTTTAGATTTTCATTTCACATCCCTATGTAGTCGAACTTCCTGAGAGAAGTATTCTACTTCAAAAAAATTTTTAGACCAGCAATGCTTTATGCTGTACCGATCTGGTCAAGTTGCTGTTCAACAAGGAAGAAAACGCTCCAAAGGATTCAGAATAAAATTCTGAAAATGATTTTGAAGCGTCCTCCTTGGTTTGGTACACTCGAATGACATAAGCTTACTGGTGTTGAACCATCAGAAGCTATGTCAAATAAAATTATTAAAAAATTTCGACAAAAATCGTTGCAATCCTCAATTGCTACGATGAGCTCTCTTTATAGCCAATAAGTTAGCAATTTAGTTAGTTGTAAGTTTACTTCCTTTTTTCTGACAAGTAGGTTTAAATCCCTACGAATGATAAGTCCTAATTGCGAAAGCAAACAAATCCTAACAATTGAAATTACAAATTTCTAACAGTGTTGAGAAGTCATCATTTGTGATTGGACACACATACTCATTATTTACTAATATTTATCATAAATACTTAAGCTACTAACAAATCCCCCCTTAAAAAAAAATAGTTTCTCAAAAATGAGTCGTGTTTCAAAAAATTAAACCAATAGCACAAAATGGCATCTTTTGCCTGTAGAAACGTCTATGAAAAATTTCAGCCAAATAAAAAATAACAATTTAAAAAAAAAATATCAAAACTGGGACATTTTTTGTGGAACTGCTCTAGTACCACACGATTTGATTTTTTCACGGTCCATTTTTTCTTGTTTCGGTTTTTATCACTCTCGAATTCATCACGCAAAGCATTTCGATTTTATCACAGACGATTCGAGTATTAAAACTGACAAAAATCTAGAAACTTCAGGCCATGCCGGTACGCATATGGGACTTATCAATCGCCGTTATTGCTTGTTAGAAGATAAAAAAAAACCTAGATGCTTGAAAAATATAACGATTTCGTTGCATCACCGAGGCTAATGCCTAGATGAATCGGGTACTGCTGTCCGCTGTCTATTTGGGGTGTGGATGGCCTTCATCGCAAATACGAAGTTCTGAAAGCGAACAGGCGTGGTTTTTGAAGTTTTCCGCAATATACAGTTTCTTACAATGCAGTTGGTAGATATCTTGTGTTTTCGACGATTCGGAAAGTACGGTCTTCACCAAATTTATTCGGAAAGTCAAGGGCCAATTCAGTGCAGAATTCCGTCGCTACGTGGCCTTGGTTTGAACAAATTTTTTCTCATTTCGACCTTAAATTATCCCGCGATTCTTACTCTCTAGAAAGCTGCAGTCTTCAGCAAAGTTGTTTGTAAAGTCTGCTTGATGTTGGAAAGTCAAGTACGGAATTTTACAAATATGTGGTGTTAGTGTACAAATAGTTATTATAGTTATACTGCCATTCAATTCAAACTGTTAATCTTCCGCAAAGTTTCTTCCATGACCTTCAGAACAAGTTTCGTGAAGACGGCAGCTTTCAAAATAATTGGATTTATTTCAGTCATCAAAACTTCATATAAGCTTCATCATAGGATCAGTTGTTTTATACAACTCGAATAGCTTACCACATAAAGGCCTCGAAATTTTAATTAGGATACATTCTCTAAATTAATTGCGATGCATTGAATTTTATCTCGTTTTTATTTCTCTATGACAGGGTTTTTTTGACAGTGTCGTGAAAGATTGTGTAAATTTTTATTTCCATCTTGAACCTCAGACGTATTTGAAATCTTCGTCATAACCAATCCTCATAATTTGATCAGAACATAGCATATCATAACCTAAGTAAACCTATCATTGTATTATCATAGCATCATAAATGCTCTCTGGCTATGTTCCGATCATTAAATTTTATACAAGCCACAATCATAAGGCGTCATACACAAATTACGTAACGCATGAAGGGGGGGGGGGGGGGAGGTAGGTTGAGTCTGCGTTACTTATCGTTACGTAGGGAGGAGGAGGGGGATAGTAGAGACAGTTACGTAACTGCGATGTTTGCTTGAAATTGAAAATTTTGGAGGGGGGTCAGGCTGTTCAGCGTTACGTAGTTTTAGGGAAAAGGGAGTCAGCTCAAACGTTACCTATCGTTACATTGGGGGGCAGGGGGTCTGATATCTAGATTTTTAGCGTTACGTAATTTGTGTACGACGCCTATCCTACATGGCGGGGTTCTGTTCAAAACGAAAGTACAGCTTGAAAATTTATCTTAGCTTTAAGAGGTACTATCATACAATTTATAGATGAAGAAAAAAAACTATCAAACAACTCCACGGGTTATGTATATCTGGTTTTATTTGGTTGTCTGTCTGTCTGTCTGTCTGTCTGTCTGTCTGTCTGTCTGTCTGTCTGTCTGTCTGTCTGTCTGTCTGTCTGTCTGTCTGTCTGTCTGTCTGTCTGTCTGTCTGTCTGTCTGTCTGTCTGTCTGTCTGTCTGTCTGTCTGTCTGTCTGTCTGTCTGTCTGTCTGTCTGTCTGTCTGTCTGTCTGTCTGTCTGTCTGTCTGTCTGTCTGTCTGTCTGTCTGTCTGTCTGTCTGTCTGTCTGTCTGTCTGTCTGTCTGTCTGTCTGTCTGTCTGTCTGTCTGTCTGTCTGTCTGTCTGTCTGTCTGTCTGTCTGTCTGTCTGTCTGTCTGTCTGTCTGTCTGTCTGTCTGTCTGTCTGTCTGTCTGTCTGTCTGTCTGTCTGTCTGTCTGTCTGTCTGTCTGTCTGTCTGTCTGTCTGTCTGTCTGTCTGTCTGTCTGTCTGTCTGTCTGTCTGTCTGTCTGTCTGTCTGTCTGTCTGTCTGTCTGTCTGTCTGTCTGTCTGTCTGTCTGTCTGTCTGTCTGTCTGTCTGTCTGTCTGTCTGTCTGTCTGTCTGTCTGTCTGTCTGTCTGTCTGTCTGTCTGTCTGTCTGTCTGTCTGTCTGTCTGTCTGTCTGTCTGTCTGTCTGTCTGTCTGTCTGTCTGTCTGTCTGTCTGTCTGTCTGTCTGTCTGTCTGTCTGTCTGTCTGTCTGTCTGTCTGTCTGTCTGTCTGTCTGTCTGTCTGTCTGTCTGTCTGTCTGTCTGTCTGTCTGTCTGTCTGTCTGTCTGTCTGTCTGTCTGTCTGTCTGTCTGTCTGTCTGTCTGTCTGTCTGTCTGTCTGTCTGTCTGTCTGTCTGTCTGTCTGTCTGTCTGTCTGTCTGTCTGTCTGTCTGTCTGTCTGTCTGTCTGTCTGTCTGTCTGTCTGTCTGTCTGTCTGTCTGTCTGTCTGTCTGTCTGTCTGTCTGTCTGTCTGTCTGTCTGTCTGTCTGTCTGTCTGTCTGTCTGTCTGTCTGTCTGTCTGTCTGTCTGTCTGTCTGTCTGTCTGTCTGTCTGTCTGTCTGTCTGTCTGTCTGTCTGTCTGTCTGTCTGTCTGTCTGTCTGTCTGTCTGTCTGTCTGTCTGTCTGTCTGTCTGTCTGTCTGTCTGTCTGTCTGTCTGTCTGTCTGTCTGTCTGTCTGTCTGTCTGTCTGTCTGTCTGTCTGTCTGTCTGTCTGTCTGTCTGTCGGTCTGTCTGTCTGTCTGTCTGTCTGTCTGTCTGTCTGTCTGTCTGTCTGTCTGTCTGTCTGTCTGTCTGTCGGTCTGTCTGTCTGTCTGTCTGTCTGTCTGTCTGTCTGTCTGTCTGTCTATCTTAGAAAGGGAGGGCTCTCGTTCAATTGGAACACACATTTCTGCTTAACTCGAGAACCAAAATTTGGCATGGTTGAGTTTTTTTGGTACGGGAAATGTTTGTAATGTTGGTCTGATGTGCTTCACTCTTCTGAAGGGGGGATGTGGGGTTCTTTGTTCAAAATAACGCATTTTTTGTTCGAACTGTCTTTTTCATTATTTTTACGATTCATAGACGTAAGCCGTTCGAAAAATACTGATAGATGTTTTTTTAAAGGAAATAAACCAAGGAGTCCAGAAAATAGAATTTTTGACTCGAACTATTGCCAGAAGGATTATTTTTGTACTTTGAAATTTACATTTTTTAGGAAGATGCAGTCATTATTATCTTACATTTTTGTAATTTTATCGTGTTTCTTGAAAACTTTCACGTAATAAACAACTATCACTCCGACATAATGTGAATTAATCTCGAGGTATACCGTTCTTGAGAAACCAGTTTTGAATTTCTCCATTTTAAATCAAACAATCATATTCATTGGAAAATGTCTGTTTGCTTTATACCCAAATGAACAACCTAACTAATAATTTTCAAGATATTTCTGCCTATCAGGGCATTCAAATATTTTTTTCCGTTTCTTGCAACAGTGTAGGTATTTTTTTTTCTTTCAATGTCTGCATTCGGTGGCCGGAATATGTAAATTTAGTTTTCAAGATACAAAAATACACTTCCGCTCAAAAAATTTATTTTTTTGTGGATTACGTAGTTGATACTCGTTCAAACTCATCTATCAGTGTTTTTGGACATGTTACGTTTGTGAATTGTAAAAAAGAAAATCACAGGAGGGTTGTGTGTAAATCCACGACCGCAAGGTTGAAGTAGAATACTTTTACAAGAAAGATAACCCGGCTGCTTGCGTGTCAGTCATTTTTTTCTAGTAAATAAACGTTGACTAACCAGATCAATCGAATTTTGCTTCATCAAGGATTGACCATTTTCAATAATATAGTAAGTTGCTTGTCATGGTTGGGGCTTGACAATTTCTAAATTTTGAGATGAATTTACTCAAGAGAAAACATTAACGCTTTAATCATCAGGTTTTTATTTCATCCTGTAAAGGACAATTTGTTGTTCAATTTAGTATCGGATGAGATGCCGATCACATCTTTACGTTATCACTGACATTGCGAATAAAGTATTCGTTGTGATAAAATAAACAGTGAAATACTGATATTACACTCAAGACTAGACGGCTCACGTGTTGTCAAAATGAGTCAACTTTTCATTGAATGCAGTTTCTAGTGCCCACTATCGCACAGAGACTGCATGTCACTAAAGTGCCTCACTGCATCACCCACTATCGATGCTGAGATCCGCTGAAACTAGTGCGCTATCCATAGCCATGCCACAGTTGTGGCCGCTATACGCTGCCATTGATATCCGCTGTCCCTGCATCAGCTGGCCCAGTTGCTGGAATCCGCTGCAACTAGTGCGCTATCCATTGCTACGCCACAGCTGTGGCCGCTTTCCGCCATCGCTGGTATCCACTGCACTGCTAGTGCTGCTGCTAAGAAAGGAAGACTGCTGTTGTCGCTGTCTAGAACTATTATAAGCGGCTTCGGCTGATAAAGGCTGTTATTAAGGCCAAATAGCCTGTTTTAAATTGCAAGGTATATGATTCTGTCGACCGTGATTGGAAAGAAATCATATAACGACCAATCAGAGGTCGAATTATTAGTTTTTACAAGGCTTGACTATTTTCAACAGTACAATAGTGTGAATAATAAAAACACAATTATCTTCTTTTGGGAAGAATGTTAGAAGATTTTCTAATCTATTGCTGCAAGAACGAAGGAAATCAATCGAATACTAACCGATTTATTAGCATTTGAAATTGGACATATTTTTCACTTTTTTCGGTTTTAGATTTTCATTTCACATCCCTTCCAAACTTCCAGAGAGAAGTATTCTACTTCAAAAACGAGGTTTTGAATGAAAAAGCGTTATTTTCAAACAGGGAGATTCCATTGACCGGGGAGTATTTAAATGGTGGTGTCCATTGGGATTTTTCACAGTGAATTTGAATGAATTATTCCCTCAATTCTAATCCAAATCCGTGATGGTCGTGTCCAAGTGGTATGAACATTGAACATTTCGTATGAAACGACCCCTATTTAATTAGCGTGGCAAGGTAACGGAAGGCGAAATTGTTATTTGAAACTCATAAACCTAACTTGATCGCCGTGCCAATTTGTATACGTGGGTTCTCAGGTATGTTTTTAAGGTATTGATTTTCTTGTATCTCAGTGGCGTGGTCAGAGAGGGGAGGTTATTTCAACTTCATTATTTGTAAACTGTTGACAAGTTCATCATAAAAATTAGTATACTATTGTTTTCGAAAATTGGACAAGTTTCTGAAATATTAATGTCGTTTTATATGATTAGTAGTTATAAAAAGAGGGAGGCTGAATTGCTTATAAATTGCTCGACAACTTTAATTCCAATCACAATATAGATTAAATTAAGAGGATTTTTGAGCATGATATTGATATTAGTTTTGTTTTAATACAAAATTTGATTCAGTCGCATTTACAGTTAAAGACTTAATCTCTATAGAAGTAGGTGTATATAACTTTTTTTGCTAGCTCGTGGATATGGACAAAAAGTTAAGTGTTGTGAATATGCACTTTTTAAGTTACTTATGTCGAAGGTATAATGCAATAAATTGTGAGCCTGCGAATATTTCTGACGCTAAGGTAATATTTCCCTCCTAAATTATAAGTGTGCGTAGAGTAAAAGGTATTTTAATTTGTATAATGTTGAAACTTTTAGCTAGATTATTATGCATGCTTGTATGAAAAAATATCTTAATATTAGACGTGTTTCATTCATCAAAATGAATGGAAAAACTTTTTAATTTGTAAAACAAGAACAATATTTAAAATATTTTGGGTGGAAATATAAATGAGTAAATCTTCAAGTTGTTCATATTTGATACCTGGATCGTTTTGCACGTGTTACTTGATTGGAGGCTAGGACAATGCTCAAGCTATTCTTGGCCAACAAAAATAAATACACCTGTATAAATATATCCAAAAACCAGCGATAAAGTTGACTTCATTCGTTTCCTTAAAATTAATTATGTTATTTCGGATACATACCAAGAATTCAAAATAGCATCAAAATAATTTATTGCGAAACTTGCTACCCATACCAGCAGAATGCGGAATCTATTATTGTATATTAATTCAATGGTTCCCCAATCAGCACTCGAAATAAATTGGTTGCGAATTTGACCCCTGCGTCACAACCTAAAATGTTGACTGATCACCAAACCCACGCAGACCGGAAACATCAAACCAATTGAGCGTTGGGTTCAGCCAAAAGAAACAGCTCTTGGCTCCGTTGGTGGCTCAAGGTTCAAAACAATCCCATCAGCCTGCCTAAGCGTCGCTAAAAACACGTTTGGGTTGGCTAGCCCGGCTCTGGTGCGCCACGCTACGAGCCGTTCGTCCGATAGAGCAATTAATTATGCCGTTTGGATGATCTACGATATTCAAGCTGGAAGCCCACGCGCCTAGATTGCAGTGTGGATTCGCTACACCACTGACGATTATGTAATGATCAGCAGCCCCCGAAACAGAACTGCGCACTGTGGTGGCCTTTCGAACCGAGCGGAACGCGCCGTTCCGATGAAGATACGTCTAGGCTTTATGCCAGTATTTGATTGACGTGGCCCAGTGCGATGAACGAGCGCAGGTTTACGCCCACACGTGGGAGATTCTGGGGAAGAATCCGCGGTACGATGGTGCTTTGTCTGTGCGGATTAGGGTGACCCTTTTCCAAATGTTCAAAATTTACTCATCACAATCTAAGCGAAAATTTCGTTCACCAAAGCATGGTAAATCTTTTCAACGAACCAACTCAAGGTCAGTCCAATTCGAAACTTCCCAGAAGTGGGCAGCAGCCGGAGCCAAATTTCACACTTCACGATCGATTGAACAGGTGAGGCGGCTAGTTCACCGTCGTTTCAACCCTGGACCGACGCCTTCGTTCGGCCCGGATGATTTTTCGCTCCGCTCTTCGCCTCTGCCGAAGAAGAAAACCAAACATTGCCGGAAGGATGCGTACCGAATCTGTTCAATTCTGCATGTAATTATTTTTTGTCTCGTTACCGAAAGTCATTAAAATTCATAAGCTACATATATGAGAAAATGGACAAGAATTGCGTCGTCGTCGTTCAATTTCGCCCGGAGCAGTATTGCGTTTGGTACATGCTCGTAGACAATGGGACCAGTTCACCCATTTCGCAACGGGGCGTCCCCTGAACCGAACATCACCGGTAACCGTGGCAAATTCATCGCTGCGCTCTTGTAGATTTTGTACGGGGACTTGTAAACAAGCTTTGCGATATTTCTTCGGGTTTCAGGCAATGAGAACGAGAGGAGAGATGCGCAAAGAAGAAAACCGAACTAAAACGGGAAGAATCGAGGCAAGTGCAACATGCCACCACCCAAGAAGACGTCGCCGACACGCATGGACGCCGGCAGCCGGTGGCTATGGAGCAGAAAATAAGACGCTAGGATTAGGTTCAGGTTTGCGCAGTGCAAACCTATCCGACCGATAGAGATCTTTCGGAGTTTTCTTGTGCAGCGGGGAAGGTATTTCATGATTCGAACGGGGTGATGAAATAAGATATCCTTGTTGCTGAAGGAGGCCTCCGACGGTTGAAAAATTACTTCAGCCAGGTCCCCTAGGATAATTATCAGCGCTACGTTTTCAAGTTTGCATCCTTGTTTGGCAAAGATTGTGAGAGAAAGTGCTTGCTGTAGTTAGAAGGATTAGAAAGCACTAATGAGGTACGATTGCAGGGGTTTGAATGCTTCAAAATGAAAGAGTTTTTTCTTCAGGTAAACGTAATAACAAAACAAAAAGAGGAAAAAGAAATTAATTTTTACTGCACTATCTCCACGTCTCTAAGATTCATCTCCACGTCTATAAGATTCAGAGAGACGGACAGAACTGCGTTTTTTTACGTTTGGATTGCTTGTAGTCCTTTAAATCACTGATTTTACGTATTAGCTAATTGATTGTTATTATATGCATATTATAGAAAATTTTTAATAATTCAATTTAGATTCAAGTTTATGCAAAACTTAATAAAAATAATAAATTTATATAACCGATGACATGAATATACATTCGAACTTAATGAAAAATCAAGTTTCGAGTTTTTGATAAATAGCATCATGTGACATGTGTAAAAAAAAAATTGAAGCTCAAACAGTCATTTGAAAATGCAATGATAGAAATGTAGGTTTAAAAATCATGAAGGACGAAAAAAATATTTAAAAATCTCAATTCGTAAGCATATAATCATAATTCTTATACATTGGAATATTCTTGTCGAGAAGTGTCTACACGTCTTTGACTTGCTTGATCTTGGAAACGTTAGCCTCAACGTTTCATATGAATCTGCTTTGAGTGGCACCAATATTTTGGTGAAGTAAGCTGAATAACACAGTTTTTTTTGCGATACGCGACATTTATAAATTATGTAACGCAGTTTTTGATTTCCACTCCCCATATATTACATAATATAACGCCATCACCTACCCCTCATAAAATCGAAATCCATATCCAAATTTCTTACGAATGCTTACGAAGGGGGAGAGGGGGATTCAAGAGAATCTTACGTAAGATTAAAATTTTAAATTAAAAAAAACTGAAAAAAAAGTTTACAAAACTAAAATAAAATAAAATTAGTTGAATTATTTATCCTTAACAGTTGAACCTTGGGAAAGCAGTGAATTCGCCGTCGCTGGGTGATTGCGTGTTTTACTTCAATTCTACTAGTACCTAACAAAAGCACATTTAAGTTCAGTTCCTGATAGTGTGCCTGAGAGCCCTATTTGTACCCTTCAGAAATATATGGAAAAAGTTTGCGGAAAACTTGCGTTTTTGTAGAAAGAGATGACTGAACCTTTTTATTTTGTTTTCATGTTTTGAATTTTTGAGTAACTTATCAACGAAATTCGTGGTCATAAAACAAGTTTTTTTTACACTTCTAGTTGGATTTTTATTCCAAAATAATCCATACGTAGACAAAATGAATTATTTGAAGCCATATAACTGAATATGTTTCACTATTCGATATAAAGTATATTCTGGAAATAACAATGTACCTTATATCTAAGTTCGCCTGTATTGACAATTTGACATTTTTACCATGGTTGACATTCGTGTCATTTTTGAAATTTTTTAACATTTTAGTTATTGAGGCATTTTTGAAATTTTTGACATTTCTTAATGTTTGATATTTTTGAAAATTTTTGATATTTTTTGAAATTTTCCAATATTTTTTACTTTTTATTTTGACATTCTTTGATATTTTTGACATTTTTTGATACTCTTAGCATTTCTGACATTCTCTGACATATTTGACATTTATGATATTTATGACATGTTGATTAGACTGGGACACTTCACTGGGAAAATTCACTTTTTCAAAACTTTTTCTCTATAAATTCCCAGTTCGGTCCTAAAAATATATCGATACATGGTGGTTGTAGTTAATTTTCCTGGAAAAAAGTCTTCTGAAGACCGTAAGGCGCTACGATGCTTGTAGAAACAGCTATTCACCCCAAACTGATTGAATGTCTGACGGACGGCTCACCATTGAATTTTACTAGCAATACTGCTGCAGCATAGTAATTTAGCAATCGATTGAAACGATCCAATATGCGAAAAAAATGATTTTTTAATATAGATCTTTGTTTAGAACACAAATTTCGATTTATAAAACGGGAAACGAGGCCTACTTTGATTGGATGATATTTTCATCCAATCAAGGTAGGCTTAAAACCGGGAACATATCAAGAGGCCGAAAATCACCTCCAGATGCTGTTTCGAGTTCTAAGGTGATGACTTCTGGTGTGTGGAAAATGGCGAAAATGTCAAAATTCTACTTGATGTGGGATTTTTTTTTTAAATATAGATGATGCCAAGTTGCTTTCCAATGAATTCAAATATTTGGGAATCATACTTGACCAGAAACTAAGCTGAAACACTCAAATCGAACAAAAAGTTACCAAGGCCACAAACGCCCTATGGGTATGCAGCAGAGCCATTGGAAAAAGCTGGGGTCTACGCCTCGTTAGTTTGGTAAAATCCAAAGATTGGCCTGTGCATCGATTTGTGGAGCTATGAGAAGCACTCCATCAAGTGTCCTAGATGCAATACTTCACCTTTTTCCACTTCATCAGGTGGTTCAACTAGAAGCGGAAAAAAGTGCTCTAAGGCTAAATCGACAGTACAACCTAAAAGAAGGAGATCTAACAGGACACCTGAGAATACTGAAAGATTTCCAAATAAATAGTCTAATAAAAAGTAAAGAGGATTGGCTGGAGAGGAAACCAGATTTCGAAATTCCTTACAGAATATTAGAAATAGAACGAGAAAATTGTTGCCAACTGTTGGTGGACCCAGAATTCGGGACGGTTCACTTTGCTTCTACACAGATGGTTCTAAAATGAATGGTTCCGCGGGTGCGGGAGTCACAGGACCAGGAATTAATAAAAAAACTAGAATGCACGAATACGGGTGTGGAAAGAAATTGTCGACACGCAAATATTTGCATTTTCTGTTATAGTCAGGCAGCACTTAAAGCCCTGAATTCTCCTTTCTGCCACTCTAAACTAGTTAGGGAATACATCCTGTCGCTCCGAAATAGGGTTTGCAATATTCCCGGGGATTTCCGGGGACACGGGAATAAGAAATCTCATTTCCCGGGAATTAATAGCTTAGCAAAAATCAAATAAAGTTTATAAATGAAAGGAATCAAAAAATCGTTTACAATTTTATCATCAATTCGCATGAAAAACGAACTAAAAACAGAACTTTTTCAAGTTCACAGCAGAAATTCATGACTGATTTTTGTTGCAAATAGTTATGTTAGAAGAGTAGGTTTCAGGGGTTTCATGTCGTCAAACAATCGCTTCAGATCCGCTGACAATTTTTGTCAATTTTTCCTTAAGCCCAAATAATGTAAATTCCTTCTGTAAAACTTTGTTTAAGTCCACTGAATCTCTTATGGTGTTTGATTTCTAGAATACTTCTAAATCACCGATTCCAGCTCTTGCTACATTTTATTAGAAACTGGAGTGTCCAATACTTTTAGTTTGTCGAAGAGTAAGCAGAGTGTTGGGCAGGCATTAAACGAGGCAAATATTCACTATATTTGGTACAGAATTTTTCGGGAAAATATTTCTTCGGGCTAATATGTATGCTATACTTTTACACTATAGCAAAAATTTGTTCAAAACTCTGTTTGCTTAAACGGTATCAAAACCTTCTCGCTCATTTTTTATCAAATATATTTGCTATGCCATTACACGATACGAATTATTTTCAAAAGACCAACTGCTTAACAAAGCTGGTTTTCATTGGCGTAACAGTACTTCAAACCCTTCTGGAATTGTTATGACAATTTATTAGACAGTAGGCATCCGTGTAAGAATTTTGATTGTTTGACTGAAACGTTGTTTGGCCACTCGGCGATTTTCTTCAGAAGGCCGTTATAAACCGGTAGGAAATGATGAAATACTAAATAATCCATTCAATACGACTTTAAATAAGTCAGTGTTAGCACATTTGAGTGCCTTCTTAATTGACCTGCAAAGATTATTTTTCATGAGAAATCGTGGCCATGACCCAGGTTACACTGACTGAGTTTTATTAAATTAATCATTTCTAGTCGCAAAATTTCTAGTTATTGAATTGATTATTTCTAGTCGCAAAGCGGGTTTCAAATTTTTTTATCAGTTTACAGGTAAATTTTTATAAATGAACAAAAAAACACTATTCGCTCAGTAGTAAACTAACTGGCAATCAACGACATTAGACGAAGCAAATATTTGCCTAATTTTTTGTTTACGGACTAAGACAACAAACATTTTTGACAAGAGAGTTTCGATTGTGGAGTTTTCCAAGTGACAGAAGCGCACGTTTTGAGTGCAATTCGAAAGCTGAAACATTCCACTTGTCCTGGGCCAGACGGGATCCCGCCATCATTGTTGAAAAACTGCTCGAACAAACTGGTGGCGCCTCTTGTAAAGATGTTTAATCTTTCTCTGCAGCAAGGATTGTTTCCTACTAGTTGGAAAAATTCATTGCTCACACCGATACACAAAAAAGGGGACAAGTGCAACATAGCTAATTACCGAGGAATTACATCATTAGGTGCTTGTTCCAAAGTTTTCGAAATAGTCGTCAGATCAGTGCTGTTTTCATCGTGCAAAAACTATATTTCTAGTGACCAACATGGTTTTTATCCTAAGAGATCCGTCACAACCAATCTGTCACAGTTCTCTTCGTTGTGTTCTCGCTCAATGGACGCGGGAATGCAAGTGGATGCTGTGTACACGGACTTCAAGGCTGCGTTCGATCGTGTTAATCATGACATCCTTCTACGAAAGCTAGATAAACTGGGGCTCTCCGCTATGCTCGTGAAATGGTTTCATTCGTACCTGACCGGCAGAGTTGTATGTGTCAGTCTTGGGTCGTCACATTCCGAGCCATTTACAACGTCTTCTGGAGTGCCGCAAGGGAGCAACCTGGGTCCACTTCTATTCCCACTGTTTATAAACGACGTTGCTACAATTTTACCGCAAGGTACACGACTCCTTTTTGCAGACGATGTAAAAATCTTTCGGATTATAGCCTGTCTTGGAGACTGTTTGGAACTACAAAAGTTGCTTGATGCCTTCAGTGATTGGAGCAACCGTAATCTTCTTACCCTGTGTGTAGAAAAATGTCATGTGATTACCTTCAGCAGAAAGCTCCAATCAATTAACTTTCCATACAGCTTGTCTGGGCAAGCTCTTCAGCGGGTAAGCCAAGTAAAAGATCTTGGCGTAATTTTGGATAGTCAGCTTACATTCCGGGCACACTACGAAGATGTCATTTTAAGAGCCAACAGGCAACTAGGATTTATTTTTAGAATTGCCGATGGATTCCGCGATCCACTGTGCATGAAAGCTTTGTACTGCGCTCTGGTAAGATCGATGCTCGAATCAGCGGTTGTCGCTTGGTGTCCGTTCAACAAGGTCTGGATTGATCGCATGGAAGCTGTTCAGAAAAAATTCGTGCGTATGGCACTAAGGCATCTTCCTTGGCATGACGCTACGATGTTGTCCCCCTATGAGCACCGCTGCATGTTATTGGGGATTGAGACGTTGGAGAGTAGAAGATCTAACGCACAAATTATCTTTGTTGCGAAGGTCCTTAAAAATAAAATCGATTCACCCGCTATTCTCGCAGAATTGAATCTGTACGCTCCAGAGAGGAATCTGCGGAGACGTCAGCTTTTGAACTTGGAGGCAAGGTATAGTCGGTACGGTCAGCATGATGCAATTAGGTTTATGTCTACGAGGTTCAACGAGGTTGCAGAACTGTTCGACTTCAACGAACCCATCAACACTTTTTTACGTCGCCTGCGGATTCGCTAATTATTTATTGTTAATCGTCTCTAGTTGTTAATTTTATTCATTAAGACAAAAATTGTCAGATGGAATTTTTAAATATAACATAACATAACATAACATAACAAATAATTGAAGCAAATAATTCGATATCACACGGCAAGGAAATATTGAACGTCATTTCAAGCAAATACTTGCTTCGTACAATACCGACTTTCTAGCTGCACAGGGTAAGTACCGTATTTTGATAGTGTATTATGTTTCACTGCACAATAGTTTGAGAAACTAAATAAAATCTTGCGGAATTTTTCGAGGGAGTCGGGATTCCCGGGATCCCGGGAATCAATATTTCTGTTCCCGGGATCCGGGAATCCCGGGAAAAGGTAATTCCCGGGAAATCGTTCCCGGGATTGCAAATCCTACTCCGAAAGTTAGCTATGAAAAACCAGGTTAACTTATACTGGGTTCCTGGTCATTGTGGAATCGAAGGAAACGAGAAGGCCGACTCACTAACCAGACAAGGGTCATCCATTAAGTTTGTTGGCCCAGAACCTTTCTGTGGAGTCTCCCCGAGCGCTCTAAAAGTTGAACTCGGTGAATGGGAGAAAGCAACCATCAAAGCAAACTGGGATGTCATAAGTGGATTACGACAATCGAAAAGATTCATAGAGTCAAATCGCGAGAAGAGCCTCGTGCTGCTCAGGTTAAATTAGTAAGACCTGAGGACATTCACAGGTTTTATTACAGGGCACTGTCCGAGTAAGTATCATCTCAAGAAGATAGGTAAACTTCATGATGATAAATGTCGCCTGTGTGGTAGCTCTGCGAATGCCGAGTATTAATACAACGCAAATTGCGTATCTTCAGTAAGAGACACATAGAACTTACTTACATTTGGAGGGAAAGTCCCGGTGAGGTAATAAACTTCATACGAAGGACGTTGCCCAACTGGGATAAATGTGCGATGTAGCAAGGACATCAACTCGCCAAATAATGATGTACCTGATCGTACGCACTTAGAGTAAGTTGAAGCATACCACAATAGATCAAACAATGGTCACAGTGGTTCAGTCTTCTACAATGAAAAAAAATGACAAGTGGCCGCAATTCAACTCCAGACTTGCGGTGCTAAGAAAACAGCCAAAAGTGACCGAATACCTAATAGGCCGAATAGAAATTAAAAGAAATGATGACCAGCAACTAAACTTCAGACTTCATTCTGGAATATAAGATAATGACTTCCGGTTTTTGAAAAACGGCCTTAAGTGACCAAATACCACTCAATACGGATGTTTTCGGAATCAGAATGATGCCCAGATTCAAAAATTGACTCCAGACGTTACTCTGGACTGCAAGAGGGTAACTTCCAGTTTGTCGAAAACAGTTTGAAAAAGCTAAATGCATTAGAGCGTTATATTATTATTCGTGGATAAAAGTGATTGGCATAAATGTACACTCACGTTAGTAAATATACACGCGATTTATTACGGGATTTTGTACACATGGCTTTTAAAATTAACGCAGTACTTATTTACGCGCTTTTGTTTATAAAAGCGGTTTGGGAACCATAAACGTTAAGGTGTTTGCTGAGTAAATGGCACAGTCTTAAGAGAGGTGGAAGAATTACATATCCTTACAAAACTATGTGCACACTTAACTGCGTAATGTTTTCTCGGTACAGTAAAATGCCGAACTACTTGAAAACAATTTAGTTTACCGTTGTTCGATAAAAAAATTACTGAAAAATTGGAAACCGAACGTGTTTACCGGAATACCGTAAATTTTTACTGAAAAAATCCGTAAACCGAAAATTTCCAAGTTCAGTAAACTAAAACATCGAATCTCGGGACCCTGACATCATTTAACATTAAATTTTAATTTAAAAAAAATTCTTTCATAGATTCCGAACAACTGAACTGTCAAAATAACGAGTGCTTCACTAACAGTTTTTTTTTGTGTTTCTCTGTAGAAAGAAAAGGAGCAGGTTTGTTCAGATTAACTAAAATATTGGGTGAGTATACACTATTTTTTCTCAGATCTCGTTTTTTTCGCTGAAATGAATATTTAAATAAAACGAATAATTTTTTCTTTAATCCATTTTGTAGGTTACGAACTCGCTTTGCAGGATGGAAGTTGCAGAGTGATAGATGTTACTTTATTTCCTGGAAGCAATACAACTCTCCAGTTTTTACCAAAGCTGTGTTTAGTTGAATCAGTTGTCTTAATACTTTGACAGTTGAACATTACCGGGAATCTCGTAGAAGTTGACAGGTTTTTGATTTTTGCTTTTACAGAATCTCGGTGTTTTGATGTTTAACGAGATTTTAACCGAGATCTCAGCTGTTGAAATCTCGGTAATTTGACTTGGTAATAAAATCTAAATGTGTAGGATACGAATTATGAACACATGTTTCTGTTGTTCCAATTCCTGTTTTTTCTCTATATTGTTCAATGGCGATTAACTAAATTATAAATAGTCCAGTGGGTGGCCGTTCAGAGGATCCAAAGTCATCGTAAAAGAGGACCATTTTTCAAAGCTGGTGGTAAACATTCCTAGTTTCCTTTTACTACACGGGCGACCAACTAGAAAAACGGGAATATGCCACGGCGGTCAACTAAAATTTGCAAAGACCAATACTTTAATTTGCTATCAAACACATTTGTGGAATTTTTACATGGATTCTAGAATTACCGCGTTCATTTGCGCGGATGTCAGGATGCGGTTTATGCGGTCCCTTCGTCAGGGTTACCAATCATTACAAAAAGAGAGAGTTGAAAAAGAATTATTACTGAAATTTACCGCTTCATACCATCGAATTGAATGGGGATGTATTTCATAATGTATTGTAAGAAAACATTGACATAAGAGAGACTATCATAATTCTACGTTAACTTGCGATTGTGTCTTACACACAATCTTTTCTATTTTTTGATTTTTTGAAATATTCTACCAAATCGATTTTTTTAAATTATTGCACATTTTTTTCAAACCGAGTCAAACTGTAAGAAATATTCAATATATGGTGCTTAAGTTGAACGAATTCTTTGCTGTGCTTCAGAATCAAAAATAATAACTGAACTTAATTAATTAAACGCTGGATGAGTGACCCAAACTGATTTATCAGTTTCAAAACCATGACCACCGAACGTTTAATTTTTTCTCCTGGCAGTTTTGTACACGTGTTCGAATTCACTAATGGGTTGAAGCTCGAGAGACTGCTTGAGGGAGTCTCGCAGTCTGGACCCGAAATAGAAGCTGTGATTGATGAATGAAGGAAAGGCCGCATTCGGAGAATTTTACGAGAGCGAAATTCCTTTGATTGTTTTCACTATTCAAGCACTTTGAAGTGTATCGGTTTTTTAGCCCGCTGTAGAAAAGGATTATTGAAGAAACCACGTACCGAGCTGCTGTCCGTCATGAGGTTGAAGGTATTGGATTTTATTGTGTAACAGTTTCGAATCGTCGAAACTATCAAATAAGAAAGGCGCGCAAAAAAACGATAAGCGACTTCTTTCAGCTAGGTTTGATTGGATTCTTTTAACCCTGCAGGAGTTGGGAAGAAAAACGAAAGAAGAAATCGTTTCACTTTTGATTTTTAATCCCTCACGAAATGGTTTCGCTTTTCTTAATCTTGGAATCAAAAACAATTCCTTTGTTGGCGTTCTTTTGTTGGAATCCCACCGCTTCTCAAGGATTTCAACCCATTCAATGGATTTATTTCACTTGATCTCGCAACGTTCAAGACCTGGGATGACTTTGCCGTACATTTCTTCCAATAAACCCGAGGTTCTGGTTGAGTCTGCTATAAAAAAAAACTTCTCTATCTTGTTCACCTGCTTGTTTTTTTGCTATTACCTATGAAAGACACCCCGCCGTCACCCGTATATGAAGCCAATAACGAACCTCTCGAAAGGAGCAAAAACGCACTGCATTCCACTATTGGATTACAAACATTTCGCAAACGGGTATTGTTCCCTGACCGAAGGGCTCGAAAGGAGCCAGCCGTTGCCAAGCCAAGGGTTGATTCAACAAAAGGGTTGGAAATCATCCCCTCAGCCTCTCGGGCAGCGAGGAAAAAAACTTGGAAACACAGCTAGAGAACTATGCGCGCACTCCCGAGTCGGAATCGTGCCCGGATACATGTGGAAAAGTTTGGGATGCGGTTGAACTGGTGAAAGAAGAAGAAGAAGAAGAAAAATCGTGTTGGTATTTTCGCAGGTGCTAATTTCAACTGTTTCGGTATATGTGCACAGCCACCAGCCAGACCCAGCCGCCAAAAAGTTGAAATCCGAAACGGAGTCGTGTGCGGAGCTTACGTACGTACCTCTACCTGCCGTATACCCCGAAGCGTCAAATCAAACAGGAATCCTTTCGCAGCTCAGTGTTTGCACAGAAGGATTCCGTTGGTATATAGTAATTATAATTTCCTTTTGTCAAGTATAGGCAAGCATGGTTCGGTAGTGGATGAAATGTTACTAGTGCCAAAAAACGCACATTCAGGATCACGCTCAGATCATTCTTTAATTTTCATGACCTGGTTTGGTTTTGCCCTCCGTTTCTTTCAATCCTTTTGAGCAAAAACTGCACGAAATCCGATCATTCAAAAGCCAACACAGGCTGCCAATCTGCACAAATAAATCAAGGATTAGAAATCATCGAACGGATGGACGAACGGATGGGTTGTGCACGATCCGTCTCCGTTTGTTCAGGTTGCCCTTCGACTGTATCCGTCCGGTTTCGGTTGCCGTGCAACCCAAGCGCACCTTGTGTTATTCAATAAATAATGCCACTTTTTATCACTGCAACTGCCGCAATTTTTTTCCTGTCAATAATAATTGAGACCAGAATGCAACCCCTTTTTGCGTATTTGAACGCACCAACCCGAGTGCAGATTTATTTACCTAGAACTGAGAAGAACGTGAAAATATTAATACCCTCGCCGGTGCGGGTCCTAACAGGTATTCAGGTTTAGGACGAGGGTCCCGAATCTAATCGCACATGTTTGCTTTTTGATAGTCGCACCTGAAGGTTCTGTATATGCAAACACTTTCGAGGGTTGCTATCAGAAATGGTCTTCGCTGGGCTACAGCCAGGACAGAAATTAATAGTTCGTTAAATTGTTTACCGTCGTGAAGTCGGAACAGGTCCCACAATCGCGTCTAACGACTTGTCACGGTTTACCCAAATGGATGTCCTGCGGGACCCGGTGCGGAATTATGTAAATAGCTGGAAGCAGCGCTGGAATCCTGACTTGAAGACGGGTGCTGTTTTTCGGATTTCGGTTCTGGTCAGTGTGCAATCAGAATGGTGATTGGATTTGCCATGGTCGGGGTCTGTTTTTCGATCGAGTTTGTTTAGTTTCCCAAACCAAGAATGGTCGAGTTTCGAGGGTCCGATTTGTGGATAATTTATCAACTTGTAAATACTGTCCGGGCGATAAACCGGTTTCGGGTTACAGTGTGCAGGTCTTTTGCTTGCCGAGTTGATAATTTAGGACTCCGTTTTCGTGAGCGATGAATTTTGTGTCTAATTTATTCTAAATGTCCAAAAGTCTCAAAGGGATATTTAACAGTGAAAGTTTTCCCATCGAGTTTTGTTTGCTCTAATCCGTGGATACTGGAATGCAACCGTCACGTTACAATATGAGGCATTGCTAATTTTGTATTGGGTTAGAAGAACGTTAACTTTTGAAATCGTCAATTTGCACTTTTTCTTTAGTTTGACTAACAACTCTAATGAATTCATCAAGAGCGTGTTTTTCAGACTAAAATTCTGTACCGTTGTTGACATTTTCAATTGTTCTGAATTAATCTTCAAATTTATTACCAAACTTAGTCGGAACGCTAGAGTTCTCTCCTTTTGGCGGGATAAATCAATTCCAAACTTATAGGACTAAACCTATCGAAGCCACTATGATACCACCCATCAAAGAAAAAAACAAAATATCATATTTATCTTAGGGATTAATTTAATTTGCGGCTGCGTGAAAAGAAGCCCACCTCGGAGATCGGTGCGGATCTGTCGGGTTCTTCTGTTTACTCGCCGCACGCCGCTCGCCGACTCGAAACTGCTTGCAGCATCCGACCCAATCGGCGATGATTGAATAAAGCAAACGAAGATCGGTCAGCTGATGTAATCCTTTTGCAAGCGGCTAGGGATTATCCTGTTTCGATGATGTAAGTGCCGCAAAACCAACAACCCTAGCCGGTGGCCTGGGTACTACGATCACCTGCCCAGGAAGGTGATAAACGCGCGGTAAGCGATTCGTCACGTAACCGTGAATCCTTTGACTGATGGGATTATTAGATTTTGATGATAGGTACGGAAGGAAGCGATCGGTCAAAATCGAATCCTTCCGATTTTGGAATGATTCGCTTTGATTAGATTATTAGAAAAGATAAATTTTAGCAAAATTGTTTCTATAATTCCAAGATTATTTTGATCAGAGCTCTTCGCTAATGTTTTTTTTTTACCGACAAAAAGAAATGAAGTTTAGACTGCAACTGAACCGTTCACTGGGCAAGAAACCGAAGAAGCCCAGCTGCTCATTCAATTCCAATTCCAATCATTGTCGCCGATTTGCACGGTCATTGTCCAACGCAATGGGCTTATCTTTTGTTTCCGTTTTGTTATCCGGTGAAGCTTCTTCATGGGCGCTATTTGCGAAAGATCTTAGGTAATAGATGTGGTTCCTTTGCGGCTGGGTTTTCGGCACCGTGGCTAAAATACTTTGAGACAAACCGACGATCGCTCGGGATTCACTTGTCGCAGAAACGCCCGAAACTACGAAGAAAAGTTTCAGCCGAAAGTTGTGATGTAACAACAACAACAGCAACAGGCACCGACTGCAGATTGTTCAACATTCCGGCTATCCTTCAACCTCTTCTTCAGGCGCATCTAAGTCTGTCGACAGTTTTTCAAGCTGCGGGTAAAGTTCAAAGTTAGACCCGCCTTGTTTGCCGCTGCCTGGCAGCAGTATCACTTTCCCGCACCACTTTGTCTATCAGACAGACCTTCAAAAGCAACACAAACCCGACGACGTATAATATCTTCGACAAACATGCCAACAATGTCGAACATTCCGTCCTGCCATTGTCTTCCGAGCCATTCATCGCTTTGTGTCATCGTCGCCGTTTGAGGTTTTCCGAAATTGTCAAATATTGGATCAGAGCGATGCGACGGGATGAGATTGCAAAAATAAAAAAATCTGCCAAGAGATTTTCCCTTTGATTATTAGGTATATATTTTTTTGCGGTTGCCTAATCGATTTGGGTTTTAATTTATTCGCTCCAGTGACGCCCAATTGGGTTAGGGTTTTGCCGCTGCGGACGCAAAAGCAAAGTAGCTAGAGAGAAAAAAGAGCATCCGCGTTAGGAAAAAGTTGCACACTATTTTTCATTTCTGCGGTGTATGGATTATATTTTTTATGATAGAGGTACAGACGAAAAGTTTACAATTGAATTCTCTAAAACGAGGCAATGAAAAAGTTTTCCCATACATTTAATAAAGATTAAATTTGGTTGATTCTATTTTACTTTTCAACAACATGAAAATGTTTTTGTTAAAACTTTAACCCACTTTTAGCATATGTTTAACTGTTGGAAATTATTTACTACAATTCAACAAGAAAAAATCACAGAAAAATATTATTTTGTTTTTGTCAAGACAGTTTAAAATGCCTCAAATGTTTTACATGTAACTCGACGACATTTCTATCAATAAAGAGCTAATTTTGATTCAATCAATGACGAATCCTTTCTTCTGCACTGATAAAAAGTTTCAGATTAATTCAAGAATATTACAGCCTTTTTCAATGAAAATTTGCATAAGTAGTGGCTGTTGCAGCCTGCAAGTAGCCGGTAAGTAACATAACAGAAGCTCTAGAGTTACTGTATTACAGTGGAACAGAAACATACAAACGCAAGCTGTAAGCTGTTTTATACGGTTAAATAAGAATTAATGTAATAACTTAACAATCTAAGAAATTGCACCAGGCGTAACCAATGCGAGTTTAAATGCTACATAGTTGTGTATTCGTAACCAGACTAATCAGTGAAATGAAGTACGTTTTAGTTCAATGTTTGAAAAGAAAGAATTCGAATAGATCATTTACAATGTTAAGAAAAATACAGGCGTGCTGCAGCCATGAACCGCATTGAATGGAGACGACTTCTTCGAACAGCAAGGGACAATTCGGCGAAGAGCTGATTGCTAAGGTGAGAAAAACACAAATAGGTTCCCCTGCTCCATTACTCATCTTAGCCCATATATTCATCTCCTAAAATATGAAAACACAATTGAAAACAAGAAAAAACTCATATTTTTTTCTTAAGCTAATCTGCTAATCCATGGAATGGATTCATTTCATTTAAGATTTCTCATAAAGTAGAACCCTTAAAACCTCCTAAAAGCTCTAAATTTGATTTAATAGTCAGGAATTTGCACTCGAAAACTCATTTATTTCAATCACCTACCTCAGAAAAAAAAAATCCGCGCATTGCTCTACACGGCTACAACTGGACTCGTTTAGCAGCCAAAGTTTTTTTCATCACTACACTAAGAATACTTTGATCTTTGAAATGTTCACCTCAAATTTCCTAAAACAAGATTGAATTACCAGAAATATATGAGTTGAATTTTTACAATTCCTAAATTTCAACTGTATGTATTTTCATCTGTTTTCACTGCGTTGAAGACAATCAAAAGTTGCCAAATCAGTTTCTGTTAATACGAAAAAATCATACCAAAAATGTTGAATTATTCCGACATAATTGAAATAAATCGTCAGCACTGCAGTGGTTACCTAGGTTACCAATTTTGCACGTAAACAACTACAGCGGATATCTAGGTAACCTACTACGACGGGCTGCGGCTACGTTCATTCATGATAATGTGATTCATTCAGTGTGATAAATATGGGGGCATTGTGAGATTAACAATTGAGCAGTGATTCAAGTTTCGAGATGGATATGGAAGCGTTGTGAAAAATGGTTTGTTTTACAAATTTCAGGATAAATCTAGCTAATTTTACTAAATATACAATGCTAAACGATCCCATAAGAGCACGTAAGCATATTTAGTGTATTTGTTCAATGATTTCGTGAAAATTTAGTGTTTAATCCGTGCATTGTTCATGAATATCGGCTTAATTAGGTGAATAATGGAACAGTTCCCCTATAAGAAAAATAATATGCAATCAGTACCTGAATTTTTTTTGTTAACGCTTTCCGCGAAGGGTTCTATTTACTTCTAGTAGAAGTAAAAAGATTATATGTAGTTATTAGGGTGGGAAAAGTTTTTTTGGTTCCTTTTGGGATCCCAAACAACCCTAAACTTACCTGTCCGATTAGCTGGGAGCTAGAGCGCATCATGGTATCGAAGAGTACGAGATGGGACGTGTATGTTTATGCTTTGGAGTAAAGCTGGACAATCCAAACGGCTGGTGAGAATGTCAAAAACGAATGTTCGCTGTAGCTTGAGACGTCTGTCGGACAAAGTTTCCAAGCCAATCAATAGGCGGCGAGATGGGTATGGTGGCAATTCAGTAGGGTTGACCCATGGGAGTTGGCGAAGCGCGAACCGTATAAAATGCTTCTGTACTCGTTCTAACGTCAGACCATGCGAAACATGATACGGTGTCCAGACCGGTGCTGCATACTCTAGGATACTACACACCAACGAGCAATACAGTGGCGATGAATAAATCCCAGCACGGTGAACGCTTTGGCAGCAGTTGACGCAACATGCTCGACGAATCTCAGCTTGCCGTATAGAATCTACACGATCAAGAGTGATCGGACCCATCTTATAATTGAATTCCACTGCAGCTTGGCGACGCGTGAAGGAGATTGTTTTGCATTTTTTTATGTTCACGTCCATCCCATTCTTGTTACTCCACGACAGGAACTTGTCGATGTCAACCTGCAGGGATGCACAATCTAGAACGGATGAAATTACTCGGAAGATTTTATGGTCGTCTGCGAAAAATAGCTTTCCTGATGACAAACGGTAAACGAGGTCGTTTATGTACAGGATAAGGATGAGAGGCCCGAGGATGCTCCCTTGGGGTACTTCATGAGACTTCATGATCTACTTGGACAAAAGCTTTTCTTCCAGTAAGGTATGATCTCAGCCGTTCAACTATCCAGCATGGGAAGCCCATATGTAGCAGTTCGAAAAATCCTACGAAAAATCTATATAAGTGGAATCTACTTGGCGATGGGATTCTACAACAGGGAGCAGTGTGTTGATATGATTGGTCGTAGTTGAACGACGCGCTACAAAACCATGCTGAAACTCGCTGATTATCGGCTTAGCGGCATTGTTTAGGACGATTGTTTCAAAGACTTCGCCTAGATAGCAAAGTAACGAAATTCCACGATAGTTTTCAACTAGGCTTATGCTACCTGATTTGTGGATTGGAACCATCTCGGCAGTTTTCCACATTGACGGGAACGTACGCTCAGCGAGGGAACGATTGAAAATAATTGTTAACGTTATATGTAACTAGTCCGGCTGCACAAATCTTTGTTATATGTGGCGTCAGTCCATCAACACCAGGACCTTTTGAAGGATCCAGGTTGTTCAGTGCTTCGAAAGCGTCTGTCAGAAAAGCGGAATTCAGGAAGATGCACCTCGTGTGTTGGTGTACACCGGAATGTTTCCGGATTAGAAGCGGAAGAAATGGTTCCAGAAACGCTTCTTAAAAAGCCGGCAAATAGGTTAGCAGCTTCCTTAGCTGTGCTTGCAGGACATCCGTCCAACTTACATTCGATGGAATGCATTTCGATAGTTTCTGGGTCCTAATAAAGTCCAAAATGATGACGGGTTCAGCTTCAGATCTGATTGCAGTCTGTTCACTTACGCTGAATAGGTCGTCGCCAGGAGACTGGAATATTCACATTCGATGTGCCGAAGGAATTGGCTGTTTTCTTCGGACCTGGTCCTGAAGAAACGGTTACGGGGCTTACGGAGCTTGTTGCGCAGGCGACGTAGCTCAGAAGTCCACCAAGGTTTGCGTGCGCAAAAGTGGATGTACCGATTTTGCGACGCGGAACAAGTCTTTCGAAGATGCCATAAGCGTGTCATAAAAAAACAGTCATAGTTTCATCTACAGAGGTACAGCTCAGTCGTTGTGCCCAGTTGATTGCTGAAATTTCTTTGCTTCACAAGTTAGTGTCATATCTCTTGAAGTCGAATTCCGTGGTATTCACTGAAGCGTTGTTGAGCGTTGTTGGTCCGGTGAATTGCGTATCGAGCTTTAAAATTAAAGGTATGTGATGCTCGTCTAGTTTTAGGAGTGAAAGTGGCGCGTGATCGGAAGAGTTGATGTACGCTAGGTCGAGAATTCTACCACTTGCATTTCGTAGGCTATTCATCTGAACTAGACCAGCAACGGACATTGATTCAGTCAGTGAAACCTCTCGCTCTGATGATGCGTTCGTGGGAAGATAGCCGTTTATATCGTTGTCAAAGTGCCAGCGAAGCTCGGGGAGGTTATAGTCACCTAAAGCTAGGATAATATCACCGTTTGTTGCGTTATTCCATAGATCCTGGATAGCATTTGTGTGTGCAATATAGTTGTCCGGACTTGACAAAGGTCTAAGGTATATTCCTACAACATAAAGTGAACGGAGTGCTAATTTGATGCGAACGATATATTGCTCAAGCTGATCGCAATTGTCCATCGAAACTGCATTACGTTGGTAGACTGCTTTGACTGCGTCCAGTACACCGCCGCCTCTCAATAGTTCGCTCGTAAAGCCACTTCGATCGCAGCGTAAGGTGTGGTAGTCTGATGACAGTTCGCTATCAACGATGTCCGGTCGAAGCCAAGTTTCAGTAAGTACCAGAGTGTCATAATCGCAGCTTGATAGTGCCAATCGTAACTCGTTCGTTTTGGTACGCAACCCTCTGACGTTTTGATAATATACCGACAAAAAGCGGTCGGCTGTCGTAGAAGTGGTGTTGAACGTTGTTGATTCAATTTGGTGTGCGACGTTCGACCCGGAAACGTATGTGTTGCAGGTATCGAATTCGGTACCACGCCTGATGAACCTGGATTGCCAATGAGAAGTAGCAATAGGATCTACCTGTATCTGGTTACTAAAATGCGGAGAAACTTCAGGCCAATTGAGAGATGAACTATTCATATACTTGCCTGCGAAGGTATTTCGGAAAACCCCTTCCCTTTCCACGAAAACAGAGCCGGGATGACTTTGATGGCAGGATAGATGTGAGCGACGAGATGTGACATTTGTATCGATGGGTGACGCGACTGTTTCGAGTGGGTAGGGGTCTTCCATACGGCTTTCGCAGGTGCATCCCGGGTAACGGTGGAGGTTGTCCAAACTAATTTTGTGTAGCACGAACGACATGTTCGAAACATCTTTTCCTTTGGGTGCCAAACGAATCACTTCCAACGGCAAGGATGTATCCAAACAGCGAGCTACAATCTTCTGCACGTCATCGGGTGAAATGAGCGGTTGAAACCCGAACAAGTACATTTTTATGAGCATTCTTGCATTTACAGCAGCGGTTCTCAAATTTCTTCTCTCTGCGTAACCCTTGACAATTTTTTATATTTTATGAAAGACTCTCTCCATCGAGCTTTTCCTCATACATACGCACACTTCAAATTTCATTTAGATCGATTATGGGCAGACAAAAACATTAATTGAATTAATCTCATCTGTAATAGAGTTAGTATTACTAGAGGGCTCGTAGCCTCAAGGTTACAGTGTCCGCTTTGGCATGCGATTGGTCATCAGTTCAAATCTTACTAGAATCAGATCGTCCGGTTTCAGAAGAACTTTTACGACTGGGTTCATTGTCTGGCTCTCTCCCATCTTTCATCCATTTCCATCCCACCTCTCTTCTCTAACGATGAAATTTTAGGAAAAAAGTGACACCAATACCTTTTCAGGCAGTTATAATTGTAAACACTTGGCAGGGTAGCTAACGAGGCTCGGTAAATAAGAGAAGTAGAGTCTATACAAGCTAGGGTAAAAGTATAAAAGTCCGTCACTGACCAACGTGACAAAGTAACCTTCCTCTTCGGTTCAGTCTAAATTTACTAGCTCAATTTTATCACAGAGGATCAACTACGAAATGTTGTTCAAACTCTAGCCACAGAATGGAAGTTCATCTATGATTCGAAAACTGCCCAATGTTCAGTGAATTTTGCAGCGCTTCCTAGTGGTGAAAGGAACGATTTTCACACGGAAAATAAATTGAATTTAAACTACATTTATTGAAACACTTTGGTATAAATCTACCATGCAAAAATACTACAGGTAAACCCTTTCAATACGGTTATGTGTTTATTTTATATTTACCTGTGAATTCACTCAAGTTTCTCAGCAGTAATGGTTATCTCAAATATTTGAAAGATGGTTTATGGTAAATGATTACCCTATATTACACTTTTGACGTAGTCATACGTAAAATATTATCGATCTGGATATTTGAACATTTTTACAGCTGAACGGTACGGGAATAAAAGGAAAATCTAAATTGCATTCGTCACGCAAAGCGATAACACAGTGCAACAAAAATCTACTTTTACTTCAGCCTTGGCTTTTATGTATGATTTTTTCATGTATTTTGACGCAAAAACAAATTTTTCCGAGTTTGAACACATTTTACCTTAAGGGGCAGCAGTTTTTAATTTTTAAGAGATTTTTGAAATTTTTTCGTCGCCATTCTGTTTTGAAGCCCAATATCAAAATTCTAAGAGTTTGTCAACATATTTGCATTTTCTTACCCAGCTTTGAAAAAAAACAGATCAAAAACTGAGCTCAAAACGGTGATTCTACAAAAACAATTTTGGCATGGTTTTCGTATATTTCACAAAGCGAAACAATATCGAGTATGTGTGAGCATTAATGGTAATGCGCTCATATCTAAAAGGTAGTCAAATAATGTCTTATATTGAGTAAAAAAGACTCCGGCAATCGATTGGTAGGTGTTTGATCCACGTAAAATGTCAGCAGCATGTTAATTTCGCTCCAATTTTCTTACAATATTAAAATAGGATGATTTCGACGTTAGATTAATTTATTTGAAATCTATTCAATTTAATTGAATTTAAAATTATTAAAGATACAATAACAATTTGTCTTCACATGATCCTTTCCTTTTTACGGGGAGGGGGTTGTATTTAACTTTATCGAAGACGCGATGATTCTGTCTCATAGCTGAAGCGATATTCTCTTACGTTTTGACCGGTCCTGGCCAAAAATGCTACCCCCTCCCCGTAAAAGGGGGAGGATCACGTAAAGACAAATTGTGATTGTATCTTCGAGTATCGCTTACAAATAGTTTTGAATAAATTGATCAAAGGTCGAGATAAACCTTTTACTGTAGGGGAATTGGGAAAAATTGACATGTTGCTGACATTTTATGTGGATCAGACACCTACCAATCGATTCCTGAGACTTTTTAACTCAATATAAGAAAGACTTCAATTACCACTTTTAGGTATTAGCGCATTACCATTTAGGCTCATATATTATACTCGATATTATTTTGCTTTGTGAAATATACTAAAACCATGCTAAAACCGTTTTCATAGAATCACCGTTGAACTCAGTTTTTGTCCAATTTAAGAACTGTTTTTTTTTTTAAAGTTGGGCAAGAAAATGCAAATATGCAAATTTCTTTGCAGTCTCGTTCAATATGTCTGCTACAAGCTTAACGGGTTTTAACAAAATATATAACTGTGTTATTTAGATCGAGACAGTAAGACAGCTCTTGTCCCGCGTTTCTAAACTTAAGATATTTTCAGTTGTGGAATCGCAATTAAGACATGCTGTCAGAATTACGGCAGTTTCTTAAAACGACTTACACATTTCTTACATACTTTCTGCTTTAGTCTTTGTCTTGCCCACGATGTAGACAAAAAACAAATATTTCCATGTTTTTTATGCAGATATTTTTAGGTGGATTTTTCACACAGCAGTTTTCTATGAGGATTCTCAAAATTACGCGCAGTATCGGACTTACGTGGATTTTAGCATTTAAGATTTTTATTTGTTTTTCCACGCGGAAAAAACGATTGTATAATTTGTATAGTACTTGGTGCAACCGCATTATCTGTTGCTTACCTAACCATATCCTGTTATTTTTATATCAATGAGTCCAAAACCCATTTACCTCAAGTATAGATCGATAAAACATGTAATACCTATAATGTAATAACAGTATGAAACCAGTTCAGAAATTTCATGGTTGACCAAGGTATAGGACTAAGGAAGGTATATTTGAATTAGCTCAACAAAATCTATAAGTACAACATTTTTCTATAACTCACAATAGCAAAGTTACATTCCATATTTTAATCATGACAACGATGAAGCTTCAAACGAATTTTTAGGAATAACCGTTGCTAACACATGATACAATCGCGAGAGAAAGTCCTTCGCAATAATTGCTTTATTAACAGTTTTAAATCCACGGTTTTCAATAGCATTGATTTTTGTTGGCGTTCAGAACCAACCTGTATGGGGCATCAGAGAACTTCGTTGATACTTTAACTTACTTTCGCTACGTTACATTATATTTTTCGAAGATAACCAATTGCATAAACGTGACCCTTTGTTTTTTTTTTTGAAGTAGAATACTTCTCTCAGGAAGTTCGGCTACATAGCGATGTGAAATGAAAATCTAAAACCGAAAAAAGTGAAAAATATGTCCAATTTCAAATGCTAATAAATCGGTTAGTATTCGATGGATTTCCTTCGTTCTTGCAGCAATAGATTGGAAAATCTTCTAAGATTCTTCCCTAAAGAAGATAATTGTTATTTTATTATTCACACTATTGTACTATTGAAGCGCAAAATTCGAATGATCTGATTAGTCAACGTTTATTCACTAGAAAAAATGACTGACACGCAAGCAGCCGGGTTATCTTTCTTGTAAAAGTATTCTACTTCAACCTTGCGGTCGTGGCTTTGCACACAACCTTCCTGTTATTCTCAAAACGTTTTTGCACTGCACGTAAACGTTCGAATTGAACAGGTTGAATTGTTGAAATAACCGTCAATTTTAAGCATCGAATAACTTATGCCACCTTATACCATTGTCCAAGCGGCATAAACGTACACAACAAATGTATTCAGAGTAAAGAAAATTCATTTGTAATTTTTCAGTCTTTTTTTGTGTACACTTTCGGTTAGATTATACACCTGAAAATGACCTTCCGTTCTGTACTCAAGCTTAAGCTCTGTACCATTCCAACAAAGAAGTCCTATGAAGAAAAATTGCTTTGTCCGTCATTGCTGATTTCTTCTCGCGTACCACTAGAGGCTTTTGCTGCTACAGGGAATAAATTTTTTTATGCGCCTTGCGAAAATCAGAAAATGACATAACCTGAACAATATGTGGGGTCATTTACAACAGGGGCCTGAAATAAACATCGCGAAGCGAGATGATGATATGGTTAAGATCCCTGTAAAACAAAAACAAGAAAATTTTCTCAAATTCGTAGCAATAGTTCTTGGCTGGGCACGTGTCACTTGAAATCCCATTGTGGTCATCCACCTCTGTCCAGCAACTCCTATCCCAACCTCTACGAGGTGCCGACCAGGATACGAGTAACCTTAGCGGAGATCGAGTAACCAACCCCCAGTGGAAGCTATGGTCGTATGCTGACTGGGATGTTGACTCCCATGTTAGGGGCGACGTACAACAGCGTCTGACTTGGAGCGGGCGGCTGATTCACGAAACGCAGTGCCTCGCCAGCTATATCTGAGACGGCAGTCCCGTCGCGAGACTAGGTATCGGGGCCCTAGTAAGGCAGCATACCTAATATCAAATGTTGCGAACAATCCAGATATAAATACGGAACGGGATAAAAAAACGTATAACGAATGTAAGGACTCTATTCAAACGGGCACGTGCAGGTATCCTGGCTAGAGGGCTGCAGAAGATGAATGGTGAGGTTGCCACTATACAGGAGGTGAGGTGGTCGAAAACGGAAGAACGCGAATTCCGGGCAGTAGATTCTATTGCGGGAACTTGATTTAAGTACCACATCTACTACAGTGGCGGTGTGAAAACCGAAAGGGGAGTCGTTTTCGTGGTCATGGGGAAACAGTTGAAGCGTCTCATTGAATGGGGGAAACTTTTTCAACTATAGCTCGATAAATGTGTACGCCCCGACCAACGATAAATTCGATGAATAGAAGGAGGAGTTCTATGAGCTTCTGGAAAATGAGGACACGGAATCAAAATCGTCATCGGGGATGCAAATCTGCAGGTCGGGCAGGAGAACTTCCGCCCCGTGATTGGTAGGGAAAGCCTCCACTTTATTGCGAACGATAACGGCCTGAGGCTTGTCAATTGGCTATCTGCAGCACTTATTTTGCACGCCGGAATATACGTAACCACACCTGGATGCAACCGAATGGAGAGGCCTGCTCTCAGATCGACCATGATCTGATGGTCGGTACTTTTCAGATGTTACAGAATTGAAGTCATTTAGAAAACCAAACGTAGTATCCAAGATTTGCGCCCGGTTGTCCAACGGCTATCAACTGGATAAGTGGCTACAGATTACCTGCAGAAGGTTGATGAGTGTATCGAGGACCAAGTTGGAGGTAGCTTTATTGAACAGTGGAGGCATATCCACAGTACAACCAGCACCACAGCGGGAGAAGTGTTGGGTACATCGGCGACAGCCACGTCCAATGAGTAGTTTGACGCTGAGTGCCAGTGAGCGACGGATGAAAAGAACTGCGTCAGAGTTCACATGTTAGCCACGGCTGTAATTCGTTAGAGCGTGGGAGAACACCGTAGGAAGCTAGAGCTGCTGAAAAAAGACTCCATCGCCGGAAGAAAGGAAAACATTGGGAGCGGATTCTTGCGGAGGCGGTTTCGCTCTTTTGCTCTTTGAATGCTCATTAGGCTATATTTTGTCAAGGAGGCATAGTTCGAACAAATCATATATGAAGTACATGTAGACTGTAGAGACACTCTATCTTTACAATTTGTCTGAACATTGTATTGTTTAATGAACATTCAAAGAGCAAAAGAGCGAAACCATGCATGCTCCAGGCACGATGCGAGAAGCTTCTACAAGAAGATTAATGGAATCAGGAACGGAAACGTGTCAGCCCATGTGCCCATGTGTCATGTGCAACGATAGGGAAAGGATCTTGATTACCGATAGAACGAAGATGGCCAGGCATTGGAAGGAACACCTCAGTGTGCTGCTGAATGGGGAAAAAATAGCGTATAGACCGTTCCGATAATTATAAATACACTTACGATCAACCGTCATTTCAAATAACGTGCAGTATTCAACCAAACGTTGGCTGCGCCCTGTTGTTTACATCCAAAAGAAACAGATGCTGTCATTTTTCTAACATTTAGTACGAAATTTTGAAAATGTGTGGCCTTTCTCCCGACCAAAGAAAGCGAATTGTGCACAAATGGGGCACCGTGAGTGGTCTTTCTATAAGAAAATTAGCCAGAGAAGAAGGTATAAGTGTCGGAGCAGTTCAAACCGCATTGCGGAAGTATTGTGAAGAGTGCACATTTACTGATGCTCCAAGATGTGGTAGAAAACCCGGGCCTGTTGATCCCACAGTGGACAAAAAGGTTAAGGAATACTACAGGCGGCATCCTTCAGTATCAGTACGAGATGTGGCGAGAAAGCTTGGAACCTCGGTGAGTAACGTTATGCGTGCCAAGGGAAGAATGGGTCTGCAGACCCGTCGGAAGCAGAAGCAGCCAAAACGAAATCGAAAACAAGCTAAATCTGTGAAACCGAGAGCTCGGAAGCTTTATGACAAATTTATGACCAAAAAAATGGGGTGTGTTATCATGGATGACGAAACTTACATAAAACTGGACTATAAGACTCTGCCAGGACCGCAATTTTATACATCACCGAAGGGAAAGGATGTCCCTGGACCAGTGAAAGCCATTTACACCGAAAAATTCGGCAAGAAGGTAATGGTTTGGCAGGCCATTTGTGAATGTGGGAAAATATCTCGTCCATTCATTACGAATGACACTATGAATGGTAAAATTTACGTGAAAGAGTGTTTGCAAAAAAGGTTGTTACCCATGGTTAAGCAGCATAAAAATCCTCCAATCTTTTGGCCCGATCTTGCTTCCTGCCATTACTCTAAGGATGCACTAGGGTGGTTTTATAATGTCACATGTGTCCCAAAGGAGATGAATCCTCCAAACTGCCCTGAAATTCGCCCTATTGAAACTTTTTGGGCTTTGATCAAGGCAAAGCTGAGGAAATATGTCAAACCAGCGGACAATGTTGAAAAATTTAAAAAGATTGGCATAAAGTGGTAAAAATGGTCGGAGAACACACTGTGCAAAAGCTTATGAGTAGTGTTAAGAGAAAAGTTAGAGAACTCGCGTATCCTACGAAAAATAATCCCAACTAGAATTGAAACTGGAAAGAAAACACTTATTATCTATAATTCAGAATAAAATGACCCGAAAATCCTGTATTTTTTGTTTTATACAAAAAAGAAGATGTATTTATAATTTTCGGAACAGTCTATAGTCGAAAGGAGCAGGATGGTGATTAAGGATGATGGCAAAGCTATGGACCCACCGTTCATGGACAAGGTGAAGAAAACAATAAAAAAACTGAAGAACTGCAAGGTAGCTGGTAAGGACGGCATTCCAGCCGAACTTCTCAAAGTCGGCAGCGAACAGCTGTATCATGCTTTAAACCGGATCATGCTAAGAGTGTGGTTACGGACCAAATGTTCGCCCTGCGACAGATCTTCGATAAATTTCGGAAATTCAACTTGCAGACTCACTATCTTTAGAGAGTCTTTAGGGCAGCGTACGATTCAGTTAAGAGAAATGAGCTATGGCGAACTATGGTCGAACATGGTTTCCCAACAAAACTAGTTAGGCTGATACGTGCCACCCTTGAAGGCTCCACATCATGCGTCAGGATAGCCGGTGAGATATCGGACTCCTTCGTGACGTTAGATGGTTTGAAGCAGGGAGACGGGCTGTCAAACTTATTGTTCAACATTGCATTGGAGGGTGCTATATGGAGGGCTGGCGTGCAAAGAAGCGGACTCATCATTACGAAGTTTCACATGCTTCTAGGTTTTGCGGACTATAACGACATCATTGGTATCAACCGTGCAGCAGTGGAAGAGGCCTTCAGACCTCTCAGGAACGAAACTGCGAGAATAGGGCTCATCATAAACTCTGCCAAAACGAAATACATGGTGGCTGGTAGAGAGCGTGGTACTCCGACGGATGTTGGTACTGAGGCGGTGTTAGATGGGGAAACTTTTGGTGGTCTTCTACGGATTACGTAACCAGCTGAGGTCTCGCAGCCTGCAAACCCATACTAAACTTGCACTCTACAAAACAGTAATCCTTCCCGTGGCTCTATACGGCAATAAAGCATGGACGTTAAAAGAGGTCGATCGGCGAGCTCTTGGTGTTTTTGAGCGTAAGATTTTGCGTTTAATCCTTGGTGGCAAATTAGAAAATAATGTTCGGCGCAGACGCATAAACCATGGTACACTAGAATGCTGGAGAAACGACCAGCGAGGACTATATTTAGCAGAAATCCCGATAGTCGAGGTAGACCCCGCACTCGTTGGATGTGTGCTGTCGATGAGGATGCTCGCGAAATAGGTGTTAGGGGAGGATAGCAGCCCAAGACCGAGTGACATAGCGACGTTAGGATTCGGCATTGGATCGATAACACTGTGCTACAGCGATGCAGAACTTTTAATGAGACCTAGTGTAGGTTGTAGGTCTTGTTGAGTGTACATTCGCTCATATTAGAAATGTGTGATCCCCGTGACTCCGTGGTTAGCAATGTAGATCGGTTAGCTCTCTCACACGGTTGAGATATCGGGTCGATTCCCGATCAGGTCCAGGATCTTTTCGAGCTGGAGATTTTCTCGGTCCAGCACTGGGGCACTGTGTATCGATGTATTTATCCTACACATGCCAAATGTGCCAAAAACAATATCTGTAACGAATTCTCTCAACAAATCTAGTTGATCGAGACCGCTATTAGCCCTCAGCCTAGCGTACGATATTGTTGTTTTGTTAGAAAGATACTACAAATACACTAAAACTTTGAAAATACAGTCAGGTTTTTTTACGCGGTTTTTTTACGAGGTTTTTTTTACGCGGATTTTTGAATTGACGCGGTTTTTTTTACGCGGATTTTTGAATTAACGCGGTTTTTTTTACGCGATACCGCGCTAATTCAAAAAAATTTTCACGAATTTCCGAATTAACGTGGGTTGGAACCAGAAACGTTTAAGTGTTTATCTAGTAAAAGACTTAGTCCAAAAAATACTCTCCGCCCATCGAAAGATCCGGAATGACCGTCAAAGAGGACAATTTTAAATACTGGTTCTAGAGCGTCTCGGGTTTTTTCTAAAGCCCTTCTTGCTGGACTACTTTACGCGGATTTAAAAAAAACGTGGTTTTTTCACGCGGATTTTCGAATTAACGCGTTTTTTTTACGCAGTTTTTTTACGAGGTACGTATCCCCTGCGTAAAAAAAACCTTACTGTATATTCAATGACGCACAGTGGAACACTTAGAACATCAAACCTGATCATAATTATTTTAAAAAAAATTTTGTACAGAAAACGTATCATTTTGTGATAATAAAAACAAATAATTGGATTTGGATAATATTTTACATGGAGTAACCCACCTTAAAGTGATGGATGAAATTTCTCATAATGAAATTTAAATTCAGTCATAGTCGGGTCAGAATTCATCCAAATACTTGAATTTATCATGAAATGACTTTCTAATACACATTTCAGTCGTTTGACAAAGTTTCATTTGGGTAACCAAGGCTACAACTATCCAAGAAGCGAAAAAATAAGAATTTCTCGCTTATTTTCACATAGCGATAAAACACGAGACCGGAACCATTATATTATTCACCATTATAACCAAAAATATTAGCACTTTCACGTAATATAAGCCGTTCTACCGGATTTTGCCGGAAACATAACTTATCCCATTTTAAGTTTACTTATAAAAACAAATATTTTGGGTTTTATTATATTGATTTTGACAAACACCAGGGTATATGGAAAGACTGGCATACATGCTTAGTACACATTTCTGTTCGATTAACATTCTTTAACAATCTCCATCGTTGTTTAATTTAAAAATCACTTGTTTATCTTCGGAACGTTATATTTTAGCTCACGGTATCAAAGCGTCATTATCATGCACAAAAAACTGTTGAATTGCGGTCGGTTCAAACCTCTCGTTAAGACCGTGAACATAACTTTTGGGTGTTGATGAGCTGTCAAGTGATCAAGCATACAACACACTTCAAAATGGAACACTACAATACAAAGTTGATTTACTTTGAATTTTTCACTTATGATCAGGTTTTAAACGCATTTACTCCTATGTGTGACGGATCATAAAACAGGTGGCAAACTTTAAGTTAAGTTGAAAAATTGCGTGAAAAAGTCTAAAAGTTTGGATTTAAACTCAAATAACTCAACATGTTTCATTGATATTGGTACAAATCTGTATATATTTTGAAAAATCTGCTTATCCTCTTTCCAAAACTGCTAAAATATTGAAAATCGGTCAAGAAATGATTGAGTTTAAAAAAATATATGCGCTGATGTCCAAAAACCGTATTATGACCATAACATCGAATTTTAGAGGTCTTTGGAAAATTACTAGTATGAGCGAATGTTACACTCAACAAGACCTATATCCTACACTAGGTCACTTAAGAAGTTCTCGCATTGTTTTTTTTCATTTGTAGCACAGTGTAATCGGTCTGTCGCCATAAAAGTAAAGTAAGAAAGTAAGTTCTTGAGAAACGCCTATTAAAAAAACAGATTGAAATTTTAAATGTTTATGACAACATGAAAAATTCAATAAAATTTGGAAAATCAGGTCCAGGAAAGATATCTTCACGTTTTTGATATTAATTGGAGAAACGAATTATGTTTATTTTAACACGTTTCCAATAAAGAAATATTTTTTGAAGTATGCGATGATGTAAAGCCCAATTTTTATTTGATTCAGAATCAGAATTTCCTTCTGAAGGGTAAAAATTTGAAAAATTTTGCATTTTTTCAAATATTGAAGAGAGAAAAGCAGTTTAAGAAAAAGTAATCTAAATCTATTAAAATGTACTCAAATCTATGTAGCAAATCTATGGACTGGAAAAAGAGTGGTTTGTTGCGCTCACATTGTTTAACAATAATTTTAACCCTTTCAAGAACAAGGGAAGCAGGCTTCCAAAATTTTGAATTGGTTATTTTCTTATCTCACTATAATGTTTTGTGTGATTTTTATATAAAATATTAAAAAGAACTTGTGCTGTTCACAATTACGGTAGAGGAAGAGTTGAAAAATAATTGAACTGTCAAAAAACTGAGATAATAGGACATCTTTGCTTTACAACTTAGAAATAAGGTTTTACAAAATATCATAACTAACAAATAACTTAATTTTTTTTATATTATTGTTTTTATTTGTTAATATATCTACATTCTACGATATCTACTATCAGCCTTGTCTACAACAATTGATCAGTGAGAAAATACTTTCCGCATAATTTAAGCAAAATCCGCATTACAAAGTTATTTTCTGAATATTTTCGTTTTACGGTCAACCAACCTTAATGAATACATATAAAAAGTTACCGCCTAAAACCATTTAGTCCTCAAGATATCAAGCAAATATTATGCACGAAAGATGTTTCTACATGAAATTCAACTAATTTTTTGTTAAAAAGCGGTCAGTCTCGCATATGAAAAATTGTTCCGATTATAATACAACACTCTGTTAAGTGCTTAAAGTATTCATTTCGAAGCTTATTTTTCTCTTTGGTGTTGAGTATCCTGTTTTTTGGTTGATTTGAAAAAGGAAACTGGTAATAATTGATTGGAATAAAAGAATATTGCTGAGGCGGAATACATGAATTCAGATATTCCATAACAGAAAATCCATTTTGTATTATTTTAACAAAAATGATACAATAGATCGAATAAATCAAACAATGTACCTACATTTTCAACAAAACAACAAAATTTTACTAACTGATTTTTTTGACGTTTGTCGACGTCTTCACTTTTGTCTTTTTGTCTAACAAAACACTCAGCTTGTTTTGTTTTTCAAGAAAATCAGCAAAACGCAGAGCTGTTTGTTATTCCAAAACTCCACAGATGTTGCTCAGCTCGTGCTTCCTACGAAGTAACACAAATTTCCTACGAAAACAACTGTAATTTGCTTTGTAAGCATTATCATTCCCCGGATCCCGTGCTAAATCGAGAAGCAAAACTTCCAGATGTTGACTCGAGCCAAACTGCAATCTTTTACTGCTTTTACCGGCCGAAAATCCCTTTCGCATTATCTTATCGCCAGCAGTCAGCAAATTATGATAATTAAAAGCTGTCTTTCCCGTGTCCGGACATTCTCTCGCTGCAGCCTAAAAGGCGCTAAGGTGTGAATTATGTTCGTACCAGGAACCTTCCCGCCGTGCAAACGAGGCTTTATGATTGATGGATTTATGGTTCGGAATTTTCGGGCCACTACTGCAACAGCACCTAAAAATAAACAAAGCAGGACCTCCTCTTCTTATATGGCCGGAAATTTCCGTAAGTTGCGATTATTGGGACGCCGCCGCCAGATGTGGGAAAACACGTTGTACCCCTAGGGGCTTTCCGAGGGGTTTAAAATTGGCAGGCAAGGGAAGCGAACGAGACGGAACGCTATCCGTCCTACTCTGCCGTAGGTCACCTCGTACTGAGCATCTGGCGGTGGCGTCTTGGGTTCTAATTGTCACCTTTGACAGTTGAGAAATGACCTCCAAGAAGGTAGGTTCGTCTGTTTTTCGTGGGAAGAAATCGACACTGCTTTCTAACTTAGACAAATCGTCTTGAGGTCGCAGCAACCGTCTTCAACCGGCAAACGAGACTATGTTGTGAACTTGAATGACATCACACTCGCAAGTCTGGCCTAAAGTATCTCCAATTACTTCGAATCTTGTTTCCCATCGCTCACGCTTCCTCACTCAATCAATGCCAATGCCAACGTAACGTGGTGGCGTTAATGAAACAGAAGGGAAGCCGGAGGAAAAGGTATCCACCAAAAATCGACGACACTTTACATCACGAATGCCACCGCTGACAATTCGGATTTTCCACGGATTTTTCACCGCACTAAGTGTTTAATTCCCTGCCTGTCACGGCGTTATGCGTTGCTTTTCTGTTGTGACGGGGAGTGAAAAGTGGGAAACACTCTCGCTACGAATGAATTCGCTTTGTCATCGGCGCGTCGAGAACGGATCAACGCATCATCTGACGACCGGCGATGTGGTGCGGCGCCGGCGAAGTTGGCACCGAAATAACTGTGCGCGTTGATCACCCGGCCGTGGTCGGTGCCTAAGCAGCAGAGGTAAACAACACAAGCGCACTGTTTGACGACAATTTTTATAAATCGATAAGCGGTGACCCTAAGCTACGCAGCTCCTATTTTCCAATTTAGAAAATCACTGCAGTCATCATCATCATCATCATCATCAAAGAAGCATCAACAACGGTAAAGCGAGAGCGCTCGTCAAAATACTTTTCCTCTGTTTGTGGAAACGCTCTGCCCAAACCCGGCCTCAACAATCGGAGAGGAACAAACGAGCGAGAAAGGACGCTGGATTTGGTTGCTTTCTCGCTCACTGCATCGGCACGCGACAGATGTGATTTGCTTTCCGTTCTTATTGTTATCCGGCTGCAGCTTGTCTGCCTGTCTGCTTGCGAGGCCGGTGATGTACTCTAAAATTTTGGTGCTGCACCGAGAGGGTATCGCATGTACCTTTCGGCGGCCCGTCACCTTCCTCTCGCTCACTCTTCTCGTTTGTGTGTGATCCCTTAAGGCCGCTTTCGAAGAGCGTTGATTTTTAGTTTTCCATCTATCTCTTTGATGAGCCAACGGATAGTCATAAACAAATCAATTATTTTTATTCACTTAATTTGGTTTGATTTAAATTTTACTTAATGTTCGTTTCAGCGTGTTTGACATAAAGAGCGCTTTTTAAGACAGAATTGTTGATTTGAAATAAACTACACCCTTGTGTTTGGTTTTAGGGTACACTTTATTAGAAGCAAAACCCTTAAGTCGTGAGAAAAATGTCTAAGAACGAGCAACAAAAAATATACCAAGATTTTTTTCCATTTTTCATTCTCGAACTTTTCTGTCTTTTCGTTGCGTTTTTTTGCAACTCAGAGCGAAATTTGGCATCATTCCGTTGCACCGTTTTTCCAAACTTTGAGCGTAATTTGGGATCATTTTGATTATATTTTTGCATTGAGAAGCGTTTCGCTGCAATTTTGCGCATATTTTGATCATATTTTTCCTATGGTTGTTTCTGGTCTCTCAAAGCGATTTTTAGTAATTTTCGGTTCTATTTGGAGAATCATTTCTTTTCTGGCCAAGAGAAACGCTTGTTTAAATGAAGATAATTGTTGTTTTACAATACAAACTATTGTATTGTGCCAAACTTTGTTGAAACGCAAACTACGTCCTCTGATTGGTCGTTTGCTGACTTTCCCTAGAAAGGTTGACAGAATAGCACACCTAGGTAGCCAGAAATACACTCTTTGGGTTATGAAAGAGCCTGCTTCTGGTCAAACTCATTTTTTTGGTAGATGGTGGGACGAATGGACTGTCCTGTATTAGCAGTAGCGTAGCAGCTGGCTTTCCGAGTTTGCTTTCGGCTTAAACAAATCACTTGCAGATTGGTCACATATCGCAGCAGCGTGGTAGCATTTGCCGGTTGAGGGCTTCGGCTTCATTTTGGCAACAATATAAGCAAGCATTCTGTGCTAGACCCTGACAATCACAACTTGCCGCGGCCGTCTAATATTCTAAATGTGGAAACAGCATTTTCAGTGTGTGTGTGTTGTCATTGTGCCTGATTCTCCCACTTTCGGGTGGCACAAAGGTTACGATCAGCATCATATCCAATTTTGAACAGAAAACTGCCCTCTTGGAATAATTAAACAAGTGATTTAACATAAATAATATCGTATGTTTATGTACTAATTAAAAGCCAAAAGCATTTCATCTGCTTGTTTGCACAAAAAATTGATATAAATAGTATCGCTGCTTTTGTATTTCTTCCAGTATTCATTCGTTTGTTACTCCCACTCATTTTGAACTGGCATCATTTAATACAGCAGAAAATCAGATAGTAGTACGCTCGCAAAGTACAGAGATTGATGCCATCGTGATGATTGTGATATTGCTTTGTTGAACCAGGTTGATGCATATGGAATTCTTCACAACTACGTGAAGGTTTACGATCACAGAGCCAGGAAGTAGTGCAGTATTATTTTGAATAATACAATACTTATTCCCTTACAGTAGACTTCTAGGTTCTTTTTTAATAAAGAGTTCTTGATTTCATCAAGCGAAAGTTTACTTTATGACTCATTAATGAAACACTTTCAAAATGCATTTGTTTGTAGTGTGCGTAGTTCGTTAGTTATGCGGACGTGTCTGAGATAGACCTTCCTATTTTTTTCATCTGTACTGGCCTTAGAAGCGTATTTACACAGCTCTAAGCTCAATTTTTGATAATTTTTTCCTTGATCTTTTCTGAGCTTTTCTAGCGTATTTTAAAAATTCTGCTCTTAATTTGAGATATTATTAATATAAATATTAATTTTTCTAGTAATTCTGTGCTTAATTAACGATAATTTTATATTGATCTTTTCTATTTTGAGACGTGTTTATCTCTATATAGAGCTCAATTAGAGAACATTTTTATGAAGGTCTCTCCTGGATTTTTGAATTCTGTTTCGTAACTCAGAGCTCAATTCTAGTGTTTATTTATTCATTTTTTTTTGTTCAAAAAGAAAATAGATGCGTTTTTCCGCACGCGTCTGTGTCTTTTGGCGTCTTCCAGATGGTCTCGAGGTACGATGCTGGTCTAACAAGCCAGTCGTCGTAGGTTCTAATCTCGGCTCGGGAGAGACTGTTAGTGTCAGTAGGATCACAGCGCTAGTCACGCAATTGTCCTGTATTGTCCTAAACAGTTGACTGTGAGGTCTGTGTATAACAAACAGAAGGTTAAGTTCCGAATCGGAATGTAGCACCAAGACTTTGTTTTGCTTTGCTTTTGTGTAAAAGACACAAAAGCAAAGCAAAACAAAACCTTGGTGTGTTTTTTTTAATAATTGTGACCCTGATTTTTTGCAAATTTTGGTATTTGCAAGAGTTTTGTCGTTATTTAAAATTATTCATTGGTCTTTCCTTTCGAAGTATTTTGTCGCTATTCTGAAATCAACCTGAAACAACGTTTTTCAGCCATTTGGAAAAGTTGTTTCGCAACTTTGGGCTGAATTTGGGATGATTACTTTTACCTATCCTTTCTGGCTCTCACTATCTAAATTCTCTTGTCAATTTGGAATCATTTTGTTTTCATCTTTTCTGGCGTTTGGCGTTTGTTTCGGAATTCTCAGTTTAGTATGGAATTATTTTCTATACTAATCTTTTTGGCCTTAAAAAGCTATTTTCGCAATTGATTCCGGGTATATTTTTCTCTAATACATATCTTCTGGTTTTAAGAAGCGTTTCTTTGCAATTCTGAACTCCATTTAGGATCATTTTGCATCCGACATTTTCCGCTTCTTATAAGTATCTTTTCGTAATTTTTTTTTCGAATGTTTGAACTCAATTTGGAATATTTTTTTGTTCTGGTCTCTGCTGGACGTTCGAAGCGTATTTTACAACTTTGAACTTAATTTGGAATCGTTTCCTTTCGTAATCTTTTTCAGCCTTCTGAAGAGTTTTTTCGCAATCCTCTGGGATTAGTTCCTTCTCTGATATTTTCTGGATCTTAAAAGAGTTTTGTCACAATACACTAAGGTCGCTTTTTACGCTGTTTTTTTTACACGGCTATTTTCACGCGGATTTAGGAATTTACGCGGATTTCGGAATTTACGCGTTTATTTTTAGCGATTTCTTTTTACGCGGCACGTATCCCCCGCGTAAAAAGCGACTTTAGTGTACTGAGCGTAGTATAGAACTCAGTGGCGTAACCAGAGATTCTGCTTAAGAGGGTGGGGGACCCATTTGATTTAATCTGAGTTGAGAGGGTATATCAGAGAGAGAGAATTAGAGAGAGAGAGACAGAGACGGAGAGACAGATAGAGAGAGAGATAGATAGAAAGAGTGAGATAGAGAGAGAGAGAGAGATAGAGAGGGAGATGGAGAGAGATAGAGAGGGAGGGAAATAGCGAGAGAGAGAGATAGAGAGGGAGAGAGAGGTAGGGAGATAGCTTGAAAGATAGATAGAGAGATAGCGAGAGAGAGAAAGTGTGAGAGAGAGAAAAAGAGAAAAAGAGAGAGAAGAGAGAGAAAAAAGAGAAAGAGAGAAAGGGAGAGAGAAAGAAAGAGAGAGCGAGAGCGAAAGAGTGATAGATAGCGCCAGAGGGAGAGTGAGATGGCGAGAGTGAGAGAGGGAGAGAGGGAGATGTAGAGAGGGAGGGAGATAGCAAGACATAGATAGACAGAGAGAGATAGAGGGGGAAATGGAGAGAGACAGGTGGGGAAACAGATGGCGTGAGAGAGGGAGATAGCGAGAGAGAGCAAGGAAGATAGCGAGAGAGAGAGAGAGATAAAGAAAGAGAGATAGCGAAGAGAGAGGGAGATGACGGGAAAGAGAGAGAGAGATTTTTTCATTTTAGTGGGATGGGTTCCAGTGGAATTTGTTTAAAAAAATCAATAATCTAGCAATAGGCTTGAATGCGGGCGGTCGTTTTTGACCGATGAAAAAAGCATAATATTTTCGATCTCGAAAAAAATCTCAAGGGTTGTTTGCAAAGCAACGACCGCAAAGTTGACGTAGAACTACATAAGGTTGTTTGTTGCATTACTTGTATAGTACATATTTAAAATTTTGTGCAAAAGAGATGTTGAAGTGCTACCGAATTTCAGTGTGCACATACAATGCAAATACCAGCGCAAAACGAGAAAATATTAAATCTTCAATAATTTGTTTGTTTTCCTTATAAGGACTGTTGTTGTTCAATTTCATAACGGATATAATGTTGATCGCATATGTGTGCTACCCAGATAGAGGAGATTAAGGCATTCTGACAAAACAGTTGAAAGCTGTTTTACACTGAAAATTTAACGGCCCATATACTTTGAAAGCCAGCATTCCAAAACGTTTGTGTGTTGTCAAAACACGGCAACTTTTCATTAGAGGAAGTGCCGGCTAATGTACCTACTACTGATGTTGCTCGCTACTGCACAAAGGCAACTGTCTAGAATTAATATGAACAGTTACGGCTGAAACAGGCTCTTGTATAGGTCAAATAGTACATTTCAAGTTACTAGGTCTGTAATTCTGTCGACCGTGCTTGGGAACGCACGGCCAATGAAATCAATCGAAATTTGCGTTTCAACAAGGATTGACCATTTTCAATAATATAGTTGCTTATTATATTTGGCCTTTGCCATGCTGAACGCCAACGCGAGCGATCGGGCGAGAGCTTTGCCATAGGTTAATGAATAGCCGTAAGTAGAGCTGCTCATTAACTTACGGCAAAGGTCTCGCCCGATCACTCGCGTTGGTATTCAGCATGGCAAAGGCCTTACGCTTGACAAATTTTAAGGTTTAATTATGCGATAACCTAATTTTTATGCAGATAATCAAAGCTGTTCGGGTGTTGTGTTTATTATTGAAGAAAAGATAATTCAGTACGATCTGAAACACGGAAATGAAGTCAAATTCAAAACTGTTCCAACATTTGAAAGTGTAAATTAACTTATGAGATACTAACTCTTCAATTTGGTATTATTTTAATCTTGAAAAGGACAATTGCCGATCACTTTTTTGCGTTATCATAGACAATGCGAATAAGGTATACCTTGTAATAGATAACACAGCGAAAAGCTGCTTCACTCAAAACTAGACGGCTCATGTATTTTGAACGCCAGCTTCCCAAAACGTTGGAATGTTATCAAAATAAGGTAACTTTTTATTGGATGCCTTCATTACTGCCCGCTATCGCACAGAGATAGCATTTCACCGAAGGAAGTATCCCACTGCATCAGCTGGCCCTACTACTATCGATGCTGTACCCGCTGCAACTGCTGCGCTGTCCGTTGCCACAGCTGCGGCCACTATCTGCTGCGCCTGCATTAACTGGCCCTGCTACTCTCGATGCTGAGACGGAGACCCACTGAAACTGCTGCGCTATCCGTTGCCATGCCACTGCTGTGGCCACTATCCGCTGCCATTGGTATTCGCTGCACTGCTACTGCTGCTAAGGGAGGACTGCTGTTGTCGCTATCTAGGTCTATAATTTTGTCGACTGTGCTTGGAAAGCAATCATATAACGACCAATCAGATATCGATATTTGCGTTTTCACGAGGTTTGACAATTTTCAATAGTACAATAGTTCGAATAATAAAATTATAATTTTCTGCAATTGGGACGAATATTGGAAGATTTTACAATCGATTGCCGGAAGAACGGAGGAAATCCATCGAAAACTGACCGATTTATTAGCATTTGAAGTTGGACATACTCTTCACTTTTTCCGGTTTTAGATTTTCATTTTACATCCATATTTTGCCGAACTTCCTGAGAGATGTAGTTCTATGTCAAAAAAATATCCTATAAATGGATGGATCGTCGAGATCGTAAGTTATGTTATTGTATGACGGTCTCTGACCTATCAACTAAAGTGTTTATCCTGAAATTTTGCGCCTAATTTGGTGTTATTTTATTTTCAATCCGTGCTTGGCCTTAGGAAGTGTTTTACCACTGACCTGTTATGGGTTATTTGGGATTATTTTCTTTGTTTGTGTTTCATGGCATTGAAAGGGTTCAGTTTTGCGCAATTCTTAGCTTAATTTAGGCAATTTTATTTCTTTATTTTTTGCCTCTAAAGTCGGTTTTCCGCAATTCAGAGTTCAACTGGGGATCATTTTCTTCTTTGTCTTTTTTACCATTAGAAATGTTTTTCCGTATCTTTGGGTTTCATTTGGAATCAGCTTATTTTTTATTCGGATTTTGCTATTTGCTTTTTAGGTTGGAATCATTTTGCCCCTGACCTTTTCCTTTCTTCTGAGGTCAATATGGGATTATTTTGACGTAGGACTACTTATTTGTTTTCTATGCTAGATTACGTTTTGTAAAATTGATAATAAAACTGGCAAATGTTGCGTCAGATTTCAAACGATTATAGCAATCGAACGACTTAATGCATCTTAGTCATTTGTGTGTCGGTGGATAGAAAAAATGTGTGACAAATGTTTGATGTAATGTTCGACATTGTTGCTTTACTGCTTAATGGTGAAAAAGGGGGAAAATTTCCAAGGTCAAGTTTTCCCATACCTTTTCCTCGCTATTGCCTTGCTTCCCGAGCAAGGATAGCAATAACATGGACGGAATCAATTCCACTGCCTACATAATCTGACTCAACAAAGTGTTTTGTTCCGTTTCACTTTCTCGAGACTGCGTGGCCACGCCTACAATGCAAAAATCTACGCTTAATTCGATACAAAAGACTGCATGTAGAAAATTCAGCTTCATTTTTGATCGTCGCACGGTAGCGAGTGGAGTATGGTTGTTAGAGGTATGCGGCATTAGGAAACGAGAGCTGCGTACGAGTCAACTTTCAGGTACTGCGGAACACCTAACCTTTATTTTGCATACGGCAGCAACAGGTAGCATCGTATGCTGCAGGATATTTTGCTGGCACAGCTACCGGAGGGAAGAGCGGAGAGCAAATTTATTATGTGCGGCCAAGCAAAATATTCGATGTAACCGGTGCAAACTGTTTCCAAAGCTGCAGAAACGTGATCGAAATTATTTTGACCTAAAACATTGATTTCAGAGCCGTACAGTCTTCAGCAAAGTTGTTCCTTCAATTATTCTCCATGTTAAAGAAGGTACAATTTCATGATTAATCCGCTCAACAGTGTTAAACGAGTTTTACTTTTCTCATTTTGGAATATAAAAATCCACTTTGTTCAGCAAAGTTGTAGCAAATTTTAAAAGTAACAACTTTGTAGAAGACATCATACTTCTATCTATTTATTTAAATGGACTTTGTAGAGTTTTCTGTGGATTGCTATTAAAAAACTTTTTTGCTATTTAACTTTTTATAGTGATTTTTTACAATTTTCAAATGTTCTACCAAATTGTTTGCTACAATAAAATAAATAATATCTCTGAAGACAGTTTATTTTTATTTCACATATATTTTTGGTTGTTGACGATTTTTATTGGAATAATGCGCTAATTTACACTAATTACTCTTAACTCAAAAAATAATGATTTTGGAGTAATAGTGTCTTCAGTAAAGTTGTTCTAATAATTATTTTCCATTTCGTAGAAGTTAGAATTTTGTGATTAATCTACCTAAAAGTGAGAAATGGGTTTTATTTTTCTCAGTTTTGCATATAAAAATCCACTTTGCTGTGTGAAGTTTAAGCACATTTTGCAGAAAAAAACTTTGTCAAAGACACTATACTTATATCTGGTCATTTAAATGAACTATCGGAAGTTTTCTCTAAAATGCCCCTCAAAATCATTTTTGTGAAATAACTTTTTATAGTGATTGTCTAAAATTTTTCAATGTTCTACATTATTGGTAACTACAATAAAACACACAAGTTCACCGAAGAAAGTATATTTTAATCTCTCAAGTTTATTCAGTTATTAAAAATTTTTATTGAAATAATGCACTTATTTATTTACAAATATCTGCACAGGAGACAGCGAGAGACAAAAGCCTATATCTGGACTAAATGACGTTTCACTTATACTTAAGTATAGGAAATATTTAGTCTGCAGATATTTGCAGATTTTAAAGATATCTTTTAATGAATTAGTGCATTATTTTAATAAAAATCGTCAATAACCGATGAAATATGAGAGATGAAAATAAACTTTCTTAGATGAAATGGTGTGTTTTGTAATAGTAAACAACAATGTAAAACATTGGAAAATTGCAGAAAATCACCACTAGATATATTTCAGAAAATCACCACTTATATTAAAAAAATATTTCAGAAACCTCCAAAAACGTCCATTTAAAAAGGCAGATAAAAGTATGGTACCTGTGAGAAAGTTGTTTATTATAAAATGTGCAACAACTTTTCCGAACAAAGTGAATTTTTATATGCAAAAATGAAAAAAGTAAATTGATTAATCATAAAATTGCAACTGCTGTAAAATGGAGAAAAATTAATGGATCAACTTTCCTGGAGGCACTATATCTCTAAAATCTAGTTTTTTGTGTCAAAAAAATCGATCACGTTTTTGCAGCTTTGGAAACAGTGTGCGGTGGTGCGATCATCAGCGTTCTGTAGCACACATTTCTATTTGCAAATTACGGAATCAGTTCTCTTCATGTATTTCTCAAAAATCATTTTTACAATAATGACCAGGGCACCAAAATAAACCCATGAACAGTTTGCCGATGTGCAGTTTATCGCCGCAAGATATTACCGTAATTTTATTAAATTTGACTGCTAAATTGGATGATTTTCCAGTTCAATTTTTAATTTGTACCCAGTCGAACACCGTTGTTGGTCCAATATCGATAACGCAGATTTGTTAATCTAGAACCAGGGTAATTTTCGCATCAGAAAAGCACAAATTTTCTTTTGGTGCTCATGACAATAATTCAGTAGTATTGAAGGTGTTTCGTTTCGTTTCTCTTTCTCGAATCTGCATCGCTCCGCTTTCATTACAAAAATCTACGCTCAACTCGATACAAAAGACTGTAGAAAATTCAATTTCATCCTTGTTCTTAACGTGATAGTAAATGAAGTCCTTATACCTGTGTTAGATACACGGTGTATAACAAGCGTAGTTAGATATGTTAAACAAGAGATAATATCAATATTTATATTTGTCCTACGTCACCATTTCATACAACCCCAAGGGCTGTATACCTTGTAGTATTTTGTTTTGGTCTGTCTTAGAGTTTCAAAGAGTATTTCTGAGCTTTGTTTTTAATTTGGGAGTGTTTCTTCTCTTATTCTCTTCTAGAGTTTAGCTTGTTTTTTTTTGTAATTCTGAGGTTAATTTGGGATCATTTTATTATTTGATATTCTTTGGATTTAAAAATTTATTTTTTTATTTTATGTTATTTTTCAACCCTTCATGATTTTTTTTTGCAATTCCGAGCTCATTTCAAATTGATATAATTTGACTCTTTGGTTTTGTCTGAACTTAATAAGTATTTTGACAAAACATTCATTGAATTTGTATTTTGGTATTCATATTAATTCTTTTTTTGGACTTGAAAGTGTTTTGAGTCCATTTTTGGACTATTAAAAATGTGTTCTTCATTCGGAAAATCGTGCTCATCGTAGAATTATTTTTTTTTTGTGTATTTTTTATAATTGGAAGCGTTTTTTAGCCATTTTGAGCTGAATTTAAAGTTGTTTTTCAGGCCATTTGTGGCTATTATACCCGTTTTTTGCAATACTGAATAAAATAATAATTTTACATAAAAAAATATCCACTGATTTTTTAGTTATTATTTTATTTTTGTGTATTGGAATTGTTGTTGTTCAATTGTGTTTTTCATAAGGTTAATTTCTTTTTAAAGGATTATAAAGATGATTAGTCATTTGGAGTTGAGTTATTCCAAAATGGAATCACACTTTCAAAATTTTCCGAAGTAAATTCCGTTATTGTGAAACTTCTATCAACGAATGGCACAAAATGCCGGCATAAATCAAGCCCCGTTTCGGTTATCCGTCAGCACCGAATTACATCCCTCACAGTAGACGCAATTTACACGCCTCAATGGACACCTCGCAAACTGAAACAGCAATTCCCGGGTCCCTCGGCTTCACTTACTATTGCCAAAAGCCTATAGCATGAAAACCGTTGCGAACCGTAAGCCGACATGCAGAGGCGAATTATTTTATTCACTGACTATAGAAAACACAAATGCTGCACAGACGAAATTCTGCCAACACGCCGTCCCAGCAGCAGCCAGCAGAGCTAGGAGATGAAACCTACCCACGGTGGCTGTTTTTTTTTTATTTTGCTGCACCCGGTAAATTTGCTGCTGCTGCCCAGAGAACAAATTGAAATCATAATAGACTTGTAGGTTTTTCATTTCGCATCACTTCCTCGTTATGCATAATGCGATCCGTGTCCGACCTGTAGCAACAGCTAAAGCAGCCTCCGCGAGCCCGGTTCGTCCTCCCGTCGTCGTCGTTTCCAGAGCGCGCGAGTTGCGAGGTGCACGCTGATGCCCAACAGCTAGCTAATACTGCACACTCGAAGGGGTTGTTTTCCATAAAACTGTTGATCGTCATGACGCACAGTGAAATGTTTAGGGTCTAGAAACATCTAGAAAGGTGCTTCTTCATCCTCAGTCAGCATGTTCAGGTTTTGTCCTCATGTTAGCTAGCTCGGTACCACTGTGGATCAAAATGTTCACTAGACGGTAGAACCATACACGCTGTCACTGATCGTACGTATACCAAATAAACCGGTTCGATTACGCCAAATGACATGCGGCGTGGTGCCTGCGGGCTCTCTGTGTCTGCAGCCTTCAACCACCACCCGACACTGACGAATCCAGCCTTCACCCCTTCCCGCGTTACCACGAAACCAGTGTGTGTGTGTGCGTGTTTAGACGCGAAAACGTGCACCAAATATTGCACCGAAATGAAAAAGCGATGTTTATGGGTACATAAAAATCCTTATTATTTCTAATGATTATGCTTCATGCTAGGTAGAGAGAGAGAGAGAGTGAGCGAGCGGGTTCCTATCATTCACATCGCACCTGCCCTCGTTTCGGTGGTTTACTGCGCCACCGTCACAAAGGTGAAAAGAGGGTGCGTGCGCGGAGAGGTGTCTGCCGGTAGAAAACGAAGGGTCAGCGGGAGACTGCTTAGTGCGCTGGCACCCGGTGCGTTTCGTTCCGATACTTGGGTGGGATATGTGCCAGTTGCCCACTGTAGTGGAAGCTTTTTGCTGAAGGGAATACATTGTAAATTGTTTGGAAATTAATGGGGTTCTGATTTTGTGATAAAATTCAGTAGAAAACCTATCACTTCGATTCCTTTTTTATTCAGCTTGAAGCAGGTTTAACAGTTTTTCCCCACAGACTTTGCGAATTTGCAATTAGCGTTTCAAAAGCCTAATTTTTAGCAACGCTTCATATTTGGATGATAAACTCTAACCAATAACACGGAAACAATCGAAAGTCTATTGGCAGTAATCTTTCATCTATTAATTTGAGGTTGACATGTTAAAGAAAAAAACCTCAGTCCTCAACTACAGTGGCCAATACAAATAGAAAAATTTCAAATTGATAATCATATAAAGTTTGTCAATACCTTATCGTTGTATCTCCGAACTCACTCAATAGTTTGAAAATTGTAGCTTCAAAAAACATCCACCAAACCTGTCAATGCGTCAATCCGGGAACGACAACAATGAATAGTGAAAGCAGTAGCTCGAACAAAAGCTGTAAAAACCTGGAAGCACCAATCTCTGCTAAATACCTATCAGAATGGGTAACAGCAGCACGAAGCAGGCAAAAAAACCGTTAAGAATAAAGCCCCCGATCGATCGTGATCGAACGAACCTGAGACAACAAGACACGCAGCCGAAAGTGTAACACTGGCACAGAAGCACCGTTTGAAAGTCGTGACGTATGAAACCGAATTTCGGATCTAACCAAATACGATATCCATAACAAAGCCAGTCAGACTCACGGAGCTGCAACATTGCTCAAAACAAAATATCCTATCTGCAATCAAGAGCGATGGTCGTCTTCTTATTTGATATTATACAGTTTTCTTTATTGCGGTTGATGACGTTCATCCCTCTTCACCGTTGCATTGAGTGCAGCCGTCAGAAGTACGAACTGCACCCTGTTTGGGTGCTGAAGATTCTATTGAGAGCAGTTTTTTTTTCGAATTAAAACTTCCAAAAGTTAAGCAAAAGAAAAGACAGCTTCCTGAGTCCGTTTTTTGAGGGGTGGTGACTCACATCTGCCGCTTTGCTTGATCAGCTTAATGCACTGATTTACTTTGATAAACTATGATTTTTTTTTCAAAGGTACCTTCGATGAGAGTAAATTTTGAATAAAATTTAAATATAATTGTAATTATCTAACTAACCACCGAACGTACGAAACATTCTCCTGCTTTCAGCCAGGAAGCAACACCAGTCGAATTGGGGCGATTGTTTTGTTTCAGCTTGAAAAAGTACGTGATTTTCCGCCCGCAATCATTGATTAACTTCCTGTCAAAAGCAATTGCGGGCTACGATAACTTACGATTCAACGCGTGCAATCGACGCAACGGCGGGGTACGCGGGACGCTAAGCTGCACCGCTGCCGCCAGGGGCCAACAAGAGCGAACCAAATCTCCATTCAATAACGATAATTATCTTGGTCCTCTAGGAAAGTTAAGAATTAATTGCGAAACAGCTGCATCAGAGCGCGCTTCCAGACATGGACCATCGCCGGCAAGAAGCGACCGATCGCCGCCCGACAACCGGTGGAATTCCTTTTCCCGCTAGATTTGTGTGTGTGCGCGTGCGTTTATTCAAGTGGAAATTAATGGTGCGTTATGTGCAATAACGAATCAAATAACATCATCATTACCATTAGGCAAGCTGCGGTGCGGCTCTTAGATGGAACGCGGTGTCTCGTGGTTTGGGGAACGGTGAATGCGGACGGAGGACGACATTTTAACTGCTTCCAGTCAAACGTTCCGGAATCGAGTAATCGAAACGAAAATCACGTCAAGAATCGTATAAATTTTCCTCGTTGAAGGTGATCTGCGTGCACAAGCAAATACGGTACGGCACTAAGCGGAGGGAACAAGTTTTTTTTTTTGATGAGAGGTTTACATAAAGTTGATTTCCTCCGCATTCCGTGTCCACTGGTGTTCATGCAGTAGCAGGCACTACCCGAACCGGTGTATGGCCGAGTACAAACCCCGGCTGGCTGGCTGGCAGAACAGTAGGCAGGAGGTCCCTGTTTGCCCTGAAATTATACCTTTCCCGGTGGATGCAGCGCAAATAAAGGAGAGGCGCAAATGTGCCTTTCAATTAAAGCTAGACCTTATTGTTTGCTGAAGAGTGCATCGTAGCGTTGTTGCAACGAGCTGCAGCAACCCCTCTGGCACAACTGTATAGTCGAAAAATTTCACCTTGATTTTCAATTATTGCACATGAGCCGGCTGCCCGCATTTTGGCAGCAGGATCCGAAGCTGCAAGCACGACAATATGGCACACATTTGATTCCGGCGTCTGAGTGTTTGATTCCGATGGCGGCTGTGGATGGTTTTATTCTAGTTTTTATTCGTTTTCTTTTTTCTTCCTCGTTTTATGTGGATTACCGGTGATCCTCCTCCCGGTCGTGTATGGGGTGGCATGTGCAACTTGTGCACAATGCACGACGGCAAGGACCTTGGAGTGTTTAAATCCGGTGTTCTAGATGATCTGCTCTCGATCGTTGATCTAAATTTGCAGATAGGTTTGGACTGTAAACGAAAAGAGAAGTAAAGCCCAGAGGAAGCTTGTTTCACTATCGTGTATCGTTGCAAATTTTCGTAATGCTTCCAGCTGCTATGAAATATATATCAATTTTTCAGTTATAAATTCATTTTTTCCAGTTATAAGTTAAATGGCCCAGTTTTGCGAAACACAAATTTTTGTTCCAAAGAAAATACATAATAATTGTTAATGTTCACTATGAATTTGCGGAACAATAAATAAAGGGTAATTCTCGCCGAAACCAGGCCACTAGTAACACGAGATTCTTAAAAATTGTTTTTTTGTTGTTTTAATTTAATTAAACGCACTTGCACTTAAAATTATTCCATTTGATGGATCCTCGTTCGCCAACCGTTTTTAGAGAAGTGAAAGCTGAATATTTTCATTGAGCTATATATCAAAATTTTGCTTCTAAACTCTACAGAAAATATCAAGACTTTCATGTAAAGTGTACATCTCCGCCATCTTGAACTCGCCGCCATCTTGGTTTTAATCGTTGAAAGGCGAGTTAACAACCGAGCTACCAAAGGAATTTGCTGACAATTCAGACAATGCCATCGACGAGCAGGTTGACGACAATCGAACGATCGGAGCCACCACCGAGCGATGCGGAGTCAGCGGTTCATATTCTGACCAACGTGAATCGAACGGCGGGCACAAATATAATCGTTAGAATTAATGAAGTTAGTCTTAATTGAGCAGTGACATGTGTCAGTAGCTTTTTTAAAAACTCCGAACAACACCCAAGTGTTTAACTGGCGCCCGAATAGGGACCCAGAAGTCGGGAAAAGTATAAGTGTTTTAAAGTGTGAAAATCTTCATATTCGGTTAAAGCAGCCGGATCACAACGATGGAAAGAGCCACACACCAGAAACCAAGCGATCTGCAGGACACTGAGGTAATCACCCGATCGATGTGAGAGTCCCGAGTACCGCTAGGAAATAGGAGCAACTCGTAGCATCTGCCTGCCGATCCCCCGACGATAAAGGGATTTCCGTCAACCCAGGAAAAGAAAGTCCAGATATGCTGGCATTCATGTAAGTGATAGTTTTAATAAATAGTGATAGTGTTTTAGTGCAACTGACAAAAGTCCAGACTAGCTAGCATAGTGAAATAAAAAAGTGTGTTTAATTGAGCATCAAAGAAAGCAAAAAAAAAATAATAATAAGTATTAAATTCAAAAAAATCTAAAGAAAAGTAGATTAATTTTTTATTTTGCAAGAATAATGAATCCACCTATACCCACGTCGGTGAACTCATTATCAATACCGGATCTTCTAAGAGATCTTCAACCGTTTGACAGTAGAGCACAAGAATTACTTGCATGGCTCACAGACGTAGAAGATATTTTTCGACATTATCGGGAAAAACACGCAACCCCAGATCAGGTTGCAATTATAGAAAAAAACAGTCAGACGTAAAATTCGTGGTGAAGCCGCAGATATTTTGAACGCAAATAATATTACTTACGATTGGCTCGAAATAAAAGAAACTCTCTTACTTTATTATCGAGATAAAAGAGATATCAAAACATTGGACTTTGAACTGACGACAGTGAAGAAACACTCGTCTGAAAGCCTCAGCAGCTATTACAGCCGAGTAAATGAACTGCTCGCTTCTATTATCGTCCAAATTCAAACAGACGAGAGAGTGAGTCAAAATGCCGATTCACACACCACATATTTTCGAGAAAAAGCATTAGATTCATTCATTAGAGGATTAGAAAAACCCCTCAATGTGTTATTGAAAACGGCTACACCAACAAGCTTGGCCAAAGCATACCAATTTTGTATAGATTTTTACAACATGGATGCGAGAAGCGCACCATTCAGAAATGAACATTCCAATTATTCAATCCCCAAACCCAGAGAGCTAGACTTGCCTCGACATCCGCCAAAAATTCCACCACGTAACCAAAACTTTCCTCCTCCACCACCTAGAAACTTTCAAACAGTACCGAAACCCCTTCATATCAAATCAGAGAAATAACACGAATCCATTTGTACAACCTCAACCCTGTTTCCAACCAAACTTCAATCCATTTTTGCAACCTCAAAATAGATTCCAGCACAATCCAAACTCCTTCCATCATTCACCGAAGCCTCTCCCGAGACCCGAACCAATGGAGGTAGATCAAAGTGTCCGATCTCGGTTTTTAGATTATGGAAACCGACCTACCTTTCCTATCAAACTCCAACATCCCCCATCATCTAAAATACAAAATTTTAAAAGACTAGCTCACCCCATAGAAGGAACATCAACTTTTAACGAAGTAGAAGCCAATGACGAAACAGATGCTAAACAATATCCCGAACACCAGTTTGAAGAGTACGAAGTTTATCATGATTTTTATGCATACGATAGCAATAGTCACCCCCCCCCCCCCCCCCGAAAACATAGATCAAACTGATGCAACTCAAGAAACCAATTTTTTAGGATGGAACCCGAGTTGGTGAAACCGGTTCTACCATTCATCAACCTAAAAACAACAATTGGAAACTTTCCCTTCCTCATCGATACCGGAGCGAATATCAATTTGATTGATCCTAAACTAGCCTGGAGTTATAACATTTCAAGACCATATAATTTCTCAGCAAACCAAATATCAAGTGCTAATGGAAATTTCGATGCCACATCAGCAATCGACATAAATTTCTTCTACCCAAAAATAAACTTCAAAACGCAATTCCTTCTTCACAAATTTCATCCGTTTTTCCGTGGAATTATCGGTACGGGTATTTTAAAAGCACTTAATGCCACAATCGATATGAAAAAGATGACTCTTACCTTATGTAGAAATTCTGAAGAACTAGTAATCCCTTTACAAGAATATATACCTCAGAAACAAATAGCTAATAATGTAAAGCAGTTTAGAACTTGTCATCTAACCTCCTCAGAAAAGAAAAAATTGTAAGAAGTTTTGAATGCCAACAAAACGGCATTCCATGAGCCAAATTCGAAACTTACATATGCGACAAAAATTGAGTGCACCATCAACACAACTGATGATATTCCAGTACACCAGAGAGTTTATCCATACCCTGCAGCCTATACAGAAGAAGTCAACAAACAAATTAAAAAGCTTTTAGAAGATGGTATTATTCGACCTTCTCGTTCAGCCTGGACAGCCCCAGTTTGGGTGGTCCCGAAAAAAACAGATGCCTCTGGCGAAAAAAAATTCAGAATGGTCATTGATTATAGAAAAATCAATGAAAAAACAACGTCAGATCGATACCCCATGCCAGAAATCAGCTATGTAATTGATCAACTCAAAGGCCAGAAATACTTCTCCACTCTCGATCTCTAGCTTCCGGCTTCCATCAGATCAAGATGAAAGACGATGATATACAAAAAACAGCATTTTTTATAAACAATGGCAAGTACGAGTTTACTCGAATGCCATTTGGCTTAAAAAACGCCCCTGCAACTTTCCAAAGAGCAATAGACGACGTTTTAAGAGAACATATTGGAAAGATATGTTATGTGTACATTGACGACGTCATAGTCTTTGGAAAGACTCTCGAAAAACATTTGGTGAATTTGAATATTATTTTGAACACCTTGAATAAAGCGAATTTCAAGATTCAATTGGATAAATCCGAGTTTTTACATTCTGATGTAGAATTCTTAGGATACATCATAAGCTCAGAAGGTATCAAACCGAATCACAAAAAAATTGAAGTGATTCAAAAATTCCCAGAGCCCAAAACAATACATGACTTGAAATCATTCCTCGGAATGATGAGCTATTACCGTCGATTTGTAAAGGACTTTGCAAAAATCGCAAAACCTTTGACAAATCTTCTACGAGGGGAGAGAAATCCGATGTCGAGCAAAAAAATTTACCTTTGTGATACTGAAAAACAATGTTTTAATAAAATGAAAAACATACTTTCTTCCTCTGATGTGTTGATATACCCCGACTATGAAAAACCATTTTTATTAACTACAGACGCTTCAGACTTTGCTATCGGAGCGGTACTGTCTCAAGGAGAAATGGGTCGAGATAAACCAACACATTTCGCTTCAAGGACCTTGTCTGTGACAGAAGAAAAATTTTCTGTTCCTGAGAAGGAAATGTTAGCGATTTATTGGGCTTTACAAACATTTCGGAATTATTTATATGGAACCAAGTTTTAAAGAGATAATGTATAAACCAGGAAAAACAAACGTTGTTGCGGATGCTCTAAGTAGAATGGTATGTTCCATGACAGGAACCCAACATTCTGCCGATACTAGCGACGATTTCTACATCATATCAACAGAGGTACCAATTAACGCTTTCCGTCATCAAGTTATCATTAAAAACGGAACTCAGTAATAGTTGAACACCCTTTTGAATCATATACAAGAATTACTATAACGATTGCCGATATTAATGAAAATTCTATTTTGCAGATCCTAAAAACTCACTTTAACATAGGTTTGGTAAATGGATTATTAACAGACGAAGACACCATGGGAAAAATTCAAGAAACATATAGAAAATATTTTGGCCAACAAAGACTGTTAAAAATCCGATTTACTCAGAAGCAACTCGAAGACGTTCAAGACGAAAACGAGCAATGGAACGTCGTAAGGAACGAACACATGAGAGCCCATAGATGTGTTCAAGAAAATAAGCTTCAAATCATGCGGAAATTCTACTTTCCAAAGCTGCATCAAAAACTCAGAGATTTCATTGTGAACTGTCGTATCTGTAACGAAAACAAATACGACAGGAATCCCATTAAATATCCTCTTCAGAAAACCCCGATACCGAATGCTCCTTTCCAAATCGCTCATGTAGACATATTATTCCTCGAGAGCAATCATTTTCTCACCTACATAGATAAATTTTCTAAATTCGCTCAAGTGATGCATGTCCAATCCCGAGCAGCAATTGATATTGTCCCAGCCCTCAAGGAACTCCTGTCCAAATACAAACCACCAGATATTTTAGTCATGGATGGTGAAAAATCATTTATGACCGGAGACCTGGTTAATTATTACAATGGTACTGGAATCACCCCCTACATTACGACAACAGGAAGAAGTGAGATGAACGGAACGGTTGAACGGCTCCATTCAACTCTTTTAGAATTATACCGAATAACCAAAACTGAGAATCCCACTAAACCTCTTATTGAACTCATGCACATGGTCCTTCATAAATACAATTCATCCATACATACCGCAACAAAATTTACTCCTTACGAAATTATCCTTCCATCTCCCCAAACACCCGAAATCGTCGAAAAAGTATTTGAAAATTAAAAAAGGAAGCAAAAACAAGATCTTGACCATCATAATAAATCAAAGAAAATAAGAAATCCTAAAGAAAATAGCGAAGCATTTGAAAAAACCCGACAAAGGCTGAAACACAAAGCAAGATATAAAAAAGTTAAAATAGCAAAAGTTAATAACAGTACAATAACCACCGATGATGGAAGAAAAATTCATAAAAACGGCATTAAAATTCGAGAGATCTAACTAAATTCACTCCAATTAGAGACTAGGACTTTTAATCCTACAATCAGAATGGTCATCAGAACAAACTATATCACTCCGGAACCTAACTAACCAGCCAATCCTAGCATTCGACCATGGAACTAGCAGAGTAAGAATTGACTCATATTTTTATATCCATCATTTTAACATAAGTTCATATCAATACCATGTACGAAACCTTAGAGACATGTTTGACGAAATAGCGACCAATCAGTTTTCCATATTAATTATAGAAGAATTTAAACAAATCGATCAAATACTGAACAACCTTATTTCAATTAAAAGATCAAATCGCTGGGATAGCCTAGGATCAGCATGGAAATTTATAGCAGGTAGTCCAGATGCTAACGATTTAAAAATAATTAACTCCTCTATCAATAATCTAATTCAGAATAATAATGCTCAGGTAAAAATTAACCGGGAATTAAACCTACAGATGAAGGAATTCGTGCGTAAAACTACTCAAGCCATATCATTGTTCAATACAAAATCCATAGAAAATCATTCGATTAATATATTTTTGAACCTAAAGTATTTACATGAAAAATTAGAGCAAATTGTAGACAGTATAAGTTTTGCAAAGATGGGAATCTTAAACAGCAAGAAGTATTAGTAAGAAGACTACACGACGAGAACGTGACAACCAACTCTATCAGCGAAGCACTTGCATATGCAGAATCATCAGTGGCAACCAACAGCAAGGAGGTAGCTCTGCTTATCAAAATTCCTAAACTAGACAAAAGAATATTCAGGAAAATTTACATTTATCCGATTCGTCATAAACAAAGACAAATTTATCTTGAGAGACAAAATTATTTGAAACACCACAAAGAGATCTATGCCGTACCTTCTTTGAATCCAACGATATTCAACATAGAAGACCTAATACCCGAAAACTCAACATGTATTTCGGAACTCTTAAATGGAAAACCAGCCAGTTGTAATTTTACCCTCAACCTCATACAAGAAGAAATCATCACCGTTAACGACAAAAATCTGATCATCAACTATGATAGAAATTTTTCATTTACAAGCAACTGTGGAATTTTTAAAAGGAACCTATTCGGTTCATTCTTCATCTCGTTCGAAAACTGTAATGTTCCGATTGACAACAACACTTTTAGCAGCAATATTCATAATCTCGAAGAATCACCCTTACAGGTACCACTAGAAGGTATCTCTGTGGAGCAAGGACATCTCATTGTTAACTTGAGCCTCGAACATCTCCATGAACTACATCTCGAGACTAGAAAAGAACTGGAAAATATCAAATTGCAAACAAACAGCTTTCACTGGCCAAAGTTAACCATTTTCGGAGGAATTACTTTCCCTCTAACCATAATCATCAGCATTGTTCTCCTTTGTAATTTCATATCAAGCAGATCCACAAAAATCAAAATTCAACATGACGATCCATTAAAGGACATTCCAACGATCTCAGATGCAAAACCAATTAGAAGATTGACCATTGCGGATGTGATTTCCCTGGAGTCTCATCACTCAGCCGGGAGGAGTTAACAACCGAGCTACCAAAGAAATTTGCTGACAATTCAGACAATGCCATCGACGAGCAGGTTGACGACAATCGAACGATCGGAGCCACCACCGAGCGATGCGGAGTCAGCGGTTCATATTCTGACCAACGTGAATCGAACGGCGGGCAGAAATGTAATCGTTAGAATCAATAAAGTTAGTCTTAATTGAGCAGTGAAATGTGTCAGTAGCTTTTTTGAAAACTCCGAACATCACCCAAGTGTTTAACTGGCGTTTTGGAAAAAGTTGCCAACCACCGATTTCAATTTTGAGATTGACAATTGAAGGCGGAGAAAAAATTCTACAAAATAAAAGATGTGATCTTATTGTTTCGTTCTGAATGTTCGATCTTGTACTATAGGACATCGTTTCATCAAATGGTGGTCCAATAAATTTCAAAATTTAAATGTTCGTTCTACGATTCATAATGTTATCAACATTTACAAAAATCGATTGGTTGTCAATTGTCCCGGAAAAACCGAAACGAATTTCCCGATTTGCTACTTCAAAACTGATGAGCTATTATCTTCTTCAAAAGTTCATAACTCATAAGCCGTACTTTGTAGAACCATAGGTGGTACAGCAGGTTTCCGTTTTTGGCTCACTCCGATTTTGGCAATAAAAGGGTTTCGTTTTTTGCGACATTTTATTGTTGTTTTCAATGATTTATACAACAAACTGATTTTTACACCCGTTCTAGGTTGAAACTGATTTAATTGAAACTGAAAAACATCTTACGCCTGAAGATTTCTAACGAACTCAACTACCAAACTATTGATACGCCGTAGACATATGCTTAGTTATGTGAGGCACTGTTCTGTTAATGATTTTGTGACGATGGAATACCTCTGCGAGGTCTTCTCGTCTTTTTTTCTGTTTGTTTACATGGAAAATATTTGTTTTTCATAATGTATTTCAAATACAGCAAGCGTGATTGAATGCAGTTCTCCAGAATGATACATTTCAAAGCGCAAAATCAAATTTTTGAAAATCTAATAGAAATTTATCATAAGACTAATATTGATAACCGTTTCCACTTTAAATGCTTTAAATGGAATAGAGAGTTTGACGTCACACTCGCTGTTGTACAAGCGCCGTGGGAAAATAAAAGTGACGACAAATTTGAAATTTGTTATTACTTTACATTACATACGATTGATTTCGGCAAAACCTGTTGAATCATATTAATAAATAAATTCTCATAATGATTTTGAAGTCTTAGATTGGATATATTTATGACAAACAAGATTTCCTTTTTTGGCACGGTTCCAGTTTTGGCAACTGCAATTTAAAATGTTGTCTAGTCTAGTCTAGTCTAGTCTACACTAACACGGTTACGGTTGGAACTTGAGTATTAACTCTAGTCTTAGCATTTCTAGCTTATGGTTATAGCGCCATTACTCTCTCTCTCTCTCTCTCTCTCTCTCTCTCTCTCTCTTTCTCTCTTTCTCTCTCTCTCTCTCTGACAGGAATATGATATTGTTCCTTGTTATTGAGAAAAGGAAAAATAAACTCAGATTTTTGAGAGGATACAGTTTACGATATTTTCATGTGTAAAGAGAAACCTGACAAAAAACCAAAATGTAAAAAGGTTTGTTCCTACAATTTGATTATAGACGACCAGAGTTAGCTTAGCTTAGGTAAACTGCCCGTAGTTGCACTCTGTGATTGCATTGAAACTAACAAAGTTGCAAAACGAACCAGCTGAATGATGCTTGGAACTAGCACTACATTCTCATTGTAACTTTGCTTCACAAGTTTCAAGAGGCATCACTGCTTTGTTCTAACTTGATCTTCATGCACCGACCATTTCGACCAATATGATCTGCTTCTTCATAGCAGACAATCACCCAAATGCAGACGGCATTTATGTAACACTAATTTACCCGAAAACAATAATTCTGAAATATTCAGCAAGAAAATTGTGACGCAGTAAAAAAACACGTTCGGTCTCGTTCATAGTTTACTTGGAACTTCCTAGAAAACCGCCCTGAAATGTTATAAGAAACTCTGCTTTGGCAAAAAAAAAACTTGGGTTTATTTTCTAATTTGATTTGATAATATTTCGTGAAGGTATGAACGCCTAGAAAAAATGAGATAAAGTCTACTTATTATGACTTTATATCAATTATGTGGAAAAGTCTGAGATCTCTTTGACCTGCACGTTTAGTAAAAACTACAACTAGCGTAGCGAATGTCTGGATATTGGTGTAAACCAAATTCATGTGCAGGATATTTTTCAGGCGTTGAATAGCTTAGATGCTTCTAAAGGTCCTGGACCTGACGGAATTCCGCCAGTATTTATGAAAAATCTTGCAACGGAACTTACAGCTCCATTGTTCTGGCTCTTCAACATGTCATTGGAATATGGATGCTTCCCATCAAAATGGAAAAGCTCGTTTCTAGTGCCTATTTTCAAATCAGGCCGGAAATCCGACATACTTAATTATCGTGGAATAGCCCTAATTTCTTGCATTCCTAAGCTATTCGAAGCAATTGTAAATGAAAAACTATTTTCCCAAATTAAAAACCGAATAACTGAGAAGCAACATGGCTTCTTCAAGGGCCGTCCAACATCGACCAATTTACTTGAATTTATAAATTATTCATTGAATGCAATGGATAATGGAAACCATGTAGAAGCTCTTCACACAGATTTCAGTAAGGCATTTTATCGCATAGACATACCAATGCTACTTTTCAAATTGCAAAAATGGGACTTGAACCAGAACTCCTGAAGTGGCTCGAATCATATTTAACCAATCGCCAACAAATAGTTAAATTTAACGGACAAAACTCAAATCCGATTCTAGTCACTTCTGGTGTCCCCCAAGGCTCTCATTTATGACCTCTTATTTTCATCTTGTACGTTAACGACATTTTCTTTATTCTCAAAAAACTAAAAGTGTTAATTTATGCCGACGATATGAAGCTCTTTTTGGAAATAAGAAATGAAGAAGACATCAATGCATTTCAGAATGAAATATACATATTCTACACATGGTGTAAAAAAAGCTTACTAGAGTTAAATGTAAAAAAATGCAACCACATATCATTCTGTCGAAAAAGAACAACACCAAACATTATATACAATATCATTAGCAAACATACTGTAGCAAATTGTGAAAAAGTTAGGGACTTTGGAGTTGTCTTAGACTCCAAACTAACCTTCATTGACCACTACAACACAATAATCCACAAAGCTAATAACATGCTAGGATTTATAAAGCGCTTTTGTTACAACTTTCAAGATCCGTATACCATCAAAACATTATATATAGCCTATGTAAGATCGATACTGGAATACTGCAGCATTGTATGGTCACCCTATACAATCACACACGAAGAAAGAATAGAATCGGTACAAAAGCAATTTCTATTGTATGCTCTTCGTCAATTAGGTTGGACATCATTTTCTCTTCCATCATATGAAGCTCGTTGCATGCTCATAAACATACAATCATTGAAAGAGCGTCGTGAATTTGCAATAGTGTCATTTGTAAACGGCATCGTTTCGCAGCGCATTGATTCAGTTACACTTTTATCTGAGCTAAATTTCTACGCACCTCTTAGACAACTTCGAAATCAAAGCACGTTTGCCACCAATCATTACCGCACAAATTATGCGAAATTCGGACCCTTGAATCGTATGATGGCCACTTACAATCAATACTGCGAAACCATTGACTTTACAATGTCTCGGCATGAACTTAAACACTTTTTTAGCTCAATACGCAATCGCAACGCTTATTGAAAAAAATTGTTTGTAAGTAAACATTGTATTAGAATATTAGAATATTGTATATTGTCTACTTCTGATTGACTAAATGAATAAAGATCAGTAGGAGAACGTCTCTCACGCAAGTCAAGGGTACATATGGTACAGGTAATTGTCACGTCTAAATTTCTGCCTACACCACTAACATTAAAAGCTGCCAAATGTGCTTCCTGACTAGTTTTATAATACTGCATAACACTTCTAATCTTTCAAAGAAAATCAGCAAAATGCCCTTCGGGTATACATTTATACGGAAACAGGTTACGATGCCGATTTTATTGTTTATTCCAATACTATAGTTGTGTTTGTATCAATCCGTATCCGAAAACAACGACGGAACCTTGGGTTGTGTTTTTCCAGCCCAAAGGTAACCCGTAAAGATCTGGGACGAACTGTTTTTTGAAAAGGTCGTTCTCAGCATCGCCAAAAAACGGAAACTCACTTGATATTAATCTGCTGAAAAAGGAAACAATATTATCAAAAATTAGTGTACATATCTCAAAGTACAGGAAAATTGTAAAGAATGCCTTAAAATTATTGAATCATTAGACCGAAATTATATATAATTTAATAGTGATGTTGGGATAACGGAGCGTCATTTATTATTATGAATTGAAATCGATTAGAACGAGATTTTATACTTTTTTTTTAAATTTTTTATCGCAATAAGTTTTTTCCATTCACTTTAATATAATAATTGATTGGGGCATTTCGTTAGCAATACTGACAAGCAAACAAAATATTGTGCATCTCGTTGCCTTCTTCCTAGAGAGGTATACTACGATCTATGCCCGCAGGAGTGGATCATTTTCTGTATCTGTGTGTCAGTAGCTAGATATTTAGTTTATAAAAAGGCACAAAGATTGACAACAAGTTTTAGTACAGGAATCCACCACTAGTGGCGTCGCAAAATTTAGCTTTTCTGTCTTACACCTTAGAGAATAGTGTATTTTGCAAACTTGTAAATAATGTTTTCGCAAAAATACCTGCCAGAGACACTGTAATTTACTTCTCCGATCTGTGGCCATTGGCTTAGCCACTTGATGACAATTTCGGCGTGGAAAAACGAATCCGCGTAATGTGCGTTTAAGGGGTTATATACCATTTTAGTTTCCAAAAAACCGAAATAAATTTTATTGTATTATCTTCAAATACAACATCTTGAGAACATTTTCACAAATTTTCATAAAGATTTGAGTAATAGGAAGAAAGTTAGAGCGATTTGCAGCGCGCCTCGCCACGGCCGCATAAGCTAAACTTGAAACTTTACACGCGATTATCTAGGAATAGTGTTTTCCGAAAAATGACTTTGCCGTGATCCTGATTGCGGGAAAACTACTGAACCGATTTACTTCATCTTTTTTTTTTTTAATTTTCGTTATTGAATTCGCCGGTCCTTGAACGATCGCTTTTTGAAACATACAGTTACATTTTCCCGCAAAAAAAAATTTAATGCAATTTTTAGCGCTCAAAACGTGCATTTTTTTGGTAAAAACGTTCCCGTTTGCACTGAAAACAAAATACTCATAAAAGCGATCGTTCAAGGACCTGGCACACTTCTAAACTAATGAAATAATATGAGTTTTTTGATTTCGGTTGACCCGCTGAGTCTCTTTCAGGATCACCGCAAGCCTCTGCAAAAAAATAGCGTTTCGGAGAAACGGCCATTACTCCAGTAATAATTGGTAGATCTCAAAATCAAACTTATTTTTTTGTTGTTGATAAACTGTACTTTCAGAAAAATACCCCTTTGATGCAATGAAAATGGTGCTATGCACTTAAAAATAGATTCAAACTTCCCTAATTTTTCTCGACCAAAAAGGTATATAACCCCTTAAGGCGCATTATTATAAAAGTAAACTCGTAAGTAATCTTTAAATACGTCTGATGGGATCGACTGATTGTTTCCAATCAACTAATCAGATATTGAGTTGATCACAATTGTACCAAACGAATGATTTGAGTGCGGAGATTTATCTTACTCTCTTGGAATCTATCTATTATTAATACAATTTACAGTCAAAACGGTTTGTTTGATTGGCGTTGTGTCTTTGACAAAGTTGTAGATGATATATTTGTCCTTCAATAAAAAAGTACGCTGTCGTAAAAATATTTTTTTTTTCAAAATACCATAACTATTTTTTTCCTGATTTCTCCATGATCGGACCAGTTGCATTGTTTAGGTAATCTTTTGTCATTTTTATAAAAAAAATATATTAAAATAATGAGCTTTTTGAAATACACTATTGTCGCTTTTTACGCGTTTTTTACGCGGGATTTTTACGTGGTTTGTTACGCGGATTCCGGAATTTACGTTGTTTTTTACGCGGAATCCGGGATTTACACGTTATTTTTTCTATGCTGATTTCGGTTTTTCTTCACTCGGATTGCAGAATTTACGCGGGTTTTGTTTTACGCGGATTCCGGAATTTACGCGTTTTTTACGCGGATTCCGGAATTTACGCGGCACGTATCCCCATCGTAAAAAGCGGCTTTAGTGTAATTGATTTTCAATTTTTCTTTTAACATTGTTAACAAAAAAAATATTTTTTAGAGTTTATATTTTTTTTGAAAGACAAAATTACTATCTGCAACTTTGTCGAAGTCGTCGCACCGATCAAACAAACTGTTTAGGCCCTGAACATATTTGTGATCATCTATACCTTTTTTTTCAATTGCTTCTCAAAAATGAGTCGTGTTCCAAAAAATTGAACCGATAGCACAAAATGGCAAAAAAATATATTAAAACTGGGACATTTTGTGTGGAACTGATCATGATGCACAGTGCGAAGAAATTACCACTTCCATTCGTTCTTTCAGTTGATTTATTGTGTATCATGAGTAGTAGGACCCATCACGGAGAAGCAACCAAGTACAGTCAGAACTAAATTCGGAAAATTGAATTCTATTGGCATCCTGTTTATGTCATACGATGAACAACTATTCCAATGTTGTTGGTGGGCCTAGCGTAGATGGTAACCATGCTTGTCATTCTCCTCAGTATGTGAAAGGAATGTGCCTGCGTGTAGCGTGTCTCAACCAGCTTACAAAGAGACAAACACACTTCCAGCTCACCCATCATTTGATAGAAACAAGAGGGGAGAGTCACTCTACAGAGAAAATGCAGAAGTACACAACAGTGTCCACTGGCGAGTAGTCCGGAAGGTGAAAAAAACCTACCTGGCAAAAATGTAGTCCTCGTGTAGCTACACTGCGAAAACGAATTCCACCAGAGTAAGTTCGACCGGCACGAGCGGCACGAGCAACGCAGTCTATTTTTTTTCTTCTAATCTCTTTTCCTCTTCTGCCATGCTCAAGAAACCAACTGTGAAACGCACCGCAGATAGCTCTGCAGTGTAATTATTGTGCGTGATGTCCACACGTGTGAGAAGGTACACCATAGTTCATTGTCTTGCAAGAGAGAGATTTCAGATTTCACCTTAGTGCTTTCAGGAAGCTCAGCAGATAAAAATCGTTTGTGGCTCTCTTCTAGCATGAGCGTTGATTTGCTCTTTAGTGTGAGAGCAGTTGTTTTCGCAGTGTAAGATGTTCTCCTGCACTCTAGAGGTTTTCTGAGGAGAAAAGACAAGGATGTTGGATGTTGGGTGGCGTGATCCACTTACAACCAACCCAACTGGTCTAGAATTATTCCTAGTCGACACCGGGAGATTTTCAGAGGCGAAAAATTGCATGAGGAAGTAAAGCCGTTGGTGCCGGTCCGTTAATCAACGGGTCGTAAGTTAGGATCCTGGGTAGAATCGCCTCCCCGGGCGTCGGTGATTGGCACAACAACAGTGGCGGAACTAGACCGACGGAAAATAAGCGAGAAAAATTCCAATGTTGTTCTCGAATAGGACATTGACTGAACTAGCGAGTGCGTTGCGTCGCTAATGATAGCAGGGAAACATCGCATCCTCTCACGTTCACGTTCTCTTCTATTATCTCCCCCTTCAATGTGAGAAAAAAAATCTCTTTCTTCAATATTTTCCTGCAATCATACTCTTTTACAATGCTTATTAAGCGTCAAAATACTGTTTTTTATCCCATTATTTGGGTTACTCTCTCGCAACTTTTCTTGTGAATGAGATAGCGCTTTCCAGTATTCAAAAAAATATGCACCTCAAAAAGACCTAAAAACTGTTAAAAGACCAAGTTTTAATAGAATCAAAAATAAAAAAGTTACATCGAAAAAACTAAATTTTTCAGCGACACCCTAACTTGCTATATTAAATTCATCATACCGTGAAAACTATGCAAGATAGAGACTAGCTTTCTTCGGCAAAGTTGTTTAGAATAAATGGATCTATATCTCCTCTGAACTAAAAAGAACCTTATCTTTATCAGCGAAAAAGTCAGTTTTGATATTTTTGATAAAAATGGAGCCACCCTAATTTTTATTTTCTAAAAAGAAGCGCCTTTTTAAACACAAAATATCTTTCAGTTATACTATTAACCTAACAACAGCTGTTTTTGCACAAAAAATTAAATACCGCTAAATCGACGATCTGGACCACTGTGCATTGATAAGTACAGTCAGAACTAAATTCAAAAAATTGAATTCCATTGGCATCTTGTTTATGTCAGACAATAAACAACAATTCCAATGTTGTTCTCGAATAGGTCATTGACCGAACTAGCGAGTGCGTTGCACGGTAAGCGGTATCGCTAATGATAGCAGGGAAACATTGCATCGTCTCACGTGCACGTTCTCTTCTATTATCTCTCTATTCAATATTTTCCCGCAATCATACTCTATTACAATGCAACCCTTATGGAGAGTGAGCGACGTAAGCGCGTCAACATAATTTTTTTAATCCAATTGCTTGGGTTAGATTGCGAGAATCTGCCTTTCTTTTTAATATCCTTAATTTTCACATTTTTTATCAAAACCCCCTGTGACGACGAAATTCCTGTGCATGCTACTGATCCTAGACGTTAAGTAATTGCAGGTGCAGACCCGGCGTCACACCGTTCTCTCGAGTGGGTGGTAAGCAATAGGGAAGGTTCATGGGTGGCTTTCCGAAAGTTAACCGGAACAATCGCCATGGCGAACGAAAACATCCGTAAGGATAAGGTTTTGGGTTCTTTCTTATCTTTATTTATAAATTTTCGTGACAAAATTGTTGTAGTAGATCTCACGCTTGAGTTTCGCCCAGAAACTCTCGATGGGACGCAGCTTGGGGACGCTCCATCTCCTCCAACGATTGCTTCGAGTAGTGGGTGACGGCAGATCCAGCCAATACACAGCGTTTTTGCCCCTATGAACGAGGCAACTGCCGGCAGGCTCTTCTTACTATACATTTCCCCGTTCACAGCCAGTCAGGAGCGAAAGAAGAGTGGCTTTGGTATCACCTTCTTGCTGATTGTCAGCCACAGCAGCACCGTCGTGGGGAACTTGGTGTGTCAAATAAACTTCAACTCGGAGCCCACTTCCTTCGTGGAGGAAGTAAAATACAAAGTGCCCTACCAGTCGTTGCCATCCATGTTCGCCAGGTAATTTTCACTGTTTGGCCGATGGTTCTAACCTCCTCACCAAGCGCACGCAGCGATGTAGCCACTTTTCCCTCGGTCATCCTCTTCAGCATCCTGTAAAGCTTCTTATCGCAAAGGGTCGTCGGCCGTTCGGAGCCGGGTTTTCTTTCGATGCTTTGATTTTTGTTCAGTAGTGCCAAGATATTGTAGATGCTGAAATGGGCGTATCCGGCGTTGCATGAAATCCGTTTGTGACGTGGCGAGGTACTAATCTTTGAACGCGCACACTTCTGAAGTAGTTTCACTATTTTCGGCATTAAGGTTAGAGTTCGAGTTAAATTTTTTCGGCTGACTAATTGGTTGCTATGATTGGTGCTGCATTGGTTGTTCAGTTAGTGCGTGTGAAGGTAAACCGATGAAAAATCGACAATTTTTGCGCATTTTTTTAATGCAAACGTTAAGGCTCAACAGTTTTGTCTCCTCGAAAAGAGTCTCAATTCAAAATTAAAACTTAATCGGATTTCTGGCAAGGCTTCACTTACAATATTGAAAGTCAATACGAAAGTCTAACTCACTTAAACGCTCTAAATTTGATATTATAGTCGGGCATTTGCACTCGAAAACTCAGTTAGTTCAATCACCTACCTCAGAAAACAAAATCCGCGCATTGTTCTATACGGCTACAACGGGACTCGTTTAGCAGCCAACCTAAGTTTTTTTTTATCACTAGCGGACCACTTTTTATTTTAATCACTAATCGAAATCACTTACTACACTAAGAGTACTTCAATCTTTGAAATGTTCACCTCAAATTTCCAAAAACAAGCTTGAATTAGCAGAAATTTACGAGATGAATTACTACAATTCCTAAATTTCAACTGTATGTATTTTCATCTGTTTTTCTAACTGCTGTGAAAAAAATCAAATGTTGCCAAAACAGTTTCTGTTAATACGAAAAAATCATACTGAAAATGTTGAATTATTCCGACATAATTGACATAAATGGACAGCACTGCAGTGGTTACCTAGGTTACCAATTCTGCACGTAAACAACTACAGCGGATATCTAGGTAATACACTAGGACGGGCTACGTTCATTCATGATAATGTGATTCATTCATGATTAACAGTGTTATGAGTATGGGAGCGTCGTGAGATAAATAATTGAGCAGCGATTCAAGTTTTGAGATGGATATAGAAGCGTTGTGAAAAATGGGTTGTTTTACAAAATTCGAATAAATCTAGCTTAGTTTACTAAATATACTATGTTGAACGATTCCATAAGAGCATTTAAGCGTATTTTGTTTATTTATGCAACGATTTCGTGAAAATTTGGTGTTAAATTCGTGCATTCTTCGTGGATATCGGCTCAATGAGATGAATAATGGAGCAGTTCCCCTAGCTTCATAAACTTTCGCTCAACGATATCCATAAAAAGCGGTCGCACGCACATTTCCGCGGCAATTTTAAGTTCCGAACATGGAAAACATTACATATTGTTGGTTTTGTCCGATAATTCCGTTTGGGTAAGTACTACCCATACTACCCACATCAACCGCTGGCTCTGAGTAACTGGTTGTTTTATTGCTCATTAAATCATACACACAAGTAAGCTGTTTTGGCACACAACACATCAATTTGTTAGAATCAAGTCCAAAGACTTTTTCGCAGCAAAATATCAACAACAGTGCTTCACGTAGTTTTCAAATGTAAGAAAATACTACTACTTCAAAGTAATATTCGGAAGCGTTTTCTATTAAAAATAATTACTTGTTATTTTCTACCTTCATATGCTCAGAGAAAAGAGGGTTCCCGAAAATATCTGTCCCAGGCTTCCGAAATCGAACTTTTCCCAAACTGAAGTTAGTTTGTTTTAAATATGCCAATTATGCTGTTAATGAAACAGCGTTCTTTCAATTGATTCAGCAGTCATATTTAACTCTACTAATCAAATTCACGCTTGGTTGTTTCACGCTTCTTCACTTTCAATCATTGAGACACAAAAATATCCTTTTTGGAAGACCTCGTGCCCTATACTGGAAAAAATCACAAAATCATCAACCTTGCAGGTCGTGTGCAAAGCCACGACCGCAAGGTTGCAGTAGAATACTTTTACAAGAAAGATAACCTGGTTGCTTGCGTGTCAGCCATTTTGAAATCGGAGTTGTTAAGCACAGTATCAACAAACCGTAATAAACATCACACTGCTGTGCATTTGCAGCAGCATCAAACCTCAGTAGCAGTTTATTGATAACCATTCATTATGCTCTTCCAAATACATTTAGTAGCCTTGAAAAAGGCCGATTGCTGCAATTGCAATTTTCATTCAATTATTGCATAAAAGTTTCATGGTCAGATAGCGTGCGATATCCGCTCTGACATAATAAATTTTTTGAACGTTGTGGAATGATATAACTGGAAAAATAGGTGTGGCTAAATTATTTCCAGCTATACCATTCTACAACGTTCGAAAAATTTTATTTCGTATGTCGTAATACTCATGTACGAAAAATACATCTCATTCATTCTGGACTCGCCATTATTTTTATTTCCTACAGATTTTCTCAGTTTCGTAAAACGAATGTACAAAAACGATTTCTTGTGGACATTCTGTCGTGCTGGACCGGTAGAGCTCTCATTAGGGCAACAAAATAATATGTATTGTGTCGTGTTGTGCGGCTTGGAAGAAAAAAAAAGTTCCCGTCCCCGTGTCGCATGGAAGCAAATTGTTGCGTGTTTGATATTGCCGATGGTAGACATGAGTATGAAGGTCGAAATTCTGCAATGATGTCTAACCATAACCGTCTTCTTCAAGGCGTTACATCCTTCTTAATGAAGTGTTGTGAATTTTCTTAAACAGACTCAGCATCGTGAACAGAACGTGCCGAACTTTTCTGTTTGAAATCGGATTTGTTTCGTATATACCGCTTGTTATGCACAGTATCGACAAATCGTGATAAACATCACCCTGCTGTGCATTTGCAGCAGCATCAAACTTCAGTTGCAGTTTATTGATAACCATTCATTATGCTCTTCCAAAAATATTTAGTAGCCTTGAAAAAGGCCCATTGCTGCAATTGCAAATTTCATTCAATTATTACATAAATGCTTCATGGTCAGATATACCCGCTGCAACTGCTACGCTATTCGTAGCCATGCCACAGTTGTGGCCGCTATACGCTGCCATTGGTATCCACTGTCTCTGCATCAGCTGGCCCAGCTGCTGTCTATGCGCTGCAACTAGTGCGCTATCCATTGCTACTCCACAGCTGTGGCCGCTATCCGCCATCGCTGGTATCCACTGCACTCCTACTGCTGCTGCTAAGAGATGACTGCTGTTGTCGTTGTCTAGAACTATTATGAGCGGCTTCGGCTGAAACAGGCTCTTATATAGGCCAAATAGCATATATTCAATTGCAAGGTATATGATTCTGTCGACCGTGCTTGGGAAGCAATCTTATAACGACCAATCAGAGGGCGAATTTTTCGTTTTGACAAGGCTTGACTATTTTCAATAGTACAATAGTTTGAATAATACAATTACAATTATCTTCATTTATGAAGAATCGTAGAAGATTTTCCAATCTATTGCTGCAAGAACGAAGGAAATCTATCGAATACTAACCGATTTATTAGCATTTGAAATTGGACATATTTTTCACTTTTTCCGGTTTTAGATTTTCATTTCACATCCCTATGTAGCCGAACTTCCTGAGAGAAGTATTCTACTTCAAAAATCACCACCTAAATACTCAAACAGACTGTTACTAAGGCAACCTTTGCGTCGAATATCTTTTCAATAAACAAACATAAATTGCAGCCAAACAGCAATTGTCTTTGGACAGATTGAACTATTAATTTTCGATTCCTTGTCAAAGGTAAAACTCGTTAGATATATGTCCTATCACTTTCATGAAACTGGAAATTAATGTTAGGGCCAGTAACTTGTATAGAATATTTAAATTGCGTTGAATCTAGATTCATACTAGTTCATGAAATTTATCTTAATTTGATTTGATATCGCTCAGCAAGGTTTCTGAATTGCCTTATTTTTAGAATGCAAGCAAAGTTTAAAAAAAACCTTGACATGTACATACACTAGGGACACACATTTATTTTTGGTGAAAATCAATTTTTGTCTATCTTCTTATTATCTATTCTATTAGGGATACACTCACAACCAACCCAACTGGTCTAGATTCAATCCTAGCCGACACCGGGAGATTTTCTGAGGCGAAAAATCTCTAGGATCACGCCTTCCATCGCATGAGGAAGTAAAGCCGTTGGCGCCGGTCCGTTAATAAACGGGTCGTGAGTTAGGGTCCTGGGTGTGGAGTCGCCTCCCTGGGCGTCGGTGATTGGCCACAACAGCGGCGGAACTAGACCGACGGAAAATAAGCGAGAATAAAAAAAAAAAAAAATTGGGGATACATTTCTTTAAAGTTACTCTTGAAAAAATTATCATGAGTAAATAAATATCCAACCTTTGATGAACAGGTTAGGGTTGAACAACTTAACAGGTTTTATCTGAGATTTTGAATTTTTTGTTATTATTTCTGAAGTATTAATAATTCTGAGGAACTGACATGACGAAACGTACACGAACAAATTCTATAAAAGACAACGTTTCAGATGAAATGTAGCTTTTTCGTTCGCTGATGGATAAACGAGAATATACGGAATAGAGCAACTCGAAATTCGAGATTCTGGAGTTTTCTAGAAACTCAGTGAACATCAAATCATAAAAACAAACGAAAGCGTAAACTTAACGAACATTTCTCACGGTAGATGCGCGTTCATCTGCAACATCGTTCGTCCTTCTTTCTACCACTGCAATGGCAATCTACCGATCGATTTGCATAGCTCACTCACACAGCTTCTTTTGGCAGTTATTCTTCGCACATTCGACTAAATGAATTTTAATTAAAACTTATTAGCTCGAACAACAACGTTCGTCGGCGGTAACATCTGGCCCAAATATGCTGGGTAAACACAGCCAGAATTTCCCAAAAGTATCCCGTTTTACCCGTGTGAAATCCAAACTTCTTGCTCCCGTCCCGGAGGAATTGATTCGGAAATTCCTCCTCACCGTTCTCCAGCTCCCGGTGTTCTACGCACAGATGTGTATACATTCTAATTTATTTAAATTAATCGTGTTTTTTCCACAAATAAAACTTTTCGGAAATTCTCGAAAGGTCGATCGGCTGCAGAGCTAGGCGTACTTTCCGGCAGTCAAGAAAAAGTTTGTTTGTACGGATATTGAACGCCCTCCTTCGTCCGGACGTTCTTCGCTCGCTAAAGGATGACTCTGGCTCTATGCAACGCATCTGGTATAGAAAAGCTAGACACTCTGGCGGCGCTTAAACCCAGCGTGCAGCGATCGGCTGACCAAAGGTAATATATTCATAAAACGTTAACTTTATGGAAGGTTAAGGATATTAAGCAATTATCCTCTCTGTTTGCATTTCTGCTTCCTCTTCGCCGAAGGACACGAAATGAGCGCTTCCTCAAAAATTTGCATTACAGTACGCCGGCATGTGGGGAATTCTCGAAGCGCCTATTTTCCCCGTCCCGGCACAGGCCAACCGTATTGTTCGGCTTCTTGGGTAAATCCAATCAATGGGATCTCCCAAGAAAGCGGACCGAAAAACAGAAACGCGCTAAAACAAAGCAAAAGCAAGGACATAATGAAGCACAAATGTGCTTATCGGGTCTTTTCCCACCTCTGTACCTTCCGGAAGAGGCGCCTCGAGGTGTGAAAAATCTACTGCCTTCCGTGTTTACCGGCCAGTTAGTTCGTCTCCTTCGGTTTTTTTTTTGTTTTGGTACCTAATAAAGCTTAATTATTCAAGCCTGTGATAGGGAATTAGAGAATCAGTACTTTCCCGACTTTCCGGCTAGAGTTTGCGACTTTCTGGTTGGGATTTTTCCATAGTCTGCTGACCAGATGTTTGCTCTTCCCAAATTATTCGACGTGCAATTAAAAATCCGCCAACCATGTCCTGGATTTCAAACGGTAAACCCAAGCAAAACAAGCCTGGTAGTTTTTTGTTAGGCGGCGTGGGAAATGCTGATTTAACATTCGGTGCGCAGATTCCCGATGGTGGTAGGTAGGTTTCCAGAGACGACACTTCCGAAAGTCAGCTTTCCCATGGTGGTGGTCCCCTCTTGGAAAATAAATCTAATGTACAATATTTTCGGCTGCCAATAATGTTGGATAGCGACCGGTCGCAACGCGGGGAAGCGGCAGGAATGGTACGCATGACACAATAGGACTAGAAAATGCGCATATTCGGAACTGTTTCCAGAGGGGCCGGAACAATGCCATGGCGACGGTGCTGTGTTTCTTGCAGTGCACATCCTACGGGATGGGATGGAATTCGTGGGAAATTACCGAACACACCGGCAGTGAGTGCGGATGCTTTGGGGTGGAAATCCGTACGCTGAACCTTGCTCGGTACTCGCGTCGGTGTTACGCCGGCTGTTGTCCACCAGGTGAACCAGGTGCAGACGTAAGAGTTTATAGATTAGACAAAATTGCGCAAGAATTTAGGTAAAGATTTTCAAAAAGACGGGATCGAAATGTATTACATATTGTACATGATCTATCACTTTTGATTATTCCTACGTATGTCAATCGTTCTTTTATACTAGTTTATGGTAGAGACAGTTACAAGTTTGAAAGGAATCCCGATATGGTTGAGTTTTTGTTAAAAAAAAACTTTTTTTCTTAGGAGAGTCAACTTTGAAATGTGCAAAATAGTTTTGAGTAACTAAATTGTTTATCTAAGAACTGAAATTCGAAAAAGTCTAAGTTTTTTCTAGTGTAGAAACCGTCAACTGATTTGGATTAGATTTCATTTGAATATGAATCGAATTTGGAATAAAATTGGATTGAATATTGATTAGGTTGTTTGTGGTTTGTTTTCAGCTGAATTGCAGAGAGGCTTTGTTCCACGTTTCCTTCAAAATGATAAAAATTTAATTGATGTTATTCCTTTAGAGATAGTATAGTAGAGCAAAAATAGAATAAAATCCCCGCCAAAAGTTTAGCATCCTCATCAAGAGCAATAAATGGCGTGTCGGCAAACACCATAAATCATTTATCAGACACCAATTTCCGCGTAACAACACGTTCGAACAAGCCGCGCATCGATAGGAAGCGATAGTGACTAGGAAAAAAAAAACATATTTATATAAAGTTTTTTCATAAACTCGCTCTTCACTCGTAATCTCCACAGGAAACTCACGGTAAACCGACAAACATTTATCATTCACCAATTTGCATGTCAGCTTGCCAAACGCATATCATACTTAAGCTAGATCAAGTGTACAAGCACACGTTCAGTGACTTGTCAAGCAGTCGTTGATAAGAAGCACCGGGCAACATTCTGAAGCGCAAAAGATTCCAACGCTCGGTTAGGGTGGGAAAATGCGCGCAAATTTCCTTCCGCTGTTAAATGCGCATGTCCGTTGCAACGCCGCGGTGAGGGAGGAGTTGATATCCCAACCAGCAGCTTGCGCCGCAGTACATTCCCTTCGAAGCAGGTGATTGGCCTGATGCCAAAACACACTCGTCATCCGATACCCGACGTCCTTTGTCCCGCGAGACACTTTGTCCACGCTTCTGACGGATGACAATTGCAGCGCAGAGAAAAATCTGCGCCGGGCTCGGAGACGAAAGAAAAATAAACACTGACTCGGTACCGTTCCGGTGCCGCAGACAGACGAGCGTGACAAAAGAGGAAGCCATCAGCTGACAGAGTCCGAATCGTTCAACGCTGTGATCAATAGCGCATTCCGGGAAAATGACCGTTACCGTCAACTGATTTGTGTTTTTTTTTCCTCCCTTGTTGGTACTCTTCTATTCAAAAGGACCCTTGCTGGCGGGAGCCAAGGAACGGGAAGAATGAAAATGTGGTTTCTTTTGATCCGGCAGTCCTTGTCCGGGGATTTTTTTTTTTTTTTTATTTCAAGAAAAAGGGACCAAGATTGCACATTTCTCGACGCGTTGCCAGCTTGCCTTCGATTGGGTCGGTTTAGGGGAAGGGGAGGAAGAAATCACTGCACGTAGGATCAGAATCTTTGGACTGACGAACCGATAGAGGCAAGTGACCTTCTTGGATGGTATGGCACTCGAAAGGGAAGAAGATTTTGCTTCAAGAATCTCGCTTCCTAAAGGTGCTACTCGTCGTTAGGAGGAACCCCCGGCTAGTTTTTTTCGGCTGCAAAGAGAGCGGCCGATGACGCTGGCAGTGGCAGACTGGGCCGAGTCAACCGGGTGTTGGACTGGTATCGGGGCAGATGTGCAGGGTTTTTTTTCTCTTTCTTCTCTATTTTCTAGTTTCATTTACAGTATTGTGCCCTAGGTTCAGGAGGCGAGGATCTGCACCGGCTTCGGGAGCGGAAAACGCGCGCAAGCACACAGAGCAAACGATGTTTGGTGGGGGCTAAGATAGAGTCCATTTTTTCTACATTGATGCAATATTTAAGCGGATGAGAGGTTATGTACTGTTTTGTTAAAATTTAGCAGCACACGAGAAGTGTGCCGCGCCGGAAGTTACAATTTAGGTGGTAGCATCGTAATCGGAAGAGCAAAAAAAAAAACGCACTCATCATCACATTATCATCCGCTGCAAAATGATGTCGATAATCGGCCTAAACATGTGTCCTACTTTCGGCTGCGTACGGTCTTTAAATTTTAGCTAAATCGCTCATAATCGTTTCAAACTGAGCCGATCATTCGTCGTGAACATGGTTTCATTTGCATAAATTGTTTCGAATTATTTGTGCTTCAACGATACCCAAGAAGTTGCTTATGATGTATCAAAAAACCGTTACATTGTACTAGAATTGAGTTGTTTAGGAGCCATTAGTAGTGGATTTTCAGATAAGTTGCTTACTATTGTTTTTAAAGTTCGTCTTTATTCATAATGCATATAATTATGTTTTCAAGAAATCCATCTACTGATTTTCTATTTTGTTTAAAATAAATCATAAAATTCTCCAACAAGTGCTGCTTTGATGTCTCAATATTATTGATATTCTAATTGTGGTTAATAATCATTTCATTGCCTAAACTGCACTAAAAAACTGCAGTGGAACTTTGTGACTATCAAAATCAAATTAAAGCCTGAGTACAACATTCCACATCTGAAACTTGATATACTACCTATTAAACACAGATTCCACTATCAACTGTTAATACAGGTCGGGCTCGATTATCCGGAACATCAAATTTTTTTTGCATTTCGGATAATCGAGTTTCTCGGATAATCCAATTACACAAAACAGTACTAAAATTCTGCGATTAACGAACATAAGTTAAATATTTCTTTTCTTTATTTACTTGTATGATGCAGTGGCGTAACCAGAAGTTATTTCTAAGGCGAAAAGGGGTAAAATCTTGAGAAGCAAAACAAGTACATTGGACATTGATTATTTGAACTTAATTCAAACATGTCCCAAACATGCCTAAAGTGACTTAAATGGAAACAAATATGCCAGAAGGGATTGTAAAGACAAAATTGCGGAATAAAAATTGAAAACGGACACAAAAAAAGAAATTCTGAATAATCGAGTCCACAATTCCGGATAACCGAATTCTGGATAATTGAGTTTCCGGATAATCGAGTCCGACCTGTATAAAGGACGACAGCGTGGCTAGCACCACAATCCTTTTAACATATTGGTTTTTACCAAACCCGAATTTGAACAAACGAAAATTTCTCAACATAGAATTTGGATGAATTTAAAACAGCATTTCCTTCTTTGTTATCAACTAGTCGATAGTTTCCATTATTGCTCGAGATAAATACTTTCAAAATTTAGAATTTTTTCTAATATGAACAACCGTGAATCATTTAGCCATTTTGGATTCCAATATAGCGTCTATGGTCAATTTTCAGCTCCAAAGTATTACCCCGGTTCCAGAAAAACTCACATTGGAAGGTGTTCGACCATTTTAGACTGTTTTCCAGAAACCGATATGCACGTTGGGTGCGGGTATTTTGGGAATTATTTATATCATTGATATTGTAATAAGATTTCTCAACATAAATAGAACGAAGTAGACCCAAATAGGCCAAAATAACATCGCCAAACGAATGACAGTGTGCATCTCTTTAATGCTCGAGTGTCGAATGACTATCTTTTTTTTTGTTTGAGAGGCGACGGTTGTTTTACATTTAAGAGTGAAAACCTACTTGTGACGCACGCTAAGGAAGCGAGAGCAAATGAAAATGCTGACCGCGTTTACAACAAGTCGTCGCTGGTTGACGGACGCTACGGCTAACACTTTCAAGTTAACACTATCGAATCTGCCGCTTGATGATCGCCGTTACTGGTGCGGGTAGGCTGACTTTATTGTTTGCGCCACGTTGTATGCTATTACCAAATCTGCTGCGGTTCATCAGACGTCATTGGGAACTAGCAATGGGAGTGCTGTTACCAGGTGCGGGTTGTTTACGGTTTTGTATCGCACGTAACCTGTACGGGCAAATCGTCACGTGTCTCTAAATTCATTTCTAAAATCCCGGTTCCTAATTCGGTTTTTAGACAATCTAGAACTGTTGTCGTACTTCTGCCGAAACTCTTCTGTTTCCACTAGCACTTAACAAATAAGCCTGTTGTGGATACTTTTGACCAATGTCGAATGGCAGAGAACTTTTCTCTTGATTCAGGGTTGCGTACCGTGTACATAAGCAATAAACTGTTCTACGGGAGTGTATGATTAAAATTACTCACTGCCTTCTACTCATAGCTTTTAAGTTTTAATTAAATATCTATTCACAACCATTTTTAACAACAAACAAAATTAGCAAAGTGACTAAATGGTAACAAATATAATCTTTGCGATTCTTTGCTTCGAGGATCCACATAAATTTATTTTGGACTTTCAACGATATACACAAACTAAATACTTCTTACACGACGGATCTTGATGCACTGGCAGAACCTTCAACACTCGATTCACGATTGCTTTTGGATTTAAAAAGATGCAATCCGAGCCTAACCCACAGGATACCATTCCTAAATTTGATTGGCTCAAGAATATCTCTCTCGAACCTAAAACTATGGGTTCTTAACCATTAACCTTCAATAAATAAGATTGAAAAAAATCTTTTTCAATGGAGTTAAAATGGAGAATGGAGTGAAAATTATACAAAAAATAATATGAAATCGGTTCTCCACACTAAAACACAAGCGCAGAAAGTTATTTTATTTTATTCCAATTTCATTATGCTATAATTGTTATAATTTGAGCTTCTCAGAGGAGTTTCTTTCGGCTTCGCAGTCTTTAACATGTGAAAAGAAAACGATATTTTTCTCTTACACTGACGTTTCGAATAATATAAATTCTATATCAAGGCTCGAGAGGACTATTTTCCTGTGAAGTGGTTCTTCGGCTAGAGCATTAATTGTCAAAAAAGATACTTATCAACATTATGCAAATAAAAAATTAAAAACTATACACTTTAACGAAGCGGAACTCGTATCACTCTCAACTCGGCTAGAGCATTGATTAAACCATTTTTTCCGTAACTATCAACCTTGCATGTGTTCCCGGAACGACGGATAAGTATTACGGCGGGGAGTGGCTTTGTGCGTGATGCTCCCTCTTTACTCTTGAACCCTCTTAGCTAGCTACCTGGAGACTGGTAGTTAGCTACCACTTGCTTGTTGGTGGTTGACCCGCCATACACGTCGCAGCTCCAGGACAATCTGAGAGACGGCAGCACTTTTTTTGGAAGTAGAATAGACATGCTTTCAGAAAATTATAAAGTTATCTGCGTTTTTTTTTGCGTACGGCTGAGTAATTTGAAGTTAAACTAACCCTTGAAAACCAGTTAAAGGTTAAGTAATTTTTTTATTTTGAACCATAGCTAGATCAAATGTTCAGCAAAAGGTGTATTTCTATTTGGTTAATAATTTTGCAGAAGGTATAAAATATGTGAAAAACCCAGGAAAAAAGTTATATTTAAAATTATGATTTGGGTGAACTTTGCATATGAACCTTTTTATATCTTTTTTAACATAAGAGATAGCAATCCGACACCTTCGACAAAGTTACTAGTGAAACCATTTGCCACAACTTTTCTCAAGACACTAGCTGTCTATCTCACTGTCCTGAAAAAATAAATTTTCTATATCACTTCTAGGTGAATTAATCACTAAATCGTACATTTAAAAAAAAGCACAACAAAAGCATAAAAACTTTTCCGAATAAAGTATATCACTAAAATCAAATTTGAAGACGCTATTAATTTTTCGCACGAAATCAGCAAAATAAAAAACTGTGCACTGGCCGCGTTCCAGATGTCCGGGTCGTCGCACATCCTCCGGACTACATTGTCCGGAGTAATGCCAGGCCCGCTCACAGCCCTCATGTCGCTCTTCGCTCTTACGAAACAGGGGCATATGAAGAAGACTTGCTCAGCAGTCTCCTCCACCTCCACGCTATCGGGACACATGGGTGACCCCGCGTGTCTGGACCTGTGCAGATACTGCCTGCGCAACCATGGCCTGACAGGTGAAAGGTGAAAGTTCACTTCACCATGGCGCCTCCCGACCCAACCGGATATCTCCGGAATAATTCGGTGCGTCCATCTGCCCTTTGTGGAGTTAGACCATTCAGCGGAGCATCGAGAATGACCTTCTGGTACTTCGTATGCCCCTTGTGTCACGTTAGTCGAAACACTCTCTATCCTCCTTGATGGTGATGCTGATCGGCATCATGCCGAACAAGACACAGATTGCCTCACATGACACCGTACGATATGCACTCGCAACTCTCAGGCACATGAGCTATTAGGTACTTTCCAGTTCACCGTCGTAACTGTTAGTACTTAGCGCTCTGGACCACACTGGCCCATCATACCTAAGTATGAACGAAGCCACGCTAGCAAGAAGTCTTCGCTTGCTGCCATAAACCGCTGAGCTATTTGAAATCATACGAGATAGCGCTGCAATAGCCGATGAGGCCCTCTTACATGACTCCCGAACGTGAGCTTATCGTCAACCATAACCCCCAAGAGCTTTAGAGATCGCTTTGAGGTGATGGTTTTTCTCTACCGTAACCTCCGTCTTATGATACGCTAGCTCCAGTTTCCTGGTGAGCATCCACTCCTCGACCTTGCGTATGCAGTGCGCAGCCGTCAACTCGACCTTTTCGATCGACTCGCCGTAAACCTCTAGCGTTATATCGTCTGCAAAGTCGACGATCACAACCCCTACAGGAAACTTTAGTTTCAACACCCCGTCATACATGACATTCCACAACACCGGACCCAGGATGGAACCTTGCGGAACCCCTGCGGTGATTGGAACGCACTTCTGACCCTCCTCTGTGTTGTAAACCAGTACTCGATTCTGGAAGGAGTTTTCCAGAATTTTGTACAGAGACACCGGTACATAGATGCTCCTGAGCGCGAGCGCTATGGAGTCTCAACTGGCGCTATTGAATGCATTCTTCACGTCGAGCGTGACGATTGCGCAATAGCGTATTCCCCTTCTCTTGCGCTGGAGTGCTACCTCCGCCGTCTTGGTGACGGAGGAGATGGCATCCGGCGTGGACCTGCCTTTCCAGAAGCCGAACTGGTTACTTGCCAGTCCGTGTACACCTTCTGTGTACCTTCACTGTAAACCTCTCAAGCACCTTGCCCGCGGTGTTCAGTAGGCAGATGGGTCCCCTGGCGGTTTCCCAGCTTCGGCAGTAGGACCAGTCTCTGCCGCTTCCACCCATCCGGAAAAAGACAGTCATCCAGGCACCTCTGCATAACTGTCCTGAACAGCCTGGGGGCCGATTTATCGCCAGCCTGATCGCCAGGTTAGGGATACCATCCGGTCCCGTTACCTTGCTCACCTTTATGGATTTGGCGATCACGATGAGTTCCTCATTCGTAATCCTTGCCTCCTTCTCAACCTCGATACGGCTGTCGTCGCTCACGGATTGGATGTTCGGCAGGCTGGCCAACCATCCCTGGTCTATGTCTTAGATACTGGAACGATCTTGCAGAACCGAATGCTGCGCGGCGCTCTGCCCTCTCTTCTTCGTTTCGCGCACGCTGCATCCTCCGTCTTGCACGGAGGCACGCACTGCGAAGGTCGGCTATCACGTCCGTCCACCAGTGAACCGGTGGCTTACCATTCCTAGGTTGGCGAGTCCTAGGCATGGTGGCGCCGCACGCCCGCGATAGCATAGCAGCTAGTTGGTCAGCAGTCGGGCGGAGCCAACTGCCCCCCTCGCGCTCCCTTCTCATTGCCTCTTCGAATACCTCGGCATCGAAGCGCGATGTCTTTCTCCCGCAGACGGTCGGAATGTTGGCTGTACCCGTCACTTGCCGCCTCTCGTTGTTGTCAGTTCTGGTGGTCGCTAATAATGCAGCCATCGTCTACCCTCCAGTTCTTGATCAGTCCTGCGCTGGAGAACGTCACGCCGATGATTGAGTCCTTACCATTTCTCCAGGTTAAGCTTTGCCAAAGCCTCCAACAAGATCTGATTCCTCTGGTTCGTGAAGCGACTTTCCCACTCAACAGCCCAAGCGTTGAAGTCGCCCGCCGCCGCCAACGGCGTTAGGTCCATTAGCTCCATGGATAACAGGTAGACCACCTGGGTGAACCTTTTGGTAGACTAATGTGGGCACCTGGGGGCTCCCATTAAGTTTCCCGGAACACACCATACACTTGGGAGACTCCCCACAGTCCTTCGCTTTATGGCCTGCACCTCCACATCGCCTGCACAACAGGCAGGCCCATTGCAGGTCCAGGACTTATGTCCTCCCTCAAAGCACCGGAAGCAAATGTCCGGTTGTTGTAGTATGTCCAGAGGGCATACAGGCCAGCCGACCTTCAACTTGCCTTCTTCCAGGGCCAGGTTAACGTCCGTCGACGGTAGTCGGAAGGTAGCTACCTGGGTCCCTGCCGGACCTTTGCGGCGAATCGACTCCTTAGTCACCTCCACCCCGCACTTTGAACTCTGACCTTAACAACTACCAAACGTCGGGGCATAGGAACAATTAATGATTGCAGAGTAGTGATATCGATGGTCCGAGTGATTCATACTGACGTCCATGTGCATAAACTCACTGTGACAAGATCCCCCAAAGATTCTCGATCGTGTTTAAATAGGGGATTATAGCAGGCCATTTCAAAACAATAACGTTTCGTGATGTTAGAAAATGTTGTTGTAAGTTTTGAACAGTGGATCGCCGCGTTGTCCTGCTGTAAAATCTAGTTTGCTCCCCACAAGCTATCACCAAAATCGATCAAAATGTTGTCTAGCAGATCAACATACTTCTCCGAATTCATTTTAAGAGAAATAAAACAAATTGGTGTCTTTCCGAAATGCCCGAATGCGGCCCACACCATAACTGAAAGATTCTGGAGAGACGAGCTTCGGGTTCTCGGCGAATATCCCTCCAATACATTTAAAACTTCTTCTCATCGGAGAAGATGACGGATTTCCACTCGTCCTCCCAAAACGTTCTGCCGTTCCGCAAACTCAAATCTCGCAGTTCTGTGTCGGGGTAAAGGCTTCGGTCTTTTCCAACGTTGCTGGTATTGAGTGTGAGTATTTTATTTCCAAATCTGTAGTATTGTTTGTCTTTTATCTCGAAGATTCAAAGTAGGTGAACGCCCGGATCATTTGTTGACATCATAGTTTTCAGGATCCTTGAGAAAATTTACTAGGGTACCTTTATCACGGTTCAATTTCTGAGCTATTTTGCGAATAGTTAGTCCACATTGTCTGAAAGCCGTGATTTTCGCTCGGTCTTCCAAAGATAATGATTTTCCTCTCATTATTTTCAGCAAATTAAACGAGCAGCGATACAGGAATTTATGAAAACTATTTCCCCTAGCTAAGGAAGATTAAATTTAATGACGGTGATCATTGCATACCGTGCAAATATACTCACTTTTATACCCATTAGGGTGGGGAATTTTTATATGGAAAAAACGAAACTTGATAGCAGAACCAACTTTTTTTTGTTCTATTTGGGACCCCAAACAATCCTGAATTTATTAGAAGTCGATTGGTTTTGTCTCCGCTTGGCGCATTGCATTTTAAATTTATATGAAGATTTGTATGGAAAAACCAACTTTTTTGCTTTTTTCATTCCAAAGAGCTCAAAATTGCTCAAACCATAGGTTTCATGACTTCAAATGGTAGGTTTTTTGATGCCTAACAACTTGGCCGAAGACACTAAAGATCTAGGGTGTGCCAAAAAAAATACTAGAGCTGTTCAAAGTTGAGTTTGTCGAAATTCATGTTGCAAATCATTTTTTCTGCCAACACTGCCAGTGTACCGGCGTCAGTCCGATTTCCATCAGAAGTAACCTCTGAAACACGTTGTAGATTTTATTAACGCCTAGAATATTGACCTAAATTTGTTTGCTTGGTCCGGCTGTGTGTATAAACTCGTTACGACAGGTTACTTCTGATGGGAATCTTACTGACGCCGGTACATTGATAATGTTGGCAGAAAACAAGATTTTCTGCAGTTAAATCGACATACTCAACTTTGAACAGCTATAGCTCTTCTTAAGGACATACTAGCTCATCAGTGTTTGCTGCAAAGTTGTTAGGCATCTAAAATACTATACATTAACATAATGTAGTGCATTATTAGAGCAGTTTTGAGCTCTTTTGACCCCAAAAGGTACTAAAAACACTTGGTTCTGGAAAATTGATCTCTTTTCCCCACCCTAATACCCATACAAAATGGGTTAAAGATGATTAAGACACATGTACGGTATATTTATTTCCTTCTACAAATTGAAATTGTTTCAATTCACCTCTAATTTCACCAAGTACAAACATGTGAGAAAACATTGCATTTGTTTGTTATTCGCGCAATACACTGCTGTACCGAACAACACAAATTGTTGATAGAAATAACCTGGTGCATTGTTGTAATAATGACAGTTTTGTACGGTATAATTTTTCCTCGCACTGTACTAAACCGAACGATTGCAGTAAAACCTGATTTTTTTATACCGACTGATGAGAAGATCTTAATTAGCGAGTGGTTTCTTGTATTCTAAGTATATAGTCTAAATTAAAGCTTGTATACATACAGCTGTTCGCATCCTTACAGCTATTTAGTAGCAACCAAAATTATCGTATGCAAAAAAAAATGAACAGTATTCAGTAGGAGTGAATTTTGAAATTTATTTCTAAATTTCATGGCGGCAAAAACGTTCAAGTAGTTAGATATTACTATTCCGGAAGCTTTGCGCATTGGTATTCTGATTGAAAACTGTAAAGTTTCAATGTTTCTGGTTTAAAAGTCTTGATCAGACTTTACTCAACAATTACTCTGCCCGATGATATAATTGGTTGTAGTATTTTTTACCTAGGAACCTAGGGGTTTCCATGCTTCATAACAGATCGGTTGAACTCGAAAAAATCTGATTGGAATGAATTTCGCTGATATTTTTACCATAGAAGGGTGCCATCTTTATCAGTTGCAGGCTTTTTGTTTCGAAAATAAGATTTCAACAGAAAAATGGTTGCATGGGAGTTGTTCCTTAGGTAAACTATAAAACATTCTTGCTGCCTTCAGAGAAAAAGTCATGGACCTCATGTTCAGTTTGAAACTTTACACCTAGTCATCAAATTCAAATTTTGTTCAATTTGTGATAATATTTTTTATAAAATTTTCAAAAGGTTATCAACTAACGACCAACAAAAAAATAACAAAAATAAAACTAAAAAGTAACGAGAATACAGCAGCAATGATTGTAATTTTTCTCTTTCAAGTCCAGTTTTTGAGATACAGCTTAAAAAATTGTTTTGATATTTGGGAAAGCAATCCGAATCACTATACAAAGCAGCTCTACGCTCATATTACTGCGAAGTCCCGAAGCATGTATTTCACTATAGTTTGGTGTTGACTGCTTTGAGATTGGTGAAAACATTCTGTATTACTAATGCAATTTTTTTAAGCGAATTGCGTGTCCTTATATAGCGTCTCATTTGTTGCCCATGGAAAATCCCTGTCTTGATTTCTTAGGCTCTTGGTTTTGAAACTTTTAGTTACGCTGAGATTTCGATAGAAATTTCATTGAACATGTGTCGCCAGCTTATGTTCTGTACAACACTATTCATACAGACTATTTTGGTTTTCAGAATAGTTTAACTTATAGAAAAACGATAGAGTTTTTATTTGACCTTAAGCAAGTACAGGTCGGAATCGATTATCCGGAACATAAAAAAAAATTCATTCCGAATAATCGAATCACACAAAAAATAAATTTTGCGATTAACGAACATAAAATAAATATTTCTTTTTTTCATTTACTTGTATGATGCAGTGGCGTAACCAGAAGTTATTACTGATGCGAAAAGGGTTAGAACCTTGAGAAGCAAAACAAAATAAATTGGACATTGATTATTTTCACTTAATTCGAACATGTCCCAAATGGTAACAAATATGCCAGACAAAAGACAAAAATTCGGAATAAAAATTGAAAACGGTCACCAAAAAACCAAATCCGGATAATCGAGTCTCCGGATAATCGAGTCCGACCTGTATTACGTTACTAATACAGCTCAGGCATCTTTTATTTTTCAAGCAAATTCAAAAATTTGGAATTGTCTAGTAGAGGAGCATTTTTACAATTTTATTGAAATACAGTCAAACCTCCATGAGTCGATGCTCTTGGAGTCGATATATTTTCAGTCCCTTCGATTTCCCATACAAACTCACTCCCAGTAGTCGATATTTCTATTACTCGATGCCTCCTTCGCTCGATGGTCCCGTATGGTAACTATGCTAGTTGTTTGGTTTCTATGAGCCGATGTTTTTTTTTAAAGTTCTCCTGATGTAAAAGAGTGAATGGAATCTCAATCCCGCAGAAGATGAAGAGAACTGAGAAATGAAGGAATAATGTGCTGACTGTTGTTGAAATGTGATAGACTAGATCGGATTCTGATGATTTTTGTTAGCTAAACTAGACGAAACAACAATCTCTAGGGCAATAATACTGGAAGCTCTACAGTTAGCAAAAAATCTTGCTTCAACATTATCTAACTAAATCCAGCAAGAAATCATTTAAAAGCAGAGGTAAATCACCTAAAAGTCTCTCTAATAAAGAAATGTTATCAGATGCTCACAACTCCTATTTTTATCATTTTAACATTTGCAAATTTTGACACTTGCCTTAAAAAAATATTAGATTTATAGTATAAAAAATCAACGGACATATAAAAATGCCCTAACTTTTGATGCTTATGTTTAACGTTTGCTATCAAAGGAAAAGTTACTTTTACATGATATATATTTTTTGCAGTTTAACTATCAAAAAACATATAATTTTTTAGTATATTATATTTTACACATTGACATTTTTGAATTATTTTTTCAGAATTATGTTTATAAATGATCAATCAATATCATAAAATAAAATCTCTAATAATATCAAACAAATTCGCAGCTATATAGGAAACAATCGGTTCGGATCGATTCGCGGAGTAACATGTATTGACTCTAGACACCTGTTGCTGCCAAAATTGAATAATATCTTGAGTTTAAAATGACAAAAAATAGTGTACACAGTTCTGTGCAATATTTTGTATGAATAATTGACGTCTTCAAAAGTTTATTCTATGAGTCGATATTTCCTTGAGTCGATGGTCCCTTCGATATCGACTCCTGGAGGTTTCACTGTATAACAAAAATTGTTTCAATAGCAGAAATTTGAAATTTTAAAATAACATGCTCTGGAAATAATATTTGCAGATTTTTGATATTTGTTCGTAGAAACAGTGTTTTACCATTTTCTAGAAAAATCAGACTTGAGAGTGAGAAATTATGATCATTTTTGGAACCAATGGACAAAACAAATGCTCAATAAAATATAGTCGGAACCTTGCACTAAAATGACATGTTGACCAGTGTTATTTAACAAAATTACTTTAAAAATTACAAATTAAAATGCGTTCAGTGAACCATTACATGAAAGCGGTGTCAAAATTGTGCATAGTATTTTATTATTTGTGGGAGAAACTGGACTCAATTTAAACTACTCTGAGTAGGAGAACAACTTCAATTTTATGTATAATTTCAAGTATGACAAATACATTGTTACCATTCGATAGGTTCTGCATAGGGTAACAAATCTGATTAAAAATTTTGATACACACGATTTCAATTTGTATCAGAAATTCACTGTCTGCAGAAATATAATTTGATAAACGAACAAATAGAATTAAAAAAGCTCAAGTTTATTCGAAACCGTTAACGTAACACAATAGAACCAATCATGAAATTCCATTGCAAAATATCAGTTACAGCATCGTTTCACAACCAGTCACCAGTCAAGGTGTTAAAAGCAAAACCCATAAATTCATGACACACACAAACGCCAAATCATTCGCTCGAGGATAATCTTTTAAGTTACTGCCGGACACGGTCTCACACCGAGTGGCGACATTTCTGTTCGAGATTTTAAGAGCGAACATTCGCTGACACAGGAAGCCAGCGCACTCTTGTCAACCCTCGCGTTTCCGTAAAACAGGAAGAACTTCCTAGCTTTGGCAGCTTTTTCAATTGTGTGCTTCCCTTTCGAACTATAGCTCCCACTAGAAATTACACGAAACAAAAAAGAAAAAAAAAACAACGGAAGGGACACTTTGTTCACTTTCCTGAAACGTTATTAATTGCTAGGATTATGCTCGGTACTGCTAAACATCGTAGGAAATAGCAGCATGTTAGGTAAACGATTTCCGAAAAACGGAACACAAAATCAGAACACCAGCCAGGCAGCCACTCACACCCGTCCGTGTGGGCTTTGTTTGGCGGATGGCGATACACATACGGGGCGCATATTGCACAAGGATCCGATCGTCGGGTGGTGCGGAGCAGGACCGGCTGCAAACGGTGTGTTGTACCGTTCGTTCCACAGATTTGTGCAAGAGGCCCGGTGCACTGGAAATTTGTCACATTTAAAGGGAGAGGAGAGGAAAAATTAAAGAAAGATACGGTTCAGGTAGCTCCAGGCTTCTCCTCTGGTGGACCTCTCGAGGAAAGGTGTGCCCGTTGTGACACCTTTGAAGTAGAAATATTTTGGCGGAATTTTTCGTTTTTAGCTTTGATTTTAAATGAAATAATTTAAATAGCGATTCGAAGTCTTTTCGACCAGTTTGTCAAAATCCACTGGAAACTTGTTTCCCGAAGCACGTTGAGGTTTTTTTCTTTGCTTCCCCAAGGGAGCCAATACGAACGCTCGAACGTTCATGTTCGAACTGGATCGCGTCCGTCCTGAACAGAGAGCGCGAGAAATTCACGTACTCGCGCGATCGACGCCCAGCTTCGTGACGCGGCCCGAACCCTCCCGGAGAAACTTGTTCCAAAACAGTTGTTCCGCGGTACGTGACGTGCCGCGAAGCAGCGAGAAAAACAAGCAGCTAAAAATAAACGAAACTGAACACCGGTTCGCTGCACCCCAATAACAATAACACAGCCATTGCACATAGCGCACCACAACGGGGCCTGGCACAGGCAGTAGATCACCGACGACGACAACTTGAATGGACGGCATGGTAATGGAGAACTCCCGAACGAGATGCGCCCAAGAGCACGAGAGAGAGAGCGAGCCTACAAACGCGCTCGGCTGGGTTTTCCCCTGCGGAAAAGCCGAATAAACAAATTTCACACCTGCGGGGATTTCTCCCACCTAAATTTTCCGAAGGCTTGCCGAAGCACGTTAGACTCCACCCACTTTGCATGATCTTCACTGTTTACCACTTTACACACTGACTGCACACACCGACAGCGTCGATCACCTTACGCTGGGCGATCATTGGTGCAAAGGCACGTGCTAATGCGAAGAGGCTCGCTGAGATGCACTCACACATATTGGGACGGTAGTAGCAGCAGCTGCAACACCTGGCCTGCTGGTACCGCTGGTGCTGGTGGCAGTTGCATTTTCTTTTGTTCTCTCCTTCGTCGAAGGGGAAAAACCCGAACGGCTGCTATTCCACCGGCCGCTTAAGGGGAGGCACAACCGTTCGGCTCAGCTACAAATAGAAGCGCCGAAGAGGAACCGAACATCATTCAAGGCTCACACGCCGTACAGACAAGAACATAGTGAATAGTAGTAGAACGCATTTTCGTTGCGATCGAGTTTTTTTTTTCGTTAATCTCAATTCCATTCTTTCGTTCCTTCCTTCGCCTTTTTGGTTGAAATTCGTCGTATCGAGTGTTCAGTGCCGTGTCGTGCTTTTACGCCAAGTGAAGGATTTCAGTCGTTCGTTTGAGCTCGTTGCACAAACATCGCCAGCCCGAAGTGGAACAAGCACAAGGATTAAGTGATCAGTGTTGATCAGTGATCGAACCGCTCAGCAAGTGAACGTTTAAAGGACAATCAAGCTTTATGGAATACTTGTGAGGGATTATCGTTTCAAAGTTTTACCAAGAGACTTCAAGAGTGTACTAGAAAAGAGCAGTGCTCAACATTTACTTAAAGGACACAGTGAATTATGCCAACATCGATCATGCAGAAAAACTACAGCCATTGCCCGCTCAAGAAGCGGCCAGTTTTCATCGACGAAGAAATTAAAAATGGTAAATATCTCATGCTTGTTTCATAGTAATTCTATCGATTTCAAACCGAGTGAAATTATATGTTTTTCGAAGTGGATCAAATGACTAATTTCGATTTTTTCTCTATCTGCTTTTCTTTAGATTCTGAATCCGATATGGAACCAGAGAACCTTAGCACAAAACCGGAGGATCTCTCCATGAAGAAAAAGAAGGCTCGTTCTGAATCCCCGGTGGCAATTGTGATCAAAGCTGAGGAAACTTTACCAACACCGCCACCTTCGTCCTCTCCGGATCCCAGTGAAACAAAGTCTCCTATCTCCGTTCCTACCCCGATCTACGGATCGCACCCCTCGATCTACTATCCAACTTCCCGATCGCCAACCTCGCCAGCAGAGCCACTGCACAACTTTTACAAATCCGCACCCAATGTGTACTCCGGCTATCCTCACTTCCCGTACGCAATGCCTTACCCGTCTGATCTCTACAATTTGTACCATCACCACATTTCGCCACCGCGATCGGAGCCTCTATCTCCGTATGCTCAACGTGAAACGTCCGTTTCGCCACCGCATCCTGGACACTACGGTCGCCAGGAATCGATCTCACCACCGACAATGGTTCCGGCCTATCCGGCAACGGAACTTCGGATAAACCAGAACAACAACATCATCAAATCGGACTCGTTTGTCCGCCAGCACCGCTACATGCCATACAGTCTCAGCCATCATCATCAGCTCATGATGCCTGTAGAACATCCATCTCTATCGCCAGCCTCCAGCCACACCTCGTTCAACTCATACCTATCGTCGAACCGCTCGCTATCTCCTGCCAGATCCAGTCCTTCAACGTTATCCGAGGAAAACAACAACACCAGCGCATCTCCATCCATCCTAACCGAGAAGTCCACCTCCAGTTCCAACATCCAAAAAGTTAAAAGTGATAAACCGAGCGACAAACCCAATGGCTCTGGTGCCCCGCGCTACCAGTGCCCGGACTGTGGCAAATCATACTCCACCTACTCGGGACTCTCGAAGCACCAGCAATTCCACTGTCCTGCTGCCGAAGGCAACCAAGCGCAGAAGATTTTCGTCTGCAAGGAGTGCAACAAACCGTACAAAACGCTCGGTGCCCTCAAAATGCACATCCGTACCCACACGCTTCCCTGCAAGTGCAACCTCTGTGATAAGGCTTTCTCCCGACCGTGGCTGCTGCAGGGACACATCCGTACCCACACCGGAGAGAAACCGTTCGTCTGCAAGCTCTGCTCGCGAGCCTTCGCCGATCGGTCAAACCTCCGAGCCCACCAGCAGACCCACGAGGACGTAAAGCGTTTCAAGTGTCCAACCTGCACGAAATCGTTCTCGCGCTTGCCACTGCTCACGAAGCACAACGAAACCGGATGTCCGGGAATGCAACTCCCAGGATCACAGCCCGCTCCAAGTTCCCCATCGCAGCAGTCGCATGACGAAAAGTACATCCCTACCGTGTTATCGCATAGCAACATCGCTGTCTACTAGATCCAAGTAGATACTTAAACCCGTACAACACACTCACAGATACATACACGCATATACGACAGTGCCTTTTCGTCGCCAATCACAACACATAGTTTACCGCAAAAGACTGAAACTCATTGCCACCGCGACCGTTAAAAACAAGCAAAAAAAAAAAGAGAAGAAAAAGTTAGCTTTCACTCGTGTAGGACCCGAAGCCGCGACAAACCGTGTTTACGTGTTCCTCAAAGTGAAAACAGAAAAAGAACAGTTAGCCACAGTTGTTTGTAAATAGTTTATTTATTCGACGAGATAAGTTAAACCTATTTCAGAAAAAAAATTGCAGTTTCCAGAAATTTACCAAAAAAACTAGTTTCGTGCATTTGTATTACTTCGAGTGGAGAACAAAATTGAACGTCACGAATGATTGTTTTTAGTTGTCGTAAGTTATTTATTTTCTCTATGAGTCGAAAAGAACATGGAACAGCTTCGAGTTACTGCTGGTCGGTTTCCCCGCCAGTAAATGTCCTCCCCGTCTCTCCCCCGGAGGGGATTGGGTGGACATTGGGGAAACATTTAAATTAAACTTTTTTAAGAAAGTTGCTGAGCTAGTCAGTTAGTGTAATTTTATTTTTTTTATTTTAGTTGTACCATTCTTCTCTCACTCCTTACATAGTTAGTCTAGAGTTTAATGTCTCGTGTAAGTGACAATTAATCAGAACTATTTCAAAAAGGATCTCAGTTGTATGAAATTCCTGCGGATCGAACGCCATTTCAAGTGAATATTGTGCCTTTAGAAAACTACGCCCGCCCGGGGGAAAAAAGACAAGAAACGGATGCATTTCAAATAGCCATTTTTTTGCTTCTTTCTGTGTAACAAAACCATGACAAATTAGAGTTAAGCGAAACCACGTTTTTTGATACAAATCTACCAGGCTCTCTATCTTTACGGTACACAGAACCTACACCGCTACCAATTGTACATTTTCTTGTATTTTTATATACCGTAGACCCAATAAGCAGAAACTTAATATATTTTGTTTTCATTGTTTAGTGATTAAGAATTTTTATACAATAAGACATTTCTATGAAAAAGAGAAAAAAAAACAAAACAACAAAAAAAGACAAAATAAAACACAATGAATTTTCAATCGAAAAATTAAATTTCCTGTTTCTTTTCGCACCAGCATTCCTCGCACTCACTCACTCGCCTTGTTCGCTCGTCGTCGTCGTCGTCTTCATGCCTAGGTGTTGTTGCCGTTTCCTTTTTGTCTGCGCATTCGCTTCAGCCTTAGCTTCGATTATTCTTAGGTCTCTGTCTACACAGGTAAATATATGCTTACCTGGTGTGGTGCACAACGACGACGATGATTTCGCTCCATTCTTGCTCGCAGCGAGGCTAACTTCCTTCCGTTCTGATCTGATCCTCTCGGCCTGGGGAATGAATTGCACACAGGATTTCCTTCCTTTTCATCGTGTCGTGCACGGAACAACGACAAGTGATTTTCTATTGTGGGCGATTTGCATCGGAGGTTCCGTAATTGCTGCACAGCTTTTATGGGCTGCAATCAGGTGCATTGTGTGTGTGATGCTGAAGAAATTCCTCTGGCGAAGATCGGATTTATTTTTTTTTTGGGAAAACAGAGCAGCAGTTTTTTTGTTAAACGGAGGTAATCAGCTGGAACTTTATTGCTCCTCAGGTGAACCGGGTTCTTTTTCTGCTTCCTTTTCTGACTTGCGGTCGCTGTCCATGAGTCGTCAGCAAGAACGGATATCAAATTTCCGAAAGCCGACTCAGTTTCTAGGAAATATCTCCTGTCAACCTCTTTTCAGCTTTTCTGCAAACTGACCTACATTAGCTCGAACGAAGTACCAGTGTGCAGATTTGCTTTTGGGCGTTTTTGCTTTGTTTTGCGCAGATTATGTTAGCTTCTGCTTCGGGGCAGGTGGAATACGAGCCTTTGGCTGTGAAAAATGGAAATTATTCGAAGCTGAAAACAAACACCGGAATCCGGAAATTAGAAAATAATCTCTTCGGATTTTTTTTGTAAGTTGCCATTTTTTAAATTTGTTTCGACTTACTTTGAATTTTCGCTTCGTTGCTTGTTTGAATGGTATTGCAAGCATTGATTCGACACTTTCAGCCTTTAACCAGTGAGGTGCTGCCATCTACTGGCGTTCGTGAGAACCAGTTGCGTAGCACTTCACTTGGCCTTTAACTCGCAACACGATTTAAGTGAAACTTGTTGGTTGCAATTGCAGCAATCTTTTAAGCAGAAAAGCGGCTTCAAGAACTTTGAATAGAAATGAAGATCTTATTCAAAAATCGATATTTTATATGATTTAATTGGAATCTAAATTAATGAGAAATATACGCAAGCGTAATTTGTTAGTTTACGGTGTCCATATTGAGATTAAAATGTGATACCACATTTCTGTTCCCAAAACTTTAGATTCGTACTCATTGTTACATCATTTGTACATGATTTAATGGAGTTCATATATTTGTGTATCGAGCCGTTCCTAGCGCTTCATCAAATGTAAACAATGCGTCCAGAATGATACAATTATTATGTCATTGTTCAAAATCTAACGTGATTCAATGACAAAAAAGGCACAAATTTTGCTCAGTGTGTGAAAGTTCATAATAGAGTTTGAGTCAAAAGTTAGTGTACGGTAACTGTAGATATTTTTCGAACACGTAAACTTACGGTTGCTAAAATTGTATGGAAGTTGGAAAAAAAAGGATCCTTCAAGACGTCCGTTAAAGAGAAGTTCCCGGATTGACAGGGCGTAAGAAAGCCAGAACTGCATCGGAGACTGTCAGCTTCAAAAATGTCAATTTAAATTGAGAGTAGCCGAGAGTGAGTTTTCTGTCCATCTGACACCTGAAACGGTGCGAATAGTCTTCCTCCGTAATTTTTTCGAGCATGTGATTGATACTAAGTTAAAAATTCCAAAGGAAATTCTGAAATATAGGCAATAGGCATTATTGAATAGTTTGTACTGCCTCCAGCTTTTTTAAATCTTAATGATATTAGTTAATTTTTGTTTGTTCCGAGCAATTGCACCTTGTTTTTCAGGAGGTCATTGAATCTCAAAAGAACCGTGTTTAAGTCCGAACAATTAAAACGCTCGAGCTCATATGTCAAAAAGAAACATTTTTCAATCTTTTGGTGAGCCCACCCGATTCGCGTCGAAACTGAATCCGCATCCTTCCGTTTCTGATGTCCGGTCCAGCGTCTGGGATCGAGAATGTTATTTTTTTTTTTGAAAAAGTGTCATTTTATCGTAAAAATCAACAAAGTTTTATAGGTTTGATTGTATCAGAACAATGCAAAGCAAGGTTTGCTGTAAAATTTGTCCAGTTTTTCCAGTAGATTTCATATCTCACTTCTTGATTTTTGACGTGGGACACGTCTTTGTTTACTATACTGGGATGCATTCTGTAAAATTGGAAATGAAACGGGCAAATGTTGCGTCAGATTTCAAACGTTAATAACAGCATAACCACATGATGGATAATAATAACCAATATGTTTTTGGATAGATGAAATGTATAACAATTTTGTAACATGTTAATTATCACTCTAATTTCATTGCTAAGCGGTAAAATTGATAAAAAATTTCAATAACAAATTTACGCAAATAATGAACCAATTACATGCGAGCATTCCTAGCACAGACGACGTGAATGGACACCATCCGTTCCCTGTGATATTCCCTGTATCAATTTCGAAATAAAAATTGACAGAGTCTCCCCGTCCCAATAGGTCAATTTATTCTTGCTTCCATGAGCTTAGATTAATATGATGTCTCGAAGGTAAAAGTTTTCCTAAAAGTTTGAAACAATACCCATTCTTAAACAGTTTCCAAACCTGCATGTTAGGTACTGAAGAACCTTATAAAAACTGATGTCTTGAAAGAAAACATGCCAATAAAAGCAACAGTACCAGTGGAGTATAGAACCGCAGGTCTCTTGTCGTCTATGATTGCAGCGGTACTCTTCTATTCGTACTGCAGTGGTACACTTTTGTTCGTACATTTCTATTCGTATGCAATTGAGAAAAAACTGCAATGCTGCTGTTGATGGTGATTGAAAGTTTATCTCATAAATATGATAACCATAAATTACTCAACAAAAATTGTAAATTTTTGCAACGGATATTTATTTAATTTTATCTTCGATATTCACTAAATAATCGTGACCGGATAGTATCGAAAGAGTAAATTCCTAAATATATACATTTATAGAAGAGTAAGAGCCTGCGAATGCTTGTGATTTTTTTGTTTATTTAGACCGTTACAAATTTTATTTTCATTTTATGTCATGTGGATTCCTACGATTTTTTGTTGGAACTTGTTAAGAAATTTGTTTAAAATATTTTCTTATGTTTGTCAATTGATGAACCTTTGTAAGGGCTTCCATATTATTTTGAAAGTAAGATCCATACTATAAATTTGATTTAGTTAGAGTTAAATAAGACAAAACTATTCATTATTATAACGTAAGTATTAATGTATTTGGTCTTTGAGGATATAGAGATAATTCTGACTTTGACGCATTGAAATTCATGAGAAATTCTTGGTGCTTCTTCAACAAGCACGATATGTCAAATACATATTTTTTGCACAAAAAAAAAATACTACAGACATAATATCGCCAAATATAAATGATATTCTTTCGAGTGTTGTTGAATATATTCCAAAAATTGATTTCCAGGGGAGGCTGAAAAAAAATACGTACAGTCGCTGAGCAAACACATTGATTCTGTCTGCAGACTCTGTATATTTAGTAACAAAAAATCCCCAAATTACAGTGTTTAGTCCCACGTCACCATTTCATACAACCCTAGGGCTGTATACCTTGTAGTATTTGGATCAATGTTTCTTCGACAGCAGAATCTCTCAGTATCGTTGGTTGACATCGATTTTAAATAAGGCGACTCTCGAAGCTGGATTCCGACTTCCTTCAGTGCATTTGTTGCTTCAGAGTGGAACTTTCAAAAACTATCTCCCGTTCTTAGAGTTCGTTGTTTATAAGAGTCATAGAATTAAATGTCATAGAATTGTTGCATTGCTTCTCTTACTGGTTTAATCATTTGTTTAATAATTATTGGATCGGTTGAATCGCGGTTTCACGGCTGCAGTGTTCCAAGAAATCCATCATCATACATAACTTAGCTGGAACCTTGGGCCTTGGTCCTAGTCTAACTTTCCTGCGATCTACTCATTCTTCTTTTACACTTCTACGAAGACTTTCTTGATATCCTTAAAAATGGTCGCAGATTCAAAAATCGCGAGCTGAACATTTGAAAAAATTAATTGGAAGTTACACAGTTTCGCTAAACAACAGGGCTTCATTGTTTATCTCAGCCCATATATTCATGAAAACACAACTGAAAACAGGAGAAAACGCATATTTTCCAACTAAACCAAATAAATAAATAAACCAATCTGCTAACCATGGAATGGATTTTTCTTAGTTCACTTTGGTTTGTCATAAAGTAGAATCCTCAGAAACTCACTTAAAAGCTCTAAATTTGATATTATAGTTGGGCATCTGCACTCGAAAAGTCATTTAATTCAATCACCTACCTCAGAAAACAAAATTCGCGCATTGCTCTATACGGCTACAACGGAACTCCTTCAGTAGCCAACCAGAGTTTTTTTTTATCACTAGCGAACTACTTTTTATTTTAATCACTAAACAAAATCACTCACTACACTAAGAATACCTTAATATTCAAAATGTTCACCTCAAATTTCCAAAAACAAGCTTGAATTAGCAGAATTATATGCGATGAATTTCTACAATTCCTAAATTTCCACTGTATGTATTTTCATCTGTTTTCACTGCGTTGAAGAAAATCAAAAGTTGCCAAATCAATTTCTGTTAAAACAAAAAAATCATGCTGAAAATGTTAAATTATTTCAACATAATTGACATAAATCGACAGTACTGCAGTGGTTATCTAGGTTACCAATTTTGCACGTAAACAACTACAGCGGATATCTAGGTAACCTAATACGACGGGCTGCGGCTACGTTCATTTATGATAATGTGATTCATTTACAGTGGTGGGCACCATTCCGCTAATTCGCTAATTCGCTAAGTAAGCTTATTCGAGACGCTAAAATTCAGTTAGCGGTTTAGCGATTTCGCTAATTTCTGAGCTGGTTAGCGAAACTGTTAGCGTCGCTAAAATTTTGGCCTTCGAAACTCAAATCGCTAATTCGCTAAATTTTGTGGAGAAGCGACAATAGAAATATTTGGAAAAACTGTGAATTGCTGATGACGTACGTAAATTGCTTCGAAAGATGAACATACTTTACTGCGAAAGTTACTACTGTCAGATTTTCTACCCTAGAATGGAGTTCCAATTATAGTACAAGCCACAGGAGCATTTTTTGGCACACCAAGAACTTTGGTAAATTGCAATACGCTTGAAATTATGACAACTTTGGTTCTACTTTTTCGATTCAGATAGTAGTTGAATTTTCATGAAAACATTCCTAAGCGTATCTATTTTCAATGCAAGCTAAATAACTTTTGTTATTCTTGTTTTTACAAAATCAAATATGAATACCGTTTCGTGAACCTCTTACTGTAAATAGCTTTAAAAAGTAATTATTTTCGTTTGTTTAACCAAAACAGATCAAAGTGGTTCAAGTCTTACAAAACACGAGCAATGAATATAGCGATATGACTATTTACATATTAAAAAGTTAGCGATTAGCGAAAGTTCCGCTAATGTGGGTTTAGCGTTTAGCGATTATCGAGCCAAATTTTCCGGTTAGCGACTTAGCGATTAGCGTCGCTAAATTTTCGGTTAGCGGTGCCCACTACTGTTCATTTATGATTAACAATGTGATGAATATAGGGGCGTCGTGAGATGAATAATTGAGCAGTGATTCAAGTTTTGGAATGGATATGTACGCGTTGTGAAAGAAAGTTTGTTTTACAAAATTCAGGATAAATCTAGCTAAGTTTACTAAATATACAATGCTGAACGATTCCAAAAAGAGCACGTAAGCATATTAAGTTTATTTGTTCAATGATTTCGTAAAAATTTGGTGTTTAATCCGTGCATTCTTCGTGAATATTGGCTTAATGAGATGAATAATGGAGCAGTTTCCCTATAGAAATGAATTGAGAAAGTTTTCTCTCCATTTGACACCTGAAACAGTGCGAATTGTCTTTATCATCTGGGTCTTGTGGACAGTTAAAAAGTATTCGTTATCAGCGAAAAACTTCAAGAAACAACCGGCCAGGGAACAATGGCACAGGTTCATTGATGTTATTTGAGTCTGATAATATCCCATGAAACACTGATTTGAAAAACTAATGTTTGGAGCCTACCGTCACCCGTGATGAAATCTGATAGTTTACAGCTATCTTGATTTGCCTGAATTATTTCCCATACAGATAGAGTCATGGTTAGGGGCTATAAATTTCTTTTTGAGCGTCTTAGTAGAATGGAATTGAATATTGAGAATAGGTTATGTTTCCATTTGATTCTACTACAAGAAATCGATGTGGCTTATGTGGACTGTTGCAGAGCATAATTGAGTAACCTTCTTTTTATATGCGTGTAGGTAGAAAATAGGTAGACGAAAAATTCCTAAATTGGAGTTAGGTAGTCATATGTTGTGGTTGTTTTTTGTCCTGTACTGGATCTAGGGTTTTAGGTAGGATTTTGAAAAGCCATAAACATTGATTACCTACGCCTTAATTGAGCAGTGTAGATGGATGTTGTTTGTAGTTTTCTAAACTTTCAGATGCATCCGATTTCCATAAATTGTTAACGGGGCGAAGCAGGTGAATGTTATCCGAAGTTAGTGGATGTCCCTCATTAAAGATATGTTCAGCCACTTTTGATTTGAAAAGGTGTGGTGGATCATTTTTGGAAACTTTGCATGCTTTGGTAACTTCTGCCACATGCTCTTTAAAACGGATTCTCAGGTTTCTTTTGGTTTGCCCAATATAAACCTTGTTGCAGTGGCAACAAGCAACTTTATAAACCCCTGCTTTATTTAATTCATAAATTGAGTCCTTAGTGGAGCCCAATATTGTTTTGAGTTGGGTATTCCTACTAGTGTAGACGATATCCATGACAAATCTTTTGAATTTTGAGTGAAGTTGACGTGTTAAGGCCCGTCATATTCCACAGCTATTCTTTTTGGTGTTGTGAAAGATTCTCTAAATTGAACTCGCTTCTTTTTGTTTATAATGGCTTGAATGGTGCTCTCATTATAACCATTTACTCTTGCAACATCGAAAATGTATTCTAGTTTCTTTTTCCTGGCTATTCTGCTGTGGGGTAGGGTTTCCATCCGATGTATCATGTGGTGGAAGGATGCCATTTTATGCTGGAAGGAATGACTAGAAGTGGTGGGTATTACCCGTTTTGTGTTCGTGGGCTTCTTAAAAATCTCAATTTATTAGTCCTTAGTTTTTCTAACAACAACAACGTCTAGAAAGGAAAGACAATTGTTTTGTTTTTTTTTCAATCGTAAATTTTATATCTCCGTGAATATTATAAGGGATGTGAAAAACTACTCTTTCAAAATACAAAAAATATCATCCACATATCTCCACCACCGGATTGGTAAAAGGTTATTGGTTTCTAATTTGTTTTCTATGTTTGCCATGAATAGCTCACATAAGAAGGGAGAAAGAGGATTTCCCACTGGAGCTCCTTTTGTTTGTTTGTAAAATTTACCTCGAAAAGTGAAATAATTTTCTTTCATTCAGAGGCGGGTTAGTTTCATGAGGCTCACGATTTTCTTTTTCCAAGTGCTATCAGTATATTGGGGAATCGGCCAATCCTCAAGAAGATTCAAGACTTCATTCACTGGAATACTCGGAAACAAAGCCGTCAGGTCAAACGAGACCATTATCTCATCCGCTTCAATGTTACCCGAAGATTTCGAATTTTCAACGAAAACTTCCATACTCTTAACCGATCGACTTGGGAACTTACTGGGCATAGCTTGAAACTCTTTAGTAACCACTTTGCTATTTTATCTGTTGGAGCCCCTACAGCTGAAATAATTAACCTCATTTCGTTTCCTGGTTAATGGATTTTTGATAGGCCTTTTATTCTTGGAAGAACTGGATTTGAAACTCGAAGATGTTGTAATATATCGCCCAAAGTGGATTTGCAGTCTTTAATTGTGTTCTCAACTAAATTTACTATCTCAGCAAGTGGATTAGTTCGTAGTTTAAAATATGGACCGTTTTCAATTTTTTGGATCATCTGTTTATCATAGTCAGTTTTGTCCATGATGACAGTTTTATTATGTTTTTTTTCCAGCGCTGTGAAACGCAACCTAATGTGCGGAATAATCACAACCCGAGTAAAGTTGGGTTACAAAATACAACGATGATCCTATTTTTTCCAGTATGGACTTTCTCACTTCGACCAGAATCGTTGATCTATTAATGTGAGATATGCCCGGGTGTCTACTGTCTCCCGCATTCCTATAACTAACAAAACCACTATTGAGAAGTGGCATCCGTATTTTTATATAATAGTGTTGAAATGTCACCATTTGTGGTAGTACACACAATATTAATTCTGTATAGTTATTAGTACATAAATAAATCATTACAAACATTCCCCCTATTAAAAAAAAAATCATCCGTATTTTTGTGTAATATGATTTTACCCATCCTTTTGCACACTTGCTTCTCTACTATACTGTTCCTCCTACTTAATACTGCCAGTTATAAATCGTCGGAGAGGTATCGTTGTGCTCCTTCTGACCAGATATATTGCAAAGAGGGACATATTTTTGTTGAGAGGAAGTCAAGCAAAGGTATTATAGGAATTAGCGTAAATTAATCCTGGAAAGATAGTCTGCGTCAATTTGACTCCTCGCTTTCGGAAATGTTGCGCTCTTTTCGTCTGATAGTGCGTCAGTTTTTTCTCATTTTTTCTTAATCTAAAAAGAAATATTAAAATCTAAATTATAGGTTTTGTTATTTATCGTTATGTTAACACCGTAATGATAATTCATCGATAACTTATAAAGAAAAAGTTGCATTTTCAACCATTTGAAGTCGGGAGTCAATTTGACACATGATTGTTCTTTTACGCATATCAAAATATGACTATCTTTTCAGGGCTAAGGGTGGGCGGTGGGTTAGCCTAAGAATAAACCCTTGCTTGAGTCCTTTCCGACATCGAATGGCCTGATTCTATAAAAAATCGAACCCTCGACCATTCGCTTGACAATGCAGAATCTGTAACCTTGACCTTGGTTACGCAGCCAAATCGTATAACCCGATATTCTATTTTCAGAAAACAAAAAGGAACAAAATGATTTTAAAATGCCAAGATTTGTTTGCCAAGATGCCAAGATTTCATTTATTTGAACACATTTGAACGAACACATTCAGCATGCGCACAAAAAATGAAGATGGATCGCAGATAAAGATTCCAGTAACGAGGAAGATCTAAAGAATACACCAGAACTGGTATCCCAACGACTTACGGAGAGGAAAATCAAGGTATCGGAGTGACCGGCGTCGTCTCCTGCTTTTAATTTAACAGAGCATCTTTGAACCATGAAAACCATGAAACCAAGGTTTGTCACACGAAATATTGCATGAATGTTAGAAATAAAGTAGGGTATCGAACGTCTTTGTCAGTGGTTTTCTTCGGCAGGTTTTCTGCAGCAATCTTATACAAAAACCTGCCAAAGGAAACCACTGACGAAGACGTTCGATACCCTATATCCGTTTCTTGCATAATTTTTTATCGTTTTCTTGAATATTTATTCATATACATTAAAAAGCGCTACTTTCGTATCAAACGGTTAAATTGACTATATTTGAACCGACAATCTTTAAAACGGTACCCACGCAGAAGATTTTGTAGTTTTTGATCTAAATGTTTATACATGAAACGGTTCATGTAGCCTCCAAAGTTACCTATTTCAGAACCAAAGAAACATAGTTTTTTTTAATATGTTGGACTATCAAAACATCTACTAAAGCTGTTATGGTATATTTGCATACAATTGAAAGTAAACTTTATAAGTCTCCTTAACCGTTATGTACTCGGCAGGGTACCCGGGTACCTTTTCAGACTTTATTGCCTCAAAAAATAAGGATAACGTCAACTTAGACAGCTGAAACTTATGGAATGCTTCTAACTAGTGGAAATAAACCATTTTCCATCATCAGTCTGTTTGTAGAAACAAGGGGGGTCGAAGGGGAGGGCTTCGAAATTTTTTACCACGTAAGTACTCGGCAGGGTACCCGGGTACCCACAAAATGAAATGCTTCTAGCTTTTTCATTTCTTGACCGATTTTCGATCTTGGCCTATCAAAAGATTGTAAAATCTGTCTACTTTCAGAATCTGGGATCGACATGAACCTGTAACCATATCTGGTTCCTGTAAATCCGGATCTACGGGAGCACCGGTGAGACAAATTAGTACAATTGTCAATAAAACCGAACAACATTGGTATCAAAATTCTTAAAATCACTCCAGGAATCGATCTACATCCATTGCGAGTCCAACTGGTGAGTTGTCCTCGAAATGGTCATCATCATTTTGTTTCATTAGCTTTGCGAAGCCAAATTCATTGATTGTTTTCATAACAATTGAGTTCGTGAGTAGTTGGGGGTTTGGGTGATTACTCGTAAGAATTTTCCAAATTGCCATAATTTAGAAAAACTAGTTCTTTGGCTGAGATGAACCGTGATTGGAACAACATGCATCGGAATATGAAAACAATAGGACTTCAGCATTGTTCTGCATCATGCAATCGATGGTAATTTCGCTTGTCAGCGAAAAAATCTAAAATCTCGGAAGATAATTGTGACTATGCTTTTATTGTTTCTGAATAATTTGCCGGAAACAAAAACTTCGACGGTAATTGGCGCCACTACCTGCCGGTGCCATAGTTTACGATTTGTATATATTGTGTATTTGAATAAAAATTACCAAAACGTCGTTGATAAGCTGGCAGTCAGACTCACTACCGATATTTATTTTCGTTGTTCCGACAGCACTGCAACCATCTCAGCCGCCACAGCGCATCAGTGGTGTTTACAAAAACAAATACATTGAAAACATTCGCGCAGTCCGCGTTGTGTGAACTCGTAGTTGTTTCATGTATTTGTGAAGTCGGCAGAAAGTTCGGAAGTCGGAAGTCCGACACAAAAGTTGTCACAAGTACAGGGGGTAGACAAAATGATTGAGAGAGGCAAAATTTTGTCAAAATTCAAACGATCAGAACTTCACGAAAAATGAATCAATTTTGACGAAACGGGTCTCATTTTACTGGAAAACTATCCTTCTTTCCAAATACTATGTGAGGACTTGATGCGGCCAATGGACACCGGAAATGTTCCGGCTTTTAGGAGTGTGTGTCAAAATGTTCATTTTTGCAACGCTTAGAACTTTTTCTGACAGCATGTTTCTTGTAGATTTCTATGTTGCCAATAAACTAGAATTCATTCCGAGCTCATTGATACCCTGAGGTTGAAAATTCGTCAAGGAACCATCGAGATACGAATTATTCAATTATTAGTGTTGTTTTTGGCAGGTTTTTTTGTCCTGTTGGGTGCATACATATGTATTCCATTGCGGCTAGTTAATAGCTTTGTGAAGTATCTGAGGTCCTAATTCTGTAAATGTACTGGTAAGAGCGGCAAACATAATGAGTGGTAGTGTAGTTTCATATATACAGTGTAGAGGCACTCGACTGGGTGGTAGTTGCGATGTCACAATCATAATTTTATGTTCGGTAAGTTCGTGATGCAACGTCATCACTTTCCATCTCCGGAATTCAAGGAATTGATGTCTGACTAAGCTTGGTGTGGTAAGCGGATTTCCAACAATCAGTATACTCAACTCTCCGTCACTCGATGTTATGTGTCTCGATAATCTCCTTATCTCGATGAATATCTAGATTATTTGGGCCACTGTACTCAATTTTTTTCTAAAATTCACGTCTTCAACTCTATACCCTCGCTAGCTCGATGATCCCTGTCCCTTCGAAATCAAGTTAGTAAGAGTTAACTGTAATACCATGGATGTTTACTTGTATGATTGACAGAAGCGATTTCACAAATTTCTACTCATATTTAAATACTTCAATAAAATGGGAACAAATACTGTTTCATTGCATCATTGTTTACTTTTGAAGAATATTTAGCAATGTCATTCGTGCTAACGGAATTTCAACGTGGCCGCATATTCGGCGCTCGTGGAGCGGGTGCTGCGATTGTCGAGACCTGTAAATTGGTTGGAGTGTCGAAAGCCACGGTTTGCAGAGTTATGCGAGAATTCATGGAAGGGAAAACATACCATTGGAGGAAATTCGAAGACTGTACGAATCGATCCCTAGGAGGATTCAAGCGGTTCTTGCAGCTATTTGTGGACCTCATCCGTACCAATAAATAAAGTACAGTAATTTGAGACAGCTCTTTTGCATATCCGAAATCCTTAACACATCCATTCCTTTTTTCAGAAGTGATTTTTGAGGCATACTACTTGTACAGTGGTGTTTATTATTTCCGAAAATCCTTCTTCCACAAAAATGGTTACATTTCGATGGTCCCTTGACGGATTTTCAACCTTTGGGTACCAATGAACTCGGGATGAATTCTAGTTTATTGGCAACATCTAAACCTACAAGAAACTAGCTGTCATAAAAAGTTCTAAACGTTGCAAAAATGAACATTTTGACACACACTCCTGAAATCCGGAACATTTCTGGTGTCCATTGGCCGCATCAAGTCCTCACATAATATTTGGAAAGTAGAATAGTTTTCCAGTAAAACGAAACCTGTTTCGTCAAAACTGATTCATTTTTCGTAAAGATCTGACCTGTTGAAAGTTGACAAAATTTTGCCTGTCTCAATCATTTTGCTTACCCCCTGTATAATCATTCACTACCTTTAGCTAGGGTTGGGCTCATCAGTTGGACACTAAATAGATGTAAATTGTTTCCTGGAGTGATTTCAAGAATTTGGATATGCATATTGCTAGGGTTCCTATCCACTCATGTTGATGGCTATATAGGGCCCCACGGGAATCTGCTCCAGAGTGGTCATTTCAAGGATAACTCAGAAAATGGACTCAGAATTTATAAAAGTCAACTTCTGGAGTGGTTTCATGGATTCCGATACCAATATTGTTTGTTTTTTTTTTTGCCAATTGTTAAAATTTGCCTCGGATCTTGAACCTGGTCCCGGAGATCCGGATTTACAGGAACCATATGGGGACCAATGGTTCTTTAGGTCCAGTATACTAAAAATAGACAAATTTTCCAATCTTTTGACGGGTCAAGATTGAAAATCGGTCAACAATTAAAGAAGTAAGAAGCATTTCATTTTGGTGGGTACCCGGGTACCCTGCCGAGTACTTACGTGGGTTAAAATTGCCGAGTACATAACGGTTAAATTGGCAGAGTAGTGGATTTTAACTAACAACTATCATGGTCTCAACTTTTTAACACGACTTTTTCGTCAGTTCACGATAGGGGTTGTCCTTCCAGTCATTTGAAACTTATTTTCCATTTAGCAGAATTTCAATGCGAAGCTCAATTTAAGATTTTTTCAAGGAGTATCCGAAAACGGTACAAAATGTAAAAAAGACGGGACGGTTTAAAACAGTCGAAACAACGGTACTGTCCCGTTCAAAACGGTACGTCTGGTCAGCCTATATGAAACTCTTCCAAAGTCACAACTATTCAAGATACTACAGTGTATGAAATATTGATTTTTCGGACAATGCCTTTTCGTTTAATCTTTATACAGAATAACGATCTTAAACATACATCATTGAAAACTTGAAGAAAAGTAAATATAAAACTATTGGATTGGCCTTGTTTTAAATTTTTTTAAAAATCTATGAAAGATTGGGAAGGCTTACATACGTTGCAAAGCATTATCCAAAAAATAAAACAGACTAATGGAACGTTCTACTCGTTAAAACCAGGTGGTAAACATAGCACGAAGATTGGATAGGATCCTACGAAACAAAGGATATGCCACAAAATATTGAAAGAGAGTTTTGTAACGTTAAAGGTCACGTTTCTAACGATATGTAGAGAAATAAAACTCATCAATGAAAAAAATTTTTTTTTCGTGCTTCGATATAACTCGATATAACGAAACGAAAAAAAAAGTTGCCTTATATCGAGGTATGACTGTAGTATGAAAATAATGAATTCTGCACCGTTTAGTATATTGGAGCATGCTAGAATCAGTTGGAAAACCAATTGGATTTGCCCAATAAATTTCCCCGCCATAGATTTCAACTAAACTGCGCAAAGTTCAACCTCGCACTGCTCCTGCCTTCCGTCAGGCAGCAGCCGAAAATTCCAGACCGGAATCCCCATCATCGCTTATTTATGTACTGGTATACAAACAGTAATCATATTCAGGATAATGGAATTTCCGCCAACAGTCGCCGCATCCCAGTGTAATTTCCCATCAGGATTAGCAAGTCAAATTAGAGCTGGTTAGCCCCGTGGAGCGGAGGTAGACTTTCTGGAATTTCCTGCACTTGTCGGTCCGGAGCCGGGTGCCTAGGCAAGTGTGATTTACGATGGGATGGGAAACACGACGACAAGTGGCTTCTACCTGGAATCTTTCGTCTGGGAATTTCGTTGTATGACGGGGTAAAACCGGAATAACACTCGTGAAGGAAAAGCCTATTGAAATTGGTAAGGCAATTAAAATGATTTCACTGAACAGTTTGAGTTGTATGCACGTTACAAGTCTGAATTCTTCACTGCTACGTGTCCCACCCATTTTTAAACTGTTCATCTTGATACCAATCCTAGCTTGCTACCGCTAACCGTTTTCGCAATCATCTTGAACTCCGACACATGCATCATAGCGAGCCTCTCACTGGTTGCTGTACCACCCGGGTGGAGCCCAGACAGGTTGCATCATGCATGGTAGGCACTGAGGCGCACAGAAATGGGTCTATAATTCATCCGCCCTGTGAAGACACTTGAGATCAGCGCACATCTCGCTCTGTCCGAGCGGAGCGATGCGATTAATTTTAGTCATATTTTCGAGCCACCACGCAGCATACCGCAGTAAGCCAGTCGCAGGACGTAAAGCCGAAGATTCCCGTACACGGGAGACACCGTCAGTGGAAAAAAAAAATACTGAAAGCACGTTAAACACTCGAGAGCGTTAATGAAATACTTCTAACTAACGAAGGTAGCGGCTACTTCGCTACACACTCAGGGCTGTGTGCTATAAAGCGCCATAAATTCGTAAAGCAGAACACAAACGAAAGAAATGCTGAAAAGCAGATGTAAATGAGCAATAGAAATAAAAGCGCTCCGCTTTGAGGCTCTTGAAATGCCGCGAAGTCGAGCATTTGATTCATCAACCAGTGCGCAACGCGCAGCGCAATCGAGACTAGCGAGGGGTGCGACACAGGCCTTTGAAATTTTGCGCTCAACCCATCGCGCACACGAGAAGCCGCCCAGCAGCATCGCAAACAAAACACATGTTCGGACAATAGGGGCCTTACGCGTGGTACAACTAATAACAAGCACTCTCGAGCCGGGCTGAGGAAGGCCCTCGACTGGCTTAAAAGGAGCGCACTTGGCGGGGGCTTCATTTCGGAGAAAACCACAAACAGAGCGAGGCTCCGTGCTTGCCCCGGGATTGGGTGTCTAGTAGGAGTGTGGACATACAATCGCTGACCGCGTGGTTAGACCGAGTTGAGCAGGTTTCCTGTTGCACGGTAGCTTTCTAAAGGCTACCGTGCGCCACTCGGACACTGCAACTTGGTTCGGAGGGTGGAGGGAGGACCTACGCCGGGTCAACCGGCAGCGGATTCGGGACGGGAGCAGATGCAAAGATTGATGGTGTAATCTTGACCACTTCTGCACCGTACAGCAGGGGCGCACACCTTTGAGAAGTGGGGCCACCGGGTTTGCGAGTGAAAAACGTTTGCACGTATCGCATTGCTCCCTCTCCCCCCGGGTACCGGTGAGCACGTGAGTGAGTTCAAGAATCTTTGCGGGATGCGTGTGAAAACGGTATTGCACTTTGGGTAAAGCGAGTGGATAGTAAGATACGTGTTTTGAAGACTGTTCAATCTCACTCATGTTTCTCAGAGATGGCTGGACCGTTTTTGACAAAATCAGTGTCATGTGGAAAGTCTAGTTGCCCCAAGAGACACTATTAATTTTTTTCGCAATCGAACTATTACTTTGCCTGTTAGGGGGAATAGGGGCATAATGAGCACCCTAACTTGGTTGCTGACTTAAGCATGGAAAACGACAAAAATTTTAAGCTGTCTTCAGTGCAAAACTTGAATTGACTATCTATAATTAAAGGTACACTATTCACAAATTGAAAAGTTTATCGTATAATAGTGAAAAACACAAATTAGATTCATGCATCAAAAACTAGCAATCAGTCGATGTGTGGGGCATAATGAGCACCCACGGCCACGGGGTATAATAAGCACTCTTATAGAACATATCTTGAAACTGTGTAGAAGTACAACTAATGGGCCAACGTTTGTCGCGGGGTGCCGTGAAACTTGGCGGCTTATTTCGAGAATGTCCCGTCGCGCCTTATGGTGGCCAGTTCTGCCTGCAGTCCCTTTTTCTGACCAATTTGGTCTCGAAGATTTTCTAATGTATGTTCGCACCATCACTGTAAACAAACACTGAAACAGACAAACTCACAGGTCTACTAAGATGAATTTCAGGTAAGTTTATGTGACAAGGTGTGCTCATTTCACCCCACCTAAAGGTGACCATTTCGCCCCTATCGAATGAGCTAAAGTTAACATGAGATTTTAACACTAATTATAGCTTAAAATCAAAACTTCAATGACGGTGAAATTTGGAGTACGACCCATACGTCATATTGATGTGTCTACATACTTGATTGAGCCATTTACAAGACCGTAGAAGCTTATTTTGTAGTGCACAATGAAAATAATTTTTTCCAACATCCGGGAACCAAGTTGATTTTTTCAAATTATTTCCATATTTAAAACAGACAAATTACTTTTGTTCCACATAAAGCGATACTGTAGTAACTAGGGAAGAGTTCCACATACCACATTGTAATAAAAAATGCGTAGTTTCGCATAAAAGAGGGGTGCCCATTTCGCCCCGTGTGCTCATTATGCCCGTAATCCCCCTATGTTTAAACATGTGAAATCCAGCTAGGAAAAGTAACATATTCCGAAGCCTATTTAAACACACTCACTTTTCTCAGAAATGGCTAATCCGATTTTCACAAAACTAGTGTCAAATGGAAGGTCTAGCTGTCTCATAACACAATCGATTTGAACAATGTTGGTTCCATATGAACGGGCTAGTAAAGGGTTAACTGATGAATTATAATGATTGAACGTGTTCAAAAGTTGTGAAAATAACGTGTTCCGATGACTTTTCAGATTCGCTCGTTTTCCCAAAGATGGCTGGACTAATTTCAACAATTTTAGTGTCAGCCATTTCATTTGATTATAATCGGACTTTTATTTCAACCGTTATGTACTAAATTGTAAAACCAACGAAAGTCTATTACCTCAACGATTACACGACTTATTTGAACATAACTGCGGGCTGTCTCTTAAACGCACCTAACAAATTTTATAACAATTTGATATGTGGTTCAAAAGTTTTGGAAAGAAACTAAGTTGATTGATCAAAACATGTGGCCCTAAAATAGTTCAAATTTTGTATTTGCCATCAGAAATTCGTTATTTTGAGTGAAAAATAAATCCAGCAAAAATTATCAAGGTGTATTTTTTCTATAAATTGAAGTGTTCGTGTAAAACTATTTAAATAAATCATAAGTTTGAATGAAAAAGTTTCTCGGTGGAATAGTTTTGTATAAATAGCTCAAGTATTTCAATTCAATGGTTTAAGGGGGCCAAGAAGTGCCTTTGATGTGTTACAATACTGCCAATTACAAAAGATGCGAGATGATCACTCTGGCTCGAAGGGGTGAAAGGTGGAATTTAATTGCTTAGTGCATTTTTGCCTTCATTCATGCGAAATGGTGTCTTATGAACAATTGTTTGTATAAATTACTCGCATAATCTAAAAATGTCAAAAGTTCTCAAAAGTTCTCTATGATACAAATAGAAAACGTTTCTTGTTAAGAGATAGAGAAATGATGGTAAAGTTTTTTAAAATGTAAAAATATGAAACTTTGCTGAACAAACGAAAATTTTTATTTTCATTTGGCATGGAGTTATTAAGTATTTTATATGGAAGTTACTTACATTTTCGTTTTTCGCACTTAACTTTTGTTCGTTGCATTTTATAAGAAGAGTTGTCCTAAGAAACCGTTAGGGTATATAAAACACACGTTTTTGTAGAAGACCGCACATTTGTAGCACCTCAAAAGTTGTAGTATATTTTGGCTTCTTTCCAATAAATTTAGGAACGACTCACGATTTTTTTGTAGTTTTCCATGAATTATTTAGTTTGCTCTCATTTTCTAAGCATAATATATTTTATATGCTTGAAAAAAAAAACACACGTGATTTTTACTCTCCATTAATTTCTTGACATTTCATGCTTTGCCGTACGACTAATACGAGTACTTGAGCTAAGCTTCGAGAAAAAATATTGCCCTCAAGCCTTCACTTGTCCTCATTTACTCTATACGTTTTAAAAGTTATTGAAAAAAAAACCTAAATTAATCCACCTAGCGGTCAGACCCAGCCTTTCTCATACAAACTTATCATTTGTAAAAATAGATTTACATAAACGCTTCAATCCAATAAATGTGTATTCACTTCTTGGGTTCTAAAATAATGATGTTGTAATAGAAGTATAAAATATTAAATTTGACGTAATGTAAATGCTCAAGAAATAGCGAAATAAAAGAAATGACTCTTAATTTCGAACAATTCAATCACGAGCGATACCGGGAACATTCAAATGGTACGATACCACATTTAAATTATATTGAGGCCACATATATTGATCAAAGCAGGTATAGTTTAAAATAGCCTTTGAATTTCTTTTCTTTCCTTAACTTTTGAACCACATATCAAATTGTTATGAAGTTTGTTATTTGTAAGTTTGAGAAATGACTCGTTCGTATGACACTAGTTATGTTCAAATAAGCCATGTAATCTTTGAGATAATAGACTTTCGTTGTTTTATTAACAATTTAATACCTAACGGTTGCTTAGTTCGATTATAATCAAATGAAATGGGAATTTATGGGGCAGCCAAACTTTGAAACTACGTATTAAATCATAATTTATCAGTTAACCCTTAACTAGCCTGTTCATCTGATAATACAATTGATCAAATCGGTTGTGTACTTTCTGAGATAATGAAGTTTCGTGATTTTCACAATTCGGTACATTACAGACGAAGTTACAGTTCGATTACAGTAAAATACAATAGGGTGTTATGAGTCAGCTAGACATTTCATTTGACACTAATTTCGTGGAAATCGGTTCAGTCATCTTTGAGAAAAGTGAGTGAGTTTATGTATTCTTCGGAATATGTTTCTTTTTATAGCTAGATTTCACATTTTTAAACATAACAGGCAAAGTAATAGTCCGATTGCAAAAAAATCAATAGGGTAATTAGACCTTTCATATGACAGTGATTTTGTGAAAATCTTATAGAATGAGCATGAGCATGAGCATGATTGACCGCCCGCGGTTGCTACTCCGTTATTGCCAGATCAGCTGTAATTACACAGAGAACCAACAGATGATGCTCGGGACCAACATGCATCCTCAATCCTGAGCATAAGTAACAATACTACATTCCTAATAAATTTGCAAAATGCCAATGTTGTCATTATTGGTTTTATGGTTTCGAACCCGTGTCATCTTTCGAAGCTAAAAAAAAAATATTCAAAAGCTAAAGAAATCCAAAATAGAAATAAGAGAACGGAGTAGCAAATCAAATCAATAGAGAAAATGCAATACAGTCATTAACAATTCTATAGTGAATATTTTCAACTTGTGTGCATACCGTATCTTTCAAAAGCTAAAGAAATCATAAAAAGGGTATCAAAAAGCCATCAAACAAGTCTTCAAAGAAAGTTCCGAATCTTACCCAAACCCAACAACAATTATGAAATAATGGATATTCGAAAATATATTCGAAGTTGAAAATATGGGTCAGCTTAGGCATAAGTCTCTCGATGCACTGCGTCTATCAAAACGCAGAATAGTTGATTCCAAACGGCCCACTGGGCTACACTGGGTTTATAAATATAGAATATACTTCAGTATATTTGTTAAATCCATATTTTCATACCGGTGGTAGCCCTCGAATACAAATAAAATCAAAAGCTGTACAAAATGATACCGTAATGAACAAAATTTGCTTATTTATATAGTGAAATATTATCATGTCAGGAAAAGTTAGGTTACGTCAATATCGTCGAAGTACACCAATCTATGAAACACTTATACAAAACAACTTCCAAATCGCGTATCTGGTATCCCTGCAGTTGAGTGACTGTGGTTTTGAGAGAAATACATATTCATGTACCGGCCACACAATTACTCATTGGCGTATTATCGTGTACAATTAATCAGATGAACACAAAGTCTCTGTCTACCAAGCAACTTGATGTAGTGCAGTTCGAAAACCAACACATATGCAAAATCTGTCAAATGGAATTTGAAAAAAAAACAGTATGTGGTGTAGTCCCGCTGTAGCCCGCTACATAAACGAATTTGACATAATAAAACCCCTCACTAAATGCAGCTTCTCCATTACAGAAACAAAATGGTTTGATTATGGAACTTGCTATACTCATCTTAACGATTGCAGACCACTATTTTTTTCCACTATCACCATGCCTAGTAAATATACACACGCACACAAATCGAAAACGGCTACAGCAAATAATCGGGGCGTAGCGCCTCGCCAATTTTCCACAAAAAGCACGTTGCCGAAACCTGTGTGGCATCACTAGAATCACTTTATTACACGATCATCGACATCTCTTCCTGTAAACCTTTGCCCTTGAAGAAACTCATTGCAATTCAAGTTAATTTACAAAGGAGTTCACAACATTCATTTTTTTACACTACACTGACTTCATTGTACTACGTCGGCAAACAAGATTCCGTTGATTTTATTATATATCACGCCTTTTAAGAAATATTTAATGGAGCACACGCGATTAGTGAACTTTACTCCTAACGCCAGCCGCAAACTTTCCTGTTAACTTTTTCAATATTTCAATATTTATAAAAACTGAACGCGGAAAAAAGTGGACGCGAAAAAAGTCGTCTGTTCGCGAAGCATCAACTGAAACCATTTTGAAATTTCAACATAAAAAGTAAATCAAAATTTTCCGTATATTATTTCATATTATTTGTTAATCCAGCTTGGCAGACGGTGTTTAAGGGGTCATCCACATTCTTCGTGGACAACTTTCAAATTTTCAGACTTTACATGGGGGGTTGTCCACGAAGGGGGAGAGGGGGAAGAGTCAAAATCGACAGAAATCTGTCTACGTGAAATGTGAATGGCCGTAACGTAATTCATTCATAAAACCTAAAAATCGACATTCGAGGCCATTTTGAAAATTTAAGATGGTAGTATGTGCAACTTAGCATATGATTTTTTTGCCTAATGATGACAATTGGAAACATAAAAATCGATTCCTTTGAATATTTTTCGAGCGTCCAGCGGATGAATGGTTGACGAAAGCTAGAAAACGATGTCTAATGAGCACTCAAAATCCAAATTGGTGGATGATAGGTGTATAAGAAATTTCGAAATATTTGCACCAAATTGGTTGAATGCGACTCTTTTGATTTAAAAAAACATCATTTGTATGTTGATTCCTACACCATATTGCTTTAAAATTATCCATAATTTTTTTTCGTTGAAATACACAACAAAAATGTGCTTCTAGTAAAAATATAGTTTTTAGAAGCATTATATTATTATTATTTTTAAATAAATTACAGATTTTTCAAATTTTTGGCATTCCTAACAACCGCAACATTACATTTAAATAAAATTTTAGACATCGTGGACTTTGTTGATGTTGTTTTAATATTTTGAAAATTTTATATAATTTTATATAAAGATAACAGTGATTTTGTGGAAATCTTATAGGGTAATAAGACCTTTCATATGACAGTGATTTTGTGGAAATCAGTCCAGCCATCTTTGAGAAACATGAGTGAAATTGAACAGTCTTCAGGAGACGTTTCTTTTCACAACTTTTGAACCACATGTTCAATCTATATAAAATTCAAAAGTTGGGGGTTTTTAAGATAGCCCGTTCTTTCGATACCAATTTTATTGAAATCGGTTGTGTGGCTACTGAGATATTGATGTTTCGTGATTTTCACATTTTTAAACATAACCTCTAAAATAAAAATCAAATTACAATGAAATTTAATAGGGTCTTATGGGGCAACTAGAACTTTCATTTGCATATAATTTCATTAAAATCGGTCCAGTCATTTCTGAGAAAAGTGAGTGAAAATAAAAATTTGCACATACACACACACACACATACAGAAAATGCTCAGTTCGTCGAACTGAGTCAAGTGATATATGCCATTCGGCCCTTTGGAGCACTTTCATATCTTCGGTTTTGCAAGTGATTGCTATACCTTTCTAGGAGAAAGGCAGAAAGTTAAAAAATTAATAATTAGGAGTAAAATATTCGTGCTGAAGAAATAGCGAAATATAATAAATGACTTTGAATTTTGTACACTTCGTAGCACAATACCAAATTTAAATTTTGTTGAGGCCATATGTTTTGATCAAAGCAGTTACAGTTTCAAATAGTCTTTGAATTTCGTTTCTTTTCATAACTTTTGATCCACATATCAAATTGCTATGAAATTTCTTACTTGTGAGTTTGAGAGACAACCCGTTCAAATGACACTAGATATGTTCAAATGAGTCGTGTGATCTTTGAGATAATAGACTTTCGTTGTTTTTATAATTTAATACATAACGGTTGGAAAAAATACGATTATAGTCAAATAAAATAAGAACCCGAATGAAAGCCAAACTTTTCATTTGACTCTAAGATTGTTGAATTTAGTCCAGCCATTTTTGGGAAAACTAGTGGCAATTTTTGAACCACGTGTTTGATCACTATAAAATTCATCAATTAACCTTCAACTAGCCCGTTCATTTGATACCAATATTGTTCAAATCGGTTGTGTACTTTCTGAGATAATGAAGTTTCGCGATTTTCATATTTTGATACATTACAGACAAAGTAATAGACCGATTTCATTGAAATTCAATAGGGTGTTATGAGGCAGCTAGACCTTTCATTTGACACTAATTTCGTGAAAATCGGTTTAGCCAGCTCTGAGAAACATGAGTGAGATTAAACAATCTCCAGAACACGTTTCTTCAAATAACTTCTGAACCACACGTTCAATCTTCATGAAACTCAAAAGTTAAGGGTTTTTTAAGTAGCTCGTTCATTTAAAACCAATTTTGTTAAAATCGGTTGAGTGGTTTCTGAGATAATGATGTTTGGTGATTTTCATATTTTTAAACATAACCTATAAACAAAAATTCGATTGCAATGAAATTCAATAGGGTCTTATGGGGCAACTAGACCTCTCATTTTCAATTAATTTCATGAAGATCGGTCCAGCCATCTCTGAGAAAATCGAGTGAGATTGGGAGAGCGTTACACACACACACACACATACAGAAAATGTTCAGCTCGTTAAACTAAGTCGATTGATATACGAGATTCGACCCTTTGGAGCACTTTTATACCTTTGGTTTTTCCAGTGATTGCTATACCTTTCTAGGAGAAAGGCAAAAAGTTAAAATATACCAAAACAATGAAAGGAAAAGTAATTGAGTGCCTCAATGTTTTCTTAGAACAACGATTTCTTGTAAAATGCAAAAAAAACCTAAATTAATCTACCTAGCGGTCAGACTCAGCCTTTCTCATTCAAACTTATTATTTGTAAAACTAGATTTACATGAATGCTTGAATCCAAAAAGGTATATTCACTTTTTGGGTTCTAAAATATTTTTGTTGTAATTAAAGTATAAAATATGAAATTTGACGTAATGTTAGTACTTAAGAAATAGCGAAATATAAGAAATGACTCTTAATTTCGAACAATTTAATCACGAGCGATACCGGGAACGTTCAAATAGTAGGATACCACATTTAAATCATGTCTTTGAATTTCTTTTCTTTACAAAACTTTTGAACAGTATATCAAATTTTTATGAAGGTTGTTAATTGTAAGTTTGAGAGATGACTCGTTTGTATGACACTAGTTATGTTCAAATAAGTCGTGTAATACTTGAGATAATAGACTTTCGTTGTTTTACAAAATAAAACAACGGTTGCTTAAGTTTGATTACAATCAAATGAAATGGGGGAGCCAAACTTTGAAACCACGTGTTCAATCATAATTTATCAGTTAACCCTTAACTATCCCGTTCATTCGATATCAATATTGTTCAAATCTGTTGTGTAGTTTCTAAGATTATGAAGTTTAGTGATTTTCACATTTCGAAACATTACAGACGAAGTTACATTCCGATTACAGCAAAATTCAATAGGGTGTTATGAGGCAGCTAGACCTTTCATTTGATACTGATTCTGTGGAAATCGGGTCAACCATCTCTGAGAAAAGTGAGTGAGCCCAAATAGTCATCAGAATATTTTTCTTTTCATAGCTGGATTTCACATATTTAAACATAACAGGAAAAGTAATAATCCGTTCGCAAAAAAAAAAAATCATTAGGGTCTTATGAGGCAACAAGACTTTCCATATGACACTGATTTTATGAAAATCGGTCCAGCCATCTCTGAGAAACATGAGTGAGATTAAATAGTCTCCAGAACACGTTTATTTCTGTAACTTCTGAACCATATGATCAATCTTCATAAAATTCAAAATTTGGGGGTTTTAGGTAGCCCGTTCATTTGAAACCAATTTTGTTGAAATCGGTTGTGTAGTTTCTGAGATATTGATGTATCGTGATTTTTACATTTTGATACCTAACCCCTAAACTAGAAATCAGATTACAATGAAATTCAATAGGGTCTTATAGAGCAACTAGACCTTTCATTTGCAATTAATTTCATTGAAATCGGTTCAGCCATATCTGAGAAAATCGAGTGAGATTGGGAGAGCGTTACACACATACACACACACATGTAGAGAATGCTCAGCTCGTCGAACTGAGTCGAGTGATATACGACATGCGGCCCTTTTGAGCACTTTTATACCTTTAGTTTTTGCGGTGATTGCTATACCTTTCTAGGAGAAAGGCAAAAAGTGAAATGATAGAAATGACTTTCAATTTCAACTTCAATCCCGAGCAAGGCCGCAAACATTGAAATAGTACAATACTAAATTTAAATGATGTTGAGGCCACATATTTCGATCGTAGCTATAGTTTTCAACAGTCTGCGGGTTACGTTTCTTCCTATAACTTCCAAACCACATGTTGTAACATTATGAAATTCATTGTTCAAGGGTTTATAAGTCCATTTTTTTTTAATTTAACTATGTTCAAAGCTTCTGAAATATAAGAGCGTTTTTCACATTCTGACGCAGCGCTAAAACTAAAAGTTTGATTACAATAAAATTCAATAGCAACCTAAGCGGTAAATAGACCCTTCATTTGACACCAAGATAGAAAGAATCGGTCAGACCATCTCTGAGAAAAGTGAGTGCGAAAGAGAGGTGCACATACACACGTACACACCCACACACAAACAGATACACATATACATGCATATATGCAGAAAATGCTCGATTCGTCGAACTGAGTCGAGTAGTATATGACATTCGGCCATTTCAATCATTTTTCTACCTTTTAATTAGCCAGTGATCGTTAGGAGAAAGTCAATATGTTTACTTTCATTATGTGATTTCACATTTTTATGAACAACGGACACAGTTACAATCCAACCTAGCAACCTATGGCGCAACTAGACCTTTCAATTGCAATTAATTTTATGAAAATCGGTTCAGCCATCTCTGAGAAAAGTAAGTGAGAAATTAAAGTTGCACATACACACACACACACATACACACATACACACATACACATACACATACACACATACACACATACATACAGAAAACGCTCAATTCGTCGAAAGGGGTCGAGTGGCATACGACATTCGGCCATTGGGACCACTTTTATACCTTTGGTTTTCCAGTGATTGCTTTACCTTCTAGGAGAAAGGCAAAAAGTTAAGTATAAAAATTACAGCTTAAATAACTTTTATATAAAATATTCCATAACTCTGTATTCAGCAAAGTTTCATATTTCTACATGTTCTTAATGTTTACTAAATTAATGATATCTATATCTCTTGACACGAATAGTTATTTTATTTTATTTGTATCACAAAAAAATTTTTTGATGCTTTGAGATTATTTTTGCCATTTTGGACCACAGTATACGATATAAGGAATGAAAATCAGAGTAAAATATCTGTATACTAGCTTTTATACTACGATTTTGAAAAAAAACTTACGGTACAGGCGTGGTCACGAAGACGATAAAATGACATAGCAAAAAAAAAGGATAGTTGTGCCGGCCTCCGCGGATTTTCGCTTGAGATCGGTCGAATCAGCACGACTTCCAACTCTACTTTCAACAAATTTAGTATTGAAAATATACTTTAATTATTACACCACAATCTTGGGCAATGTTTCACCTGTTGACCAAAATTGTCTTTGAATTACGTTCAGTGTAAGGTTGTTAATCGATAACGTATCGTAAACGCCGATAACGATACTGTCTGCTATCGTTATCAACGGTGACGCTAACGTCTTCAGGCATTAGCGTCATTGCCAAGGACGATATAGCTACTGGATGGTATCGAATCAATAACGTTAGATAAACGAATTTGCAGTTTGTTTTCACTTTGGCTGCTGTCTTGGATAGCAACATAAACAAAGCTGCATTTGGTCCAATAGCAACGGATCGGTTCGTTGCTATTGCATTGCGAAACTTATGAATTCGTTGCTACTCGAGAATTTTTCCTTCCTTGAGTTGTTATTTTCCAAAAGTAAATAGCAACGCTCGGTGTGGTTATTCTGTTGGTTATCAAGCCAGCTTTAGAAACCGAAATATAGTGCACTTGCTCTGACAGCCGTTAGTGAGCTGATAACGTCAGGTAAATATCACTATCGTCGATATCGTTAATGTTTGAAGACGCAATCGTCATCGTCGGTAACGGTAATTGCATTTTTATCAATTTTGACTTAATTGGTGGAATCATTACCTTTTTGCATCTACTTTCGATAGAACGCATAATTTTGAATACTTTGTTCTGAGGAACTATGAACAAAATAGCAAGTCGGTTTGTCCCACAGCAAAAACGATCGCAAGTCGGTCCCATAGAACAAATAATCACAATCATCAGTTCCACAGTCAAAAATGATTATAAACACGTTATGTTTAACATAGTTAATGGTCTCCAGGTTTAGAATTTGATGTTCCAGTTGTCCAAGTAATATTCAATAGGCGGTTCGATTGAATTTTACTATAGTTACGCATTTAAAACTGGAAAAATAAAACATTTCGTTTCTTATGAGACAAACCTGATTTTTAGAATCTGCTGGAATCGTTGTTGTTGAGCCGATATCTTGTTATAGGTAATTACGAGAGAACAAAGCTAATTACATATGTGTGTATTTGAGGATGGGAGAAAAATTAAAACCTTATCAAAATTTATCAATGCTAAGTTTTTACTGGAAGACTATTCCAAAAAGCGATTCTTCATGGAAAAAATTCCACCAGCTGTTTCTTTCATCTATTTTTTTGTTAACAATGAACAGCATTTCTGCCATCGCCGTTAGGTGCGTCACTGTACTGTATTAATTTCGGCCGTGGGTAACAATTGCAAGGACGGTGATTTATTGTTTGATTCGCATATGGGTCCCAGCTTATGGTTTGCAACATAATTAAATCAAATTTTGGTGTTAATGAACGCTAAAGTATTTAATTGGCATTGCAGTAACAATTTCTGTTGATGGCCTTGTTTAAAACAGCATAAGAGTGCAATATTTCTCACAAAGCGTTACGATTTTCAGCACTCATCAGCACGAAAACGCAAAAGGGACAGACTTGCCATGAGCGACAGAACAGACGTTATCGGTATCGGTGATGATATTTATCGACGATAATCTATCGTATTAACAAGCCTGGTTCAATGGTAGCGACACTGGAAGTACAGTCAGGTTTTTTAACAAGGGGATACATACCTCGGAATAAAACCTGGGAACAAAACCACATTCATTTAAAAATTCGCATGAAAATATTGTTTGTTATTGTTTATCGTTTTCCTTCGATTTTTAAATGAACAGTAAAAAAACTGCTCGAAATGTCTTAAATGACAGTTCGCCCATGTACGGTATATGGGAGAAATGTCATTTAAGGCATTTCGAGCAGTTTTTTACTCTTCAAATCGAAGGACAACAATAAACGTTTTTAAAAATCACGTTTTGTTCAGAAAATTGCACTCTTTTAGCTGATATATAAAATTCAGAAAACCGTGTCAAACTTTAGGACCAAAATGCTCTTGAAATGCAGTACGTGAAGTGACAGTACACTAAGAACAATTAAAAATTGAGCAGCATTTCTACTACGCACACGATTGCTCCACCAGGACAAAAAGCACAAAGTCCAAAATGTAAACAAAGTTACCACTAATTGTCATAAAAGTGAGGTTGAAGAGATTCGGTGAGATGGTCTATAGCATATATTACCGCTACAGAATGCGGTGTTGTGTAACCAGCCAGGACTACACATCGCAACGATCTGTCTGCAAGTCACGGCCACCAAAATGAAATTACTCATAGTTGTTGGCTTACTATACAGCTGGAAGTAAGCTCGTGATTGGTGGGAAACTTCATTGAAAACAGTGATTTTCAAGTCAACTTCTCAATAATTTACGTGAAGACTGCGATAAATAGCACCAGCTGGGACTCCTTAGCGCCTGCGCTCCATAGCATCTATGTATTGGTGTTACTGTACAAGATTCTGGAAAACTGCTTTCAGAATCGAGTACTTGTTTACAACACGGAAGAGGGTCGGAAGTGCTGTCCAATTACCGCCGAAGTTCCGCAAGGTTCTATCCTGGGACCGATGTTGTGGAAAGTCCAATAAGAGGGGGTGTTGAAACTCAAGTTTCCTGTAGAAGTTGTGATCGTCGGCTTTGCAGACGATATAACGCTAGAGGTCTACGACGAGTCGATCGAGGAGGTCGAGTTGGCGGCCACGCATTGTATACGCAATATTGAAGACTGGATGCACTCCACAGAACTGGAGCAGGTGCATTATTAGAAAGTGGTCACGACTATTGTAGCACTATCTCCTATGATGTCCAATAGCTTAGTGGAATACGGCATTAAGCAAAACTTTCTTGCCAGCGTGGTTTCATCCATACTTAGGTATGGTGGGCCAGTGTGGTCCAGAACTCTAGGTACTAACAGTTAACGTGGTAAACTGGGAAGTACCTGCAGGCTAATGTACCTGAGGGTTGCAAATACGTATCGTACAGTGTCATACGATCTGTGTCTTGCCCGGCATGATAACTACCAGCCTCTCCATTAGGGAGACACTGAGGATTGTTCCACCAATGTGATACAAAAGTTATACGAGGTACCAGAAAGTTACCCCACTATGTCCCTATGTCCACAAGGGTATATGGACGCATCGAGTTATTCCGAAGGTATCCGGTTGGGTCGGGAGGCACCATGGCGAAGTGAAATTCCACGTGATACAGATCCTGTCAGACCATGATTGTTTCAGACAATATCTGCATAGGTTCGGACATGCGGAATCCTCCATGTGTTCCGAGTCCATGGATGCGGGAGAGACTGTTGAGCACGTCTTCTTCGTATGTCCACGTTTTGTACGTGCAAGGAGCGACATGATGGCACTGAGCGAGCCAGACACTACTCCATACAACCTAGTCCGGAGGATATGCGACGACCCGGACATCTGGAACGCAGTTTGTGCAGCCGCCTCTCATATTGTCCAAGAGCTGCCACGTGTGTAGCGGGTCAACCAATAACACGCCAGTGGCAGCTAATTAATAGTCTACAGGTAGTTAACATAATCGTCGTCCCGGGAAGATCAGGATTGGACACTGGAGAGGTTTTAGTGGGTCCGGAACAGGCTGACTAGGTGTCTGGGGGAGTGTAACTTCCCCAGCAACACTCCCCTAGTTTAATACTCTCACCATGAGTTCTCTTGTCAGGTGTCTTTTGGCAGATTTCTCCGCCACCTTGGAAAAAAGACATCGATATAGGGTGCTTTCGAGGCCCAAACGTCGACTTAGATCACCATATACGAAATGAGCTCTTCGAGAAGGATTCGGTTGAACATTCAGTAGCTGTCAGCTGACGGAGTTGCTGTTGAGTACACTCGGAAGGTTGATGAACGGATTGGTGAACCAGTGAGAGACCTGAACGAACAATGGAGGCACATCCGCGAAACGATCAGCATGACAGCAGTACAGATGTCAAGCGATGATGGACGAGAAATACCAGGTAAGTGCTCTCACGACGGCCGAAAAGACATTCCTCTATCGTAACAAACGCGAGCTATGCTGACGATCTCTTGTGGAATCTGAGGTTTGGTCAACGGAATCAGGAACCGGACCGTAAAGTAAAAATACCTGCCATGTGCAATTACACAGAGGAAAATCTAATAACCAATGGGACACAAAAAGGGAGAAACTGTCGACAAAAACAGGAAATATATAAAGGAAGATGGAAGCTGTGGATACGCCAAGCTTGAACTGAGCCAAGAAAGCTTGTAAAGAGCTCAGTCACAAAAACGCTGAGTGACGGCGCTCAGTCTAACTTTTCAAAGGCGAGAGTGAGCATCTTTTACAGAATTCACTCGCATTGATTTAAAAAATGCAGGTACTCCGCCAAATATTTTGCTTTATAAAGGTGTTCTGTCGATGTGGAAAGCTGACAGCAAAAAAAATCTATTTTTTGCGGTTGGTTTTTATTTTTTTTAAAACACCGCGGAGCACTTTCAAATGCTGGCTTGGTTTGGGAACCCTTGCTCTAGAATATTGCTATCGAGCTTTTGATTTGAAATTCTCCCTAAATTCGGTTTTGGACTATTGTGCATTGGTACTGAAGGTCTATCGAAGGCAGTATCATAATATGCATTTTGAGAGGACACATTTTCGTTACAGGGAAAAAGGAAAAAGAGCTAAAAATATCAAAAATGTCATAAAAAATGACAGAAAACAAAATAATATCACAGATACCTATCGAAAAAATCAAAAAAGCCTTAGATACGAAAAATTACAAAAATGCCGAATATTTCAAAATCATCAAAAATGTCAATTATGTCAAAAATGTAAAAAAAAAATACCAGAAATGTCAAAAAGATATGTCAAAAATGTCTAGAAGGATAACGAGGAAAAACTTTTCCTAAAATCGAAAAAGCCATCAGTTCGATCAAAACATGAAATAAGGTAATTCACAGTCGGTGGAAATTATTTTAGAAGTAAGAAATGAATAACAGTGATATTTTTATATGATTGGCATGCAAAATTGGCAGTTGAAAATCTGCGCTGGTATTTTTCATGTTTTAAAACGTAATCTTATAAAATAATGTCTCTTTTGTTCTATTTCGAACATATTTAACCACAATGGTATCGCCAAATGCAACGAGAACTGTTTACTGTTAACTACATTCCAGCGTGAAAATCTAACGAATAAAAAAAGAAAAAAATAGAACACAAAAAACACCCAGTAGCCAGCCCAAACTGGCTCGCGTCACCTAGTTTCAGCGCCAGAAAGTTTAACCTAGAAGGAAAAGTCGTCAACCGCCTTGCTTTAGTTTCAGGTTCCTGCTGTAAACAACCCAGGAAAGTGCACGAACATAATTTGAATAATCGATGAATTATTTTATTTTTCTTCTCGTGCAGTTTGCTACTTGGCGACGCGAGGGGATCGTTGGAATCGCCCCCCCCCCCCCCTTTCCCTGTCCACCCCGTCAATTTCAGGCGGCTCAGCACTTTGGGGCATCGTGTTTTGTTGTGATCGCAGCTTTTAATTTATTTAGCTTTCCTATGCATGTTTCTTCTCTTTTCTTCTTTGCTGCTATATAGGACTGCTCTCCGATCAATGACTTATTTGGATAATCGCGACTGATCTTTATGAAAAATAGATGAACTGTTTGCGCTTTGTTTGCGAGGTGCTTGACCACACCAAGTGCTTCAAGTTCCAGCTAGTCAGCCAGCCGTACCTAGCTAGGGATCGGGTGGGCTTTCGGGGTGTAAAATGACCTAACTGTTGTTCGTTGTTGTCGAAGCGATGACCGTCGCTGGCCAACACGCAGGTCATGTGGACTGCCAGGTGGGTGAGTGTTATTTTTTTCCATACTCATATTTATTTTATTGCAACTTCATAGAGGACATAAAATTTGAATGAGTTAAGCTCTGGGTTGGCAATTGATTTCTTCGGGAGATTTTATCACCCTCACTTGGTTACAATTGAGAAGGATCGCTATGGAAAAAGTTAACGTGGGGTTAGGTTAATATAAACTTGTTGTTTAGAATAATTGCATATCTAGGAATAATAACACAATCTTGTACTGACTAGAACATCGTATGGAAAGAGATAATCTGTGAATAAAAACATGTAAAATTCAAAAACATTCAAGAAACCAGACATCTTGTAACCTCTAATAACCTCTACTTAAAAGTTCGTGTTTTTCTCCGAACGTGCCAACCGGATCTGTCAATCTCAAATTGCCGAAAAACACCAGCGAAAGTAACTTCATCATCAAACACAACCCGGTCAATTAATCCGACTTTCGTGTCGCGTCTTCATCGAATTATTCCCATTGTGTGTGTGTCTGTGTCTTCACGTTATTTGGTACGTTTTGCACTTTACGCGTTTACGATGCGATCCGATGGCTACATTTGCTCGCAATTCTGTTCTGCTACGAAAATGGAATAATTTGACAAAAAAGTCGTGATTTTCAACTTCCACTCCCCCTCCGGATCCTTGTTTCCCGCGCATCCGTTCTACACTCATTAGTGAAAGACAATTTAAATTGATGATTATTATTATGCTAAAATTTCTCTCCATTGCCTTATTGGTTTTACTGTTACGGAGTACGTGTGGCGTACGAGTTCGATACTGATTTTGAGCACAAAACTTCATTTTATATATGTACGATTTTCAGGCTGAACAGTGTTGCTGATTGCTGGGTTTAGTTATTGTGATAGCAGAAAGTCTTCATAAGACGTGCCACCTCTCTAAGCGCCTGTCGCGAACAGGTCGAGCATTGTTTCAATGTGTGCTCATTCGTCTTCACTTGTGCCCATAGTGTTCCAATTGTGTTGTGAACTGTCTTCTTGCGATCGGGCTCCGCCAGATTCGTGCGCACTTTATACTCGACCTCTCCAGTGCCTCCCCCATCGAACCGAGCGATCGACCGCAGCGCGGATTGTGTCGCCTGTGACGACGTTCCGCGAAAGGAAATACAAACGATTTCCAATTACCGGGCGAAAAACTAGCGCACAAATCGACGGCTGACGGTTAAAGCTCGTGTCTCGGAACCAGGGCAGGTGTGGTCCGTAAAGTGTATTCGAAGCAGTTGAGCTAATTTATAAATGGCAACCGGGCAGGCACCCATCCGCATCCCGGTGATGGTTTATGATGCGAGAAAGTTTGATGCTTCCATTAACTTCGCGGCCGGGAAGCGCCTCGACAACATCATTGGATTGCCGTTAATCAAGCGCAAAACGTGGACAAATTGGAAAGACAAAATTCCTACTGCACACAACCTGGGTTCGCCGGGAGTGTATGTCAAATTGGAAGCAAAACGTGCCGGCGAAAGATTGCTGCCCTTATTGGAATCGCTTTTGGCAGCAATCGGAATCGTGAAGCGCTTACCTGGTTGGATTTGTTCCAATTAGGATCTCTCGGTGGGTTTCCGCAGTGTGGCGAGGCAACCGGATTATTAGCAGCAATTAGACCGATGAGTTAAACACGACGCGACGTATGGAATTTACTTTGAGGTTGAGGAACTTCTAATTGCGAAATTATTTTTTATGAAAATATGAGTTATGCACAGTACGAAATATCACTTGAAAAAGCGAGTCTAAAGATAAAAGAATGAGAGGTATAAACCAACAAAAACACAAAGAGGTATTTAAATTATGAATACACTAAAGTCGCTTTTTACGCGGGGGATACATGCCGCGTAAAAAAAAAACCGCGTAAACTCCGGAATCCGCGTGAAAAACCGCGTAAATTCTGGAATCCGCGTGAGAAAAGCCGCGTAAAAAAAATCCGCATAAAAAAAACCGCGTGAAAAGCGCCCTTAGTGTAATTGGTTTGTTAAACTTTATACTTTAAACTTCAAACTTTAAACTTTAAACTTTAAACTTTAAACTTTTAACTTTAAACTTTAAACTTTAAACTTTTAACTTTTAACTTTTAACTTTTAACTTTTAACCTTTAACTTTTAACTTTTAACTTTTAACTTTTAACTTTTAACTTTTAACTTTTAACTTGTAACTTTTAACTTTTAACTTTTAACTTTTAACTTTTAACTTTTAACTTTTAACTTTTAACTTTTAACTTTTAACTTTTAACTTTTAACTTTTAACTTTTAACTTTTAACTTTTAACTTTTAACTTTTAACTTTTAACTTTTAACTTTTAACTTTTAACTTTTAACTTTTAACTTTTAACTTTTAACTTTTAACTTTTATCTTTTAACTTTTAACTTTTAACTTTTAACTTTTAACTTTTAACTTTTAACTTTTAACTTTTAACTTTTAGCTTTTAACTTTTACCTTTTAACTTTTTACTTTTAGCTTTTAACTTTTAACTTTTAACTTTTAACTTTTAACTTTTAACTTTTAACTTTTAACTTTTAACTTTTAACTTTTAACTTTTAACTTTTAACTTTTAACTTTTAACTATTAACTTTTAACTTTTAACTTTTAACTTTTAACTTTTAACTTTTAACTTTTAACTTTTAACTTTTAACTTTTAACTTTTAACTTTTAACTTTTAACTTTTAACTTGTAACTTTTAACTTTTAACTTTTAACTTTTAACTTTTAACTTTTAACTTTTAACTTTTAACTTTTAACTTTTAACTTTTAACTTTTAACTTTTAACTTTTAACTTTTAACTTTTAACTTTTAACTTTTAACTTTTAACTTTTAACTTTTAACTTTTAACTTTTAACTTTTAACTTTTAACTTTTAACTTTTAACTTTTAACTTTTAACTTTTAACTTTTAACTTTTAACTTTTAACTTTTAACTTTTAACTTTTAACTTTTAACTTTTAACTTTTAACTTTTAACTTTCAACTTTTAACTTTTAACTTTCAACTTTTAACTTTTAACTTTTAACTTTTAACTTTCAACTTTTAACTTTTAACTTTCAACTTTTTACATTTTCTCTTATGAATCTTTACTTATTTTGTAACTTTTGTGTTTAGATTCTTAACTTTTTCTACATGTGACTTTGACTTTTTGCTATTTAACGTTTTATTTTCAATTGGAGTACTATTTTTTCACATTGTACAGCACATTTTAAAATTAATCCATTTCTTTGTTTTTCCTGTTTCTAGAACTTATTCGCAACGTTCTGCCCCACCGCTAGTAATTCAGTTAAAAACCCGGCAGGCAGCGAGCACAACGCAATTTTCCCACCAAACCACGCTCGTCGGTCACCTGAAAGACGACGTTGACGAATGCGACAACCAACGATGACGATGTACAACAAACTTGTAAGCCTCACTCCATGACAACGGCTCTCACATGCCGCAAACGCGTGCACTGCAACCACTTGGAAACAAGGCGACAGGGCGTCTCCGTATGCGCGTGTGTGTCTGTTCGAGTTGTACTGTAGCGGCGAGTACCATTTTTCGCTTCAGCCTATCCGTTACTCCTTCTAATCAGCAGAATCCTTCCGAGCAGCGCAACGAGCGTACGTCAGAAAACGAGACGAAAGGAATCTCACTAGTTGATTAATTGTCCGCGAATAACATCGTGCCGCGTTAGAGAGTGAGTGCTGCTGGTTGCGAAATGGTTGAAAATCGTATGGGTTGGGTCCATACGTTCAAGTAGATCCTGATCAGGTGCGGCCCATCAAACCGGTGACAATTGAACCGGTTTGTTCAACGCCACGGTATAATTAATCGGCGACAGGTTCGGAATGTCACCGCAGGCTTATTCCCATGCGTGATCGATTGCGAGAGTTCAACCTTATGAACGTAAAGTGACAAATTCTCTGAAAAATTTATCACCTGACGAGGAGTTGAGGTTTGTACCAGAGACCATACAGTAATTTTCTCAACCAGGACCTATTTTCTCCGATCAAGATCACCACCGTAAATTGTCACTTCGCATAGTGTGTCTGTAGTTCAATCTGCCACTGTCGTCTGAAATTGACCATGCAGCTCCCACCGCCACAGTCTGGGCCGGGTGTAACTCGTAGTTTTCGTCTATGCGATCTGGATCGATCACAATTCTCGCCCCGGCCGGACATTCTACCTTCGGTCGGCTCAGACAGAGCGGAGAGCATGAATCATAACCCGGAATGTCGAGACCGGGCACGACGGGTTGTACGGTAGCGGAGCCGGGCGAAAATGGACCGAATCGGCGGCGGTGCTGCGTAATATATGCAAATCGGTTGGTTGTTTTGAAACTGAACCGAACCACCGACTGCACAGTTTACTACCGATTCTCCGTCAGAACTGTGTGTTGGCCGCCGGGTGACGACGGAGCGCTTGCAATAACGTAAGTGCACGGAGCAAACGAGCTGACTAGTCAACCAGTCTGCGAGCAAACGGAAAAATTTCCTGCAGTGACAACCGTTAACGAACCGTGATCACCTGAGTCGCCGAAGGTCTGACGCTGAGGAGGGTCCAGCCAGCTTTTGCAGTGGGGCTGAAGGGCAGCAACACGGACCGAGGGAGGATACCGCATTAATACACACATCCAGATGGACTCACACCGGGTTTGACAAATGAAGTATGAAAATAAATTGTTTCAATAATTTATTAGGTTGATTTATTGCCCCGGATCGATTCCGATTCAAGGGTTCGCTCGGTTTGGGTTACTGCGGGTGGTGATCGTGACAATTGGCTGCAGAGTTTGGTTGTGTGTGGCTAATTTCGTTCGCACCCGGTGCAGTCGGTGATTAGTTCTGACATTATTGGTAGTCGGATGACGAATCGGTTGTTGCGATTTTCAGGAAGTTCCTTGAGTTATGAACATCTCATTTCTTGAGAATTGGGAAACGGAAATAGAAAGAATCTGGAGTAATTTATGCTACTAAAAATTCATTTAAAAATTACAAATAATCGAAGCGAAGGTAAAATTTATTTTGGTGTTCATTTGTTAGTTTTTGAATATACTTAACATGACAATTTTTAGGCATAAACTATTGAACAAATGATTGTTCAAAAAGCAGATAGAAAGCGTCTCAATACTTTCATTGGATTAAGTGTGATATAGCATACATAAATTTTTTTCTGCAATACTCAGAAATGAAAATACAAGCTGAAAACAAGTGAATGAAATATAGAATTATTTCTACTTTGATTGTGACTTTTCTACGCCGTGAAAAGATTGTTGAAACAGCTCTGTATTATAATTTTCAAAGTTGTCGATGTGGGCGTTAATCGTTATATTTTCATTTATGTTTTACGGCGAAAATGACAATTTTATTTTAAATAAAATCAACGGTGCCGAACACAAACGTACTCTAAAATGCCTTTTGAAATTGAGAAGAAATTGAGTATTTTCAAACATTTTTAAAAGTATCGAAAAATAAACCAAACGCATAACAAAAAACATACAAAAAATCTAATAATAAATCATCAGACTTTTAGAAAACCATTGCGCTTACAGAAAATAACTTAAACATATAGTTCGAAACACGTATAAAACAAGTAATTGAAATATTGTTTAAAACATTCGAAAGATGGTTGAAAGATATGATCAGGTTATTATTTTGTCACTAAGAGAATACCATTACTTTAAAATAAATCAATTAAAGCATTTGATATTTATAAGGCCATGGAAATATTCGGAATGAATTGTTAAAATTCATCATCGTTTTTGAGAAAAAAACAAACTACTGTTATGCGATCATAACGGAAATATAGGCTATTGCAAAAGCATGAAAAAGTCAACTCAAAAATATTTGTGGAAAATCAATGCCATATCTCATTGAGCATCTAAGTTTCTGAGAAAGTTATTCAAAGGACACAGAAAGCCTTTAAATATGCTTTCAAAATGTCAGTAAACGATTGTCATTGCATTTATCCTTATAACATCATATCACACGCACAGAATGCATTATTTATCTATACAAAATAAACGAATGAACCAATCGTTCCTCGGTCGAAGCACCAACAGACCTGTTGAAATCCAAGAACCTCAACCGTAATAAACCTGCTTCAGTCCCTCCCGACTCTTTACGATCCAACCCGCACATATCGAGCGGAAAAGATTGCCGCCCGCAGCCTGACCCAACAGCGGCGGCCTGCATTGCACAGTGGGGCGACTCCATACAAAGGCTGGCCAAGCTAAAAAAGTGTCGATAAATGCGACAAAAACTTGGTATTTACATAATTCTGGGGCGCTGAACACGAATTTGGCATCAATTTTTTACTTGGAGCCCTCCATAAAGCACGAAATTCAATTTTTAATATTTTTTGGCACTTTTTTTCTTTTTTATAGAATTATATGATCTTTATCCACAAGTAGTGCCACCGGGCGTCCTCCCCATTAAAAAAATACGTAGTTTATGGACGACCCCTCGAACTAAACAAATTTTGCCTAAATATATATATATATATATATATATATATATATATATATATATATATATATATATATATATATATATATATATATATATATATATATATATATATATATATATATATTTTAATAAACTAAAACAACACAAGTAATACAAACTAGTTACGAATTGAAAAAATCATCATCAGCATCATCATCTTCTGCTGTGATCGCTTAAATCTCGTGTTGAATTGTTTCCAGAAAATTTGAAGTTCATTATACTTATCAGCAGGAAAAATGTGTTCCGCTGCAATTTTCATTTCTTCTAGTAATTTTCGATGTTTCATTGTTTCATATATATGTTATCTTCCTAATTCGGTTTCTATGGTTGGAAGAGGACATTTCAATACATGTATAACACCATGAATTGACAACATACTAGACGTTGAATTAGGTGGTGCCGCTGAAGTTGAAGGCTCCATAATGAAATTCAACGAATTTATGAATTTGAAAACCAAGACACTGGAATGACACAACGTTCAAAATGAATTCGAAAAGATGCGGAGGGCGAAGACTGTTCTTTGTTTTTTTTTTCATGAAGCAAAATATGTGCCTTACTTTTGTATGCAAACGAGCGCGAAGCACAAGCAATCTTCAAACGGGCTATTGTTAGCCGGAGTTTAATGGTATGAACTTGCTGCTAGTATTTGACACTTCAATCAGTTTAGCGAATTTCATGATCATAAATTGAAAAGGGCTGAATGTTTTTAATATTGTTTTAAATTTGCAGAAAGTGATAAAGTTTGACATAATAAAACTTTCATAAAAATTTGTTTACTGTTTTCTTGTTTTACACTTATTTTATATCTTTCCATTGATAAATTTTGTGGTTTTTACCCAAATTTATAATTTATCCTTACGGATTGAGTACGATAACATTAATCTTCATTAACGGGGTATCATGGTTATGATTAAAATTAATCCTGGATAAAATTTCGACTTCAAAAATAAAAACTAAAAAAATCTGCTATCACTTTCTTTACTAAAGTGACAATTTGCGCAGTTTTGCGCTGCAGCGGACAGTATGCATTTGAAAGCTTACGTTTTTACCTAAATTCTGAATGTAGCCACAACCGTGGCAAACTGCGGCAACTAAACTTTCAAGCTACTTTTCTACAAAAAAAACATGTTTTTTTAATTTTTTTAGTGTCAGGCCTGCTATGACCAAATTTCACAATATCTAATGAAAAGGGTTTGTTTTGCACAATATTTACAACAACTTTTCCTTTGACGTCAAAAAAATCCAAGCTATCATTGAAGCTACAGAGCGTTTCAAAGTAATACACTTTTTTTTTCAAAAAAATGTCAAAAAACGTCAGTTCGCCAAACTTTGAAAAGTCATAAAAAATTCAGATTTCATGATATTGCGCCCAAATTTTGGATTTAGACACTTGAATGTTATAGCAATAAAGGAAAAATATTATGAAACAGCTAACGAAAAAAATTTTTTTTGGCTGATGGCCAGCGATTCCCCACTGTGCATTGGTCAGTTGCGCAGATTATGGTATTATACACCTGTCGTTATTACCTTGGATGCTGCGCTGCGACCGTTGATTTTAATTCCTGCGAACAGGCTCTCTGCTTCTTTCGTCGGTTGGCTTCTTCGCTACCGTCCGTCGCTCGAATTAACGAAGAATGAAAAGTGCATCCACATTCCGACACGATGCACCGACTGATCCAAAACTGGCAAAAAGCATAACCCCCTCTGCGGTTCCGAGTTCGAAAATCTCTGCCTTGCTGAGCTGTACCATCGCTTCGGACCGATGAATCCCTGCACCACCGGTCTGCTTCCCACTATCCACCGGAGAAGCGAAAAAGATAAATTTATCCGCATTATAATGAGGATTCGGGTCGCGAACGGCAAAAACATTGCAAAACACCGACCCATCGCCTGTTCCGCGGATCGGTGAAGTAAAAGCGACCGAAAATCATGTGCCGAGAGATACGATGTCCCGGACGATGTAACCTGCACACTAAACACACACACACGTACCTACTTGAGAACAAGACCAGAAAGGGTATGAAAAATAAAAAATTCCTTCGCATAATCGCCACCCGGGGGCATTGTTTCTGCTCTCGGTGCGATCCTTTCTCGGCGCGTGAATCCTCCACGATTTCCGCGAAGCTGTAGAACACAGAGCCGTCAAAGCACAACCGGTGCTGTACTGTCAAAATATACTTCAAACTGGTGAATTGTATGAGAAAGAACTATCACAGATTTGGTTCAACGCCGTCGGAACGAGTGCTTCTTGTGGCCTCTGTGATTCGCAGTCTACTGAATGATGACGGACTGGATTTGAGAAATAAATTAAATAATTGACTGGTATTACGAATTTTTCCAGATTTTATCAAATTAACTGTTCAATTTAATTCACTTGGATGAACAAAGTCCTGTAGTCTTGACCGTGAATTTTGTCCACTACATCGTAACCCACAGTGCCAACCGTCGGCGTTGAAACGAAGGATGCGCGCAACCTGTAACTTGGCACAACCGGCAATGTCGGCAAGCGCGTTCAGTTTCAGATTAATTTAATTAAATGAAAATCATTTTATCCTTCGCTGCTTCGGACCAACGCCAAAAGAGAAAGCGAGAGGGAACGCGAATCGTGAGACGAACGCTTCTTTTTGCCGTTTTGACTGCCCGGCAGTGCCCTCGAATTGCGGAGGCTGGCAAGCAGGTTATCCGCGTGATCCGCGTGTGCATCACGGATGGATAATCCTTCGGGCTACATTCGATTATGCTCCTCGGTGCTGTTCAATCGGTAACCATGAGCAGGAGATGGTAGGAAAACTTACGGACAGCAAAGCATAAAGATCAATGCGCTAACGACTCGTGAACGGGTGGAAATTGAGGCAAGATTTTTTTTTTTGGTTTGCTCTTCTGCTGTTGCTATGCTGCCTTATTTTCGCGATCTCGATCGGTGCGTTTCGAGGCGGAAAGTTGAGACGTTTGTGCATTGCTGGTATCGATTAGCTGCGGGGTGCGTTCCTGGAACACTTGTTTCATCGGTATTCCGATCGGTGTGGGAACCACGATGGGATAGAGAATAAGGAATATAGACACATAACTCTTGAATACTTTTGCTTTCCGACCATTTTATGATTCGAAAAACGAAATTGTTCTTATTTTGGATTATTTTTCAACCCAACTGTAGTTCTGATTTAACGATCGATGTCAAAAGTTGACCTAGTATCATAAATAACTCAATTCCGATACTTTTTAAACCGAAAAATCTGTTCCAAAGACCAGACTCACCGCAGATAGTCATCGATGACCACAAGCTGCTTTGCAGCGTCTCATCCCGAGTTGACTGAAACGCTACAAAATAAAGCAACACCAATCCAGTCCCGCATCGATCATTCAAGCTGAAAAAATGACTGATTCTTCGAAATTAGCGAAAGGGTCGTACAGAAGTTCAGTCCGCCGCCACGGTACGGAGCATAAATGAGGTTGTTCGACGGAGCGGGAACGGCCTTTCGGGGCCATTTCGTGTGGCGAAATGCAGCGTTGAAAGATAAATCAATTTCGGAAAAGTTCTCATTAATTCTGCCGCCTCGCCGGAATCGGCCGCAACCTCGATGAACTTTTGCGTGAATGTTTGCACAAAATTAATGAAACGGACAGAAGGAAATTTTTGCATTGCGGCGGTGTGAATTGCGCCCAAAACAAAGCGCAGAAAAAAATAAACAACAACTGAAAGCCCAAACCACCAGCCGGAATGGCTTTTTGACCGACATTAAAAATATAGGGAAGGCAGGCCAGGGTTTTAAAAAATTGTTGAAACAATAAATGTCGACGCCGGTGATAAATCGTACACGTACCGTACCGTATCCGTCTGCTGACCCCACGGAATCCGGAACCGCTGTCGGAAAAGACGGCGGTTATAAACGATCCAGCGAAGTTTTGGGTGTGGTACGAAGATAAGCGGCAGCTGATGGATTCATGCTATGGAAAGCAGGATCTATTATTGATTACTCATCTTTAAATTCTGGGATATCGTAGCGAATTTTTAATGGATTGGTTTATCACCACGCTATAATCAGGCTCTTTTATATCACGGAATTTGTATTCGTTTCAATTGGGTTTCAATTGGAACCAATTCTCTTTGAAATAATAACATGACATCAAATTTTAATGCTTAGTAAAAGTGCCCAAATTTTGATATTTGATTCGTGAAATTCTTAGAAACGCTTACGCTTTTCAGAGGAAATCGTGTGGGATTCAAAAGTAATTCTCAATGTTAGTACGGATAAAATGTTTATAACATGAGTCCTAGCGAAAACCGTAAAAAAAGCCAACTTTTTTTTTTCTTCATCTATAGTTTATTTGACACGGCACAAATACAATTCAATGTTTAACGGCGCCAATTATATCTGGTAGCTTACTTTCTAAAGTATCTTAATAACTAAAAGCAAATTTTTTATCCTCGCTGCCGACTACGAGCTAAAACTAAATCTAACTTAAAGCTAGAATATTTTGCATTAAAAGCACTGGTTTACTGTATGATGGTTTTCATTGCCATAGGTAAGCACATGTTCCGCTGCTGGGCCAAGATATTACGGACTGGCATATTGGGTTGTTTCCATCGGGCCTTGAGAGTATCGTGCGGGTCCAGTCGCTGTTTCCGGATCCGGGGTCTTAACGTGTTCTTGTCGTTTGGTTGGATGTAGGCGGAAGGGGATAGGACTAAACTGGGGCGTGGATGGATTTCAGGAAAACGTATATAAGGGACATGTAGGATAGGTCACGGCTCGCCAAGACATCACGAACAGGAACAGCCGGCTGCCTACCTTCGGCCTGCAGGGAAGCTATTAATCCAGACCTGGCGTCACGGTGTACAGGGCATGACCAAACAACGTGCTCTATGTCGTGATAACCTTCGCCACAGGCACAGATACCACTTTCCCCGAGCCCAACACGACGGAGATGCGCGTCAAATCTATAGTGATTGGACATAAGCCGGGACATCACGCAAATGAAATCCCGACCTACATCCAACCCCTTGAACCACGGGTTCGTCGATACCTTGAGGATTATGGAATGTAACCACCTTCCCAGTTCCCCCTTGGTCCAAGAATTTTGCCAACTGATGATCATATTCTGACGTACAAATGCGAAAAATTTATTAAAGGCAATTGGTCTTTCATAAATATCACCATTTGTTGCGCCCACCTTAGCCAAAGAGTCCGCTTTCTCATTACCCGGTATCGAGCAGTGAGAAGGGACCCACGCTAAGGTAATCTGAGTAGATTTTTCGGATAAAGCACTCAGATGTTCCCGTATTTTCCCCAGGAAATACGGAGAGTGCTTAACATCTTTCATCGATCGGAGAGCCTCAATGGAACTGAGACTGTCCGTAAAGATGAAATAATGGTCCGTGGGCATTTTTTCGATAATCCCTAGGGTGTACTGAATTGCAGCTAATTCTGCGACGTAAACAGAAGCAGGATTATCGAGTCTATGGGAAACGGTTAAATTGTTATTGAAGATACCGAAGCCAGTGGACCCATCAAGAAGTGATCCGTCAGTGTAGAACATATTGTTGCAGTTGATGTTTCGATATTTATTGGAAAAAATTTTAGGGATCTGCTGCACGCGTAAATGATCCGGGATTCCACGAGTTTGTTCTATCATGGATGTATCGAAAAACACAGTAGAATCAGAAGTATTTGATAAGTCGACATGATTTGGAATATTCGAAGAAGGGACATGGGATTGAAATACAATGTCATAAAACGGGTTTGAGAATTAAGTTCGATTAACCTTTCAAAATTTTCAATCACGGGACGGTTCAAGACCTCACATTTGATGAGAATACGAGAAGACAGGCTCCAGAAGCGGTTTTTCAATGGTAGTACTCCAGCTAAGATCTCCAAACTCATCGTATGGGTCGATTGCATGCAACCCAAGGCGATACGCAAACAACGATATTGTATTCGCTCCAGTGTTTCAAATGTGTGTTTGCTGCGGAGCGGAAGCAGAAACACCCGTACTCAATAACAGACAGTATCGTTGTTTGGTAAAGCCTTATAAGGTCTCCTGGGTGGGCTCCCCACCATTGTCCGGTTATTGTACGAAGAAAATTCACTCTTTGTTGACATTTTTCCATCAGATATCTCACGTGACAACCCCAGGTGCCTTTAGAGTCGAACCAGACACCAAGATATTTGTGTACCAAAACCTGAGAAATCGTTTTACCCATTAATTGTGTTTGAAGCTGAGCAGGTTCATGCTTCCTAGAAAAAACTACTATCTCAGTCTTCTCCGGAGAGAATTCGATACCTAGCTGTGAAGCCCAAGCAGACAAATTGTCCAAGGTATCTTGCAATGGTCCTTGCAAATCGGCAGTTTTGGCTCCTGTAACAGAGATTACACTGTCGTCCGCAAGTTGTCTTATCGTGCATGAATTTGCCAGACATTCGTCGATGTCATTTACATAAAAGTTGTAAAGAAGGGAGCTAAAACATAAGCCCAGGGGAAGACCCATGTAGCTAATGCGAAAAGTTGCCAAATCGCCGTGCGTAAAATGCATGTGCTTTTCGGACAGCAAATTGTGCAAAAATTTGTTCAAAATTGGAGAAAATCCTTGTCGGTGAAGTTTACCCGAAAGAATGTCAATAGAAACGGAATCAAAAGCCCCCTTAATGTCCAAGAACGCAGACGCCATTTGTTCTTTGCGAGCATACGCCAGCTGAATATCTGTTGAAAGCAATGCAAGACAATCATTCGTCCCTTTGGCACGGCGGAAGCCAAATTGAGTATCTGATAGTAGACCATTTGATTCGACCCAATGGTCTAAACGACGGAGTATCATTTTTTCCATCAATTTCCGGATACAGGATAGCATTGCAATCGGCCTATAAGAGTTGTGATCAGAAGCTGGTTTCCCTGGTTTTTGGATGGCGATCACCTTCACTTGCCTCCAATACTGCGGTTCAATGTTTTGCTCCAGGAACTTATTGAACAAGTTCAACAAGCGCCTCTTGGCATTGCCGGGTAGATTCTTCAACAAGTTGAATTTGATTCTATCTAACCCAGGCGCGTTATTGTTACAGGACAGGATGGCAACTGAAAATTCTGCCATCGTAAAAGGTGATTCGCGTCGTGGCCCGGAGACGCATCGCGAACAATGTTTTGCTCAGGAACAGAGTCCGGACATACTTTCCTGGCAAAATCAAATATCCACCGACTTGAAGACTCCTCGCTTTCGTTGACCGCTACGCGATTCCGCATTCTTCGGACTGTGTTCCAAAGAGTGCTCATCGATGTCTCCCTCGACGTCTCGTTCACGAACCGACGCCAATATCCGCGTTTCTTTGCTTTAGCCAGGCTTTTAAGCTTGGTATTAAGCTCCGAATACCGTATATAGTCGTCGGGTATACCTCCCTTCTGGTAGGCCTTAAACGCGTCGGATCTTTGCGTGTAGACATCGGAGCACTCTTGGTCCCACCACGGAGTGGGAGGCCGTTCTTTGATCGTTACGCCGGGATATTTCTTCGTTTGGGCTTGCAACGCGGCGTCGAGAATCAAACCCGCGAGGAGGTTGTATTCTTCAAGTGGTGGATGATGTTGAATCGAATCGACCGCTTTTGAAATCATTTCCTCGTATAACTTCCAATCGACATTCCGATTGAGGTCTCGGTTTCATCAGAGGGCAACAGATCAAAGGGGTTCGATGTTATGGTAGAAGTGGTCACGGTCTTCTTCAGCATCTCAGCGTAAGAACGCTTTGAACGCTCCTTAAGTGACCGCTTGATTTTATCTCTGCGCTGCATGTACACCGGGCATGTGGAGAGCTCATACATTTTTCAGCATTAACACTGCAAGAATCTTCCGCATGAGTCTCTCCACACTTGCTACATCGTGCCTTATTGCAGCAGTAGGCGGCTGTGTGGCCTAACTGCTTGCAATTGGTGCAATTCATAACACGGGGTACATACAATCGCACAGGCAGACGAACCCGGTCGATCGAGACGTGGCTAGGGAGTGCAGATCCGGCAAACGTAACGCGAAACGAGTCTGACGGAGTGTAAACTTTTTTACCGCCGACGAGAGACATGGACCGCAATTGCTTACAATCCAAAATCTTCGCCTGTGTTTCGGTATTTTTGAAGCAACCGGTTGCGCTTTTTAGGATACACTCGACAGACAGACTCGAATCGGTTATGACACCGTCGATCTCCACGTCTCGTGCGGGTATGTAGGCGCGATACTCGCGTGTGAAGAGCTCAGAGCAAGCGATAGCGTTGGCCTGTGCCAGATCACTGACCACGACACGTAGCTTGTTAGGTCGGACCTTGGAAATTTCGGTCACGGCCTTGTACCCCTTCGTCAGGTCTTTAGAAATTTGCAGTATGTTTAATCGCTTTGAATTCACTCCTGCCTTTGGACGAAAATAAACAGTATAGCTGCCCTGTTGAGATCCGTCCGGGTAAAGCCTGGGGCGAGGGGGGACTGGAGAATGAACAGGGGAGGGGGTAACAGAAGGGTCAGGGTCAGGGGGGCTCGGGGATGGTGGCACGGGAGGCGAGGGATCTATATCCATCCCGCTAAGTCTAGCGCACTAGCGCCGACAAGAGCACGTACCTCTTTACTTCTTCCTTCCAGCAGTGGTTGTCCGATCGTTCGAAGCTGCACCGAAAGCAGCCAGCAGCACCAGTACAGCACCACAAATACAGCCACCAGCAGTGAGCCGGGTGTGAGATCACTCAGCACAGTGACACGGACTCGACTGTCAACTGATGGCCTTGAATAATACACTCTTTTGTTTGGCTATTCGTACACACGGACCGGATTGTAATAGAACGACCACTTTGCACGTCCGTTTCTGTCGGGTGTTCGACGCGGAATGAAAAAAGCCAACTTACAAAGTAAGTAATGAGTAATTTATGTAACATCAATTCACTGCGTATCGCGAAAAGGAAAATGATATTTTCCGGATTGATTTCTGTCCGAACCAGCTCTGCTAAAATAAAATAGAACTAGTGCATATTCTGCCACTGGAAGTCAAGTAGAAATCACATTTAGTAAACACACCAGCGAACTTATGTTTGCTGTTTCACTGGTAAAACAATATTTGGGGCCATCCACATACCACGTGGACAGATACCGCGTGGACAAGCTGTCCACGCGGTATGTGGATGGCCCCTGTTCTATTTAAAATTCTACTCCAAATGTCGGCTGGAACATGTAAAATTCAAAAATATAGTAGGTATATGAAATTTTTAAGATTTTTTCCTGTTGTTTTAGTGACCTTAAAACATGTTTCTGATGTTTTAGTTTACCTTAGTGAAAATTTGAGTTCCACCCTGGGTCTCTCAAACTGGGCAGCGTATAACAGCGCCTGATCCAAAGCGGACGGCTGATCTATAAAATGCGCTGTCTCGCCCGTCTTGTCCAAGACTATGGTCCCGTAGCGAGTAGGGTTTGCAATATTCCCGAGAATCAATTTCCCGGGAAACGGGAATAAAAAATCTCATTTCCCGGGAATTCCCGGGAACCGGGAATGAAAAATGTGCGGCCTTTTTAGGCAGAATATTCCTTAGGGATAATTTATATCGTCGGTTTCGTGCAACTTGCAACTCAAAATTTTGCATTTTTGAATTCTTGATGACAAAGGATGCCAAATACTGTATTTTTTCTCCCACGAAACCCCGTTTCAAAACTCACAAAAAATCAACTGTTATGAGCAGGCACTCTTGTAATACAAATCTTGTACAACGTAATCATAAAATGTGCATAATAGATCCAAAAACGTATAAGGTAAAAAGGGGCAAGTAGAATAATGATGTCAATTCTTTTTTTTAGAGTTTGGCTCGAGTAATAAAAACTGTTATAGGTTCCATCCGTCCTAACTCACTAACTCTTTGTTCTACACGTTGTTGAAGTTGTCGAAAAAATGAATTGAAACATGCTATAACTTTGAAAGGAAAAGTCCGGGAGATGTATAGCCTATGGCAAAAATATGGTTTTTGTATGCCCAAATGATTCTTTCAAATAACGTTTTCTTGTAAAATGTAATTAACAAAAGTTAAGTACAAAAAACTAACTTTTAAGTAACTTTTGTGTAAAATACTTTGTAATTTTGTACCCATTGAAGATAGAAATTTTGTTTGTTTAGCAAACTTTCATATTTTTTCATTTTCTGAAACTTTCTTAAATAAACCATTCCTCTATCTCTCAAAGTTACCTTACCAAACAGTCTCAAGCCGTGGTGTGGCATTTGCTGTACGTAAGAGTCGTCTCCATTCCACTCGGTCCATGGCTGCAGTTCGCCAGCTCTGCAGTCTGCGTAGGGTCCGCAGGTCGTCTTCCACTTGATCGATCCACCTTGCCCGCTGTGCACCTCTCCGTCTCGTCCCTGACGGATTGGTTTCAAGAACCATCTTTACCGGGCTGTCGTCTGACATCCTTACAACATGCCCAGCCCACCGCAGCCTGCCTATCTTAGCGGTGTGGACGATAGATGGCTCCCCAAGCAGCTCCTGCAGTTCGTGGTTCATTCGCCTTCTCCACACTCCGTTTTTCATCTGCAGTTCACCGAAAATGGTACGCAGTACCTTCCGCTCGAACACCGCAAGGGCACGTTGGTCCTCCACAAGCATAGTCCATGTCTCATGCCCGTAGAGGACCACCGGTCTGATCAGCGTCTTGTAGATGGTTAACTTGGTGCGGCGGCGAATTCTACTCGATCGAAGCGTCCTCCGGAGACCAAAGTATGCACGATTTCCTGCCATAATGCGCCGTTGAATTTCTCTGCTGGTATTGTTGTCGGCAGTTACCAGTGAGCCCAGGTACACGAACTCATCGACCACCTCGATTTCATCACCACCAATTTGAACTCGAGGTGGGAGGTTACTGATACTGTTACTGTCTTCACGTGAACCCCTTCCTTTCATGTACTTCGTCTTCGATGCATTGATGACCAGTCCAATCCGTTTGGCTTCAGCCTTTAGTCCGATGTACGTATCCGCCATCGTCACAAAGGTCCGAGCCACAATGTCAATATCGTCGGCGAAACCAAACAGTTGAACCGACTTTTGGAAAATCGTGCCACTCGTGTTAATCCCCGCTCTTCTAATGACACCTTCCAGGGCAATGTTGAACAGTAGGCACGAGAGACCATCACCTTGCCTCAGCCCTCTTCGGGTTTCGAAGGGGCTCGAGAGTGCCCCCGAAACTCGAACTACACACATCACTCGATCCATCGTCGCTTTGACCAACCGCGTCAGTTTGTCCGGAACACCGTAGTCGTGCATAATTTGCCATAGCTTGTCCCGATCGATTGTGTCGTACGCCGATTTGAAATCGATGAACAAATGATGTGTGGGCACGTTATATTCGCGGCATTTCTGCATAACCTGCCGAACCGCAAATATCTGATCCGTGGTGGCGCGGGCACCCATAAATCCCGCCTGGTAATGCCGTAGGCGGCGTTCAACAGAGTGATTGCCTGGTAATTGCAGCACTCCAGTTTATCGCCCTTTTTGTAGATGGGACACACAATACCCTCCATCCACTCCACCGGTACTCGTTCTTCCTCCCAAACCTTGACAATGACCCAGTGCACGGCTCTAGCCAGTGTTTCTCCACCGGATTTCAATAGCTCGCTGGGAAGTTGGTCCACTCCAGCAGCATTGTTGTTTTTCAGCCGACCAATCTCCTCCTCCACTTCCAGAAGATCGGGGGCTGGAATTCTGATGTCTTCTGCTCGTGCACCAAGATCAGTTGCCATACCGTCCTCGCGCTCTACTGCATCGCCGTTTAGATGCTCGCCGAAGTGCTGCTTCCACCTTTCGATCACCTCACACTCGTCAGTAAGGAGGTTGCCGTCCAAGCTCCTGCACATATCGGCTTGCGGCACGAAGCCTTTACGGGAGCTGTTCAGCTTCTCGTAGAACTTCCGAGTGTCGTTAGCTTGGTACAGCTCTTCCATCGCTACGCGATCTCGGTCCTCTTTCTGGCGCTTCTTCCTTCGAAGGACTGAGTTTTGGCTGTTCCGTGCCTGTCGGTATCGTTCCACGTTCGCTCTCGTGCGGTGTTGCAGCATTCTCGCCCGTGCTGCATTCTTCTCCTCGACTAACCGTTTGCATTCGCCGTCAAACCAGTCATTTCTATGATTCGGGGCCCTTGTACCTAGTAGCGCTACAGCAGTGCTACCTATGGCGGATCGGATGCTCCTCCAGCCACCTTCAAGGGTAGCAGCGCCAAGCTGCTCTTCCGTGGGTAGCACTGCCTCCAGCTGCTGCGCGTATTCCTGTGCAGCCTCGGCGTCCCGCAGTTGCTCAATATTTGGTCGCGGCGTTCGACTTCGGCGGGTGTTATACACCGTCGATAGTTTTGAACGCATGCACACAGCTACTAGGTAGTGGTCCGAATCTATATTCGCACTGCGGTAGGTGCGAACGTTGATGATGTCGGAGAAGAACCTGCCGTCGATTAGAACGTGGTCGATTTGGTTCTCTGTCTGTTGGTCGGGTGATCTCCAGGTGGATTTGTGGATATCTTTGCGGGGGAAGAAGGTACTTCGGACTACCATACCACGGGAGGCCGCAAAGTTTACGCACCGATGGCCGTTATCATTAGACACGGCATGCAGGCTATCTGGTCCGATTACCGGTCTGTACATTGCCTCCCGGCCTACCTTAGCATTCATGTCCCCATTAACGATTTTCACGTCCCGTCGCGGGCAGCTATCGTAGACCTGCTCCAGCTGCGCGTAGAACGCTTCCTTCTCGTCGTCGGGTCTTCCTTCATGTGGGCAGTGCACGTTGATGATGCTGTAATTGAAGAACCGGCCCTTTATCCTCAACTTGCACATCCTTGCGTTGATCGGCTGCCACCCCATCACGCGTTGGCGCATCTTACCCAGTACTATGAAGCCGGTTCCCAGCTCGCTGGTTGTGCCACAGCTCTGGTAGAAAGTAGCCGCCCGGTGCCCGCTTCTCCATACCTTCTGTCCTGTCCAACAAAGTTCCTGTAACGCTACGACTTCGAAGTTGCATGGATGTAGCTCGTCATATATTATCCTGTCGCATCCTGGAAAGCAGAGCGATTTGCAGTTCCATGTCCCATGTTTCCAATCGTAGTCCTTATTTCGTTGCCTAGGTCTATGCCGATTGTTCCGATCCGTATTATCACTTACAATGTTTGTAACATGTTGTTTTCCGGGGCGGCTTGTTGGGCCTTCCCCAACCCCCTGTCTCGCAGGGGGACCATCGTGTCAGCTCTGTTTAGAGTCCCACGCAGCCACCAGGACGTTGATCAGCCGCTCCTGACATGGAGATCAGACGCTGTTTTGAGCCGCACCATCTTGGTGAACAGACGCTCAGGTTGGCGAAGAATTTCCTCTACCGCCGGAATATGGTTTACGCGTCAATGATCGCGTCGCACCTTCTCACTTAGCTAGTGTCGGATGACAACATTGCCCAGGCAACACCAACCAGTTGTATCCATGTTCCAACCGGCAGTTTAGTGTAATCATATGACTCGCGGAGGTGTGAGATAGGAACTTGTGAGGGCCGAAGCTATGTTTGACGCTCCTTCCAGGTTGTCAACTCACCTTAAAAAACTCTTCAACTCTTAAAAGGTCAGGTTGTCAACTCTTAAAACAAAACCTGAATTAATCCACCTAGTGGTGCAGAAACCTTTGTTATACTAACTACCTATTACTTTATACTTACTAGATCAGTAAATCACAAATCGTATACCAACGTAAGTCCAATTACGATAATGAATGAAACAAATTCAAAAGATAGATTTTAGAGGAAGAACCAAATACGATCATTGAATTAAAGCTTGACGTGGGTTTGGTAAATATTATGGATGTTGTCACTGGAGTGTATGAGTGTTATTTTGACGTAGTTCTACGTCTTTGTTTTCTATACTAGATTACACTTTGTGAAAATGAAAATGAAACTGGCAAATGTTGCGTCAGATTTCAAACGGTTATAGCAAGCGAACGACTTAATGCATCTTAGTCATTTATATTTCGGTGGATAGATAAAATGTGTAACAATTTTTTGATATTATGTTCAACATTGTTGCTTTACTGCTTAATGGTGGAAAAAGGTGAAAAGTTCCGAGGTCAAGCTTTCCCATACATTTCCCTTGTTCTTGGCTTGCTTCCCAAGCACAGATAACAATAACATGGACGAAATAAATTCCACTGCCTACATATTTTGACTCAGCAAAGTGTTTTGGTTTGTTTGTCTTTGTCTAAGCTGCGTGGCCACGCCTTGATGGTAAAAATCTACGCTGAACTCGATACAAAAGACTGCGTGTGGGAAATTGAGCTTCAGTTTAGTTTGTTCCACAATAGCGAGTGCGGTGCAGCCGTTAAAGCTTTGCGACATTGAGAAACGAGAGCTGCATACGAGTCAACTTCTAGGCACCGCGGAGCATGTTACCTGTATTCTGCACACGGCAGCAATAATAACCATTGTACGCTGCAGGATATTTTGCTGGCACAGCTGCTGGAGGGCACAGCGGAGAGCAAATTTTATATTTTATCGATGCTACCGGTGGTGGTGTGATTATCAGCATTCTGTAGCATACATTTCGAGCTGAAGGTTATCGAATCGGTTCTTTTTAGAACTATAAATGCTTGAAGATAAGAGTTACGAGAATTTTCACAACTACTCCTAGTGTGAAATGTCCATCTATTTCTCAATAATCATTTTTACAATAACGACCAGGGCGCACCAAAGATAAACGGTAGTGTTGCCTATGAATAGTTTATCACAACAAGACATAACCCTCATTTCAAGAATTTTCACTGCTAAATTGAGTGATTTTCCGGTTTAATTGTTTGTTTGTGTTCACTCGAACACCGTTATCAGTCAAACATAAGAAACGAAAATTAGATAATCTAAGAACCAGAGTGATTTTCGCAGCGGGAAAGCAAAAACTTTCTTTTGATGCTTATGAAAATCACTCAGTAGTATTGAAGATGTATTGGTTTGTTTCTCTTTCTTTCTATAAGCTACGTGGCCACGCCTTAATGGTAAAAATCTACGCTGAACTCGATACAAAAGATTGCGTGTGGAAAATTCAGCTTCAGTTTAGTTTGTTCCACAATAGCGAGTGCGGTGCAGCTGTTAAAGCTTTGCGACATTGTGAAACGAGAGCTGCATACGAGTTAACTTCCAGGCACCGCGGAGCATGTTATCTGTATTCTGCACACGGCAGCAACAATAACCATCGTACGCTGCAGGATATTTTGCTGGCACAGCTGCTGGAGGGCACAGCGGAGAGCAAATTTTATACGCGGCCAACAAAATAATCGATGCTACCGGTGGTTGTGTGATTATCAGCATTCTGTAGCTACATTTCGAGCTGAAAATTATGAAATCGTTTCTTTTCAGAACTATAAGATGATGAAGATAAGAGTTATGAGAATTTTCACAACTACTACTAATGTGAAATTTTTATCTATTTCTAAATAATCATTTTTACAATAACGACCAGGACGCACCAAAGATAAACGGTAGTGTTACCTATCAATAGTTTATCACAACAAGATATAACCCTCATTTCAAGAATTTGCACTGCTAAATTGAGTGATTTTCCGGTTTAATTGTTTGTTTGTGTTCACTCGAACACCGCTATCAGTCAAATGTTAGAAACGAAAATTAGGTAATCTAAGAACCAGAGTGATTTGCGCATCGGGAGAGCAAAACCTTTCTTTTGATGCTTATGAAAATCACTCAGTAGTATCGAAGGTGTTTTGGTTTGTTCCTCTTTCTCGAAGCTAGGTAGCCACGCCTTAATTGCAAAAATCTGCTCTGAACTCGATACAAAAGACTGCGTGCAGAAAATTCAGCTTCAGTTTAGTTTGTTACACATAAGCGAGAGCAGTGCAGCTGTTAAAGGTACGCGACATTGAGAAACGAGAGCTGCATACGAGTCAACTCAAAATATTCATGGTGCGATTATCAGCGTTCTGTAGCACGAATTTTTAACTGAATATTATGGAATCGGTTCTTTTCAGAACTATAGATGCTTGAAGATAAGAGTTATGAGAATTTTTGCAACTACTACTAGTGTAAAATTTTCATGTATTCATGCATCGTTAGTTTTGAAATAACGACTATCAAAAATAAACGGTAGTGTTACCTATGAACAGTTAAGCGCAGCATATAAGAATATTTAGTTTAGCATATATTAAATATTAGTAAAGCGGGCAATGTATGTAGTTTCGCGGGAATGCGAAGATGAACGGGAATAGAAGGTGTGACTAGAATTAGAAAAAATTTTCCCTCGTCCAGACGGGTCCTACATATATTGTCCGCTTTACTAAAACTTAAAATGTAAGTCAATATGACAAAAAATTAAATTAGTTCGTAAAAGTATATATTAAATATTTAGTCCTACGTCACCATTTCATACAACCCCTAGGGCTGTATACCTTGTAGTATTTCGATCACAAACCAATTTTAAAATGCTAGTTAGAAGCAACTCAAATTTTTTCTTGAAATAATCGAACGTGAGGAACAGTAGATAACAATGATGCTGATTTCATGCTAGAACAGCAAATATGTATGTTAGTTTAATGCAGTTCTTTTTTTTTAAATCCCCATAATCCAGGTTTGAATAACACATTCGCTTTATTTTTAGAAATCGAAGGACCTAGCATTATGAATCAGCATCTTATATTTTTAACGAATTAGAGCAAATTTCTACAAACCTGTTCTCGAAAAATTATAGTTCAGAATTATACAGGAAAAAAACTACTCATGAAAGTTGTCAATTTAATTCTATCTCAAATGCATTATCTGAAAATGAAGGTTTTTTACGACATTTGTGAATTTTGGATTTTCAGAGTGTAGTCGAGAACATTATTCCTTTCGAAGGTCCAGGCTGTATGATAAAATTCGAAATAAAGACTTTATAAAACTTGCTGCGATAACGAGAAGAGGAATAACATGGATACTCTGATTGCACTTAGTCTTAAATTAGAAAGAAATATTCATATCTTACATGAGCATAGTGTATCATATCATAGAGATAAGTCACTTTTCACCTGCGCACACTAGTAAACGTGTATAGCCATGTACCATGTTTGCCTCAGTTTCATCCAAACTGTAAATCATCGCATCTCGATGTTCACAATTTCTTAAAACTTTTTCCTTATTTTGCCAATTACGTTCACCATCAACTGTAGATTCCTGGTCACGAGTGAAAAGTAAATTCAGAACTGAATTTAAAACATAGAATAAGTGTTCAACGGAAAAGTTTTCCAGCTGTTCAAAATGTAGCATTGCAAACGGGTGGCACTAACATATTCGTACGTAAATAGGTCCATACATCTTTGGCTTTTCAAAATATTTGCATCGCTAATTGTGTTACATTTGAACAGTGAGATCAGATTTTGCTACAATGTTTGGCTCCCGAGAGCTGTAGAAGATTCTTATTCTTCGCAAGTCTGGGTTCAACGTACAATTTAATATATATTTTAAAGAAAGTGAGGACCGAAGCTTCGCAAGGCAGAAAAGGAGCTAAGTGAGCATTGCAGGTTACTCTAAAATCTAATTCGATTTTTTTAAGAAAAAGCTCAAGGGTAATTTATTCACACCAGTTAAGACGCACTACGAAGAGTGTAAAAATTATGAAAGTTGTGGATGATTGTTGTTTTCTTTTGAGAAATAAATAGAGATACGAAAAAAAAAGAAATAGAGGGATGGAGAAGAAGAGAGAGCAGGGAGAGAGAGATGAATTATCCAAATAGTAAAATATCCCATGTCTGAAATATACTTTGGTCAAATTTCTACAGTTCAAACTACCAATAAAAATTCGCACTTAGTATGATTTTTAAAGAGCTCTCGGGTGTTCATTTGAGCATGCGAACATCAAAATCGGAATATGCGTTCTGTAAGCGATTATTTTGTAATTTATTTCTTTCGATTCTGATATACTATACATATAAACAACATATTTACACATACATACATACAAGCACACATACACATACATACAGAAATTGTTCAATTCGTCGATCTGAGTCGATTGGTGTGTAACACATGGCTCTCCATGCCATTCATTTTGCCTTAAAAGTTAAATATCTTATGTAAAAAATACTTTTTGATCAATATTTTGAGAACTAAGCCACTAATCAAAAATCCACTCGGTAGCATTCTGGGGGAGCACAGTAGCTTTCGTTTGCGTATAAGATCATCAAAATCGGATATTACGTTCTGTAAGAAAGGTGCATTAGTATTTTGCGGCACATACATACAGACAACATACACACACACATACACACACCCACATACACACGAACAGACATTGCTCAGTTTGTCGAGCTGAGTCGAATGGTATATACGATTCGGCCCTCCGGATCTTGGATCTATTTTGCGTTTTTCGACCGATTTTATACCCTTTGTTTAGTATAACAAAGGTAATAGTATAACAAGGTAAAACCTTTGTTTAGTATAACAAAGGTAAAAAGTTAGTATTTAAAATATATGAAAACTTACTGTAACATATGCTCGCGTACTCTAATATGGCTGGATTGGGACAAATGGAACCTACAACAGTTTACAGTACTTCAGCTGAACTTCAAGTATATGTATTGTCATCATGATTCCGCTTGCCCCTTTTTAAACTATACGTTCTTGAAGTTATTGAAAAAAGAGCTAAAATATGATATTACTTTGTAAGAGAAACCTCTGGAGATGTATAGTCTATGACAGAAATGAGTGTATTGTGTGCCCTTACAGTTTCTCCGAACAACACTTTCGTGTAAAATGCAACTAACAAAAGTTAAGTACAAAAAACTTAATTTTAAGTAAGTTCCATATACTATAGTTTATAACTTTGTACAGAATGAAGATGGGATTTTCATTTGTTCAACAAAGTTTCATATTTTTGAAACTCCTGAAACTGTCCTGAATAAACTAAACTAAACTAAACTGAATAAATTATGCGGGTCATTTATACAAACAATGAAAACACTATGAAGCTAGGTGAAAGACGCTATGGAATTTAGTTCCACTTTTTGCCTTATTGGACCACTGTGCACCGGTGCCAGTGTCAGTGTTGTATTTTCGGCACGGGTGTTTCATACTTCGGGAAACACCGGTATTCGAGCCAACCGGTTCAGCTCGATGTAATTTCAGTATTGTTTACCCCTCGTCAACGCAAACGCAAATTTTGACAGCTCGACGTGTTTGACAGCCGCTTCCTGTTGGAGCATTTTCTCGAGTTTTCCAGATGGTGAATACGTTCCTTCATAGTTTTTTTAGTTTTCCGTTTCCGAATGTTCTAGAAATTAGTACAGTGCTATAAATAGGGCAGTGGCAGTCGAGATAGATTCATTCGTGTTTAAATTTTTGAAGAGTGTAAGTGGTTTAAGTAGAATATAAGTTTGAGTGAAATAATTGAAAGTTCTTCATCCGAAAATCCTTTTAAAGTGATAGAACCAACCGGAATGTTCCCGTAGTGATTTGAGTACAGTCCATTGTCTCGACAACCGGAGTCAGCTTCGTGAAAGCACTGAAACCAAAAACTCAACGTCGTAGAAACATCTCGACAGCATGCTTATTGGTTTGCATAGAGCTCCTAGGCATAACCAAGGATGAAAATTATCACTCGCGTTCATTTTTTTCGTAAGCCGATAGCTCATTTAATAAGCACAATTCATAACAACTTTGAATGACGGACTTGAAGTCCTCAGGTAGTACCTACTACAGCATTTTCGAAGAGAGTTTTACTCGTACTCAAATACCAGAGCTGTGAGAGGATATTCTGGCAAATTTTTGCGATAATTATCACAATCACAATCTGCTCTCACGGCTCCGGTGTTTGAGTACGTGAGCAAAAGCAACACTCTCTTCGACAAAGTTGGCTTGCGAAAAAAATAAGCGTGAGTGATAATTTACATCCTTGGGTATAGCTAACGCGAAATGAAACGTTCTCGTAAATTTTTCCATTGTTGATATTATTCCTCACGTGAGAACGGTGTTGTTACAAAGCTGAAGCACTCGGCTACGGTGTTTGCCGAGGTATTAACAGCCGTTCTAAAAATATACTACTGGCACGGCCGTCGGTTTAAGCGCTATAGCCACTGCTTCCGTGTCGTGCCCGAGCCCGAGGTAGAGCTGAATTTCCATAGATATTTTGTGCTTCCTGGAGAATGCACGGCAGATAGATGTGTATTCGCGTGTTGGACGTTTGCGGTATGAAAAAAAAATACGAAAACTTTCTTACACATACATACATCAACGTTTCTCAACAAAAACATGATGCAGGCACCATTCAAACACGAAGAGAAGCGTACACGGAACGGATACGGAAAAGATACGGCTCGGACCAGACACATGAGCAGTGGAAATAGCGCTTTAACATTAAGTGATAGTTGCAACACTCAACGTGTCGTGGTTTGATGCAAACAAAACACCCGGGCTGCACAGTTCAGAGTTGTCACCAAGGCTGCAGAAAAGTGTGAAAAATCAGTAGAAGTCGCAGCCATCCGAGAAGTATGGTAACCAAAGACGGGTGAACGAGAGTTCCGAGCGGTTGATCCTATCGCGGGAATGCTTTCCAAATATCACATCTACTACAATGGTGGCGATAGAGGTGAGCGAAGCGTCGGTTTTGTTTTTGGTAGACACAACCTCGGTCGGTCGCGACAACCTCCATGTTTGGAGCGTCTGATAAACGTCCTGGTGTCAGCGTGGAACTCTAAACAAAGCTGACATGATGGTCTTCCGGCGAGACAGGGGGTTGGGGAAGGCCCAACAAGCCGCCCCGCAAAACACCAAATGTTGCGAATATCGAAGAAGGCACAGACCTAGGCGATGAAATAAGGACTACGATTGGAAACTCGGTACATGGAACTGCAGATCGTTAGGCTTTCACGGCTGCGACAGGATCATATATGATGAACTCAATCCACGCATTTTCGAAATCGTAACACTGCAGGAACTTTTATGGTCGGGACAGAAGTTATGGAAAAGCGGACATCGAGAAGCTACCTTTTATCAGAGCTGCGGCACCACTAACGAACTTGGGACGAACTTTATTGTGCTGGGTAGGATCGCAGCCGACCAGTGTGAAGATGTGTAAGTTGAGAATTAAGGGCCGGTTCTTCAACTACAGCATCATCAACGTGCACTGCGAATACGAAGGAAGAGCCGACGACGAGAATGAAGCGTTCTATGCACTGCTGGAGCAGGTGTATGATAGCTGTCCGCAACGAGACGTTAAGAGGTCCTAGCCGTGCGGTAAAAAATGGACAAAAATTGCACTTTTTCATGGGTTTACCTTTAATCGCACTGACGAAACTACTTATGCATCATCAATCATAGTAACCCATGAGTTACAAAAATCACAGGAGGGTTGTGTGCAAAGCCACGACCGCAAGGATGAAGTAGAATACTTTTACAAGAAAGAAAACCCGGCTGCTTGCGTGTCAGTCATTTTTTAATTTGTTGTTCAATTCAATATCGGATAAGATACCGATCACATCTTGGCGTTATCACTGACAGTGCGAATAAAGTATTCCTTGTCATAAAATAAACAGTGAAAAGCTGATTTAAAACTCAAAACTAGACGGCTCATGTGTTGTCAAAATGAGTCAACTTTTCATTGAATGCATTTACTAGTGCCCGCTATCGCACAGAGACTGCATTTCACTAAAGTGCCTCACTGCATCAGCTGCTATCGATGCTAAACCCGCTGCAACTGCTACGCTATCCGTAGCCATGCCAATGTTTTGGCCGCTTTACGCTGCTATTGGTATCCGCTGTCCCTGCATCAGCTGGCCCAGCTGCTATCGATGCTGAGATCCGCTGCAACTAGTGCACTATCCATTGCAATGCCACAGCTGTGGCCGCTATCCGCCTGGTATCCACTGCACTGCTACTGCTGCTGCTAAGGGAAGACTGCTGTTGTCACTGTCTAGAACTATTATGAGCGGCTTCGACTGAAACAGGCTCTTATATAGGAATGAAAAACCTATCGATAGTAGTAGGAAATCATCGATAACTATCGATAGCCATTTCAGTCGATAATTCCCATCCTTAGTCTTATACAGACAAATAGCAAATTTAAAAAGGCAAGGTTTATGATTCTGTCAACCGTGCTTGGGAAGCAATCATATTAACGACTAATCAGATAAGTCAAATTTCGCGCTTCAACAAGGATTGACCATTCTCAATAACATAGTTGCTTGTCATGATTTGGACTTGGATAATTTTTGAATTTTGATTATGCGAAAAATTAATTTTTATGCTAATAATGAAATCTTTTCGGATGTTTTGCTGCATGGAAAAGATAACTGAAGGAACTGTGGACTGAAGGAAAAGATAATTCAGTACGTTCTGAGACACGGAGATGAAGCCATATTTATATATATATATATATATATATATATATATATATATATATATATATATATATATATATATATATATATATATATATATATATATATATATATATATATATATATATATATATATATATATATATATATATATATATATATATATATATATATATATCTGTTCTAAATTTCTTGGAAGTGTAAATTGATTTAAGAGAAAATATTAACTTTTCAATTAGGTTTTTATTTCATCTTGAAAAGGACAATTTGCTGTGTAATTCAATGTTTGATAAGATGCCGATCACATCTTTGCGTTATCACTGGCAGTGCGAATAAAGTGTTTCTTGGGGGAAATAAACACTGAAAAGTTTTCCAGAACGTTCTTTTCATTGGATGCATTTGCTAGTGTGCCTGCTATCGCTCAGAGACAGCATTTCACTAAAATGCCACACTGCATCAGCTGGCCTTGCTTATATAGATGCTGAGACAAACGTCAACCGCTGCGCTATCCCCGTTGCCACAGTAGTGGACGCTTCCGTTGCCATTGCTATCCGCTGCCCTGCATCACCTGGTCCTGCTTTCTATGCTGAGCCGCGCTCCGCTATCCGTTGCCATACCACAGCCGTGGCCGTTATCCGCTGCACTGCTACTTCTGTTGTATCAACTGCTGCTGCTAAGGGAGGACTGCTCCTGTTGCAGTCTAGAATTACAATGAGCGGCTTCGAGTGAAACAGGCTCTTATATAAGCCAAATTGCACATTTCAAATGGCAAGGTCTATGATTCTGTCGAACGTGCTTGGGAAGCAATCATATAACGACCAAACAGAAGCCGAATTTTTCGTTTTGACAAGGCTTGGCTATTTTCAATAGTACAATAGTTTGAATAATAAAATTACAATTATCTGCATTTGGGAAGAATCTTAGAGGATTTTCCAATCTATTGTTGCAAGAACGAAGGAAATCCATCGAATACTAACCGATTTATTAACATTTGAAATTGGACATAGTTTTCACTTTTTTCGGTTTTAGATTTTCATTTTACATCCCTATGTAGCCGAACTTCCTGAGAGAAGTATTCTACTTCAAAAAAATTGACAGCTCTATCAGTCAAACTCTAACAGTGATGGCGAAAAAAGTGAAGCTACTCCGTTCAGAAGTGTGCGCGTTCAAAGAACGGTACCCAGCCGCGTATGCCCGTTCCGGCATCTACAACATCTTGACACTATTGGACAACGATCAGAGCATCGACAGAAAACCCGGTTCCGGACGGCCAACGACCCTGAGCGACTAGAAGTTTCAAAGGATGCTGAAGAGGAAGACCTAGGGAAAAGTGGCTACATCGTTGCGTGCCCTTGGCCGGGAGGTTGGTGCGGGTGGTAAAACAGTGAAAAAGTATCTGGAGAACATGGGCATAAATGTCAGAAGCGGCAGTCCCGTCCACTGGTCTCGGAGCTCAGGCAATGACGCAGCGACAGCGGTTGAATAAGATGGTCAAGTCGATTTTCCTGGCGAATCGCGACGTGGCAGTGCTGATGGACGACGAGACCTATCTCACTCTGGATGGCAACGACTGGCAGGGTACTTCGCTCTTCTTTCGCTCTTCTTTCGCTCCGGGCTGGCCGTGACGGGGAAATTTATAGTACGAAGTGGCTGCCAGAAGATGCGACGTTCATCAAGAAATATCATAAGGGCGAAGACACGGTGTTCTGGCCAGATTTGGCGTCGGCCCACTACTCTAAGCAATCGTTGGAGGAGATGGAGCGGCTGAATATCGATGTGGAACCGAGGTCGGCGAATCCACCCAACGTCCCCCAGCTGCGTCCCATCGAGAATTTCTGGGCAAACTTGAAGTGCAAGATCTATTCTAACAATTTTGTCGCGAAAACGGAGGAGGAATTAATTAAAAAAAAATAACGAAGAAAGAGCTTAAAACATGCCTACACGCATGTTTTCGTCCGCCATGGCAGATGTTTTGGTTAACGACCGGAAGGCCGCACGCAAGGGCGTATAATTCTTTTGCAAATAAGATAATATAATTACCATTTATGTGAAATTTATCCATTTCAATTATTTGTTTTAGTTTTTTTTGAATCACCACCTGAAAAAAGTTCATTTTTTTTTCACCCATATATCATTTGTTCATCGATTTTAAATCGGTATACGGAGCGGCACGATATTCAAAAGGTTTGTTTAGCTCTTTGGCTTCGCCGGTAACATCGATATTGTAGCACGAACTCTTGAGAAAATGACGGATACGTACATCGGACTAAAGGCTGAAGCCGGACGAATTGGACTGACCACGAACGCATCGAAAACTAAGTACATGAGAGGAAGAAGTTCCAGAGAAGACAGTATGAACCTCCTGTCACTAATTCATATTAGCGGTGATGAAATCGGGGCGGTAGACGAGTTCGTGTACCTGGGCTCACTGGTGACTGCTGACAGCGACACCAGCAGGGAAATTCGTCGACGCCCAATGGCAGGAAATCGTGCCTACTCTGGACTCTCGAATAAAATTCGCCGCCGCACGAAGTTAACCATCTACAAAACACTGATCAGACCGGTGGTCCTCCATGACCACAAAACCTGGACCAACGTGCACTAGGGGCTTTCGAACGGAAGGTGCTGCGTACCATCTGTGGTGGAGTGCAGATGAAAGATGGATCATGACGGAGGCGGATGAACCACGAGTTGCATCAGCTGTTGGGAGAACCACTCATCGTCGTTGAGATATCGGACGCCAACCCGATGAAAATGGTTCATGATAACGACCCGACACTTGCGGGGCCTTCGCAGACGACATGGCTGACGAGCTACACCCATGGACCGAATGGGATAAAGATGATAATACACAGTTCTAATACTTACACTGGTCGACGAAAGTAAAAAGTAGGAGGGTGGTATTCAAGACACGACCGCATGACGTTGACTACCGTATTCTTATAAAAAAAAAATCCATTGAAGCAAATAGTAGAGGGAATTGCAACGCTTCTTTTACAATACTTCTGTAACAAAATTTCGAGGCACCAAAAGGTACCAGTTGCCGATTATTCTTGTTAACTGGTTAGTCCGTCCAGAGTTCCAGCCATTTTAGTATTTTGCAGTAGCCATTTATTACTAACAGCCACCAGCATAACGGGTGAAACCGGCACGAGATGACCGGTACTATTTTGTCTTTCCTCCTTTCAGCTGCTAACACTTAGCGCTGTCGTGAAATTAACATCAACACAAACATGCATTTTTACAAGGTTTTTTCCGCTAGCAGCAGCATTTTGTAAAACATAAAATTCAACTAACCGCGTCTATTATAAAACTGCGAGGCACCAAAAGGTGCCAGTTGCCGATTTCTTGTTTACTGGTTTCCGTCCAGAATTCCAGCCATTTTAGTATTTTGCAGTAGCCACCAGCATCACGGGTCAAACCGGCACGAGATGACCGGTACTATTTTGTTTTTCCTCCTTTTAGCTGCTAACACCGAACGTCCGTATGTATCCGGTACGGTTTGATAATGAAACTGATGGGGTGAATTGTCCGAAAGTTACGTTTTATACCAAGGCTTCGTCAGATAATTAGAAAGAAGGAGGGGCTACATAGATGATGGAATGGTAGAGACAAATGTTTCTTGAAAGCTGCGCCGGCCGCTGTCATAATATTAACACCAACACAAACATGCATTTTTGCAAGGTTTTTTCCGCTAGCAGCAGCATTTGGTAAAACAGAAAATTCAATTAGCCGCTTCTGTACCAAAATTTCGAGGCACCAAAAGGTGCCAGTTGCCGATTATAGTTTCCTGGTTAGTCCGTCCAGAATTCCAGCCATTTAAGTGTTTTGCAGTAACCATTTACTACTAAAGCCACCAGCATAACGGGTGAAACCGGCACGAGATGACCGGTACTATTTTGTATTTCCTCCTTTCAGCTGCTATCACCTAGCGTCCGCATGTCACTGGTGCGGTTTTGGAATCAGAATTATGGGACGCCGGCCGCTGTCGTAATATTAACACCAACAAAAAAATGCATATTTGCAAGGTTTTTTCCGCTAGCAGCAGCATAAACATCGGAAACAGGAAGTGACAACAACAATAACAACAAAGTCAGATCGATTGTATCCGTTAGTGTCGACTGTGCTTGGGAAGAGAGGTAGTGATTGGCTGCGCGGTATGATTTAGACAATCGATATTAATTATCAATTTTTCAATAGTGTATCTCAAACAAAAGTTTGTTTTTGTTACATAAATTTAACCGTAAAAGAATTTCTGATCGATTGATGCCAAAACCTCGAAAACCTGATTATAGATGACTGTAAAATAAGCGCTCAAAACCTGACCACTTTTCTCTGGTTTTCCCTGGTTGAATTACTAGATTTTCAAATTCAGGGGCCTAACTTCGATATAGACGTTAGTCAAAACTTTTTAACCATTCATGTGAGTTTCGGTGCCCAACTGTATGCAGAAGTGTGTCAAAGTATGGCAGAGTGGTTGCTCGCCGGATTCGTCGCTTCTACGTTGGCCTATGAGAAAATCCATTTAAGTTTCTGAAAAAGTAGGAGGGTGGTATTCAAGACACGACCGCATGACGTTGGACTACGGTATTCTTATATTCCATTAAAACAAATAATAGAGAGAATTGCAACTCTAGTACTTGCTGCAATTTTATCTAACAGTGCATTTCTGGATGCTGAGACGTTAAAACGTTATAAATAATAATATATACTAAAAGAATGGATATCTTTTATTTAATCGCTGTCATTTCATACATATTCGAATCAACCCTTTGTTTGCTGCACTACCAAGACAATCATTTAATTGAGCGAATTGGTAAAATTTTCCTATCTAAGCAAAAAGCAAACTTTACGAAACTATCTGAAATTGGAGCCCAGAACGATTCAACCGAAAATTTTAAATTTGAAAATTGTTTGACATTTAATCGATAAAACTCATGCTAGGTTAGTTCCAGCCCAGCATATAACTTCATGTATTTGAAAAAAAAAAGTTTGGTTCAATAACTCAATATAGCAAGAGCTCAATCACACGTTTTTCGGTACTTGTTATCAAGGTTTGGGCGAGTGACAGGAAAATATCTTAACTTCTTCAGTTGTGATTTAGAGCATTTCTAATTGTTTTGTTGTTTTTCACGATAGCGACAAGTTTGTTTCTTTCTCTGTGTGCGAGAAACAAAATCAAAACCGCGCACCGAGAAACAAAAACGAAAATTTAATGAATGCTCATTGAGAAAACTTGCAACTCTTTTTACCAATAACTTATGATACTCAAAAGAACCCGTTTTGATCTAAATCAAATTTCTAGTAAATAAGTGTTGATCGTTCATAGATAGTAATTTTTCCTCGATGAATAAAGACTGGCTGAAGAAGTTAAAATCGCTGCTGTAAAATCAAATTCACAACGGTGTTCGTTAAGACGTTTTAATATTTTCAATGACAATAATAATCTTCGATAAACACCCGCTATAGTTATTCACACACATGCTATAACTATCTAAACACGCGTTAAAACTATTCATACACACGCTGTAGCTATAGCTATCCATACACACGCTATTCCTTTCCATACATCCGATACAACTATCTATACACACGCATAAGCTATCCAACCATGTGCTATTACTATCCATACATACGCTATAACTAATCATTACACACGCAGCAGCTATCCACACACAAGCTATAACTATCCGTACACACGCTGAAGATATACACGCAATAGCCATAATATGCTACACATGCTAGTGTCTTACACACGCTATAGCTAGCCATACACACGCAACAGCGCCATCCCTATCATCGCAAATGTCATAGCAATACAGATGCACATACGCTATATGTGCACACTGCACACACACCCAACGTTTTCACCCAACGATATCTGAATTGGATTACCGCTGGTGGGGTCCAACTCAGATCGAAGGAGCACCGAACTGAATGAAGAAATGCAGCTTCCCACTACCTCCGCCGCTGCTGCCTGATACCACCGCTCTGGTTCTGCTGCAGCTCAGTTTGGCCGCTGGAATCAGCCACCGCTGCTGATTATACAAGACCGGCCTGGTGGCCTTTCACTTGTTAACTGATGACTGCTATGAGACGACACAGGCTATTATATAGCCCAAAGCAAAAATCCATCCGCGAGCAAACAAGAAGCGAGCTTGTGATTGGTTGAATGTGCACGACTTTTAACACAACTTTTAACTAGTTTAGTATCGAAAACATATTTAAATTATTATATGACAATCTTGCGCAATATTTCCCCTATCAATCAAGCCATTGGTGTTTAGAATCTGTTCAGTGGTAATGATAAAAAAAGCATTTTAAAACGGTGTTGAAACACCTGTTGCAGCTACCGAAAGCGAGCTCGTTATTGGTTGAAAGCTGTGAGACTGTTTACAAAGTCAGATCGGTTGTATCCGTTAGTGTCGACTGTGCTTGTGAAGAGAGGTGGTGATTGGTTGCTCGGTATGATTTAGACAATCGATGTGATTTACCAATTTTTCAATAGTGTATCTCGAACAATAGGTTATTTTTGTTACATTAATTCAACCGTAAAAGAATTTCTGATCGGTTGATGCCAAAACCTCGAAATTCTGAAAAGAAATGACTGATATATAAGCGCTCAAAACCTGACCACTTTTCCCTGGTTTTCCCCGGTTGAATTACTAGATTTTCAAATTCAGGTGCCTAACTTCGATATAGACGTTAGTCCAACGTCAAAAGTCATCTTCACTAGGAGCACCACCATTTACAGGAATGGTTAAAAAGCTATAATCTTTCATTTTTTTTAATTTGAACTCTTGGGCAAACTATGTTTTTACTAGTGTTATCTTTCAACGTTCCGACAGTAAACTTTGTCTTTGTTTTATTGAGCATTTGAGCTGCTATGTAGAAAGATTCAAGCAAAAAAAAAATTAAATTAATATTTCATAAAAAAATTCATCGGTTGTTTCGCAGAGTTTTAAATTGACTAAAAAAACGACACGATTTTGAACATATCTTTTAACCTTTGAGGAATTCTTAAGACATGTGAAGGTCTTTGAGAGCAAGAAATATTTCTATGGTGGTTCGACATTCTTTCCTTTTCTGAAAGAGAAGGCTGCCATGCAAAAGCAAAGCCTTGGTACTACATTCCGATTCGAAACTTGACCTTCTGTTTACTATACACAGACTTCGCAGCGAACCGTTAAGTGTACAGGACAATTGCGGGGCTAGCGCAACGATCCTACTGACACTAACAGGCTCTCCCGAGCCAAGACTCGAACCTACGACGACTGACTTGTTAGGCCAGCATCGTACCTCGAGACCAGCTGGGGAGGCTGCCATACAAATAGAACACATATTTCTGCACAGCTCGAGATTTAATTGATTAGCTTTTAATTGGCTTATTCAATCAAATTTTGCATGAGAGGTTTTCTAGGTAATTGAAATGATCCTATAATTATTTAACATACCTTCATTCTCTGAAAAAGGGGCTCTCATATAAATAAAATTTTTTGCTCAACTTGAGAAAACAAATATCAACCCCAGACGCCATTTTTAAATCCAAGTTGGTGACTTCCAGTTTCTGGAAAGCACCCTCAAATATCTAAATACCATCCTAGATACCAAAATGATGCCCAGAGACTAAATAATGACTCCACATGACATTTTGAAATCCAAGATGACAACTTCTGGTTTCTTTGAGGCGTAGTCCAAGCTTTGTATTTTGTTGTATTTTATCATTTGCGTTATAATTTATCGAAAGGACAGAGCAGCTTAATTTGTCAATATGCCAATGTAGTGGCCGAAAATGCTTGGATCTGAGCTCCGAATATCAAGAAACTGTGAAGTGCTCACGAATTGGAAACTATTTATGCCATAGACACATAATAGGCGTTCGAAATTTCTCTATAACATTCTAATCTAATTACACAGAATAGTTAATGATTTGAACATTCCTTGTAAACGCTCAAACAATTTTAAAATGTTTCAACAATAAACTATTTTCCTCAAATTTACCTGTAGCCCAAACAACCGGACAGCCTTCCATTCACCACTTTGCAGAACACTGGAAACGTCGGGCTAAATATGGTGTCCTGGCTTTGCAATAACCATAAAATCGCTGTAAGACACGAGCTGAATTATAATTTCGCGATTTTATTCCATGTCATTTCACCGGGGTTTATTTTTTCTTCTCCTCGAAGGGGATGAAAAAGAGAAACTCTTCAGAAGGCAACAGAAACCGTGACTTCCATTCAATCCAACCGACGCCTCCTCCAACCTCCAACTCGCTGGAACCAGCAGCCGCGAGGCGGCAGGTTGATGCAAATGGAACCCCATATCCCACATGTGTATGAAATCGCAAATAATGGCCCTGGCGGTAAATATTGGTACATGCACTTGTTCATACTCTGAACTCATTTTTTCTACGGCACAAACAATCGTTGCAACGTTCAGTTGAGGGAATGACAAGAGCGACTTGTACAGGACTCGGGGAAGGAGACTTAATTTAATCTCATCCCACGCAGACGCATCAACCTTGAGACTTGAAAGCTTCACATCAACGCTCACGGTCAAGATTTCTTTTGTTACCGCCAACAACAACAGGTAAACCGGTGCACCGGCGTACGAACCTGCTGCCAGAGACAAACAGTGTTTCAGTTGTTACAGTCGATCTGAACCGTCTTTTCCTGGATCTTGCTGTCGCTTGACGTTGATTAGGGTGTTGTGGGGTTTAGCGCACCAATTGTCAATCCAGTAGAGAAAACGAAGAAACGCTTGACTCCACTGCTTCTGGGGCAGGTAAGCCGATATGTCTAACCACTCACTTATTGTCAACTCTAAACTGCACTCGAAGATTGCACCTGGAAAATGCTACTTCAGCCCGTGAGTGCCGCCGTGAGTCATCAATCTCGCAGTTGATATCTATCAGATGGGATCGGCGATTGCGATCGGTTTGTTCACCTTTTACTACTCGCTTTACGGTCTAGACTGCTTATTAGAGTGCACTAAAGGCATCATAATTTGCGCAGCAATTGTTGCGATGTTTGCAAACAGAAGTAATTGCAGCAGATAGGTTCGAGTGAGCAAATTTAATTATCATTACACCTTGTGTTGCTTGGAAAACAGAATTCTAGAACTTTGTCATCCAAAGTCATAACTAAGCCAAAATTCATCATAATTAGCCCAACTCCTTTCGTCTGAACATTAGATTCAAATGAAAGTATCAACTTCCCCTCAATTATAAGCATTAGATGAAAACGTATTTTCCCCTAATTACTGAACTGGAACCGAATCACTGCTAATTCGTCTCCCGCTGCTTTCCGCTACAAAACAAACCGAAAGTACCAACTCATCACCCCATCTTCGCTGACCTTACAATTCACCGTTAAGCCGAAACGGCGGGTCAATCGGCGGATGTGGGCTCCCGTAAGCACTCACTCGGTTTCGGCTAACCTATCCCTGCGGGCAGGAAACACTTGCCTTGCGCCGAGATGTTCGAAGGCAACGTGCAAAACAACTTGTTGTTAGCCCATTTAATCGAGCAGCAAATTGATTTCTATTTTTTTTTCGCTCTCCCAGCCTCCAACCAGAACTGGAGGTCTGCTCAAATGTCTAGGATTCTGCGCTTGATTGACTGGCTGAGTGACTGACATTAAGAAGCGCGATTACCACCGAGCGAACTGGCAGAAAAGGGTACGCTAAACAGGCCCACAGGTAATTGCATAATAGGCCGCGAAGGCCACCACCAAAACAGCCTCAGCAGAATCGGTCTAGGTCGAGTGACCATTGCAGTCGCTTTGGGTCTTTGGGTACATACATTCCATTCGTGAAAGCAGAAGAAATTTGTGAGAGAAAAAGCTAATTATGCCATAAATTTCAAATCAACTTCACTATAATGATGCGTAATTATAGACCTCCAGAACGTGACCGCGCGTCTATCATAACATACACACACACGCACGTGGATTATGTGGTGGGATGTTTGTGGGGTCCCAGATGAATATGACTTAGTCGAGGTCACCATCATCAGCACTGGAGGAGAGTTTGTCCAAAACGGTAGCCCCCAGGCGCACTGGTCTTACCGGAAAAAAACTAACTGGGGAGAGAAAAATTAGTCTGGTGTACAATACCCGTTTGTGTTCAGCAAAAGGGGAGAAAGGGGGGCATTTCCGCGAACATCATCAGGCACGGTTTATTGGACGACAAATTGCCGAGCTAATTGACACACCACGGATATTATTATTTCTGCTTATTTGGGGAAATAGAAACATCGACTGCGGTATTCTTTGATTAACATTCCCAGGCTGATGCACAACGCGGCAGGTAACGTTCTTTTTTCTTCTACTACGTCTCCTAGGTTTCGATGATAATCACGAATTTCTTAAATATAGCATCACTTCAAACGAATTCAAACATTATCATGTTTTATAGGGGAACTGCTCCATTATTCATCTCATTAAGCCGATATTCAGGAAGAATTTACCGAATAAACACCAATTTTTCACAAAATCTTTAAACAAATAAACAAAATACGCTCATGTGCTTTTATGGAATCGTTCAGTATTGTATATTTAGTAAACTTAGCTAGATTTATCCTGAATTTAGTAAAACAAAACATTTTTCACAACGCTTCCATCTCACAACTTGAATCACTGCTCAGATCACGACGCCCCCCATATTCATCACACTCATGAATGAATGTGGCCGCAGCCCGTCGTAGTAGGTTACCTAGATATCCGCTGCAGTTGTTTACGAGCAAAGTTGGTAATCTAGGTAACCACTACAGTGCTGTAGATTCATGTCAATTATGTCGGAATAATTCAACATTTTCAGTATGATTTTTTCGTATTAACAGAAACTGATTTGGCAACTTTTGATATTTTTAATGCAGTAAAAACAGATGAAAATACATGCTGTTGAAATTTAGGAATTGTAGAAATAATTCTCATATATTTCTGCTATTTCAAACTTGTTTTAGAAAATTTGAGGTGAACATTTCGAAGATTGAAGTATTCTTAGTGTAGTGAGTGATTTTGTTCAGTGATTAAAATAAAAAGAGGTCTGCTAGTGATGAAAAAAACTTTGGTTGACTGCTGAACGAGTCCCGTTGTAGCCGTATAGAACAATGTGCGGATATTGTTTTCTGAGGTAGGTGATTGTATTAAATGAGTTTTCGAGTGCAGATGCCCGACTATAATATGAAATTTAGTGCTTTTAGGCGAGTTTTTGAGGATTGTACTTTATGAAAACTCACAATGAACTAATTAGAATCTATTCCATGGATTAGCAGATTGGTTTAGGAAGAAAATATGCGCTTTTTTTTTGTTTTCAATTGTGTTTTCATATTGTATGAAATGAATATATGGGCTAAGATGAATAATGGAGCAGTTCCCCAATATGGGGCCCTATGTAATCTACTCAAAATTAAGTTTTCTAAACCATGTTTCTAGGAAGTTCGTATTTTTATCGGAGCACTAACAAATATTATTAGGTGAAAAAGCATTCATCTTTATCTATACAGGCTGTTCAAAAAATTCGAAATTCGAATTTTCTATCGTTGTGTAGGTGCGCATCATATGCATTCTGTGTATTAGTGTTAGCTTTAGCCTCATATAGGCTAACCGACGCGCACGTTGCCGATGGACAGGGGCAGGAGGGAGGCTGCTCTCAGGAAATGTGTCGTGAAGGTTCTCAATTAACATTGTCTAAATAAAAATGTACTCAGAAAAGAATATCTTGTATTACCATTTTTTAACACATTTTTAATGTGAATTTGAAATTATTGAGCACCCTGTAAATACAAATACATCAAATTTTGATTTTAGGACATCATAGGAACACACATGAGTGGTGTGGCCCAGAATCCTAGCAGAAAAATCATTGTAATCAAAATTGAATTTCAAGTTTAACAACAGAAGCAACTCATACTCCTCACCATTACTAACACTCATGAGATAGAATGACAATGACATTAAGCCGTTATGTACTCAGCAGGGTACCCGGGTACCTTTTAGACTTTATTGCTCAAAAAAGCAAGGATAATCTCAACTCAGCCAGCTGAAAATTATGGAATGCTCTTCATAATCATCATCATCAGACTGTTAATAGTAACAGGGGGGATAGAAGGGGAAGGCTTCGAATTGTTTACCCCATTAGTACTCTGCAGGGTATCCGGGTACAGACAGACAGACAGACAGACAGACAGACAGACAGACAGACAGACAGACAGACAGACAGACAGACAGACAGACAGACAGACAGACAGACAGACAGACAGACAGACAGACAGACAGACAGACAGACAGACAGACAGACAGACAGACAGACAGACAGACAGACAGACAGACAGACAGACAGACAGACAGACAGACAGACAGACAGACAGACAGACAGACAGACAGACAGACAGACAGACAGACAGACAGACAGACAGACAGACAGACAGACAGACAGACAGACAGACAGACAGACAGACAGACAGACAGACAGACAGACAGACAGACAGACAGACAGACAGACAGACAGACAGACAGACAGACAGACAGACAGACAGACAGACAGACAGACAGACAGACAGACAGACAGACAGACAGACAGACAGACAGACAGACAGACAGACAGACAGACAGACAGACAGACAGACAGACAGACAGACAGACAGACAGACAGACAGACAGACAGACAGACAGACAGACAGACAGACAGACAGACAGACAGACAGACAGACAGACAGACAGACAGACAGACAGACAGACAGACAGACAGACAGACAGACAGACAGACAGACAGACAGACAGACAGACAGACAGACAGACAGACAGACAGACAGACAGACAGACAGACAGACAGACAGACAGACAGACAGACAGACAGACAGACAGACAGACAGACAGACAGACAGACAGACAGACAGACAGACAGACAGACAGACAGACAGACAGACAGACAGACAGACAGACAGACAGACAGACAGACAGACAGACAGACAGACAGACAGACAGACAGACAGACAGACAGACAGACAGACAGACAGACAGACAGACAGACAGACAGACAGACAGACAGACAGACAGACAGACAGACAGACAGACAGACAGACAGACAGACAGACAGACAGACAGACAGACAGACAGACAGACAGACAGACAGACAGACAGACAGACAGACAGACAGACAGACAGACAGACAGACAGACAGACAGACAGACAGACAGACAGACAGACAGACAGACAGACAGACAGACAGACAGACAGACAGACAGACAGACAGACAGACAGACAGACAGACAGACAGACAAAAATCAAACTGGTATCGACTTCAATTGATGCGAATAAGCCAAGCACTGTCACACTATGGGCAGAGGAAAAAGTGATTTTACTGCATGACAATGCTCGGCTTTAAACTGTTGAATTCGTTGAAACGTACATAGAACCGCTTAAATGGGTAGCCCAGCTCATCGATCATATTCTCCAGTGACCGAAAAATTACTTAATTCTTGACATTACGTTTGATAACTACACAACAGAACTCACTTTAGTGCTTTCACTGTGTGCCTCTAAGCATGTATCGAATGAGGAGAACATCTAGGTAGGAGAGTACATAGGATTCGCATCTCGAAACTGAAAACAACCCAGCCGCCCGTCACGCATGTTAGCTCTTCGAATGCTATCAAATTTATCACAGCAGTGTTTACCGCGGTGTACTTCTGTGTATTGTCACTAGAGTGATTTACTACTCTTGTTTCGCTCAGCTGTGGTGTGGGCAGCAAATGTATATTTTTTTCTGCGAGCAACAGAAATGCAGCACAAAGCAGAAGCAAAAAGCATGATGCAAAGTGAGCGGTGAATGTTTACTCTGCTCTTTCCACATATTGCACAATGATCGGAAATTCGGATTTAAATTGTTGGTTCTCTACTGTAGATGATTTTGTCATATATGAAAAGTCATTTTTCAATTTTGCACAGACTTCTGAATTAAGATTTAAGATCTCAAATTTGCAAATCCATCTGTATCCGGATTAAGAACAGGATTTTTGACTATACGTTCTATTAACAGTTAACTATTTTATATTTTTCCTAGTTTTCAATTATTATGTTGTGTTTTCTGTATCCTTTTTTTTATTCTCTTTTGTTTTTTTGTTTATTTGACATTGAAGCAAGTAGTATTTTTTTTTGTTTTTTTCTTACCGTTTCATATTTGGGTTTTGGATTTTAATTATCCTGTCCAACACGGACCGATTCTCGTGTTTGTGGAGGTGAAATCCCATTCGTTCGCCTGCCCATGCGGATACAATCCGAAAAAAAATAACATGGAAAAAACGTAATAGTGCATAATTATACCATAATTTGTTCAGAAGTCACTGACAATGTTTTTCATAGTAAAATTATTATCTGTGCTAGATACAACCACTAAAAACGTTGTTGGAACATAAAAATACCATGTTTCTATAATTACAACAACAAAAATGTCCGAATCAGAAAAGGAATCTTGTATGAGCTGATCCATTGTGTGGTACTTTATCTGGAAGGATCGACGGGCCCGTGGGTTGTGTTTCTCCAGCCCGAAATGAGAATATTACATAAAATACATATCAGACTCGTTTCAGGGGTCATTCTCTGGGTCTACTTTGAGGAGTTATATACTCGTGGACAAGGTGTGTCTCCCTGTGTGCTTATTTTTGAGCAGATTCCGCATTAGCTGCCTGCATGCTCTGCATACAGACAGCGCCTTGATAAAATCAAGCAGTCTCAGAAAGAGCACTCTAAACACACTGTCGCAATCATCCTTGTGAAAGTTTGCACAAATCTTAACGAAATGTTGTTATCGTGTGAGTCTTATTCTGATAATTTAATTGGGAAACCTTCTTTAGCTGACTCCAGAAAGTCTAGGAAAAATAATTTCTCTTTACCAAAACTTTCAAGACAGAGGCAAAAGTGTTTTCCACCTAAAATGACAGCTCCTTTAAACAGCTGCTAGATTGCTGAAGTTTTCAGATACTGTGTACTGGATTTCTGGGGGCATTTCTACCCATAGTAAAAATGGTTTTCGAAGCAGTTGATCACCAAATGGTCCTTTCCTAATCTGTGTTTCATGTCAAACTGTAATATCGCATAGCAGAAGTGTTCCCCAAAAAAAGCGACGAACGGATAAATACGAAGCAACGCAAGCTTTCAAAGATCCACAACCATCAACAAGTGAAAGTCCGCAAGAATCAACATGTAAAAATCCGCAACCACCAAAAGATGATGCTAAGCAGTCATCAACAAGTTGTGAAGAGATTAATGACATGCTAGGTGTGAACATGTTACTTTTAAAGAAATAATAACGAGTGCAATAAATAAAGTTTTAACCCACCATAATATTCACGTATTATTACATAAATATTTTTTTTCAACTAATTTTTTTCAAAAGCAAATGTAGCCAACAATGTTATCTTTCACCAAAAAAAAATTAGCCAATTCGGAGATGACCTTTTTTAAGCAGATTTTTTGTGTTAAAATAGCATTTTTCAATAATTTCAATAGTTTCAATAATTTTTTTATATTTTTTTATAAAAATTCAGACAATTTCCAATAAGTTACTCATAGAACCCTCCTTTGTAGAACCTACCGTTTTTGAATTATATTAATTTACAAAAAATCGGCAAAAAAGTTTCGCCTTTTTTAGAAGACAGCCTAGACTAATTTTGGAGAAATAATTATGCAGAGATGCTTAATTATGTTCACACCCAAAAAGTTTCAACCAATTCGGGGAGGTTACTGCCAATCCTTTAGACGATTTAGGGCAAAATGCGTCTTGACCAATATGATGAATATGAATGAGCAATGGCTCAAGTGTTGAGATGAATATGAGAGCGCACAGTGCGTTGAATGTAGGGTAAGACGGGACAAATATCAAAACTACACGATTTTGTCGATAAAACATGTTGATGTAACAAGGAAAGTTGTTCGTTACCTTCAGAGCTACTAAATGCATAAAGGTCTTATGTGATACACTAAATCAAAAAACTGTCCCAAACGCCAACGCACTCATCCTATACCAGAAACCGTTAGTTTCTTTGTAAAAGTTGTACATTGTAACGAAAACTGCGGTTTCTATGTTTTACTTACTTTTACATAATTGCAAAAGTGACTTATGCGCAATTATAACGAAAAAAAAAATTTTTTTAGGTTTTCTTTTACGTATAATTTTTATTATTTTTTATATATTTAATTACCAGAGTAACAAACAATTTAAAATTCTTCATGATGCATATTATATTATCAAGTCATGTTTCGGGTCATCTTTAGAGCTCTGCAACTCGCCGTTTTTTATTTCTGGTTGAGCAGCTTTCAAGAAGTTTCTGAGGACGCTCACGAGAAGAAATGTGGTTGTATTCATAATCATTATTCTCACCGAATCGAGGAAGAGCAAGCGGTGACTCCAACAAAATTTCATGCTTTATCATAAAATACCTTTTTGCCTTTCTCCTAGAAGGGTATAGCAATCACTTGCAAAACCAAAAGTATAAAAGTGCTCCAAAGGGCCGAATGGCATATATCACTCGACTCAGCTCGACGAGCTGAGCATTTTCTGTATGTATGTATGTATGTGTGTGTATGTGTGTGTGTGTGTGTGTGTGTATGTGCAGATTTTTATTCTCACTCACTTTTCTCAGAGATGGCTGGACCGATTTTCATGAAATTAATTGCAAATGAAAGGTCTTGTTGTCCCTTAAAACCCTATCAAAGTTCATTGTAATCAGATTCTTAGTTTAGAGGTTATGTATCAAAATGTGAAAATCATAAAACATCATTATCTCACAAACATTACAACCGATTTGAACAAAATTGATTTCATATGAACGGGCTTTTCGAAAAACCCTTAACTTTTGAATTTTATAAAGATTGAACTTGGGGTTCAAAAGTTATGAAAAGAAACGTGTTCTGAAGACTGTTTAATCTCACTCATATTTCTCAGAGATGGCTGGACCACTTTTCATAACATCAGTGTCAAATGGAAGGACTAGTTGCCCTATAAGACCCCATTGATTTGTTTTGCAATCGGACTATTACTTTTCCTGTTATGTTCAAAAATGTGAAATCCAGCTATGAAAAGGAACATATTCCGAAGACTACTTGGACTCACTCACTTTTCTCAGAGATGGCTGACCCGATTTCCACAAAATTAGTGTCAAATAAATAGTCTAGCTGCCTCATGAGACCCTATTGAATTTTACTGTAATCGGACTGTAACTTCGTCTGTAATGTACCGAAATGTGAAAATCACGAAATTTCATTATCTCAGAAACTAGAAAATCGATTTGATCAATATTATTATCAAATGAGCGGGCCAGGTTTCTGATGAATTATGATTGAACACGTGGTTGCAAATTTTGACTGCCCTATACGTTCATTAAGCAGACAGTATGTGAGTAGAGGAAGACCGAAAACTAAGTGAACTGGAAATATGATACAGATTTGGAAAAATATACCGCATCCCGACGGGACTTGAACCCGCAATCCCCCTGTCTCCGGCATGGTGTTTTGACCAATTAAACTACGGGGGACGGTGGTACTGTTCCACAATCTATATCGTATCACATTCCGCTGTCGACTTATTCTATTGCTCATCCCTAACTACACACACTGCTGTGCAAGCGTTATTTATACTGATTTGAGTCCATTTGGTGCGCTAGATGCGTTTGTTGTGTTGTGTTTGTCCTCCCCAGCTGGTCTCGAAGTACGATGCTGGCCTAACAAGCCAGTTGTCGTAGGTTCGAGTCTCGGCTCGGGAGAGACTGTTAGTGTCAGTAGGATCGTAGCGCTAGCCCCGCAAGTGTCCTGTACACTCAACAGTTGGCTGCGAAGTCTGTGTATAGTAAACAGAAGGTCAAGTTCCAAATCGGAATGTAGCACCAGGGCTTTGCTTCGCTTTTGCGTTTGTTAGGATTTGGAGGGTAGATTTTTATTCAAAGATATACTTAAAATTAAATGATAATTTCCAAAGGTACGTTGAAAAAAAAACAAAACAAAACTTGTGGAAACGCCTAGTACATTGCAGTAGTTTGGAGGTAACCAATTGAATGATATTATGCGTAGTGTACAAAAACAATCTTGAAAAATACATTTCGATTATCTCAGCAATGGATGTATTGATTTGATTTCCTTGGCTGCAATTGGAAGGGCTTGAAGGCCATTAGGTCATCATCGGACATTTGTTTGATCCGATGGTTCATGCAAAAGTTACAAAACAAAACGTGTTTTCATGATATGAGACCAATTAAACATGCTATGATAGCGATTGAACAAGAAAAGTCCTAACATCGGTTTGACAAAATGAAGCAATTTGGTGCTAGGAATGTTCGTAAGAATATTCCGAAATCTACGCTAAGCAAAGTAAGCAAAGCCTTGGTGCTACATTCCGATTCGTTCATTATAGGGGAATTGTGGGTAAAAGGAACAGGGGTGGTAAAATGGACACCCGTTTAAATCTCGACTATTACGTTGGAAAATAGTACAAACTTTTTTGGCACCTTATCTTAGAGGCACGAGAAGCTATTTGAGACAAAGTATGCGACATGAAACAGTCAAACAGTCAAAATAATAAACAAAAACAAAGAACACGTGTACATTCGTGGTGGTGATGTTATTTTCGATCTACAAAAAATAAGGTTTTCTCTAGTGTAAAACATTATTTTATAACGATTTTTCCGCAAATATCTGTACTCAGACTACTAACCAGCAGCTATCATCAAAGGTTGGTAATTGATTAAATGATTTTCTCGATATATTTAGGTATTTTCAATAATATGTATGTGCGGGTAAAATGGACAGCCCATGGTGATGGTGAAAAAAATTTGTTAATTGCCATTAAAAAATCTAGATGCTTCGTGTTTATATCAGAAAAACGCAAAGGTAAACTCGGACCGATGAACAGATGACCGCGGCTGATCGTACCGTTGAATGCGGAGTGTCCATAAAAAAAGCTTCCATCATTTCTCAGTTTCTTGCGGATAAGGTCATATAGTTATTAATTCTACGACAAACGGTGAAAATTGAACTGTTGGTGAATGCATAAGTGTGCCACATGCTATGGAACAACATTTTACTATCTGCAAAAGGATAATTAATGTTCACCCCCAAGGTGTTCATATTACCACCTCCATATGTTCATTTTACCCACACGTGTCCATTTTACCCCCAAAAAACTGCTTTCGAAAATGCTCTTGAAAGCTACGAAAAATACTATATTGGAGTATTTCTTCTTATTTTTTGGATTAACCATTAGTGACTCAGTTAATGTGCGAAATCGGGAAATGGCTTAGGGTGTCCATTTTATCACCCCTTCCCCTACACAGACTTCGCAGTCAATACGATCCTACTAACACTAACAGTTTCTCCCGAGCCGAGACTTTAACCCACGACGACTGGCTTGTTAAACTATCTTGGGAGATCCATCCTAAATTTATTTCAATATACCTAAAAGTGCGAGGACACTTGTCTTGCAGTAGACATAAAACTGTGTAAATGTTGAACACTGCTCAACCAGGCTGTGCAAACACTAAATAGGTACTTTTAGCATTAGCGTATTCGTAACCCATATGTGTGAAAATTCTCACACTGAGATGAAACAAATAAACACATACTTTTACACATGTCCCACGTAGCCTTTTGATTGATTTGATGTTGATGCGAGTTACAAGAATGCACCTTTATATATTTCTAAAATCAGTCAAACCGTTGAAAAAAATCAATTAGTTTATCAGTTCCCATGTAAATTGATCACCTCTTATTACGTCATTCTTGAATGAACCTTCGGATCAAAACGATATTTTCCATCAACTAACTAGACTTTAAGCTCTTTCAAACGCGACTTAGAACAATCGAATCGGTTCAGCCGTTGCTGAGAAAATCGAGATATATTGGTCGTTAGAATGAAAATAAACACATATACACATACTTCCGCACACATACACACCTTATTCGATGTTTGAAACAGAAATAATTGGTACCCATAGCTTCAGGTATGAGAGCACTCAATGAAAAACATATGTTTGGGGCAAAATTAAGTTTTTTTTTTCTTCACATAACATTTATTTGACACGGCACAAATACAATTTAATGTTTAACGGCGCCAATTATATCTGATGACTTAAAAACTAAAGCAAATTTTTTATCCTCGCTGCCGACTACGAGCTGAAATTAAGTCTAACTTAAAACTAGCATGGGATTTCCAATCAGTGTTTTGTTGTTCAATGGTCGTCTGATAATCGTCGAATGGCATGTATGGATTCGTTCTGCTGAGCCACGATGTCGTGAGTTGGGACAGAGGCTCGTAGTCCTTGGGTCCTGGTTCTGTTGTGCGGGGTCTGGTTGCTGGTTTTGTGCTTAAGGTTCAAACGTGTTCTTGTCGTTTTGTTGGGTGTAGACGGAGGGGAACGGGACTAGACTGGGGCGTGGATGGATTTCAGGAAAACGTATATAAGGGACATGTAGGATAGGTCACGGCTCGCCAAGACATCACGAACAGGAACAGCCGGCTGCCTACTTTCGGCCTGCAGGGAAGCTATTAATTTAGACCTGGCGTCACGGTGTACAGGGCATGACCAAACCACATGCTCTATGTCGTGATAACCTTCACCACAGGCACAGATACCACTTTCCCCGAGCCCAACACGACGGAGGAGCGCGTCAAATCTATAGTGATTGGACATAAGCCGGGACATCACGCAAATGAAATCCCGACCTACATCCAACCCCTTGAACCACGGGTTCGTCGATACTTTGGGGATTATGGAATGTAACCACCTTCCCAATTCCCCTCTGGTCCAAGCATTTTGCCAACTGATGATCGTATTCTGACGTACAAGTGCGAAAAATTCATTAAAGGCAATTGGTCTTTCATAAATATCACCGTTTGTTGCGCCCACCTTAGCCAAAGAGTCCGCTTTCTCATTACCCGGTATCGAGCAGTGAGAAGGGACCCACGCTAAGGTAATCTGAGTAGATTTTTCGGATAAAGCACTCAGATGTTCCCGTATTTTCCCCAGGAAATACGGAGAGTGCTTAACATCTTTCATCGATCGGAGAGCCTCAATGGAACTGAGACTGTCCGTAAAGATGAAATAATGGTCCGTGGGCATTTTTTCGATAATCCCTAGGGTGTACTGAATTGCAGCTAATTCTGCGACGTAAACAGAAGCAGGATTATCGAGCTTATGGGAGACGGTTAAATTGTTATTGAAGATACCGAAGCCAGTGGACCCATCAAGAAGTGATCCGTCAGTGATGTCGCAGTTGATGTTTCGATATTTATTGGAAAAAATTTTAGGGATCTGCTGCACGCGTAAATGATCCGGGATTCCACGAGTTTCTTCTATCATGGATGTATCGAAAAACACAGTAGAATCAGAAGTATTTGATAAGTCGACACGATTTGGAATATTCGAAGAAGGGTTAATATTTTGGGACATGTGATTGAAATACAATGTCATAAAACGGGTTTGAGAATTAAGTTCGATTAACCTTTCAAAATTTTCAATCACGGGACGGTTCAAGACCTCACATTTGATTAGAATACGAGAAGACAGGCTCCAGAAGCGGTTTTTCAATGGTAGTGCTCCAGCTAAAACCTCCAAACTCATCGTATGGGTCGACTGCATGCAACCTAAGGCGATACGCAAACAACGATATTGTATTCGCTCCAGTTTGATCAAATGTGTGTTTGCTGCGGAGCGGAAGCAGAAACACCCGTATTCAATAACAGACAATATCGTTGTTTGGTAAAGCCTTATAAGGTCTCCTGGATGGGCTCCCCACCATTGTCCGGTTATTGTACGAAGAAAATTCACTCTTTGTTGACATTTTTTCATCAGATACCTCACGTGACAACCCCAGGTGCCTTTAGAGTCGAACCAGACACCAAGATATTTGTGTACCAAAACCTGAGAAATCGTTTTACCCATTAATTGTGTTTGAAGCTGAGCAGGTTCATGCTTCCTAGAAAAAACTACTATCTCAGTCTTCTCCGGAGAGAATTCGATACCTAGCTGTAAAGCCCAAGCAGACAAATTGTCCAAGGTATCTTGCAATGGTCCTTGCAAATCGGCAGCTTTGGCTCCTGTAACAGAGATTACATTGTCGTCTGCAAGTTGTCTTATCGTGCATGAATTTGCCAGACATTCGTCGATGTCATTTACATAAAAGTTGTAAAGAAGGGGGCTTAAACATGAGCCCTGGGGAAGACCCATGTAGCTAATGCGAAAAGTTGCCAAATCGCCGTGCGTAAAATGCATGTGCTTTTCGGACAACAAATTGTGCAAAAAATTGTTCAAAATTGGAGAAAATCCTTGTCGGTGAAGTTTACCCGAAAGAATGTCAATAGAAACGGAATCAAAAGCCCCCTTAATGTCCAAGAACGCAGACGCCATTTGTTCTTTGCGAGCATACGCCAGCTGGATATCTGTTGAAAGCAACGCAAGACAATCATTCGTCCCTTTGGCACGGCGGAAGCCAAATTGAGTATCCGATAGTAGGCCATTTGATTCGACCCAGTGGTCTAAACGACGGAGTATCATGTTTTCCATCAATTTCCGGATACAGGATAGCATTGCAATCGGCCTATAAGAGTTGTGATTAGAAGCTGGTTTCCCTGGTTTTTGGATGGCGATCACCTTCACTTGCCTCCAATCCTGCGGTACAATGTTTTGCTCCAGGAACTTATTGAACAAGTTCAACAAGCGCCTCTTGGCATTGCCGGGTAGATTCTTCAACAAGTTGAATTTGATTCTATCTAATCCAGGCGCGTTATTGTTACAGGACAGGAGGGCAACTGAAAGTTCTGCCATCGTAAAAGGTGATTCTATCGCGTCGTGGCCCGGAGACGCATCGCGAACAATATTTTGCTCAGGAACAGAGTCCGGACATACTTTCCTGGCAAAATCAAATATCCACCTACTTGAAGACTCCTCGCTTTCGTTGACCGTTACGCGATTCCGCATTCTTCGGGCTGTGTTCCAAAGAGTGCTCATCGATGTCTCCCTCGACGTCTCGTTCACGAACCGACGCCAATATCCACGTTTCTTTGCTTTAGCCAAGCTTTTAAGCTTGGTATCAAGCTCCGAATACCGTAAATAGTCGCCAGGTATACCTCCCGTCTGGTAGGCCTTAAACGCGTCGGATCTTTGCGTGTAGACATCGGAGCACTCTTGGTCCCACCACGGAGTGGGAGGCCGTTCTTTGATCGTTACGCCGGGATATTTCTTCGTTTGGGCTAGCAACGCGGCGTCGAGAATCAAGCCCGCGAGGAGGTTGTATTCTTCAAGTGGTGAATGATGTTGAATCGACTCGACCGCTTTTGAAATCATTTCCTCGTATAACTTCCAATCGACATTTCGTGTGAGGTCATACGGAATGTCAATTGGTCGCATGCGAGTTGACCCGTTAGTAATTGAAATAAGAATAGGCAGATGGTCGCTACCGTGAGGATCGAGGATTACCTTCCATGTGCAATCCAACCGTAGCGACGTCGAACATAAGGATAGATCCAAAGCGCTTGGGCGCGCTGGAGGTTTCGGGATACGTGTCATTTCACCGTTGTTTAAAATAGTCATGTCGAAGTCATCGCAAAGGTTATAGATTAAAGAGGAGCGGTTATCATTGTATGGGGAACCCCAAGCCACGCCATGAGAGTTGAAGTCTCCCAAAATCAAACGTGGCGAGGGAAGAAGTTCTTTTAAATCAAAGAGCAGCCGTTGCCCAACCTGTGCTCTGGGAGGAATATATATTGAGGCAATACAAAGCTCTTTACCTTGTATTGTCATTTGACATGCGACAACTTCGATGCCTGGAATCGAGGGGAGGTTAATACGATAGAAAGAATAGCACTTTTTAATCCCTAAAAGTACTCCTCCATATGGGGTGTCTCGATCAAGGCGAATAATATTAAAATCATGGAAGTTGAGATCAATATTTGAAGTAAGCCAAGTTTCACAAAGGGAAAATGCATCGCATTTGTTTTTATTTATCAAAACTTTAAACGAATCAATTTTTGGTAAAATACTTCTACAATTCCACTGTAAGACAGAGATAGAATCCTTCATATACGCAGTTGAATTAGGCATCGAAGGATACAATCGCTGCAAGGAGAGGCCATTGGGCAGTCAACTGCTTCAAAAATGATCTAACTGTTGGGAGGAATGCTGTAAGAAAAATTTTAATTGGATCGGGTACATTGAAAGTTTCAAAAATCCAGTCCACAATGTCAGAAAATTTCACTAATCCAGAGTTTGTTTCATCAACTGGGAGTGTAAAAGGAGCAACTGGGGTTTTAGATGTTCCTGGCAGTGCTGGGAACTCCTTCTGGGACTTTAAATTTGCCAGCCCAGGAGGAGTTTGCTTCGGTTTTTCCGCAGCACTGTTTGGTTTGTTTGTATCTTTCATTTCACTTTGAGAAATCTTAGGACCTTTTCTGGGAAGTTTAGGAGAGGAAATATTTTTCATGACGCGGGGCACGTAGAGCCTCACAGGGAGACGAACCCGGTGGATCGAGACGTGGCTTGGTAGTGCAGACCCGGCGAACGTAACTCGAAACGAGTCTGACGGAGTGTATACTGTTTTGCCACCGATGATCGATGCTGACCGCAATTGCTTGCAGTCGAGCACCTTTACTTCGGGACACGTTTTGTTCTTAAAGCACCCTTTGGCACTTTGCAGTATACACTCGACGGACAGACTCGAATCGGTTATGACACCGTCGATCTCCACGTCTCGTGCGGGTATGTAAACGCGATACTCGCGTGTGAAGAGCTCAGAGCAAGCTATATCGTTGGCCTCTTTCAGGTTACCGACCACGACACGGAGCTTGTTAGGCCGGACCTTGGAAATTTCGGTCACGCCCTTGTACTCCTTCGTCAGGTCTTTAGAAATCTGCAAGAGGTTCAACAGTATACAGTATAGCTGCCCTGGGCTCCGTCTGGGTAAAGCCTGGGGCGAGGGGGGACTGAAGAATGAACAGGGGAGGGGGTAACAGAAGGGTCAGGGTCAGAGGGGTTCGGGGATGGTGGCGCGGGAGGCGAGGGATCTACATCCATCGCGCTATGTTTAGCGCACTAGCGCTGACAAGAACACGTACCTTTTTATTTCTCCCTTCCAGTAAGGTTGGTTGTCCGATCGTTCGAAGTAGCAGCCGTTACAGCCAGCAGCACCAATACAGCAGCACCAAACAGCCACCAGCAGCGAGCCAGGTGTGAGATCACTCCACACAGCGATACGACTCGCTGACACTGATGGCTTCTTCTTTTTCCTCGTTTGTGTCTCGTCCACTGCTGTAGCACAATCCAGCCAGCAGCCAAATCGGCTTACGCACCAGCTGGCAGTCACGATGCGAAACAGTTGCACAAAGGAACGACCTTGAACCCGGATTTATTTCACTCGACCAGGCAAACAATGCCAACACTTGTTCACACGTCTTTTGTTTTATACTCTATCGGACCGATCACCAAACACGTCCAGTACTGATGCGTGTTCGGCACAGAATGGCAAAATTAAGTTGTTTCTTGTCCAAAATAAATTCGAACGTTGTATGTGTGGAAATCCACACACCAGGGTAAACAACGTAAGTTTTTAAATATCTCATCAACCAAAATTATGTTCCCCTTGGAGAAAATGTATTTTGTTTAAGATTGATGGTTTAGCAATTGTCAAGAAGTTTCATCAAAATCGATCGAGAAGTTTTCGAAAAATCATCAAAACAAAATTCATTTGTGTGGTTTTCCACACAAGGTTCAATGAAGGTTAAACCACTTTTCAAATATCTGCCGCTTCACGAGCGATCGGCATTGACATACGAAAAATAAAAAATCTCGCAGAGTTGCAGGAAGTTGCAGCTAAATTTTATTTTATATATTTTGTAGAAAACACTTCAAGCAAACTTTTGATGTATGTTTTAGAGAGGAACTCGGTGGAACTTTTTTTAAAACGCTAACGAAAGTTTGAGTTCGTGTTTTTTTAAGGATTATTACCTTCACCAACTCATCATACCGATTAATCATACACGCAATCGAAACCAAGTCTCTCTATCAATGAAATATATTGCACTAACCTTGATTGTTATTTTCCATTTTGTGTGATTGGAATGCACGAAGTAATTAAGTTTTACCAACGTTAAGAAAACGCGCGACGATTTCGCACGAAATGTGAAACTAATGATTGCTCTGGACGCCAACGCTTGCTATGCTTGTATTAGTATTTGTGATGCTTCCCAAAGCTCACCAATACTTGTTCACAACCCAAGAGATATCTGTGAACACTTCTGGGTACTTGGTGCATCCAAATAAAAAAGAAAAAAAGACGATTTTTGTCTATGACTCAACGCACTGTGGAGCGTTGTGAAAACTGGTTAGTTTTACGAAATTCAGGATAATATTCCGCTAAGTTCACTATGTTTACATGACTGGTCGATTTCACAAGATCAGGCAAGCGAATTTTGATAATTTTTCCTATGATTTCGTAAAATTAGGTTATTTTATTCGTGCATTTGCTTGCAAACGTCTTCTTCAGATGAATATCGGAACAAATACCCTGCATTAAATTGGTAAAATCGGATATTATTTTTCAATGCCAAAAAACTTCAAAATGCAGAAAACGTCGTGTTATCTCGGAAAAAATTTTTGGTCGAAAGTGAACCTTCAGGGACTTTGATTGTTTTTTGGGAAACCGAGGACTTAGTATGGAATATTTTGAAAAAGGCTTCTAAAATGTAAATAATTTCAATGTTTAATGAGCTCAATAATCTCAATTTATTAAAAGGATGGTCAATTTATTTTTTACTAGGGCGGTTCCAAAAAACAACCAATCTATATTTGATCCTAAAGCAGTGCAATTAAAATTTGAACGTATTTTGTACAAAACTGTGTAATGTCCTCTTTAAATAAAAAAATCACAGGAGGGTTGTGTGCAAAGCCACGACCGCAAGGTTGAAGTAGAATACTTTTACAAGAAAGATAACCCGGCTGCTTGCGTGTCAGTCGTTTTTCCTAGCAAATAAATGTTGACCGCTCATTGGCAGTATTGAAAATTCTGTGCAAATGAAGTTGAAGTACTACTCAATTTCAGTTTTCACATAAAAATACGACCTCACTGAACAGGAAAAGAACAAACTCTTTGCGGCGCAAACAAGTTTCAACAGTCAGAGTATATGTACATGTGAATTCAAATTTAGATAATTAACTTTTGGTTAAAGCTCAGAACGAGGAATTATTAAATCTTCAATTCATTTGTTTGGTTGTCCTAAAAATGACAGTTTGTTGTTGAATTTAAAATCGGATATGACGCTGATTGCATCTCTGTGTTACGCCGATAGCGGGAGTTATGGTGAACTTGCGTATGACGAAGGCATCGTATTACCTGGTTTATTGAATGGGAGAAAGAGGAATATTGTAAAATTTTGTAAACATTTAACTCAATTAATATTACCAAATCGTAGTCAGGCACTCTGATAACAAAGTTGAAGGCTACTAAGCTATTATACACGGACAACATGCACTGTGGAAGCTATTTCACATTCAGTAAATTAGACGGGTGCGACAGATTTAAATTGCTAGGATCCAACACAGCTTGCTTGCTTGCGTTGTCAAAAATTATTAACTTGCAATGACTTGTTTATTTGCCTTGAAAAAGGCATTTTGATTTTCAAAATTGGATTTCCTGATGGCAATCTTCATGCTGCCCCAACACGGGGGGAATAATGGCAGTATAGCGACACACGCTGAGAAGAACCGCGCTGCTCCTGAGACGTGGTGATCAATCACAGGGCTAGTGCTGCTGCTAAGGAAGGACGACTGCTGTTGTCGCTGTCTAGAACTATTATGTGCGACTTTGGCTGAAACAGGCACTAATATAGTCCAAATAGCATGTTTTTAATTGCAAGGTATATGATTCTGTCGACCGTGCTTGGGAAGCAATCATATAACGACTAATCAGAGGTCGAATTTTTCGTTTTGACAAGGCTTGACTATTTTCAATAGTACAATAGTGTGAATAATAAAATTACAATTATCTTATTTTGGGAAGAATCTTAGAAGATTTTCCAATCTATTGCTGCAAGAACGAAGGAAATCCATCTGATACTAACCAATTTATTAGCATTTGAAATTGGACATATTTTTTTACTTTTTTCGGTTTTAGATTTTCATTTCACATCCCTATGTAGCCGAACTTCCTGAGAGAAGTATTCTACTTCAAAATGTCGCTATTCATAGTGCGAGTAACGAAATGTTAACTAAGATAGGTTTACTAAGACAATAAAACTTATTTCAATTGCTTTTGGAAATCACTCAAGTAAAAAAAAGCCACCATCGTAACGAAAATCATGCTTCAGATGCCTCATAAACATTAAAAACATGCCGTGTAGAGCGAATTGGGAGTCATCTCAGAAGTTTTTTCATATGGGTCATTTCATACGAAGTGACCACGAAAAAGCACAAACTTGGATACGACCATCACAGATTTTGCTCAAAGTTGGGAGAATTATTCATCTACTGTCACTTTGGAAAAATTTCAAATTTGGTGTCGATTGGAATACCCCCCGCTCTGTGGGACCCCCCTGGTTATTGCAATATCACGCATTTTTTGTTCAAAATCTCTTTTTTCTTTTTCTTAAATTTCATAGACGTAAGATGTACGAGAAATACTGATAGATGATATTTGAAGAAAATAAACCGAGGAATCCAGAAAAAATATAATTTTTGTCCGGAAGTGTTGCCAGATAAATTATTTTTGAATTTGAAAACTTAATTTGGATTTTTCGGCAAATGCCGCCATTTTTATTTTGAATTTGATAATTTCATCGTGTTCTTTGGAAAATTTTACATAAGAAACATTCATCATCTTGAGGAAATACGAGCCAATCTCGAGATATAACATTTTTACGATAAAAGTTGTAAACTTCGTAATTTTTTTTTTTACAATTTATAGACGTAAGACACCCGGAAAATAGTGATAGGTGAATTTTGAAGAAAATAAACCAAGGAATCCAGAAAAAATATTATTTTTTATCGGAAGTGTTGCCAGATAGATTATTTTTGTATTTTAAAATTTAATTTGCATTTTTCGGCAAATGCAGCTAATTTTATTACAAATTTGATGATTTAATCGTATTGCTTGGAAAACTTTACGTGAGAAACACTTATCGCCTCGTGGTTATCTGAGCCAATCTCGAGATACAGCATTTTTACGAGAATAGTTCTGAATTTCGTAATTAATTTTTCGTAAAAATGTTATATCTCAAGATCGGCTCACGTAAAATTTTCTGAGAAACACGATGAAACCATCAAATTCAAAATCAAATCAGCTGTATTGGCCGAAAAATGAAAATTAAATTTCCTCAAAATTCACCTATCGCTATTTTTCGGGTGTCTTACGTCTATAAATTATAAAATAAAATAATTACGAAATTTACAACTTTTTTCATAAAAATTTTATATCTCGAGATTGGCTCATATTACCTCGAGATGATAGTTGTTTCTTATGTGAAATTTTCCAAGGAACACGACGAAATTATCAAATTTAAAATAAAAATGGCTGCATTTGCCGAAAAATCTAAATTTAGTTTTCAAATACAAAAATAATTTATCTGGCAACACTTCCGATCAAAATTTATATTTTTTCTGGATTCCTTGGTTTATTTTCTTCAAAAATCATTCATCAGAATTTTTCGGACATCTTACGTCTATGAATTGTAAGAAAAAGAAAAAAGAGATTTTTGACAAAAATCACAAGAAGGTTGTGTGCAAAGCCACGACCGCAAGGTTGAAGTAGAATACTTTTACAAGAAAGATAACCTGGCTACTTGCGTGTCAGTCATTTTTTCTAGTAAATAAACGTTGACCGTTCATTGGCAGTATTGTAATTTCTTTTTGTCTGATATTTTGAATGAAGTTCATTGGATATTTTTTAATTTTGTGCAAATGAGAAGTTGAAGTGCTGCCGAATTGTAATATGCACATTTAATACGACATCATTAAACGGGAACGGAACGGAGGCTACGGTTATGCAGAACGCGAATGATGGCGCGATGCGATTCGCCTTACCGTGGTGAAATGTACAGCTCTTTTTACGGCGAAGTAGAGCTATACATTTCAACACATTTCGTCTTGCCGAATCGCATCGCGCCGTTATTTGCGTTCTGCATAACCGTAGCCAAACACTAAGCGACGCACGTAACACGTAATAATAATCAGAGTATGCATGTAGATGAAGATAATTAACTTTGGATTATAGCGCAAAACGAGAAAATATTACCTCTTCAAATATTCATTTTTGTTCTTCAAATTTCAGTTGTTCAATTTAATATCCGTTGAAATGTTTGTGTATTATCTGATGAAGCTCTTATATAGGCCAAATGATGCATTCCCAATTTACTAGGTCCATAACTCTGCCGACCGTGCTTGGGAAAGCGCGGTATAACGACCAATCAGAGGTCGAATTTTGTGTTCTGACAAGGCTTAAGAGTTTTCAATAGTACAATAGTTCGAATGATAAAATTGCAATTTCATGCATTTGGTAGGAATCTTAGAAGATTTTCTAATCGATTGCTGCAAAAACGAAGGAAATCCATCGAAAATTATTTATTTATATTTATTTATTTATTTATTGGCATTTGAAATTTTTCTCACTTTTTTCAGTTTTAGATTTTCATTTTACATCCCTATGTAGCCGAACTTCCTGAGAGAAGTATTCTAATTCAAAATTAAATCTTCATTAATTCATTTGTTGTCCTTATAAGACCAATTGTTCAATTTATCATAGGATGTAGTGTTTATCTTACATCTCTGTGTTACCTTGATAGTGAGGACTAAGGCACACGGTCAACACAATGAGAAAGGTGTTTTCTCATTGAAAACTAGACACGGCTTTACTGGAGGAAGTGTTGGCAAATGCATCTACCGCTAATACCACCGCTATCATACGAAAGCGCGTCGTTTCATGTGGGGAATATCAACAACGAAAAATGACGCGCGTCTAAGCATAACCCGAACTGTTTCGCCGTGCTGCTCCCATTTACCTTTACATCGGCCTCAGGGAAGTACCGGCTGCATCTGCATCTACCGCTGAGGCTGTCACTATACTGCTATTGGTACCAAAAGCTATTAACTCTTCAAATAAGTGTGTTATTTGTTCTCAAAAGAACAATTGTTCAATTCAAAATCGGATTTACGCAATCGCATCTCTGTAATATTACCGACAATAATATTCTTCTGAACAAACTGATTCAACTTTTCCATTAGGCCTCTGCCATAATAGACGCGAAAAGCGACGCGAACCGATTCGCTCAGCTGTAGGTTAATGTACAGCCATCAGTAGAGCTGTACATCAACCTACGTCCGAGCGAATCGGTTCGCGCCGCTTTTCGCGTCTACTATGGCAGAGGCCTTAGAGGAAGTTGCTGGCTGATGTATTCACTTCATGCAAGCCTGCTGCTGATGCTTCCCGCTACCACACTGAAACAGCATTTTAGTGAAGGAAGTGTCGTTGCATCAGCTGACCCTGCTACCCTGCTACTATCGATGCTGATATACCCGCTGCCACAGCTATGCTATGCATAGCCATGCCACAGTTGTGGCCGCTATACGCTGGCCCAACTGCTGAGCAACTGCAACGCTATCCGTAGCCATGCCACAGTTGTGGCCGCCATTGGTATCCGCTGTACCTGCATCTGCTGGCCCTGCTGCTATCGATGGTGAGATCCGCTGAAACTGCTACGCTTATCCGCAGCCATGCCATAGTTGTGGCCGCTATCCGCTATCTAAGGGAGGACTGCTGTCGTCGCTGTTCAGAACTACTATGAGCGGCTTCGACTAAAACAGGCTCTTATATAGGGATGAAAATAGGAATGAATTATTTTTCGTAGGTGGTGGAATGACATAACTTGAGAAATATGTGTGACTTCATTCCGGCTCAGAGCGATCATTTGATAAGCTCCACCTCTTTTTTCAGTTTCTAAAGTTTTTCCTCAGTTTCGTAGCACGGATGCACAAAAATGATTTCTTGTGAACATTCTGTCGAGCCGGACCGATGGCACTCTCATTGAAGCAACAAAATAACATGTTTTGTGTCGTGTTGTGCAGCTTCGTTGAAGAAAATGTTCCCGTCCCCGTGTCGCATGTAAGCAGATTATTGCGTTCAGTAGATAGTGTATCCAGCGAATAAACACCGATGGTGCTCTCACACACGCAACGGTTTTAACCCGTATCTTATTGCGGTTTGTAACATCAAGCGATTTCGTTTGCTCGCTGTTGCGTGTTGCATCATGTTGCAACTTGGCAGCTGGGAGACGACGAAATTCTGTTTATGCTGATTGATTGAATCGACTTCATATTAGCTCTGCATAGTCGAACTAACTGCTTTTGTGAATGCGTACTAACAGGGCAGTTTATTATTCAATGTCGGTTATGCTGATCGCAGCCTTTACGCTGCCCCTACAGTGGGGGGTTTACTAAATAAAGTTAAAATTAGACAACTACAACAGAATTTGATTGCATCCCGCACAGAATGTCTGCTTGTGTTGATGCCAGAAAATTATTAACCTTCAATTATTTTTTTATTTGCCTTGAAAAAAGCATGTTGCGGTTCAAAATCGGTTGCTAATTACAACCTTTGAGCTGCCCTAACATTGGGGGAATTAAGATACACGGACAACATGCACTGTGGAAGCTATTTCACATTCAGTAAATTAGACGGGTGCGACAAATTTAAATTGTTAGGATGCAACCCAGAATGCTTGCTTGCGTTGTCAAAAATTATTAACTTTCAATGACTTGTTTATTTGCCTTCAAAAAGGCATTTTGATTTCCAAAATTGGATTACCTGATGGCAATCTTCATGCTGTCCCAACACGGGGGGAATAATGGCTGTCTGGCGACACACGCTGAGAAAAACCGCGCTGCTCCTGAGATGTGGTGACCAACCACAGGGCTATTGCTGCTGCAAAGGAAGGACGACTGCTGTTGTCGCTGTCTAGAACTTTTATGAGCGGCTCCGGCTGAAACAGGCTCTTATATAGGCCAAATAGCATGTTTTGAATTGCAAGGTATATGATCCTGTCGACCGTGCTTGGGAAGCAAGCATATCACGACCAATCAGAGGTCGAATTTTTCGTTTTGACAAGGCTTGACTATTTTCAATAGTACAATAGTGTGAATCATAAAATTACAATTATCTTATTTTGGGAAGAATCTTAGAAGATTTTCCAATCTATTGCTGCAAGAACGAAGGAAATCCATCGAATACTAACCGATTTGTTAGCATTTGAAATTGGACATATTTTTCACTTTTTTCGGTTTTAGATTTTCATTTCACATCCCTATGTAGCCGAACTTCCTGAGAGAAGTATTCTACTTCAAAAGACCTGGCTCTTTATAGATAGAATTTAATTCGACGGAATTCTAGCCCAATTCTACGATTACTGACCAAGTTGCGTCCTCCTAGTCGCAGTCACCAGTAATGATTTAATTCCATAAGTCCATTCTTCGTCCAGACTAAATTAATACATAAATCTCAATCGCCCACAACAATATGGTATAATACAGAACCGATAAATCATTGTGACTACGAAATGTGATACCCATGTATAGTTAGTGGCTAGTCCACGGAAGCATTTCCAAATTCCTCGCCCGTCGTTTTAATTCGTACCTAGCCTAGGACTGTGCCAACTTGCTTTGGCACTGGTCCGCGATAAACTATACAGTCATTCAGCCAATGAAACGTTACCCGGCAGGGAGTACTGTAGCCACACGGTAGCCCGGTTGCTATTTCCCGTTCGGGGATGTTCATTCAATGGGTCCGGGTTTCAGGATTTGGGTTGATCTATGCGGCGCAAATTGGAGCATTCCACCGAAACTGGTTGCAACTGTCCGGGTGTGACCGCAACCGGCCGCAAGTGGGAGCTGATCAAATTAACATTTTTGCCTACCGTTTCACGCGCCACCCCCCGCTGGGGTAGAGATAGTAACAGTATGCTATCTCTCGCTATCTATCTCTTTCAAGGGCGTGCGCCTGCCCGAGAGCACCTGAAACACTGAAATTGTCCCGGAACGAGAAAGGAAACCGCCTGGCCGCCGTTCTCCCAATGTCCATCATAAATGCCGCGGCCTGTCGAATGTCATGACAGCTTTCACGAACTGGAAACCGTTACCATGGATGAAGTTTGACATAAATATGACGCTTTAGGTCTGGAAAATCGGCAGGGGTCCTGTTTGCTATAATTCGAAAGATTCCGAAATGTCAAGCTATCTCTAGTACACAAAAGATCGTATTAGTAAAAGTTGATAGCTAAGTTTTGGCTATAGCTCTTTAAAATTCTTGTTTCGATTGACCATCAACAGACGATGTATTCGAAAGGCAACTGTTTGGAGTTGGCCAAATTTTGCTTGGAAAATAACTGGTTCACCACGCGCAATCTAAAGCCAAACAAAAACAGTTCAACTTCTTGGATGCGCTGCCAGAATCCGATTTAAGTTCTTATGATCAAAACCCATCTGCGGATCAGTAAAGTGATGGATACCTTTTTATGTGCGCGGGTATTCTGCTCGCGCTTAATCTGCTTCAAAGGCGGCGGACGCGGTGTTTCCCAAAAAAAAAAGAAGAGTGCCGAAACCGGTAAATCAAAACTTTTTAACGGACCAAATCAAACCCAAAATGGAACTAAAACGTTCGCGGTGCAGCGCTGCTGCGGACAAGGGAAAAGAATGATGAAACAACCGTCCAACAAGAGCGTGGTGGCGGCGGCGGCGGCGGCGGCGGCGGCTGTAGACCTTACCAGGCGGTGAAATCCAGAAAAGGTAAAAAAGCTCAAGAACGAGGCAAAAAAGTACAAATAATAATAATAATAATAATAAAAATAAAGGAAAGAATTACGTCTGACCGAACACTAACCAGCAACAATCAGGCCACTCAAGTTGCTTGCCGCAACAAGTGCGAGAACAGAGCTGGTGCCGCCTTCACTTTCGCGGTGCGAGGCCGAAACTGTATGGCATCACTGTTAGCTTGAACTTCCCCTGCGGTCCCCCGGATCGTTATCCGGAGGTACCGCAAACCCAGAACGAATCCGCTTTGTAAGCCCTGCACCACGAGCAAGACGAATTACGGCGAAGGAAAGTAAAATGTGGTTCGTCGCATTCGCCGGCTTGGACGGTCTATCTGAGGCGGAAACGTCGTCGTCGTCATCCCCGTCGGCAGCCGAACGAAGAACAGGTTGGAAATCAGGTGTTTAATTTTTGTGGTTGGATTTTTATGCTGCTTTATTGATCAATAATTTAATTTGTGCGGTTTCATAAATTCATAATTTTATTGATATGGTTGTTTAAAACTGTACTAACATTAAATTCTGCTGCTCGTGCTGTCAGCGTGCATTCATTTGGCAGAAGAAAGTAAGCAAAACACCTACCTACTGGGGATATCGGGCTTTCCAGTGTGAGGTGTTCGCGAAGATTTCATCCTGCAGCGACCGGGACGCTCAATGGTGCACAATTCGGATCGAAATGCAATGAAATCAAAATAAAAATGGATTTCCGTTCTTGCAGGCGTCGTCAGCCGTTTCGTTTTCGGTGGATGATATTAAATTTATTTGCAAACTGCAGTGCATCTTTGGATTGTGGCCGTGCAGGAGTAAGTCAGAATAATACACGAACCATTGTCGCTGTTAACCCACCAGAATTTGACTGGTGCTTCGGCACCTTGAGAAAACCGTGTTTTAATCGCGTTCCTTCGACGTACGACCTATCCGATGTGAAATGGTTGAAATGTTTTCTCGACTTGGAGACAATCGTAAATTAAATATTTATATTGCTTGTGATATTTTTGGGATACACTCACTCCACGGAGTCCGTCATAACTAGCGATAATGAAACAAAATATAATAATTTTTAAACGATTAACTCAAGCAGATTTTTTTTTATTTAAAAATAGCACTTTGATCGCTCATCCGTCCCACATTCTTTCAAGTGCAACAGCATTGCAAACATTTCGCACCCCGGGTGACCGAAAAAAACCTGCCCCGCCAAACCCATTAATCCTGGATAATCACGAGATCTTCAATCAGCGTCCAGCGTGGCAGCGAACGGCGCAGCGCTGCTCACTGAGGGGTCCGCGTCGCGTACAAACACACGAAATGAGCTTGATGCATGAAAACGCACTCTGGAAAGGTGCGTTCGTTCGGTAAATGCATAAATAATGGAGCAACCAAGGGGCAGAGGGTGGCCCGAAACTGTGCTGCAATTTCATCATCCATGGGCACGGAATGCGGACTGATACGAGAACCGTTCGCTATCAGGATCCGTCGCGCAGAAAAACGATGTGATAAGACATCGCGGGGTAATGAAATTGAGAGAGTGTAAAAACGGCTCAGGATGGCAATCAACGTTCGCAGATAATCGTCCCAAATCCGGTTATCCGGCAGCTTATCCTCACCAAGGTTCAAGAAGGGCAAACGCGTAGGGCAAAACATTTCCTTCCCCTCCCCCTTTGGGCTTGGGATGATGAATGTAAATTCCTCAAAGAGCAGCCGTAATAATTTTTTTCGTACTTCATCAATTTCATTTTGAAATTGATTTTTTTATTGGTGTCTGCATTAAAGCATAATCATTTAGTGCATCGTGTGTTAGTAAGAATATTACATCGTAATCTTCACTGCCAGGTTCGAGTAACAAAACGACAAGGATTTTATTGAAATATGATTATTACTATAAACGATTCCAACATTCCATTTTTAAACAGGTTCAAGAGCATCTATTGACAGGAAAACGATCTTTTGAGTTGTCTTTTTAAATGTCTCCAGCGCGATTCTTCCTTAAACGTTGTTGCAGAGCATCTTGACCAGCAGCAGTCACTTTGCATCACTGGTGGAGCTGCTGAGATTATTTTATCTGTCACCTTACGCAACTGCCGTAGTTACTTGACTGTGGCTGCTGCAGCCGCTCCTGAGACAGTACCCACTGATTCAAGGCGAAACAACACTTAGCCCAGATAAACATGATCTTCAAGTCATCACCGTCATCAGCAGCTGCCGCAGCCGAAGAACATTCAACTACCAACCAAGAGTTGCGCGCCTATATTGCTGTTGCAAGGCGAACTGGAACGCATATGGCGCTAAAGGATTTAATTTTATTATTAATGAGTTTATTCCGAGGCAGAACCTGTTGGGTCGTTGTCAGCTGAGGTGTGGGATACCTAGCGCAGATTATGGCTTGATTACGACTTTCGAAAGAGGTTGCGCATTTTTTACGGCCCTCCAGTAAGTACAAGTACTGATCAAGACCCGTTGAGATAGCACTAGATTGCGCCAAAGTAAATACATGAGGTTAACTTTGGTACCATAAAAATTGTTGTACCTATAATATATAGATTTCTCATCTCGAACTAACATTTCAAGAAACTCAATTCATTCGCGATAGGATTGATTTGGATACAGACGATTGCGCTTATTTGAAATTTTTTAATTACTATCAAAGCAAAGCGATACTGATTACAGTAACTTACGAGCTCAGCCAAAAACAAATGCCATGAGATAGGAGGAGCGAATAAATCGTTATAATTCGTTTTTAAGAGTATGCATCTTTTAATGTTCCTCTCTTACCGAAAGACAAGAAGCTCGGATAAGCCTCTGCTGGCTTTTGATCACAAACCATTTTGGGGATCGGCCCGGGGTCGTCTGACCGTCCGCGGTGGTCAGTGGGAATTTTAGTGCATTTTTATTCCTTTATTAAATTATGCTTCTTCTGGCCGTTTATTTAATTTGATTTTCGGGTTATGTTTTGGATACAAGACCAACGACGTGTTGCAGTTTACATTTCTACGGATTTTTACCAAAAGATTTTATTGTCTGTTGTTCTTGCTGTCGTTCCCACCAGCAGCGACGGGTGCTTGATGGTAATAAAAATACGTGGAAAGTCGCGTATAACGGCTTGACAGGTCGCAGTTGCAGTTGCAGACAATCCGAACTAGTAGTGTTCACGTGTGGGTTGACGAAGAGTAACCCCAACTACGACAACACGTGACAGGTTGCAAATTTGTGCTTGAAATAGTTGCTGCTGGCAGTAAGTATAAATTGCGTGATTCTTTGATACCTAGTTGAAATTAAATAAAATTTGATTTTAAAACATGAAGTTACTATCTTGGAATTCAAACTAGTATCGGGCGTTGAAAGCCAACCTTCAGATATCATGTCGTTTCCAGGAACACCCATGTTGAATGAAATGTGCCTTGTTTTCAGCTCAGATTGGTAGATATCTGCGTTCAAAACAAGGCTCTTTTTTGGTAGTACAATAGGTGGCATCACAAAATTAAAATTCTGCGCATTTTCGAGGACGCGTAGCTATTTTTCCAATCGATTGCTACAAGGATTGAGGAAATTCGTAAAAATTGAATGAGTAATACCCGTTTGTAATTGGTCAATTTTTGTGACGCTCTCGATATTTTCGGTTTTTCAATTTGCAACCTTCTCTTCGAATATTGCAATAACACGTAAATCCATATCAAAATTTTAGTCCAAATGGGTAGAGAAAATAATTTCCCCTTTGTAAATTTCGCACGCTATTATGCTGCATTGGTGTTTATAAACAAATTTATTAAATTAACTTTTCGCCAGCAGCAGACCCTGGAAATGATAGTAAATTATCGGCGAGTTGGTGGACTCCAGACTTTCTTTCATGTGGTGACAGGGTTAACGATAGTCACCACACCAACCTTTGCCTTTTAAAGGCAAATGCAATCGTCGAATGCTTAGTTCTTAATGTGTATAAATATGGGTAACTATATGGTCAACTTTGGCTCCGACTGGAAACAGCTGGAGCGACGGGTATCAAAATTGCAACACTGCATTTTGCGCGCTGTATGAATCGATCACCCACGTTGCGGTACACTCAGCCATGCATTGCATAGCTGTACGCATAAGCAAAGGTCGAGCTCATTCACAAACAGCTGGATGTGTAACGAAACTTACCAGCGCTGTTCAATTTCAAAAATTTTCAATAAGATATCACTAAGAAGCGAAAAATTAGTTTACAATTAGAGATAAAAAGCCAGAAAGAGCCATTCGAATGAATTCGTTATTCTTTCTAGAAGGGGGGAATGTGGAGTGACTATTCATATGAGCGTCACTGTACCGACCTCAACCTTGCGTGAAGAAACATAAACAAACAAGTCAATATCCGATTATGCACTTCCGCTTACAGTCTAACCTACGCTGCGAGGTCCAAACTTCAGCGCGACTGCAAAAGAGGCATCAGTTTTTATGCTGAACAATGAAGGCGTTCGAACTCCATAAATGCAGAAGATGCATACTTTTGCGTTGTTTCGGTTTTCTATCTCCGTCTTATCTATAGCAATAAGTCTAAATAATTGACTATTGGAAACAGGTATGCAGGTATGAAGAGGTTCAATAAATGAGTCCAAAGTTAATCGATTCATGGCTCCTGGCACCGCCTCAACCAGTCTGCTCAGGTTGAGTACTGGACATCCGAATGTACGAATCTTATTAGGCGTCGTATACAAATTACGTAACGCATGAAGGGAGGAGGGGGGTTAAGCCTGCGTTACTTATTGTTACATAGTGGGGGGGGGGGGGCAGTATGGACAGTAGGGCGCCAATCATCGTATGGAAATAAAGTGACCAGAAAACTTCGAAAAAAAAACCCTATACAAAATGTTCACCTGCTCGAAAAAACACCCTGTGCAAAATTTCAGCTCAATCGGACTTAAAATGGGGTGGCGCAAAGCGATTCAAGTTTGGCTTTTTTGAAAACCGAAAAATCACCCAAGGGGGGGTAAGTGATATTTCGGTTTTCGAAATTTTTTTTGATGCCAAATGACCTAAAAACGCATGAAACGTCGAGAATTGGTGTCATCAGAAAATTTTTTTTTTTGCAAAAATTTACTCTCTGGGTCGTTTTTTTCAATTGTGGAAGGCTAAGTTCAAAATGTTTAGAATTTATCTTTTGAAATTGATCACTAGTCCCTCGAAATAGCTTGTATAATGATATACACTATAACTAGCATTAAGGTGGTTCATTTACTCGACATAGGGTGGTTCATAATATTGTGTAAAAATGAGTATAAAATGAAAAAAAATCACTTTTCTCTGAATACCAATAGAAAAATTCCTGAAAAAATAATATTTGTTATATCATTGTCGTTAGGGTGGCAATGTTGAATTGGAAAATTTATAAGTAAAATGGCAAAATATTACAAAACAAATTTACAAAATGTATCAAACTATTATTAATTATCTCAACCAAAATTAAGATTGTGTCTCGTGAAAAATGTTGAGTGCTTACATGTCATTTGCAAAATCACACACGGGAGGTACATGAAATTTTGATATTTGAAAAATGTTTTCGATTCCAAGTGTCTTAAACTTTTAAATGAAACGGTGGAAACTGATGGAATATGTTATATTACTTTGTTTGAAAAATGTACTCTCTAAGACACTTGCACTCGTCTTTCGAATGTTGTACCAGACAATTTATTCGTTTTATTTACCACAATAATGTCCTTTGCCAACACTTGATTGAACACACAGTGCTCTGGCTTATATAATCGAACAAAAGACTATATCGATGTTATTCAGTGATAATGAGAGTATAGGGATCTCAATCAGATACGCAACATTATAATGATTATAAAAATTTTTAGAGCCAACACGGTTCGTTTGAGCGGTGTGACATCTTCGGCAAAGTTGTAGAAAATAGTTTTGTTTTTCAAAAAAAATATGCACTCTAAAAACAAATTACTAAGTTAAAAATAAATAAAAGAAAGTTATAAATTTATTATCGAAATCATCCCATTTAAAAAAACTGTTTTTTTATAAAAACTACGAAAGTTTTCCTGAACAACGAAACCGGTCAACGAGAAATCAGAAAAAAAAGTTAAATATTTTATTTTTCACAATATTATGAACCAATCTGAAATTGAAAATTTTGAAGGGGGTCAGGTTGTTCAGCGTTACGTAATTTAAGGGGGGGGGGGTCATATCGAACGTTACTTATCGTTACATAGGAGGGGAGAGGGGGTCTGAAATCTAGATTTTTAGCGTTACGTAATTTGTGTACGACGCCTTACTGATAAAAAAAAGTTCAGTGTTTGTTTAGTAACGAAAGAACAATAACACAAACATTGTTTTCAAGACGATATTCTCAATGAAGCTGAATAATTTTTTTCGGTCGAATTGTGCGTTCTTGGTCGTTATGGTCAATCTCCAGTGTAAAATTTGTGACTATTATTGAAATATATAATATTCAAGACACGACCGCATGACGTTGACAACCGTATTCTTATATTCCATTTAAACAATTAGTAGAGGGAATTGCAACGCTTCTTTTACAAAACTTCGAGGCACCAAAAGGTGCCAGTTGCCGATTATTCTTGTTTACTGGTTAGCCCGTCCAGAATACCAGCCATCCCAAGTAACACACGTTGTTATAGAGCAGTTGAGATTACTCCTCTAATACAACCTGCTGTTATAGAGTTGACATTACCTTTTCCATGTCATCTCTATCACCAGAAAAGCGCAAAAATTAAAAGCTACTAGAACAAGTACTGGTACTTAATGAAGTATTATAAAACTTCATGAAAGAAAGCCAGCTTGTTAGACCGAAGCTGTTAAATACATCTCGAGTGCCAATATGGTAGAAATACGATGAAAATTTGTTATTTTGAAGTTGTTATTGCTAACTAATCAAAACATCGTTGACGCAAGCATAAAACATCAAAATAAAAATATCGAGAACGACACTGATTTATATCAGGAACAATAATGGAAAAAATAGTGATTATGGCGTTTCGAATAATCAAATAAGAAACAATAATAAATCAACCATTTGATGCTTTTAATACAAAGTTTTACGTGCGCGTCAAATTTCATGGTGAAACATTACGTTTTACTTCTGAAAAATTATGCGTCATTCATTGGATATTGTTTTCTATTTGTCAATCAGTGGAAAATAGATTATGCATTACAGAATGTTCACTGATTTATTTCATTGCGAAGAGTCAGTTTGCCCCACCACCGCATGGGCTTAGTTAGTAAACAACTATCTGGCATCTCTTTCTTACATGCGTAGTAAACCGCAATGTTCTTTTTTTTCCTTGGGTAGATCTGCACTGACCCAGTGTAATGAAGAAATTCGCGCATTCGTGGGTCAGAATTCGCCATAACAAAGCGCATGCGCAAATGCGTTGCTATGACAACATTTACCCAGCGCATGCGCAAATGTATTGTTACGCGCAGTGCAACCAGTTCGATGATCGTTTTTGTCAGTGGCACTTTTAATCAATTATAAATTGATGATGAAAAGCAATGTTCAACCTTTCAAAATTAATTGTTTCTGTCGCTTGAATATTAAAATTGTTTTCGCATAGTTTCAACGTTATCTAGACATAAAATAATTCAAAACTAGAAAGCGTTTTGTTTACCTTTTCATGGCGCATTTCGACCCACCTCGAATAGGTTTATTAAAATCGTTTAAATAATTTCATTAACAATTTGATCAAGTAGTTTTACGTTGGTTTCCGAATACCAATAATAGGAAAAGTACTTTACAGGTACGTAGTATTGTTATTAGGCGAATAATATTGAACGCGCGTGGCTGCCCCGGCTGGGCATTTCATACACAGTTGCTCTAATACATAGTGAAAACATCTGGAGGACAACTTTTTTTTTTTTTTATTCTCGCTTATTTTCCGTCGGTCTAGTTCCGCCACTGTTGTGGCCAATCACCGACGCCCAGGGAGGCGACTCCACACCCAGGACCCTAACTCACGACCCGTTTATTAACGGACAGGCGCCAGCGGCTTTACTTCCTCATGCGATGGAAGGCGTGATACCAGAGATTTTTCACCTCAGAAAATCTCCCGGTGTCGGCTAGGATTGAATCTAGACCAGTTGGGTTGGTTGTGAATGGATCACGCCACCTCACAACCATCGACACCTATGTCGGCGGTGGGATTCGAAGCCCAGGCGTCGAGCGTGGTTGGCGGAGACGTTACCAACCACACTAGGCCCCCGCTCTGAGGACAACTTTAAGACAAGTGTCATTTGTATCATAGTTGTTGTTTGTTCAACTCATGTTATTGAAAAACATCTCCAAAACCAGGAAAAAATGAGTTTGTGTTCGAAATGTTGATTACTGATGAAAAACATCTCGCAAATGTTGTATTTTAAGTTGTTTTCTGTACTGTTTTGATAACATCATAAATACAAGTTACAGACAAGCAGCAGCAGTTTATATTCGATAATATATTAAATGCTATGAAATAAACTGATGGGGTGAAATGTTCGAACGGTACTTTTTATATCAAGGCTTAGTCAGTTAGTTAGAAATAAGGAGGGGCTAAGTAGGAAATGGATTGACAAGGAACGCAAATAAACATCGGAAACAGAAAGTGACAACAACAATAACAACAAAGTCAGATCGATTGTATCCGTTAGTGTCGACTGTGCTTGGGAAGAAAGGTAGTGATTGGCTGCTCGGTATGATTTAGACAATCGATGTTATTTACCAATTTTTCAATAGTGTATTTCAAACAATAATTTGTTTTTGTTACATAAATTTAACCGTAAAAGAATTTCTGATCGATTGATGCCAAAACCTCGAAAACCTGATTAAAGATGACTGCAAAATAAGCGCTCAAAACCTGACCACTTTTCCCTGGTTTTCCCTGGTTGAATCACTAGATTTTCAAATTCAGGTGCCTAACTTCGGTATAGACGTTAGTCAACGTCAAAAAAAAAAACAACCACTCTTTGCCTAAGCTAGCTTTGCCTATCTCAATTTCTCATTATGTAACTTATTGTGCGGCGCGTTTGTTTTACTCGGTGAACAATAAAACTAGAAAAAAGATATTTGTTTCCATTTAAGTATTCAAGAACTACAGTGACGTATCTACTTTATCACGGTTCGTTTTTTTCACATTTCTTTTTTATCACTCTCAAATTTATCACACTAAGCATCTTGATTTTGATTATCACGTTTCTGAGATATATGAAAAATACTATAAAAACACGAAATAATCTACCTTAAGGTGAGATTTGGCGAACAAAAATTGCCAGCAGAGTTTTAGGCAATCAATGGTTTCAAGGAAGTGTTCTTTAATTACCTGACGGATTATGTGATAAATTTGTGTAAAAATAACTCATTTGAAAAACAAAAACTCTTTGGGGTTTAGTTTGGACGTATTTGGGACACATAAATTACTATTATTGCGAAAGATCATAAAAGACTATTATTGAAAGATGAACGAAAGTATTACTTCCATTAGATCGCTACGTTTTTTCCAGTAGTAACGTTTAATCCAGTAGTAACAGAATCGATGTTTGCTGTCATGTCATCCGTACACTCGAAGCGCTGTAGTTTACATGCTCTGTCCTCTGCGGAAGCCTGCCCAAAGGCAAACAACTATGGCACGATCTGTGTAACATGAAATTTTTTCGACGTTTCGCGATAATTTTTTTGAAAATGTGCGTAAGTTGGTGTAGACCTAGAGCAAATATTATTTTGATAAATTTATTCGATAGCCCCCACAATTCAATTTTGTTGAATCAAGTATGGGCTGACAACACACACTGGAGAAATAGTTTATGAATATAAAAACAAAAAAATGAGTCTATGTAACTTTAAATCATTCTCCTTGCGTTTTTTTTTTTTGAAAATGGAAACAAAGTTCTACAATGGAAAAGAGCATAGTCGTATTTACTGGAAAACAGTGGACATTATTTATTTATTTATTTATTTTATTTATTTATTTGCGTTTTAACCGCTGGTCATTTACCTCAGTCGTGGAAATTAATCTTGGGCTATTCTTGAAGCAGGTTGACGTCCAGAGACCAAATATTGATGTTTGAACCCAATTTTTAATCCAAAAAGGCGATTTTCATTTACTGGAAAGCTGATAAAAATTAGAAAAGACGCTTAAACACGTTAATAGCACCATTCGATGGCGTAGAGTCCTAGCTAGAGTTCTAAATAAAAACCAAGCTGGGAAAAGTTACTATAGCTGAGCTGTTGACAAAACAGGGTCAAACTATCTTAGATGAACCCCGTTTCGTTGTGGACCACTGGTCAGATTAATTCAATTCATGCCGGGTCATAGTCGGTCATAGAATATATTTCTCGTGACTTGCAGATTGACTGGATAAGAAGTTTTTTGAAAATCCCTGGAATTGTCGCATGAATTGGACAACTCCAGGGATTTTCAAAAAACTTTTTATCCAGTCAATCTGCAAGTCACGAGAAATATATTCTATGACCGACTATGACCTGGATTGCCCAGAAACATCTAAGAAAATAAGTTAAAGGAAAAAGGGAAAGCGATTAGAAAACAATAGAGACTTCCAGAGAAAGACAAAGAGAGCGAAAAAGGGAGAGCAATAGAGAGAGTGCAAGAAAGAGAGAGAAATAGAAAGAGATAGAGAGAGAGAGAGAGAAAGAGAGAGAAAGAGAGTGAAAGAGAGAGAAAAAGAGAGAAAGAGAAACAAATAGAGAGAGAGAGAAAGAGAAAGAGAGAGAAAGAGAGAAAGAGAGAGAGAAAGAGAGAGAGAGGAGAGAGAGAGAGAGAAGGAGAGAGAAGGAGAGAGAAGGAGAGAGAGAGAGAGAGAGAGAGAAGGAGAGAGAGAAGGAGAGAGAGAGAGAGCTACACGGAGAGCGAGAATGCAAGAGGGAGGGGATGAGAAAGAGGAAGAAAAGGAGAGCGATAGAGAGAAAAACAGAGCGATAGAGATAGAGCGAGACATGTAGAGCAAGAGAGGGAGAGCGAGAAAGAAAGGAAGAGCGAAAGCGAGAGAGAAAGAGAGTGAGAACGAGAAAGAAAGAGAGAACGAGAAAAAGAGAGATAACGAGAAAGAGAGAGAGAGAAACTGAGAAAGAGAGAAAGAATGAGAAAGAGAGAATGAGAAAGAGAGAAAGAGAACGAGAAAGAGAGAGAGAACGAGAAAGAGAGAGAGAGAGAACTAGATAGAGAGAGAGAACAAGAAAGAGAAAGAGAAAGAGAACGAGAAAGAGAGAGAGAGAACGAGAAGGAGAGAGAGAACGAGAAAAAGAGAGAGAACGAGAAAGAGAGAGAGAACGAGAAAGAGAGAGAGAACGAGGGAGAGAGAGAGAGAACGAGAAAGAGAGAGAGAACGAGGGAGAGAGAGAGAGAACGAGAAAGAGAGAGAGAACGAGAAAGAGAGAGAGAACGAGAAAGAGAGAGAGAACGAGAAAGAGAGAGAGGGAACGAAAAAGAGAGAGAGGGAACGAAAAAGAGAGAGAGAACGAGAAAGAGAGAGAGAACGAGAAAGTGAGAGAGAACGAGAAAGTGAGAGAGAACGAGAAAGAGAGAGAGGGAACGAAAAAGAGAGAGGGAACGAGAAAGAGAGAGAAAACGAGAAAGAGAGAGAGAACGAGAAAGAAAGAGAGAACGAGAAAGAGAGAGAGGGAACGAAAAAGAGAGAGGGAACGAGAAAGAGAGAGAAAACGAGAAAGAGAGAGAAAACGAGAAAGAGAGAGAAAACGAGAAAGAGAGAGAGAACTAGATAGAGAGAGAGAGAGAACAAGAAAGAGAACGAGGAAGAGAGAGAACAAGAAAGGGAGAGAGAACGAGAAAGAGAGAGAACGCGAGAGAGAGAGCAAGAGACATAGGGAGAGGGATAGATATAGTGCAATAAAGAGATAAAGAGAGAGAGAGAGAGAGTGAGAGGGAGAGCGATAGAGAAAGAGAAAGAGACAACGATTGTGATAGAGGAAGATAGAGCGATAGAGAGAGAGAGAGAGAGAGAGAGAGAGAAAGAGAGAGCGAGAGAGAGAGAGAGAGAGAGAGAGAGAGAGAGAGAGAGAGAGAGAGAGAGAAAGAGAGAAAGAGAGAGCGAGTTCTACGTTAACAATGAGGTCCTACGGTAACATCCCTTAACAGCAAAATAGTAGAGATCCAAGAATAAAGCCATGAGGAACACAGGAAGTATTATTGCTTCCACAAGATGGTCGCTCATCGTGATAACTGTGTAAGTTCGTTTCTTCCAAGCTCGGTTTTACCAGGAACAGAGTTAGAATTTTGTAGCCAAATGGTTTCAAATGACGTTGAGAAATCCAGTAGTAACGGAGCAACAGTTCCTCTCTTACCGGAGCAGTTCAATCAAAAATGGTCCAGTTTCCATTTTTTTCAAGTGACATTTTTGATTTGGCTGAAACATTGCATACACTTTTCAATGGGCAAAAGATTCCATTTTGTGCTATTGGTTTAATTTCTGGGAACACGACTCATTGTAGAGAAGCTATTGAAAAATACTATTTTGGGCTGGTATTGATGGTTACAAATATTGTCAAAGCCTAAAAGGTTTGTCAGGTCAGTATGACGTCTTCAGCAAAATTGTAGATAATAATTTTGTCTACCAGCACATCTTAATAATTTTTTTTTGGAAATAAGTTAGAAATTAGCTACCTAAACAGCTTATTTTTGAAAAATCTGTTCTTTGAAAAGAACAAAAAAATTACCTAAACAATAGAGACCATCCGATCATAGGAAATCAGGAAAAAAAAATATTATTATACACAAAAAAACAGAAAACACTTCATCTTTTACATTGTTATCGCCTATTCTATCTCTTCAGTATTTTCCCGCTCTCATATCTCTACTACTACGTATTGAGAGTGAGTAATGTGAGCCACTGTTTTTTTAAATCCTGTCTTGCTACACGGTAGTCATTCATTTAAATTAGTCTCTCTCCATTATTTTTTAAAATACAAATTTGCTATCGGAGACCTTCCCTCCAGAAGGAGTTTCTGGCTACGTCACTATTTATTGTTTATTTTAAGATATTTTTTTTTTATCATTCAAATACTTCCTAATATTAGTAGTAATAGTAGTAGAACTGGTAATCTTAAAAGATAAAAAGCCCTAAATATCGGTATCCTCGTATCGTTGCCTGTAGGTTAAAAACTAATTATCGTATAGATTATTTACAAGTTACTGGTGACGCATCTTTGCTTGTATCTTGAAGCAAATCACATTCCATTTTACTGGACAGTGTAGTGTTTAGAGGATTTGACAACACTCTCACACTAATGTGATGAGGGTGAAGCTGTCATTAATAAACTTTGATCTGGAATCTATCGCAAAAACACCTTCTATCAAACGAGTGTCCTTTATTGTCTTTAGTTTTGCACACTTGAAAATTGGTTCAGTGATAAGAATCAGAACCACTTAGGGATATTGTTACTATTGAGTTTGTATATCAAAGTGATATAACCGTAAAACAATAAATTAGTTTCCTGCATAAACATTTGAATCACACGGTAAGCAACTTGTCTCACAGTCCACTCCCAGTGACTCAAACCTACTGGTCTCACTTGACCTTAGTACTGAGTATGTACACTACACAGTGCAGTTGTCTGTGCAATAAATTTCTCACTCTATCATATCCGCTGCACAGTATCAATTTGCATTTTGGTACACTGCGCACCAGTAGCAACCTCGGTAATCAACCGTAGAAAAGCCGAGAGATGTTATCAAACGGTTTATTTGTGCTTTACAGAAACATGTGAAATACATACATTAGGTGGAACCTTTCCCGGCAGCAGCAGTCGTAAACAACCTGTAGAAGAACATCGGAATTTCCTCCTGCAAAATCCATAGTGCTCTGTGCCATTACTCGGGCTGGGTAAAGGCATCAATACAATGTGTAGTATTGCGAGAGACAGAGTGCTGGGGTTAGCGGGATGTGAAGGGTCATCATCAGCATCATCTCAATCAGCAGGCCGACGAAGACAGCAGCAGCAGCATCGCAATCCCATCGAACAAGGCTGCCGAGCGTTAGCACACCGCAAACACATATCGAGTGCAACCCGAAATTTGCATACGGCAATTTGCAATAATAAAAGCTGGCTGAATTTTTCATTCCAATTTCAATAAACTCCAGTGGAAGAGATGCACGGAATTTGCGATGCTGCTCCCTTCCCTGAAACCTTCTTTCTTGGCCGGCAAAATATTCCAGGAGCTGGCATTCATCCGGTCCAATCCGGTGGAACAATGCTCGGGTGGGTGGGGAGACGAACCGATTCGGTAAAGATTTTCATCTTGGCCATTCTTTTACTGGTCTGTCTATCGATAACGGGGCGGTGGCGGCGGCGGCGCGGTCGGGTTGATGCATGGAGACGCACGGTGTTTGTGTACATTTCGTTACTCAATATGTAGCTTGTTTTCGAAGCACTAAAAATATGCAGATTATTACACAACTCGGTGGTAAAATGACCGAAAGCAGCAACGGCAGCGGTGGAGATTTACCACGAGAGGTGGCCTCATTTGTTTTGTGTTTTGTGTGTCTTCAGGTTGGAGGCGATTCTTTCCTGCACTTACTGATTCCAGTGCAAATACGCTGACTGATCAGCTCGTATTGGAGCCAGGGTCCAACTTCTTGAGTGGGTGGCATATAGAATATAGTAATTATCTCAAATAAGTTGTTCTACTGTGTAACAGCACTGACTGATCCACTCAAGTCATATTCTGAAACTAGTCTAAGGCTAGAGGTTCAAAATACCCACCAGCAGAGACGACAATCATTCATATGGATTTTTTCCCAACGAAAAAAAATTGTTTTGATACACCTCTTCGAAAGATGCAGATTCATCCCTCGCTCGGAACTGCAGTGCGCCAGCAACGGGCAGGGCTTTGGGGCTGGCGGCAGGAAACCGACGTCCGTCTACGAGTGGCAAGGATGCAACTGGAAAGTTTCTGATTATGCATCAGCCGCAACAAAAATAACAACAGAAGCACCACCAGCTCGACAAGTTGAAGTGCCTTCGTGGTTCCTCGCTTCCTCCAACCATAACCGGGTCAGCTAGGCGATGACAAGCGGATGATCATCATCATCGTCGTCGTCGACGGAGTGCAGAAGGATGCCCCCAAATGATTAGCATATGTCGACAGATAAGTATTGTAAATATTGATGACCCCTTAATCGAATTCATTTGCTTCATTAATCATTATATCGTTCGCTTGTTTGGTTGCTGAATGGAAGACGAAAGATCGGCATTGCATGGTAATTGCATGTTGTCTTCTAGTACACAAGAGCCGCCTGCCCCAGTGCATCCTACATATGTTTGCAAACTACCTCCGATTTCGAGGAGACACGTCAAACACGATCGGTGGTGGGGTCGAGAGGGGCCGAGAGCTGCCGGGTGATCCATCCACTAACCTGTGTGCAACAATCCAGCAAACAAATAAACTCATAAACCCGACGATTGATCGTTTGCATTGGTTTGCGGGAGGTGGTTTGAGTCCGATTTTCCACTGCCTTCCGATGATGATTTATGACGAACTACGGGGCTGTGGAGAAATAGACTCCGCTACGGTACTCCGATCCGACTCTCCGAGTACACTATTTGCATAGATTAATGGAAAGCGATAAATAATGCTCTGCTTTTGCTGCACGGTGTGGGGGGCTTTCTGCTGCCACAGTCACAAACTCCTCTGGCAGTTCCGATCAAGATCGCAAAGTACACTTTTCACCTGGAGTCTAGTGCGATCCGGATACGATTACAAATAGTTCGGAAAAGGGCAATCAGCACTTTGAATGTCAGTTTGCGTGAAAACGGAGCATTTATTGTTGCGGCGGATATCACCCACGGTACAAGTTTGTTATAAAACAATTTTCTGTATTAAATGTTCTCTTTCCCCTGGGTGTAAATTATTACAATGATGGTGTACTAAAACCTACATTAAATTTGATTGGATGATGGGGGAAGCGTTAGTGACTTTCAAGCTATTGAGTCATACGCGAACTGTATCGTTTTCAAACAAAATAATTCCCCGAAAAAACTAATTACTCCAGTCCCTCCTCCAACACAATTGATTCCCTGTGTTACCGGTGCACAAGCCAAAACGGTGCAATTATTAAAAATTACCTGAACTTGGTGTGCTCACTCAGCCAAACCAAACTTATTCAATGTCTACCACCGTAATCCTCACCGGGTTGGAAGCATTTGGACACCACAAAAAGTACCCAACCGACGGCTGCTGGTTCAAATGTCCGATTTTGGAACATCATCAGCAGAAAGCGCGCGCACGCGTACCCATCAAGTGAAGCAAGGTAAGTTTTCCTCTACAAGGCAACTTGTTGAATTGTACGCTTCATCTCTGCCACCCACCAGCCAAGCCTGGTTAAACTTAACGCACACCGGGAAGGCAATTTACATCTGGTAAGTACTGCGAACATGTGTACGGCCATTCAAACTTCACGAAACAAGAGCGAATTATTGCTGGCTTAGCTGGTTTGCAATTGCTCCATTAATTGTTTAAAATGCGCTTATGGGTTAAAAATCACCATTCTGGCTGTCGAGTCGAATCGAATCGCTTCAATTTCTTACGATTGTTTACAGCCCACAATTCAACCGAACTGGATTTCATCTGCCTTGGTGGATTTCTGTGCGGGCTGCCTGAATCCTTTCGGCAGTATTTCATCACTTTTTATGGGTTCGTCGTTGTCGCAGCTTTTGAATGTACGCGCAAAGGCATCTTCTCGCATTCAACGCGCTACCGGAGCACGTAACATTTTGTCTTCACCACGTGACGCTTTCAGCTGGAATCCTGTTTCGCTTAATGATGACGATTGGTCTGCCGAGAGGCGAGTGTCGACATGGATTCGTTGAGGGTAAAGAGATAGGAGGTGAATATGGTAGTTGGTTCACTCAACAGTTTCATTTGAGCAAATACTACATTAGTACCTAAATTTAATTACGATTGAATTTCGCCCTCTTTCAGTCAATCGATTTAACGAAATTCCATCCGTTAATCTACGCCTACAAAATTTCTCGTGCCTTAGAAAGTGTTCTGATTTTTGTAGTTTTCGCCTTGGTTTGCTTTCATTATTTTTCGCTAAGAACTTGGTTTAATTTCTGATATATTTTGTTTTGTTATTTCGCATTCTTCCGAAAGCAAGAGGTACTTTGCTAATTTTTTTATAAGTCTCTCAATTTTTCCATTTAGTTGAAAATCTGTTTCTGAACTAATTTCTTTCAGTTATTCCAATTTACTTTGTAGTTACGTTTCTTATTTTTTCTGATTGGCTCTTTTTTATTTCATTTTATTTGTTTTTCAGGCTTTTTGAGCCCTTTAATATTTTCGTTTTTACTTTATTCTATTTTTATGTTTTTTGCTTTTGATTTTCTGTTCATCATTTTTTACATCTGTTTATATGCTGCATGGCTCGAAAGGTTTCCTGTTTGTTTGCTTGTTTGCACTTACTTTCGATTTTCTAGTTCAATGTTTTGCTGTGTAACTAGTTTTCTCTTACCGTATATTTTGTGTTTTTTTATTTTCTTTTTCATATTTTGCTATTTATGTAGTTTCTTACTTCTTTGTGGCAATAATATTGCTTTATATAAAATGAATTCTTACCCCATTGTTGTATTATTCAGCTTTTTCACATTCTTAACCAAATATTTTTGGTTATTTTTTCTCTAATGTTTTATTTCTTTGTGTTTTCATCTTTATTATGACAAGTTTATAATGATTACTGCTTTTTGCTGATTTTTCGTGCTTCCATCTATCTATTTGTTTATTCTTATTTTGTGTCAAGATATTCGTTTCTTCCGATTTGCTGTTTTTTTTCTGATTTTTTGCTTTATTCTCGCTCATGGTTTTGAAAAAAATCGTTTATTTATTGTTTACTATATATTATTTATCATTTTTCTGTTTATTTTTTGTTTATTTTGGTAGACTTGTGTTTTTTTGTATCGACATATATCTGTCTTTGCTTCGCTGATGTGTTTGTTTGTGTTTTTCATGCTTTGCTTACTGGATTTCTGTTGTTCTGTTTTTCTATCCTGTTCTGGTTCTTTGTCCCACTCTCTGCCTTTTTCTGCTTCATTTGTTTTCATATTGTTGTATATTTTTGTTCATCTATTTTTATCATTCCTGTCGTTTATTTTTTATCTTCTATTTTTTGCTTATTCTGTTTCTTTTTATTATTTGTTTTTTTTTTATTATTATTTTTTTTAATATTTGTTTTTTGTATTATTTGTTTTTTTTTTTTTTAGTTATTAATTTATTTAATCTTCGGGTTTCCTGCTACTTTTGTTTGCGCTTCTAATACTTTGCTTTTCGCATTTATGTTATTCTATTTCTGTGTTATTCATTTTTTCTGTTTCTTTGATTCATAGTACAGGTCGGACTCGATTATCCGGCACATCAAAAAAAAAAATTCATTCCGGATAATCGAATCACACAAAAAATACTGAAATTTTGTGATTAACGAACATAAAATAAATATTTCTTTACTTTATTTTACTTGTATGATGCAGTGGCGTAACCAGAAGTTATTTCTGAGGCGAAAAGGGGTAAAATCTTGAGAAGCAAAAAAAAAAATAAATTGGACATTTATTATTTTCACTTAATTCGAGCATGTCCCAAACACGCCGGAAGTGACTTAAATGGTAGAAAATATGTCAGAAGGGATGGTAAAGGCAAACTTTTGGAATAAAAATTGAAAACGGTCACCAAAAAAAAAAATTCCGGATAATCGAGTCTAAAATTCAGGATAATCGAGTTTCCGGATAATCGAGTCCGACCCGTACTAATAGTGTTCTATTTTACTTGTTGCCTTTTTTTGCTTTCTTTGTTTTCTTGTTTTTGTATTTTTTTGTGTTTATGTTTATAACTACCTTGTTGTTTTGCGTTTCTTATGGTTTTTTATTTTTGATACCTTCCTCACATTCTGTTTCTGATTTTCCAATTCACTGTTTTTTTGCATAAAATGTTTTCTTTTTCTCTCTTTAGGTGATATCAAATTATTTAGTTATTCCACTTTCACATCTTCAAACTAGATTTTTCCCTAGTTTTCTATTCATTTTTTTATATTTTCATTGTCTGGATTTCTGTGCGGGCTGCCTGAATCCTTTCGGCAGTATTTCATCACTTTTTATGGGTTCGTCGTTGTCGCAGCTTTTGAATGTACGCGCAAAGGCATCTTCTCGCATTCAACGCGCTACCGGAGCACGTAACATTTTGTCTTCACCACGTGACGCTTTCAGCTGGAATCCTGTTTCGCTTAATGATGACGATTGGTCTGCCGAGAGGCGAGTGTCGACATGGATTCGTTGAGGGTAAAGAGATAGGAGGTGAATATGGTAGTTGGTTCACTCAACAGTTTCATTTGAGCAAATACTACATTAGTACCTAAATTTAATTACGATTGAATTTCGCCCTCTTTCAGTCAATCGATTTAACGAAATTCCATCCGTTAATCTACGCCTACAAAATTTCTCGTGCCTTAGAAAGTGTTCTGATTTTTGTAGTTTTCGCCTTGGTTTGCTTTCATTATTTTTCGCTAAGAACTTGGTTTAATTTCTGATATATTTTGTTTTGTTATTTCGCATTCTTCCGAAAGCAAGAGGTACTTTGCTAATTTTTTTATAAGTCTCTCAATTTTTCCATTTAGTTGAAAATCTGTTTCTGAACTAATTTCTTTCAGTTATTCCAATTTACTTTGTAGTTACGTTTCTTATTTTTTCTGATTGGCTCTTTTTTATTTCATTTTATTTGTTTTTCAGGCTTTTTGAGCCCTTTAATATTTTCGTTTTTACTTTATTCTATTTTTATGTTTTTTGCTTTTGATTTTCTGTTCATCATTTTTTACATCTGTTTATATGCTGCATGGCTCGAAAGGTTTCCTGTTTGTTTGCTTGTTTGCACTTACTTTCGATTTTCTAGTTCAATGTTTTGCTGTGTAACTAGTTTTCTCTTACCGTATATTTTGTGTTTTTTTATTTTCTTTTTCATATTTTGCTATTTATGTAGTTTCTTACTTCTTTGTGGCAATAATATTGCTTTATATAAAATGAATTCTTACCCCATTGTTGTATTATTCAGCTTTTTCACATTCTTAACCAAATATTTTTGGTTATTTTTTCTCTAATGTTTTATTTCTTTGTGTTTTCATCTTTATTATGACAAGTTTATAATGATTACTGCTTTTTGCTGATTTTTCGTGCTTCCATCTATCTATTTGTTTATTCTTATTTTGTGTCAAGATATTCGTTTCTTCCGATTTGCTGTTTTTTTTCTGATTTTTTGCTTTATTCTCGCTCATGGTTTTGAAAAAAATCGTTTATTTATTGTTTACTATATATTATTTATCATTTTTCTGTTTATTTTTTGTTTATTTTGGTAGACTTGTGTTTTTTTGTATCGACATATATCTGTCTTTGCTTCGCTGATGTGTTTGTTTGTGTTTTTCATGCTTTGCTTACTGGATTTCTGTTGTTCTGTTTTTCTATCCTGTTCTGGTTCTTTGTCCCACTCTCTGCCTTTTTCTGCTTCATTTGTTTTCATATTGTTGTATATTTTTGTTCATCTATTTTTATCATTCCTGTTGTTTATTTTTTATCTTCTATTTTTTGCTTATTCTGTTTCTTTTTATTATTTGTTTTTTTTTATTATTATTTTTTTTAATATTTGTTTTTTGTATTATTTGTTTTTTTTTTTTTTTAGTTATTAATTTATTTAATCTTCGGGTTTCCTGCTACTTTTGTTTGCGCTTCTAATACTTTGCTTTTCGCATTTATGTTATTCTATTTCTGTGTTATTCATTTTTTCTGTTTCTTTGATTCATAGTACAGGTCGGACTCGATTATCCGGCACATCAAAAAAAAAAATTCATTCCGGATAATCGAATCACACAAAAAATACTGAAATTTTGTGATTAACGAACATAAAATAAATATTTCTTTACTTTATTTTACTTGTATGATGCAGTGGCGTAACCAGAAGTTATTTCTGAGGCGAAAAGGGGTAAAATCTTGAGAAGCAAAAAAAAAAATAAATTGGACATTTATTATTTTCACTTAATTCGAGCATGTCCCAAACACGCCGGAAGTGACTTAAATGGTAGAAAATATGTCAGAAGGGATGGTAAAGGCAAACTTTTGGAATAAAAATTGAAAACGGTCACCAAAAAAAAAAAATTCCGGATAATCGAGTCTAAAATTCAGGATAATCGAGTTTCCGGATAATCGAGTCCGACCCGTACTAATAGTGTTCTATTTTACTTGTTGCCTTTTTTTGCTTTCTTTGTTTTCTTGTTTTTGTATTTTTTTGTGTTTATGTTTATAACTACCTTGTTGTTTTGCGTTTCTTATGGTTTTTTATTTTTGATACCTTCCTCACATTCTGTTTCTGATTTTCCAATTCACTGTTTTTTTGCATAAAATGTTTTCTTTTTCTCTCTTTAGGTGATATCAAATTATTTAGTTATTCCACTTTCACATCTTCAAACTAGATTTTTCCCTAGTTTTCTATTCATTTTTTTATATTTTCATTGTCTGTTTTGCTTAATTATTTTACGATTGCTGATAATCTTCTGATATTCGGTACTTTTAACTTCCAGTTTATTTAGTTATTACCTTCTGCTCAGCTGCGGACTTTTCCTTTGATTGGCTAGATTGCTGATATGCCTTATTTTGTTTTTCGTATTTCAAAGTTTCTGCTTATGTTTTACTGCCCTTTAAGTTCTCCTATTTTTGCATCTTTGTCTCTTGCACTTTTGGTTTCATACCTACGGATTTCTTGTATTTTTCTCAGTGTTATGCTTTTCTGTTTTCCCGGTCTTCTTTTCTGTGTGTGTTTTCCTTTATTTATGTTCGTGGTTTATCTTGTTTGAATTTTCATATCATTTATATAATGGTGGCCCGTGTTTCTTATGTGCATGTTTTTGCTCTATTCGCACCCGCAGTTTTCATTGAATCCGTTTACTTGTGCTTTACTTCTCTGTTTTTTATTGCTCATTTTTGTGTTTTTGTTCTTTGCCAAAACCATCAGTTACCTCTGTTCTTTTTTTTTTTTGTTCCAACGCTGATCAGTTTTTTTTAATCAATTATTACGCCAATTATTCTGACATTTGTAATTCCACCTTCTTCTTCATAAACCGTTGCACTTTCTCAAATGTTTATGTGAATACATAAATTATAAATAATACCATAATAATTATTATAAACAACAAATACATAAATTTTATTATGCCAAATAATTGTGCCGTGTCAAATAAACGATATATGACGAAAAAAAAATTATGCCAAATACTTATTTGTCCGCCTTTTTTCTGATTTTGATTTCGTTTCATCATTTGCTAGTTTTGTTTTTTGGTTTTTTTCCAACTTAATTCCTATTTTTAACAACGGCTTTTACCCGTTTACATTCAAGTTCATTAAGCAGACAATGTGTGCAGTAGGGAAAGCGAAAAATAAGCGAACTGAAAATTTGACCCAGATTTGGAAAAATATACCGCATTCCGACGGAACTTGACCCGCATTCTCCCTGTCTCCGGCATGGTGTTTTGACCAATTAAACTGCGGGGGACGATGGTACTGTTCCACAATCTATATGCGTATCACATTCCACTGCCGACTTATTCTATTGCTCAACCCTAACTACACACACTGCTGTGCAAGCGTTGGAACAGCACCACCGTCCCCCGTAGTTTAATTGGTCAAAACACCATGCCGGAGACAGGGTCAGGCATGCGGACAGGGATTGCAGGTTCTAGTCCGGTCGGGATGCGGTATATTTTTCCACATCTGTATCATATTTCCAGTTCGCTTGTTCTTCGCTTTCCCTACTGCACACATTGTCTGCTTAATGAACATGTTGTTGTTTGATTAACTGATTTGTTGTTTATCTGATTTTGTCACTCTGTTCACTAGGTTTTATGCTTGTGTTTATCTGCTCTTTTAGTTTGCTTGTTTTTTTTTGTTTTTTTTTGTTCATCTGCTTTTCTATCTATCAGCTTTCAGTGATTATTGATTTTTAATTTAAATAATTTCAATAAATTCTGTCTATATGTTATTTACATCCGTCCTTTATTTTTATTTTTTTTTTAATTTCTCTTCAACCTTTAATCTGATTTTTGATTCATCTGTTTGAATTTTTAACGGTTTTCTACTTTTGTAAATGTGCATATATGTTTGTAAATATTTGTTTATTTGATTTTAAACTTCTTTGTTTTTGCTTGTTTCAGGTTTCTTTTACAGATGTTTCTTGTTTTTCAGGACTTTTACTCTTCTAGCTCTTAAGGTTTTGCATTTTTATTACTTTGTTTATATATTTTATATCTCTTATTCATTGTCTTGCTTAACTATCTCGATGTTCAGCTTCTCTGTTTTTTCTTTTTTCTGTTTCTTTTTCAGTTTATCTGTTAATATGTATCATAATATTATTCGTTTCCATTATTATCGTTTTCTGCTTTGTTTGTTCTGATGTTCTGAAAAAAAAAACCGAAAATACTTTGACACTTTATTTTTCTTTTTTTACTTCGCTGTTGCTTTGATTTGCTAAATATTTTCTTTTTTTAAGCTCTCCTCTAATTCGGTACTCTAATTCTTGAATTCTCTATATTCCTGCATGACTAATTCTGTTATATTTTTTTGGACTTAACTTGTTTTATTGCATTCCTCTCTTTGGTTTTTTCTTTTGTAAAAATCTCTTTATTTGTTATTTTAGGTTTGCCTTTTCTTTTTTTTGTGTGCTATATATTTATTCGATTTTCTTTTTATCTGTCTATTTGTTCGTATGCAAAATTGTGTTTTTTATATTTAATCTTCCTAACCCCCCGCCCCCCTTTTATAAATATTTTCCCGATTTTCTGTTATTATATTTCATTGTTATCGTTTTTGTTTTTATGTTCATTTTCTTTTTAAAATTTATGTGTTCCCTGGTATTAAAGGTTCATTGTTCACTGCTTCCCTTATGCTTTTTCTTTATGTTTTGCTTTCTCACTGTTTTCTGGCTTTTATTTTTTTGATTGATTTTCCAATTCAATATTTTTTCACATAACTATTTTTAGGTGTGATTTGCTCATTTTTATAAGGGTTATTCAGGTTTTTTTTTTGTTTTTTTTTTGTTTCAACGCTGCTGCTCTTCATTTTTCAATCAAATATTACCCCATAGTTGGTATATTTTGTTATTTTACGTTTTTTTAGTTCTATCCTTCTCTCCTACTTTCTCATTTCTTATTTTATCCTTCTATTTTCTCAATGCTCTCTTTTCTTGTTCTGATATGCTGTTTAACTGTTGCTCTTTTTATTGTTTATTGGTTTTCTATTCTTCTTATTTTACGATATGTTTTCCGTTATTTCTAGTATTACTGTAATTTTTTTTGTAATTTGCTGATGAATTTCTGTTCTTTATATCGATGTAATTATATTTTTAATTTTTCTGGCTTGCTGCATATGTTTCTACTTCTCTATTTTTCTCTTGTTCTTTTTTTTGTTTAAATATTTTCCTAGTTCATTTGTTAATATGTGTCGTGATATCAATGGTTTCCATCGTTTTTGTTCCGTTTTTATGATTTTGTAAAGTTTTGTTTATCACTTTCAACTTTCATTTTGCTTTGTGTCGCTTTGATTTTTCTAGCTCTCTTATGCTCTTTTCTGATTCTGTTTTCAAATTCTTTGTATTCCTGCATGACAACTCTTCACTTTCCCATTCTCCTTTTAAAAAAATCAGTTTATTTATTCTTTATTTCTCTGATTTACTGCTTATTTCAAGTTTGTTGATTTCTTTTTCATTTTTTTTATAATTTTGAATGTTTTTGTTTGGGCCATGGTGTTCTCTTTTTGTTGTTTTTGTTGTCTTGTTTTGTTTCCTGGTTTTCTGTTGTTCTATTTCCATGATTTTCGGTTTTGTTTTTCAGTTGAACTGTTCTTCTCAAATTATTTATTTATATGTTTCACAGTGTTTGAGGTTTTTGGTTTTTCTTGTTCGCGTTTTTTTTTCTTGATTCTATGATTTTTTTATCTCGTTTCTAATTCTTTGTTTTTTTTTTTCACTTTTCACTTTTTTGTTTATTCTATAATATGTTACATTGGTACCATTTTTTCTATGTTTAACATTGGTTTGCTATTTATTTTTCGATGGTATGGTACATCATTATTGAAATATTTTTTCTTCCATTTTTTTCTAATAAACTGTTGTTTTTTATTTCAAACATATGTTCATTTTCCTTTTAATTCTTCTATTATTTCAAATCTTGTCTTTCGGTTCATCCTATTTTAATTTTGAACTCATTTATTCTTTGCTTGTTTGGTTCTTCTAATATGCTGTTCTTCTGATTTTTGTTATTATATTCTTTTGTTTTCCAGTTTTTCTGTTCAGGTTATTCTGCTTTGTTGACGCTGTGTATGCATTTTCTGGTTTTCATTTTCTTTACTCTTCCAATTTATTGTTTTTTATTCTTCCGCATTTTGTGAAATTTCCGTTTCTTCTGTTCTTGTTTTTTTTAATGTGTACCTATTTTCTAATTTGCATTTGCACGAATATGTGTATATATGGTTTGAATGGATTTCTATTTTCTTTTTGTCTAGTCTCTTTTGCTCTCACGGTTTTGTGTAAATCTTGTTATCTGATCAACACTTTCTATATATTAATACACTTCTGGTTTTCCTGTGTTTTTTTTGTTTTGTTCTTAAAAAGTTATATTTTTTTGGAATTTGCTAGTTTTCCATTTATTATTTGTTTGAATATTTGACGGTATTTACGGTTTCTGTTATTCGTGCTTTCTTTTTTCCGCTTTGCTTTCATGTTGTCTAATATTGACTTACTTATTTTTTACTTCCCTGTTGCCTGCTTTATTTTAGTTTTTCTTTTTGATTTTTTTCTTTTTTTCTGGTGTTTTTTGTTAGCTCAAGTTTCTGTTTGCCTACATATCTAATTTTTCTTGATTTTTTCTTTGTTTTGTAGCAAAAGTTTTTATATATCTCTAATATTATTTTTCCGTTTCTGGTTAGTACTACTTGATTTTTGTTTTCTATTCCTTAATTCTCTTCTCTGATTTCTGTTCATTGTTTACTGATTCCCGTTGAATAAAATCATAATGAAATTTTCTCATATATGTTAAAATTCGCAGTTCACCATTTCCTGTCTTAAAAGTACTTTCAATGACAATCCATACAGCTTCAGAATCTGAACGAAAATGATCCTCTGCGTAGGAAACAAAAATGCATCCCACAGTTTCCAACAAAAAATAAACCACGGTCTCCCTTCCTTACATCGCCCTGTCAGGCAAAATCTGAATGCCGGCTACTGGTTTCGAGCTTGATTGCTGCAAAAAAGTGGAATAAAAACCAAAATTGTTTAAATTAAACACGTATGAATAAACATCGACCAGTTTTCATTTTTCATTTTCTTCACATTCGACAGCCAACACCAGAGCGTGAGTGACAAAAGGCAAGACCAGTTCTTCTGCGTGAGCCTGCCAAGTGGCGAACGAACGGCCCCGAACGGGAAGCCGATATATGTGCGACATATAGCGACAGGTGACTCAAAAGCAGTTTACCTGATTTGCATATTAAATTGAATTAAATTATGTTGTATACGCTTCGAAGAGGACTGTCAGCTTCTTGGCCGGCCAGGGGTTCTGATGAGGAGCGTGAAATCGCAGCGATCGCATGACAGTCTTTCATCGATTCACTTCGCGACGATTGCCAACTTCTTAGCTGCACCTTAGCTTTCCCCTCTTAAGTGCAATCATCTTGTAGCTTGTGAGAACTGCAATTTGGTTCGCTCGAAACAGGAAAAAAACACATTCCCTGTTTCAGCTCGAAGACGCTCCACCCCACGATACCATTAGACAGGCCCGCGCCCTCCCCACGCACGCACGCACAAATCACTTCTACATGCGTTCGAACGAAAAATTTGCATAATACAAATGTTGTTGAAAATGAGGCATTAGCACGCTGTTATCATGGTTGTTGATTTTTGTTTCATGCCCACCTCAGTCTGAACTACATGCACAGAAAGCACTTGTTGTTGTTACTGCTGCTACTGGAGCTATGTGGAAGAGTGGAAAACGGAGACCGTCCATCTATCTGACTGTTCAAACACACGACGTAAACCAGGCGCAGTTGCTGTTTTGCTCGTTTGTGGACTGCCCCCGGTCCGGTTGGTCGTCGTGTATGCGTTAATGAGATGATAAATGACTTAAGTGATTGCTTCCGTTCTCCCCGCTCACTGTTTTGTTTCGCTATCTTTGTCTTTCATTCACGTTCACAGGGGGCGACCCGACATTAGATAGGAGGAGTTTGCGTGGAGGCATTCGCAGTCGGTGCACGTATATGGAACCTCCAAGGAGTTCGAAAATGCACCTGACAAGTGATCAACCGATGCTCTTTGATTCGACTCTAATCGAATTTGCCCAAGATGGGCATTGTGTTAAAATGTTGTACGATTCCAGGCCTAGGGATTGGCGCTCCGCTGTCAGCAAGGTTCATTACACAGTGTTGGCTCAGTGGAAGTTACCACAACCGGTGTTCATTTAGTTCGACGGTAAGCAGTAGAGGGTAGTTGAATTTCCTCCTGTTGACGTATTGATGCACATTCTCGTTCGGGAGCATCGCCGATGGCAGTTCTAAGGCGGCGAATCAATTGCCGGCGATTACTTACCTTGATGTCTGCACCTTATCAAGCGAAGTTTCAGGTGAAGCTGCGCTCCACTTGACAGAAATAACTCAATAGCAATTATATTCTAAATTGCTAATAAATATTTCTACAATGTATTTTACAGGTTGACGTTTTTATTTATGTGCCTGCGCATGTAGGTTTTTTTTTACTGGATAAACCTGCACTTAGTGCTGCTTCTCTGCTCGACTAGGAGAAAAGGTTGTCATCAACTCTTTGCTGCTGTTCCGTAGGGGAATCTGGTGGAACCGATGGTGACGTCAAGCGACATTCATTCTGCCCTAGGGCTGTGCGAGTGCCTAAGTGTGTAGACACTAGCCGCAAGAAGTTTGGTTTCACGGAGACGGCTGGTCGCCGAGAAAGCGACATAAATTATCTACGCATGCGCTGTCTGTGCACATTTTTTGCTGTTGTTAGAGTGTTGGACTTGGAACAAGCGGTGAATGCGCAAGCGGGATTCGCGAAACGCCGACAGCGAAGTCACAGGCAATAGCGAGAAAGCAAGTGTTTTTTTTTTCTTTTCTTTGTCTACGACTGTTTATAGTTGAGCGTAATGTTCACTTATAAGGTAGGCAAATCAGACCCTAAAAAGGCTGTTATTGTGATGCACTTCTCGGTGCACGCCTTGAGAATGGTTTGAGTTACAAAGTTTGAGGTTTAATTAACAACGTGAAATGTTTATTGGAAAGAGCAACAGGAATTTAAAAAAAAAGATTTTATTGAATTTATTAATTGCCAATTAAATCCCATTAGAGTCCTGAACAACGGAGCTTACATCCAAGATTAATAATCCTTGCTATGTTGACAGTTACTTACGAATTGCGTTATTACATAGATTGTTGTCTGAAAATGTATTGTTGAATTTTCGCCGTTATTAAAATAATGTCTTCTTTGCTGTTATTTGTAGTAATATCTATGTTAGGTCGAGTCAGATAAGCGCTCACGAGAGAGTCCCTATAATTTTTAAGTTCTAAATAACGAGCGCTACAGTCCTCAGGCCAAGCATTTCAGTTATTGCTCCAATTTTTTGTTCTACTTCGTGAAAATGTTAAAAAGCACAGACACTTCCAAAATATAAGTAACCACAGAGCAAGTTATCAACTAGATATGCCTTTTGTTTCAATTTCGGGGCTTAAGGCTCTGCAGGAAGATGCCCTGCAATATGAACAACCATCATGCAAGAAATTGGGGCTCTAGGAGATTATTCTCCCCTCTGACAATAATAGAACAAACCTGACGACACACCCTTTTTCTTTTGTGTTGCGGAAAAAAATCGAAAAAAAACTACTTTAACTTGAAGTACAACTTTTTAAAACATTTTTCTAAATTTTCTAAGCGGTTAGAGACTCGTCATAGCCGCGATTATCTAAGAAGGGTTTTTTTTTTTCAATGATTTTTGGTGTGCACAGTTGCCAAAAAACTTCGTTATAAACGTCGTCGATTTTTGAATAAAAATTTCCAGTATGATTTTGCAAAAATTTTTTTTTAATACAGTCAAACCCACATCCAGTAACCGATATGTCTATTACTCGATGCCTCTTTTGCTCAATATACCCGCATGGTAACTAAAGGTTAGTTGTTTGGTTTCCATTAGACAATATCGTTTTCAAATTTCAAGTTCTTCTGATGTGGAAAAGTAGATGAAATCTCATTCCGAACTGACAAATAATAAATAAAGGAGGAATTTTCGATTATTTTAGTTGGCAAAACTAGAAAACAAGCCTAACAGTTAGCAAAAAATCCGAGTTATGGCTACAATGGCATATAAATAAATTTATGATGCAATAGTAGAGGCAAACCAGCTAAAAATATCTCTGATAAAGACCTATAAATAGATATCATGCAAGTAAACATGCGGTAAAAACGCCTTTGTTGATTGTACAATGAGCGAGAACTGGATATTCAACATGTCTTTGGCTAACTTTACACAATTGCAGTTGTGGAGGAATGTCTAAAAGAGACTCTTATGCAATATGACACTAGCCAGATTTATAGTGTAACAAATAAACGGATATACAAAATGCCCTCATTTTGAATAATAATTTTTAACTTTCTAGCTATCAAAGACAAACATGGTCTATTTTTCTCTCCAGAAATGCCGAATGCACTCTTTTAATCTCTAATGTTATTTTTAACACATTATGTTTTACATATTGCTGCCATTTTAAAATGTTTTTTTCTTAAATTGTAATTTAAAATGATAAATCTCTATCAACATCGTACGAACTGTATCGGAAATACTCCATGACTCCAGGTACCTGTTGCTAATAGAGTTGATCATGAATATTGATGAATATTGAGTTTGAAATAACAAAAAAAAAAAACATTGTACACAACTCTATAAAAGTTAAACAAGATTTATTCTATGAGTTCATATTTCCTTGAGCCGATGGTCCCGTAGATATCGAGTCCTGGATGTTTCACTGAATAATTTCTAGCAATCAAAAACTACATTTTCATAGAAAAATAATCTTGTTTGCAATACAAATGAAATACAGAATAAATCTATACTGGACCTCTTTCCTATAGTGGACCACTCGTCAGATTAGGTAATTTAATGTCTCCTTACATAAACCGGAATTTATGAATGCTTCTTGTGATTTAGATGCAAATTTTTGAGTGGTCCACTATAGGAAAGCGATTCACAATAGGTTACATTATATTCTTCATAAACATGATCATTAACAGACCCGGTACAACGCTAAACGAATGAAATTTTAGGTAAAACTGATCTGTATAGACCACTGCCTCCAGTGGACCATTCTGACGAAAAACTATTTTTGAAATAAACTTGAACTTAGAGTAAAACCTTTGCATGGACCACCGGTTAGATTAATTCAATCCATGAGAGAATTCGAGGGATTTTCAGAAAATTTCCATCAGGAAACAGCTTATCCAGCTTGTTGTGGTAATCGCACAACCCTGAGAACGCGAGGAGAACGCTGCGATTAGGACACAACGGCAGCTGTATGGCAACCTTGAGCGAAAGAAACTGTCATTACAGACAAAACATCCGTTAACGTAAAACGTGCTAAGATAACCCCCTTTTTTATTGGCAAATTAAAAGTGAAAATCTTTGATACCTAGAAAGACAAATGTAACTATACAATCCATTATACATTTCCTTCATTTATAAAATAAATTTAATATTTGCTTTTGCTTTGAGCTGTCGAGATAATAATCGCTGCTGTAATAGATCTTTCGTCCGAACAATTCTCAAAGATTTTCTGTCAGAATGGACAAGCCAACTGAGGAACGTCGTGATTGCGGAACGTGCACTAATCCGAACTCGGCCGATATCGGAATGGTGGCCTGCGACGAATGCGGGATATGGCACCATTATGTTTGTGCCGGTGTTTCGCCGGGAATTAGTCAACGACCGTGGCGTTGCTCCAAATGCCCGCCGATGGCAGTTACCATATCATTGCCCAATGCTACCGGCATTATTAACAAGCCGGTGAAAACGGCTGAGGAAAAAAAGGATGCAGATAGCCGTAGTTCCCGTAGTGGGCGAAATTTATTGATACCTAGTGCATTAAACAACAACCAGCGCCTTTCTGTTAGCGGCGACTTGACTCCTAAGAAAAATCCAGAAGTAAAAAACTCCGACTGACGATCAATTAAATCGACTGTATCCAGTTGGCGATCTCGAGTGCAGCTTGAGCTGCAGCGATTGGAAATGGTACGGCAACTGGAACAATTGAAATTAGAAGATGAGCGGATTCGTTTGGAAGATGAGAGGATACTGAAGGAGAAGGAGCGAGCCCTCCGACAGAAGGACATGGAAGCTAAAGAGAGATATTTGAAGAAAAAACTGGAGATTGAAGAGCGATTCGAAGAGAAAAATAGTGAGACCGATAGCGTTTCGAGCGGAGCGAAACGGGCAGCAGATTGGTTAAACAAACAAAATTCACTAGCGTCGTGTCCAAACGGTGACCCGCCAGAACCACTTGCGGGCCCGTCCGGAATAAGTTCACCTGGGATTGGGCCGACAGCGAACCAGTTGGCAGCAAGGCAAGTTTGGCCAAAAAGCTTACCTGTGTTCTCAGGTGCGTTGGAAGATTGGCCCATATTTTATAGAAGTTTCGAGGACGGTAACGCGGTGTGCGGTTTCACCAATATAGAAAATATTATTCGACTTCGAGAGTGCTTACAGGGTCCGGCACGAGCGTCTGTCGTTACTAAGCTCATGTTTCCGAGCAATGTTCCATGTATTATGGACACACTGCGACGTTTATTCGGTAAGCCTGAGCGACTTTTTAAGAAGCTGTTGGAGGATATTCGCGATGCCAAAACTCCACACCCAGAAAAACTCGACACCATTATCAGCTTTGGAATAGCAGTACAACAGTTGTGCGACCAGATGATTGCAGCAAACTTTCAAGGGCACCTTTCAAACCCAACACTACTAGAAGAGCTAGTTAATAAGCTTCCAGCGACAATCAAATTAGATTGGGTGCGATTTAAACGTACTTTTTCAGAACAGACTTTGCAAAAGGGTTTGGAAAATTCATGGAGATGCTAGTCGAAGACGCATGCGAAGTGACGACGTTTAAACAATCAAAAGGTGCTAAAAAGGCTCTGGTGAGAGAGAAAGGACACCTACATACTCATGCAGAGTCGATAGAAAGCGGAAACAATCCTGCCGAAAGACGCCCGTGTCCAATATGCGGAGGGTTTGATCACCGGGTAAGAAATTGTGAACGATTTCGACTAATGAATCTCGAAGGGCGATTAAAAGCAGTCGAGAGATGGAAACTTTGCGAAGTATGCTTGTATGATCATGGTCAATATAGATGTCAGTCAAGATATCTATGTAACGTTGGCAGCTGCCGTCTGCGACATCACCCTTTACTTCATAGGGTAACATCGGAAACCCGTGCCAGGGCAGAATGCCATACACATGATCAGTTGCGTAAATGTGTACTTTTTCGGATTGTTCCAATCACGATACATAATGGGCAACGAAAAATCGACACATACGCCTTTCTAGGCGAGGGCTCCTCGTTAACATTGGTAGAGGAAAGTACAGCAAACAGCTTGGGAATAAAAGGTGATTTAGATCCACTAGAGTTGAAGTGGACGTCGAATATAGTTAGGAATGAAAAGAATTCCGCAAGAGTAAGTTTTCAAATTTCTGCTAGGGGTGGCACAGAACGCTTTGTGCTAAATGCTGCCCATACAATCAGCAGTCTAAGCCTCCCTAAACAAAGTTTATCGATCGAAACATTTTGTGCGCGCTTCGGTCATCTGAAAAATCTTCCCATTTCCTCGTTTTATAACGCGGAACCGAAAGTTTTGATAGGTCTACAAAATCTCGGGTTACTCGCTCCCTTAGAGAGTCGTATAGGTAGGCCCGGAGAACCAATCGCAGTGCGAAGCATTCTGGGTTGGGCTGTGTACGGTCCAGAAGAAGTAGAGAGTGCAACTGGTGATTTTTTAAATTTTCATAAATGCAAGTGCGACGACGGCCAGCTCAATGATACGTCAGCGATTTGTTTTAGAAGATGTAGGTGTTTCGCAATATCAGCTACCAATTCCTTCGGAGGAACGAAGGGCTAAAGAGATTCTTGAAGCGACGACGAGACGCGTCAATGGGAGATTTGAAACCGGCTTGATATGGAAGAGCGATAAGTTTAGCTTTCCGGATAGGTGGCCAATGGCATTTCGCCGACTGCGTAGCTTAGAAACTAGATTGTCGAAAGATCCTGAGCTTCAGGCCAACGTGCACGAGCAAATAAGAGAATATGTGCAAAATCAATACGCGCACAAAGCGTCGAAAGAAGCACTCGAGTTGGCAGATCCCGATCGCATCTGGTACTTGCCGCTGAACGTGGTGGTACACCCGCGGAAGCCAGGGAAAAAGCGACTTGTTTGGGATGCGGCTGCGCAAGTCAATGGACGGACCTTCTAGCATCACTGCCGTCTGTGATTTGTAAGTTTCGTGAAAGGCGAGTCGGTTTCGGAGGCGATATCAGGCAGATGTTCCATCAAATCCGCATTAGGGAGGCAGATAAACACTCTCAACGTTCTATATTCCGTTTCGACTCTACGCTACCTCCCGATATTTATATAATGGACGTTTCTACGTTCGGTGCATCCTGTTCACCTTGTTCGGCGCAGTACGTGATGCAGAGAAATGCAAACGGTTTTGCGGCTGAATTTCCAGAGGCGGCCGAATCCATAGTGCAGAAAACCTACATGGATGATTACTATGATAGCGCAGACACTCCAGAAGAAGCGGCGACTCGAGCATTGCAGGTGCGAACTATTCACAAAAAAGCCGGATTTGAAATGCGAAAATGGGTGAGCAGCAGTCCCGATGTACTACGCGAATAAGGCGAAGCCTTTGATCCTGAAGCACTTGCCGCCGTCGGTAGTAACGAAGAAAAATGGGAACGTGTCCTAGGAATGATGTGGGAGCCCAAAAGAGACATCTTTCTGTTTTCTGGCAACCTTTGTGGGGATCTTGCTCCATATATTCGCGGCGAGAAGAAGCCCACGAAGCGGACTGCACTTCGTTGCATCATGAGCCTGTTCGACCCGCTTGGGCTTTTGGCTCCGTATTTGATACATGGTCGTATGCTCATACAAGATATTTGGCGTTCTGGTGTGGCGTGGGATGACGAAATGCTCGACGAGGATAACGAAAAATGGAAACGATGGACAGGACTCTTGGAAAGCATCGGTCGGTTGGAAATACCGCGCTTTTATTTTGGTCATGCGAAGCCAGATGCTTTTAACACACTTCAATTGCCCGTGTTCTGTGATGCCAGCGAGGCAGGTCTTGGATGTGCAGCATACTTTAGAGTAGTGGACGACGATAACGTGTACTGTTCCCTCGTGATGGCGAAAAGCAAGGTGGCTCCGCTCAAGCATCAATCAATCCCACGGATGGAACTGCATGCCTTTGTTTTAGGAGCGAGGTTAATGCGGAGTGTTTGTGAAAGCCATACGGTTGGAAATTCACGTTGCTATCTGTGGACCGCCTCTAGTACTGTACTATCCTGGGTCCGCTCAGATCATAGGAGATATATGCAGTACGTGGCGCATCGCGTTGGAGAAATCCAATCGTTGACGAAACCAGAGAGTAGGCGTTGGGTACCGACAAGAGACAACGTGGCCGACGCATTGACTAAGTGGGGGAAAGACACCGAACCCGTCTCAAATGGAAGATGGTTTCGAGGGCCTTCGTTTTTGTACCGCAATGAAGCCGAATGGCCATTACAAAAAGTAGTTAATGCTAATACAAGTGAAGAACTTCGAGCACGCTATTTGCTACTTCACATATTTGTGCCTGAGCCGTTAATAAACGTGGCCCGCATTTCCAAGTGGAAAATTCTTGTCAGAACGGTAGCACAGATTTTCCGTTTCATTAATAATTGTCGATTGAAACGCAAGAGGCTGCCGGTAGAAACAGTCCGAGCTACGCCATTGCAAAGGCGATGCTTAATGAAAACAGTTTTCTCAGTGAAAACACCACTGCGACAAACCGAATATCAAAACGCAGAGCAATTTTTGTTGCGAATCGCACAAGGCGAAAGTTATCCAGATGAGGTGAAAATTTTAATTAATAACCGAGATTTGCAGATGGACCAATGGAGAAGAATCGAAAAAAACAGTGCTTTGTACAGAGATTCACCTTTTGCTGATGAGTGGGGCGTGCTGACAGTTGACGGGCGAACAGCTAACGTGAGTTTTATGCCGTTCGATGCTCGATTTCCGGTTATACTCCCGAAGGATCACATCATCACCGTACGAATTGTAGAGCACTTTCATAGAGAGTTTGGCCATGCTGGAAGAGAAACGACCGTTAACGAGTTACGGCAGCGTTATCATATCCATCACTTGAGGGCGACTGTAGGTAAATTAATTAAAAATTGCCAATGGTGCAAAATAAAAAAGTGTGTTCCCGACCATCCTCGAATGGCACCGCTGCCGGAACAACGATTAACCGCTCACGTACGACCATTTTGCTATGTCGGCGTGGACTACATGGGACCGTTAGAAGTCACTATAAACAGACGTAAACAAAAGAGGTATGTTGTCGTGTTCACCTGTCTAGTTATGAGGGCGATTCATCTAGAAATCGCTTTCGATTTGTCCAGCGATTCTTGCATTATGGCGATTAGACGTTTCGTGCGTCGACGTGGTCCTCCAAATGAAATATTCTCCGACAATGGCACTAACTTTGTTGGTGCCAATCGCGAGCTTAAGAAGCAGATTCAGCGTATAAATGAGGCTTGTGCAGAAACTTTCACGGACGCGCGAACAAAGTGGTCGCTCAATCCACCATCTGCCCCACACATGGGCGGTGTGTGGGAGCGTATGGTTCGATGCGTGAAAGAGGGAATGTCAGCTATAGACGAAGGACGTAAGCTTAACGACGAGATCTTGCTAACCGTTCTAGGAGATATTGAGTATTTCGTTAATTCTCGTCCACTTACCTATATGCCTCAGCAGTCAGCCGACTACGAAACTCTCACGCCGAATCACTTCATTTTCGGTACATCTACAGGAGCAGTCGACCCGTTGGGACCGTTAACAGATTTTGGCGCGGCACTTAGAAGCAGCTATGAGCGTTCCCAAGCAATAGCGAATGTTGTGTGGGACCGATGGACGCAAGAATACCTTCCGACAATTAACAAACGGTCAAGGTGGTTAGACGAAACGCGGCCAGTGAAAGTAGGTGACATGGTATATATAGCTGAGGGTGATAGAAGAGGCTGGATCTGAGGTAAGGTCGTGACTGTCACAGCTGGTAAGGATGGTAGAATTCGCCAGGCAGAGGTTCTAACAGCGAAAGGAATTCTCAAACGTCCGGTGGTGCGTTTAGCCGTTATGGAGATAGGAACTTCAAGTGAACCCGGCGAAGAGTTTGGTGAACTCCCCCCGGATCCACGGGGTGGGGGATGTTGTGGTAATCGCACAACCCTGAGAACGCGAGGATAACGCTGCGATTAGGACACAACGGCAGCTGTATGTCAACCTTGAGCGAAAGAAACTGTCATTACAGACAAAACATCCGTTAACGTAAAACGTGCTAAGATAACCCCCTTTTTTATTGGCAAATTAAAAGTGAAAATCTTTGATACCTAGAAAGACAAATGTAACTAAATTAATATTAATATTTGCTTTTGCTTTGAGCTGTCGAGATAATAATCGCTGCTGTAATAGATCTTTCGTCCGAACACAGCTAATCTGCATTAGAGTCACGAGAAATATTTGTAGGTAGAACCACCTTGGATAGACTGCTTCCTTCAGTGGACCATCCTGCCGAAAAACCTTTATCTTATTGATATGAAATGAAATTTACAAATGTGTATCGTGATGCTCATGCAGAACAGCTGGATAAGATGTTTCCCGATGAGAGTTTTCTGAAATCCCCTCAGATTTGCGCATATATTGACTAAACCTGAGAGGTGATCCACTAAAGGAAGTGGTCCATTCAATACAGTTCTAATTTTGAATAGTATCTATATTGGAGCACTCTCTTCGCCTTCCTTTTTACGATATGAAGTAAATGAACCTTTATTGAATCCTTTGCCTATAATGGACCACTCATCAGATATGCCTAATTTCTCTTAACATAAATACGAATTTATAAATGTTTCTCGTAATTCTGATGCAGATTGGCTGGATAAGATGTTTTCAGATCGAAGTTTCCTTGAATTCCCTCGAGTCTTGGCAATCATGGCAAGTGGTCCACTATAGGAAAGCGGTCCCCCATAGGTTAATTTATACAGTTCAACAATGGTTAAGTCGTATCTCCGCTTAAATGTATATTTGAAATATAGTAACGTACCTAGTTTTATGCTATATAGACATGTAACTCCGTAATGCAGTTGATCTCATTGGTATTGTTCTCCTCGTTTTTGCAGTAGAGCAAATAAACCTATAATGGACCATCCGTCAGTTTAACTGAATTTATGCGAAAACTGGGGTTTCAGAAAATTTGCTTCGGGAAACATCTTATCCCGTCAATCTGCATCACAAACATTTCCAACTTCCGATTTACGCTAAGAGAAATGGAGTTAATCTGACGTGTGGTGCACTATAACTTAATAAAATAAAGGGATCCACTATAGGTTAATTTACCCTATATTCGACTGTAGAATGGCAAAATACTAGATATTCAATAAGGGTATTTTCTAAACCGGAATGATGCTAACAACTATATTGCACGCTAGTCTCGATCAACTAGATTAGTTGAGGGAATTCCTTATGGATATAGTTTTTGGCACATTTTGCTTGTAGTAGGATAAGTACAACGATACAACGTGCCCCAGTTCTGAGTCGTGAAAATTTCCAGCTCGAAAAGATCCTCGACCCGATCAGGAATTGAACCCGATATCTCAACCGTGTGGGAAAGCTAGCCGATCGATCTCGCTCACTACAGAACCACGGAGACCACACCGGAATGATGCCCAGGGGCCAAAATCTAACCTGATGGAGATGGCTACTTCCAGTTCCCCAAATACAGCTTATAATGGTCAAATACCGCCTCCGGGTGCCATTGTAAAATCCCGGATGATGACTTCCAGTTTCTGGAAAACAACTTTAGATTGCCAAATACTAAAAAACAACTATTCTCGAAATGATGTCCAAACGCGTGAAATCATGTGAATACCAAGATGACTACTTTCGCTTCCGGTCTAAAATGATCAAATAGCATCGAGAAAGAGGGCACTTCCGGAATCGAGATGATGCCCAGATATCCAAATTTGGCGCCTAGCATAATTTAGAAATCCAATATGGCAACTTACGGGTAGGCCGATTACTATCTAATATACAGGGGGTAGACAAAATGATTGGACAGGCAAAATTTTGTCAATTTTTAAATAGCCAGAACCTCTCGGTAAATGAATTTATTTCGATGAAACCAGTTCATTTTACTAGAAAACTATCCTGATTTGCATCAGGAGTATTACTTGAGAACTTGACGTGACCAATCAACACCGGAAATGTTCCGGATTTTAGGAGTGTGTATCATAATATGCATTTTTGCAACGCATACAACTTTTTTTGACATCTTGTTTCTCTTAGGTTTATATGTTTCCAATAAACTAGAGTTTATTCCGAGTTTATTGATACCCAAAGGTTAAAAATCTGTCGAAGAACCATCGAAATATGAACTAATTAATTATGGGTGTTGGTTAGGCAGTTTTTTTTGGTTGGGTACAATTTTCCTTGGGCACCCTGACAGAACGCAATGAAACTTTGTGGGTATGTAGGCCTTATGGAACCAAGAAACTTTGCAAACTTTTTTTTGAAAATTTATCTGGACTAAGATTCGAGAAGGTTTGAAGTATTTTAACCCTTAAATGCGCAATGTTGTTTTAAAACAACACTACTAAAAACGTTTTAAAGTATACGTATTTTAGTATTTTTTAGAAATATAATTCATTAGACCAGCTCTCTTGACTCTAACGAAGAAAACTCAACAGCTGGAAGTACTGTATTTGAATGTTTTGTTTTTATTTTTGCTGTCAAAATCTCGTAAACGAAAAAAAAACATGGCGAGATTCCCGACTGGTGCTGACTGTCTGGAAATGTCTGAATTATCGTCGGGATTGTATCGACTTTGTGGATGATTACACTGGATGTTGGCTTAACTCAGATGCAATTAATGTCTTTTGGCTGACAGTTGCAAATAAATTGATACCGACAACGCTTTGTCGATGAATTACTTGATTTTTGACGAATATTTTCTCTATTTGAATCGCTGCAAATCATTGGATCAATTGTGAAGAAAATTATATCTGTGATGAAAACCAGTTCGTTTTGTTTGCTCATCTGGTTTAATTGTTTTATAATAATTATCTTGTAGATAAATCGTCTTTCTCAAACCTTTGTAGGGGTAAGAGGTGGGACCATCATCATCATCATCAGTAATTATACTAACAAAAGGTCAATTTTAAAGTTACTGTTAACAAAAGTAATTGTTTCGACATTATTCTGCTTAGTCACAGTGTTGTTTAAAAACAACATGGTAATATTTGCACATTAAAAAGTAAATCTTTCAATTTTCTTATGCATATTGGTTAGTTTTAGAGCAGTTAACCTGTTAAACAAAGATTTTATGTTTTTAGATGATTTTTTAACGTCGTGCGCATTTAATGGTTAACCTTTTTCTTATAAATCAATATATTTCAATAATGAGGAGAGATACAGAATGGTTGTCAATGGATAACTTCAGAAAATTATCTGAAATTTTATTTAAAAAATATTAAAAAATTAAATTTCAGATCCTACACTGAAAAATTATAATTTTGAAAACAAATAGTGATTTCAAAAACATCTGTTATTAAATTATTTTGTTTTCAGATGAAGGTTTCTAGATAGTTCAGTTGCCTAAAATTCTTCAAAACACACCACAATGGAAACTCTTAATGAAAAAAAGTTTTTCTAACAAAAAAATTTCGTGTACTCCAACAGAAAAAAACTGCAACTGATATTTTTTAGTATCTACTTACACGAAATAAACTTTAATAAATAAATTTCAAGCAGAAAAATTGGCAAAAAAACTTTAAAATGTTAACTTTCTCAAACTAGACCAGCTACACGTGCACAACATTAACCGTGCTGCCAAAGTTTTTTCTCTTATTATGCTTGAAAAGTTTCAACTACCATAAGCTTAGCTTTCACTTAGAAGTAGGGCTCAAAAGTTTCTTCAACGCGAAAAGAGTACTCATGTTGAATTTTAGCTCAATCGGACTTTGGGAACATGTGCCTCAAAGCGGTCGAAATTTCACTTTTTCGACCAATGAAAAAAAGCTTAGGTGGTACACGAAATTATCGATATCGGAAAAAAAATTCGATGCCAAATGTCGTAGAAATGCATTATATGTCGAGATCTGGTGATATCTTTAAAAACAAAAATCCAATTAAAAATCGTCTTTCTGGGACTAAGGAATTTTCAAAATGGGAATCTTCTTTATCACTAAAATTTATAAGTCCCAGAAAGTCGATTTTATCCGAATTGTTTTTATGTAATTTTTTTTTATTTACATACTACTACCTCTGCTTTTCCTTATTAGTTGAAAAAGTGAAATTTTGATCGCTTTGAAGCACGTGTTCCCGAAGTCCGATTGAGATCAAATGAGTACTTTTTTCGAGATGACGAAAGTTTTGAGCCCTGCTTCTAAGTGAAATTTGAAGTTAAAAATTTTCTCATATATTCCTTTGACGCCTAACTCGAAAGTCTCAGTAGAATGTCGATTTTTTCCAAAAAAGTTGTTTCTCGAGATAAAACCAGATCTCAATGTTTTATGCATACCTAATGGTATGATTGAACACGAATCATTACCGAAAAAACGACGACATTAGCGGGCCAAGGTGGCTTCCCTGGGGCACTCCCAGTGTTACTCCGATGACGAAACGGAATGAAAAAAGCCAAAGAAGCCAAGGAAACTACTTTTGCTACATTTAATGATAAAAACCGCGCCTTTGAAACAAATTTTAACGTTTATCGTTGAAAATTTTTCATGCTGTACGCATCACGATATTTCTGAGGTAAGTATATATTTGGTAAATTTTTGTGCTAAACTTACTAAGTGTTTTTTTAATAATTTCCATAATATGTTGCCTTGGTATTTGCGTAACCAATTTGAGAGAGGAGATGCTTTTCATAGTTACAACACTAGAAATGCGAACGATGCTAGAAAACGCCATTTCTGTTTCAATTACGTTTCAAAACTATAGGTATTATTGAACCACTAGAAAATCCTAGTTAGAAGAGCATGAGAGCTTTTATTTGCGTCTAGAATAATTGACTCATTTCGTCGATTTGAGTCGATTGGTATATAGCACATGATTCTCAGATGCATTTGAGTTTTTTGACAAATTTTAAAATTTTGTTTAGTATAACAAACGTAAAAGAAAACACAAAATACATAGTGAACATTACATATTAGTTTATTCCACAGTTGTTACCCAATCGTTGCCGTGGTTTGAGATAATATTGAGGTTTATGGCGATGTAGCTTTTTCGTAACTAATAAAGGATTGTGATGTATCTAATTCAAATATATTTTGCTTTCTCCTAGAAAGGTATAGCAAACGCTTGAAAAACCGAAGATATAAAAGTCCTCTAAAGGGCCGAACATCATATATCACTCGAGTCAGTTGGACGAGCTAATCATTGTCTGTATGTGTTGTTTATGTGTGTATGTTAAAATTTTTATTCTCACTCACTTTTCTCAGAGATGGCTGGACCGATTTTCATGAAATTAATTGCAATTGGAAGGTCTAGTTGCCTCATATAACCCTATCAAATTTCATTGTAACCGGATTTTTAGTTTAGAGGTTAAAATCACGAAACATCATTATCTCAGAAACTACGCAACCGGTTTAAACATAATTGGTTTTGAATCAACGGGCTACCTAAAAAACCCTTAACTTTTGTTTCTAATAAAAATTTAACATGTTGGAGACTGTTTAATCTCACTCATGTTTCTCAGAGATGGCTGGACCGATTTTCATAAAATCAGTGTGGATAAATGGAAGGTCTATTTTCCCCATAAGATCCTATTGATTTGTTTTGCAATCGAACTATTACTTTGCCTATTATGTTTAAAAATGTGAAATCCAGCTATAAAAAGGAGCATATTCCGAAGAATACCCGAACTTACTCACTTCTCTCAGAGATTTTCACGAAATGAATGTCAAATAAAAGGTACAGCTACCTTATAACACCCTATTGAATTTCATTGTAATCGGACTGTAACTTTGTTTGTAATGTATCAAAATGTGAAAATCACGAAACTTCATTATCTCAGAATCAACACAATCGATTTGTACAATATTGGTATCAAATTAACGGGTTAGTTAAGGGTTAACTAAAGAACTTTATAACGATTAGACATGTGCTTCAAGACTTGTGAAAAGAAACATGTTACGATGACATTTCAAATTCACTCGTTTTCAACAATCTTAGTGTCAAATAAAAGGTTTGGTTGTGAAAAGAACGAAAGTCTATTACCTCGAAGATTACACGCCTCATTTGTACTTAACTATGAGCTGTCTCCCAAACATACAAGTAACAAATCAAAATGTATTGTTGTATTTGAACGTTTCCGGTGTTGCTCTTGATTAAAGTGTTTGAAATTAGAAATCATTTTTTTACTTCGTTATTTCTTTAGCACAAATATAACGTCAAATTTTACATTTCATACTTCAATTATTACTTCAAATACATTATCAATATTCTAGAACCCAAAGAGTAAATATATATTTATTGGATTGCATTTGGCAATTTAAGGTGGAAAATATTCCGAAAACCATCAGTCGCATAATCGGATTTCAAAATGAAGTATGGAGTTGATTCCCGGCCTCTGAGCATTAGGATTTTAGGATGTATTGAGGCAACCAGAAGTAGTCAGCTGAATTTAACACCCTGGTTTTAAAAACCCATATTGAATGGTGCACGGAAGGGAATAATATCAATAAGAGCAACTCCGTCAGGGGAAATTTTCTACTATAAAAAGTTGAATCTAAAATGTTCGGTATAGTTGTGCTTTTAGCTACCAAAAGCTCGTTATTTGGAGTGAAAAATAAATCCAGCAGAAATTATCAAGGTATATTTTTTTCTCTAAACTGCTGATTTCATGTAAATCTATTCAAACAAATAATAAGTTCGAATGAGAAAGGCTGGGTCTCACCGCTAGAAATTTTTTGAGATAGGACGAGATCTCAAAATTTCATGCATTTCACATGTGGCATAGAAAAATCATCGGAAATTTTATAACTACTGTGCTCTGTGTCAAAAAAGTGTAACCTTTACCGGTTTTCAGGCTTGATTTTCCGATGTTCGATTGCAATTAATTATTTCTAGTTGAGCTACTGGAAAATCGGAGAGAAACGACTCCATTTCTCGATTTTTTTCCTCGTCCTTTTCTAGCCTTTCATTTCTTTGTTTTGTTGCTATCTCTTATAGTTATCACGAGAGGAAAACTTTATCATTCCCTTCTTTTTTGCTAACTTATTTCGCTGCTTTGCGACCGTCGTTGTTTCCCATGGGAAACAAGGTGTCTAGTATCAGCGCTTTGCTCCAGCGAAGGAATGTGGGAAAAAAAATACTATTTCAGACTATGCAACGAGAGGTTGCATTGAATGTCTGTCTGTGTGTGAAAATGGTATTTTGTGACTATATCTGGTTCGGGGAAAGAGGCTGCTGCACTATCGAACTGAAAATTTCATGGCAACTTTTTTCGACAAGGATTTTTCTAGCCTCACCGCTGTACTCAGTTTGGAAAACGATTTCCATTGGAACCCTACTGTTAATGTCAATAAGAATGTTGTTGACTGAACTACGCAACGTTTATATAAACAACAAGTGCGTTGCACGGTAAGCGGTATCGTTAATGATAGCAGGAAACACTTCAGCTTTTATGTTATTCTCTTCTATTTTCTCTCTCCAATATTCTCCTGCGTCAAAACATCGTTTTTCTATTCCAGTGTTGCTACGTGTCATTGATTTCGGTTGCTCTTTCTCAACCTACCAATATTTTCATAATTCACATTTTTTCAAAATCAAAACCCTCCTCAGAAATCAAGATCTTGGTAATGCCACTGTTGGGTAGCAGGCTGTTTTGCAAAAACCGATAGTGGTCATTTCGAATTTCAAAATGACATCTGGAGCTGATTTTCTAAATACCGTCCCGATACCGGAAATATATATATACCGGGTTGGTAAACGGCTGGGCAATGAGTACGAGCAGTACACCCGTACTAGTTGGCATAAAATAGACCCCAGTGTGGTCCAAAGCATAATGCCCAGCAACTCCTATCCCTACCTCCACGTACGTACCGACTGGGATACGAGCAACCAAGGTGGGAACTTGGTCGTATGCTGACAGGGAAGGGGGAGCTGCTCTCCTAGGAGGGCAGCTTGTCCGAGCGTCTGTTCCCCATGTTAGGGGCGGCTCAAACAGCGTCTGATCCGGAGCGGACGGCTGAATTATGAGATGCGGCGTCTCGCCAGCTACACCCAAGACGGCAGCCCCGTCGCGAGACTAGGCATCCGCAGCCCTAGTAAGGCAGCTTGCCGAAACATTAAAATACTACGAACAATCAAGAATTGAATACGGACCAGAACAATTGGCAACGACCTAGGCGACGAAATAAGGACGACGATTGGAAGCTCGGTACATGGAACTGTAGATCGCTGAACGCCCCGGGTGGCGACCGGATTCTGCTGGATCAGCTAGAACCCCGCCACTTCGACATCGTTGCGCTCCAGGAGCTTTGCCGGAAAGGAGAGAAGGTACGGAGGATTTGTGGCCGCAAGGCACAGTACTACCAGAGCGGCGGCACAACCAATGAGCTGGGTACCGGCTTTATAGTGCTGGGCAGGATGCAGAGTTGTGTGATCAAGTGGCAGGCGATCAGCGACAGGTTGTGTTTGTTGAGAATAAAAGGCCGGTTCTACAACTACACTATCCTCAATGTGCTCTGCCCTCACGAAGGAAGACCCGATGTAGAGAAAGAAGAGTTCTACGCACAGCTGGAGAAACTCTACGATAGCTGCTCGCGTAGAGACATCAAGATCGTCATCGGGGACATGAACGCGCAGATCGGTAGGGAAGAAATGTACAAGCCGGTGATCGGCCAACATAGCCTGCACACCGTGACGAACAACAACGGCCGGCGATGCGTCAACTTCGCAGCTTCCCGAGGACTGGCAGTCCGAAGTACCTTCTTTCCCCGTAAGGACATCCACAAAACCACCTGGAGATCACCCCTGACCAACTTATAGCAAATCAAATTGACCATGTTCTCATCGACGGCCGGTTCTTCTCTGACATTACAAACGTACGCACCAATCGCGGTGCGGATATTGGCTCGAACCACTACCTAGTTGCGGTATCATTGCGCTCAAAACTGTCGACCGTATATCACGCGCGACATCGCCGAACCCCGCGGCTCAACATTAAGCAGCTCCGGAACTCCCAGGCTGCGGAGGAATACGCGCAACAGTTTGAAGCGGTGCTACCCACAGCGGAGGGGCTGGGCGCATTGCCTCTCGAAGACGGCTGGTGCAGCATTCGCACAGCTATCGTGGAGACCGCATCGGCGACACTAGGAGTGGAAGCACCGAGTGGCAGAAACGACTGGTATGACGGGGAGTGCGAGGCAGCGGTGAATGAGAAGAACCGGACCTGGGCGATATACCTGGGCAGGTCAACGAGAGAGAACAAGGCCAATTACAAACGGGCACGGAACGACATGACCACGGTTCTCAGACGAAAGAAGCGCCAGCAAGAAGATCGTGAGCATGAGGAGCTGGAGCAGCTATACCGTGCCAGTGAAACGCGGAAATTCTATGAAAAGGTAAACCAGTCCCGCAGAGGCTATGTGCCGCAAGCCGACATGTGCAACGACGCGGATGGGAACCTTCTCACGGATGCCAGCGAGGTGGTCGACAGGTGGAAGGAGTACTTCGATGGATACCTGAATGGCGAAACAGCAAACAGAAGCGGAGCAGGAACTGACCTAGGAGCACCAGCAGCGGATGACCGAGTACCAGCTCCCGATATTCACGAAGTCCTTTGTGAGATCGGGAAGCTGAAAACCAATAAAGCCGCAGGCAAAGACGGACTGCCGAGCGAGCTATTGAAACATGGAAGAGAGGCGCTGGCTAGAGTGCTGCACTGGGTCATTTCCAGGATTTGGGAGGAGGAAAAACTGCCAGACGAGTGGATGGAGGGAGTTATCTGTCCCATCTACAAGAAGGGCGACAAGCTGGAGTGCCGCAACTACCGCGGCATCTCGCTTATCAATGCCGCCTACAAAATACACTTACAGATCCTGTTCCTCCGTCTATCACCTTTAACCAGGAGGTTCGTTGGCCAGTACCAAGCGGGTTTCATGGGAGCCCGTGCCACCACGGACCAGATCTTCTCAATCCGACAGATCTTACAGAAATGTCGCGAGTACAACGTGCCCACACATCACATCTTCATTGACTTCACGGCGGCCTATGATACAGTCGATCGAGAACAGCTATGGCAGATCATGCACGACAACGGATTTCCGGAAAAACTGACTCGATTGATCAGAGCTACCATGGCGCAAGTGATGTGCTTCGTGCGTGTTTCGGGGATACTCTCGAGTCCCTTTGAATCGCGCAGAGGGTTGAGACAAGGTGATGGACTTTCCTGTTTGCTGTTTAACATCGCCCTTGAGGGTGTGATCCGGAGGGCGGGCATCGACACGAGGGGCACAATTTTCACAAGGTCTGTTCATCTTCTGGGCTTCGCGGATGACTTTGACATCATATCACGTAACTTTGCGACGGCGGAGGAAACTTACGCCCGACTGAAAGCCGAAGCTGGACGGATCGGATTGCGGATAAATGCGTCGAAAACAAGATACATGCGAGCGAGAGGCTCCAAGGAGAACAACATCAGCCTCCCAACTCAAGTCTCTGTGGACGGTGATGAGCTTGAGGTGGTCGATGAGTTCATGTATTCGGGGTCACTGGTGACCGCCGACAATAACACCAGCAAAGAGATCCCGAGACGCATACTGGGAAGGAAATCGTGCCTACTTTTCACTCCGGAAGACACTTCGATCGAATCGAGTGCGACGACGCACGAAGTTGACGCTGTACAAAACCCTGATAAGACCGGTAGTCCTTTACGGGATCGAGACGACAACGCTTCTCGCGGAGGACTGGCTACGGACTATCTACCATTTTGAATTATAGAGTGTCGTTCGCGATCGATTTCCGTCCTCAGATATTATCATCCCGATCCTCAAAATACTCAGGTTGGATTAGTTATTTTACCATTTTGGTTGTTTTTCAGTCGCCATCTTGGATTTCAAACAAGCGTCAGGAATAGATATCTAGCCTTTGGACAGTCGCGTTTCCGAAAATATTCAGATTGGGTGGTGTTGCATATTAAAACCGCATCTGGAGTCAAATTCTGGCCTCTAGGTATCATTTCGGTTCTGGGAATACCCATACTAAATGGTATTTGACCATTCGAAAGCAGCCTAAAAGTCGTCATTGTTCTTGTTCAGCCATCCTGCAAAATATTTTTCTACCAGCTTTCAAGTAAAGTTGAAATAAACTTTTCAATACACATGGTAGCAAATGAAGAAAATAAATCAAATAATGTCCATACACATCTGTAGTGTGTAGTTCTTCAGAAACATACTTCAGTGTCTGTAAGGTTCGTAAAAATTCTTCCATTTTTTGAGAATTTCCTTATTTTGGTACAGCTGTGAAAACCTGCGCAAAAGTTTACACCGGCCGGCACCACGACAGCCCGTGAACCAACAGCCACCAAATTTTGTGATGAATATGTGCTGCTGGAAACAGATAATGACGATAATATGGCAGTAATATCAATTATTACTACCTTCCTTCGGATCAGCGCCAACGGAAGCGAACGGTGTTTACAAGTCATCCTGCTCTTTTTACTTTGCTCCACAGAAAACACACAACCGAGTTACACGCCACGTCTAATTCAATTAACAGGATAATTATAATTGCCTAATTATGGTATTTGCGTAACGTGATGAGACCCCGGCGATAATGAGCTGGCAAAATTACCACTCAGCGTCTAATTTACAAATCCTCCCGTTTAGTGGGGTCTCGGGTGAGCATCGGGTGCGAGCGTGATATACCCCTAGCAGCGTCTCAATCGCAGTGCGGTTGTAAACTGTGACTAGTTTGATTAGGGTGACCGGGATTGAGTAAGAAGTTGCTAAAAATGTTGTAAAATTCTCTGGAGCGAAGAGATTAGTAATTTTTAATAATTTGTTTCTAGGATTTAATTTTGGGATTTTTTTTATCTTCGTTACAAAATGCAGCCAACCTACTGAAGCTCAACTATACACTTCCCGTGTAGACAATAATATGCATTTGTTTGCGAAGCTGGAGAGGCTAGTTCACACTTGTCGTACCGAGTGGTGATGTTTGCTTTGGAATCTCCTCTATTATTATATCATCAACAACACCAACAGCCTCATCATCATCATCGTCGTCGTCAGTGTCGCTCGCGTCCCAGACTGGCTGTGCGAAGAATCGGATAATTGCCGTAGCGAGTGCTTGCTAATGCTAATGGCGACGGCGAGCTGCCAATCCGCAACGACAAGTGCGCCACCATCGCCGGAGTGTTCACTGTGTTACACGTTATTGCTGTTTTAGTGCAGCTGGCACAAATGGATGAGTAATGCCTAATTAATGTTACTTTTCTACGCTTGCGCCGGTGGGCGGGAAAGCTAGCCTGACGAGACCGCCATCACGAACAATAGACTTCACTTCCGAGGGAAGCGACGAACTCGACCAAAGATGGTATTACTCTAAAAAACGGTTTCGTTTTGATTGTTAAGGATGAAAGCTATATTCCCTTGTAGCTTGAAAAAATGCCGCATTATACTTTGTTAACGTCAAATGACTCATATTTTAGTACCTCCAACTCGCCGTAATGGCAAAGCTTGATCTCAGCATGCAACTGACCTAAATACAGTAAACTCTGGCGTTGCTTGTTGCTGTTGTAGTTGCTGCTAAAACCATAACCAACACCTTCTTCTTAATAGCCTCGGCCGCCTGCGTACATTTCCAGACTTTTAACTTGTAAAAGAATGGTTTAACTCAAACCGCGTATGGCCTAAACATAGTGAATGCGTAAAACACCGAAAAGCTCACATTGGAAGACAGATCCCCGGTCCCCGGCGGGCATGTCATCATCACGAGGTGAAGGTGAAGGTGGTCCAAAAGCAAACCAAAAAACATAAAAATAAAATTAAAGAAGTGACGAATGAATTTTCACGGTAATTAAATCGAAAATAAAACCCTTAACACCGAACCAAAAATTTGTACTCGTTGCAATATATTTTCTTCAGTCCCCGGCCAAGCTGTGACCAACAGCACAAACATGTTACTGCTGCAGGTCAGATACGAGCACGAAAGAGGCTCGATGGTATCAGATGGTGCTTTAATTGTGGTGTCGATATCATATGGCACCATTAATCGTCAACCCGCTTTTCTGTTGGCGGGTGAATATAGGTGTGCCAAATGTTGAAGTTCACTAAATTTTTATAGTTTTTGTATAAATCGGCTAGCTCTCCCACACGGTTGTGATGTCGGGTTCGATTCCCGATCAGGTCAAGGGTCTTTTCGAGCTGAAAATTTTCTCGACTCAGCACTGGGGCACGGTGTATCGTTGTACTTATCCTACAACATGCAAAATGTGCCGAAAACAATATCGATAACGTATTCTCTCAACTAATCTAGTTGATCGAGACCGCATTAGTCCCCCAGGCTAGCGTGCGATATTGTTTATTTTATGAATCTACAAATTCTATCTATCATTAAAAATTGACTGCTTTTTATAAAACCTGATGTTTGAAGGATGCAAAATCATTCTGAAATTATGTGTTATTTTTAGGAAACCTGTTACGAAAACTACTACCACTGAGCGCCATTCCACCACCCGAATAAAGACGCTTTCGTCAAGGAAACAAAGTTCAACAAAATGCGCATTTATGAAGATACCCCCAAATTTACCGCTCGACACCGAAGTACGGGGTAAGTTCGATAGCGCAGAAAAATATCAGTGAAGGTCATCGTATTAATCTTTCAGCGATATTAAATTATTCAACGTTTTTATCATCGGAGCATATTTTTCCCCGTTTTTTTTTTTTGTTTCAACCTCTTATTTCGGCCAGGGTACTGTGCGCCGGTCAAGATCGGTGAGATTGCCACGAAGGATAAACAAAAAATTCCTTCGGACACCGGCTGACAGCGGGCGGGAATCCACAGACGTCTGAACTACCCCAAGCAGTGCGTGCCCTCCTACCACCATTAGCACCGTCAACGACGACGACGACGACGCCGTTGTTGACGACGGGGGCGGAGAAGTCGATATTGATTTCGGTCGATAGTGCGAGATGGGCGCGCGTGGTGTCGTTATCAGCGTGTCGGCGGGCCAAAAGCAAAATTGGAGGAAAAATGTGAAAGTATTACGGCGAGCAAACACGTCATCGCGTCCCGGTAAGTGAGGACGGAACGAAAATCATCGATCGTAACTTGCTCTGGGGGAGGCAACAACCGAGAGCTGTCGGGATCCGAAGCGAGAGAAAATCAGCACCGATCAACACATGCAATTGATGGAAAGATGCTGATAACAGTAATCGGGTGGGTCGACTTTTATTAAGATTTTGGAAAAGTTTACGAGCGGTGTTCGATTTCTCGACTAGAATGAAATAATAAAACTTTTGTTAAAAAGTTAAAAAAAAATACATTTTAATCAACAATTCCATGAAAAATTTTACCACCTGTGAATACTTCTGGAACAACTAGCTGATGAATTAAACTGATATCGACGCTACTCCCACCGTCTATCGTCCCCTTCTGATCGATCCGTGACTCGGGAAGGACACGATTTTTCGTTGCCAGAATTAAGATGTTTTCCAAAATTCGTGTCGGCTACAAAACGGTTTCAAAAGTTGAGCCCCCCGGTAAGGATCTTTCGATGAAATTCCTCCAGTTTCGCGAACCACGATTGCCCAGCCAACACCGCAGGGGAGGCCAGTTCGATCGAGGTCCTGCCCGTTTACCGAACTGGGGGTAATTTTTCTGGCTAAACGTTTTAATTCTGAACTGACCTACATCGATAGCTCCATCAGTGCCACGTTCAGAAGGGGGCGGGCAGATCGTTGTCTTGCCCGATGCCAGCTCCTCACTCTCTCCCCTCCGAAGTCTGGTTAGGTTTCAGTTTCACGCGCTATCTCTCGGAGATCTTTGGCATTTCCCGGTTTGGGCATCCTATAATTAAGCATTGGTCACGATGTCCGCGGGCCCCAGATCAGCGTTTGTGGGCTAGCGTAGTTTTGTTTCGTTTTCGAGTTTTTTTTGGCGGAATAATAATCGGAGAGATATGGGTAAATCATTCCCCTTCGATTTAAAGAGAGATTGATTTTTGAGTTATCGTGAGCCGTCGACGGTTTGCGCGGAAAGGGAAAATTAATAGACTCTGCGTGGCGGTGGAACTTTTCGGTTGCGAACAGGTTTGTTGTGTAGGAAAATATCCGCATTCCACAAATTCATTCGAAAATCAAGCATGGGTGAAATACTGGCTAAATTGATATTTGGGTCGTAGGTTCTTGGATATCTATCCAAGGTCAAATAATATCCTGTTGCTTCGTTGTGTATGCCTGTTCGGACGTTTGAATTTAGAATTTTTTAAGCAACTCAATTATATTTGTTATCTTTTAGAAGCTGCTAAGAGATCCATTTTTTCGATAATAGCGGCTGTTTAGAGCAAAAATTGAATTCCAATTACTCACATGAATTGTTCACATTTTATGTTTTTTCCGAACTATTTTCCTGACACAACCTTCTCTTCTCAATCAACAGACCAGCTAATCCTCGCTTTTACTTCCAATTTATGTTATAATAAATTTTTGAATTTCCAATTATTAAATAGATTTTTCATAAATTGCGACGTGGCAATTAGAACTAAACACTGCTCATAGAACTTCACCAAATGTTTTTTTTTTATTCAATCTTCCTTATCTATCCATGCGCCGATGACAGTTTGGCGGGCTGGTTCCCTAGATCACAGCTGGGAAGCGCTTAGGGCGTCCAGCAGTGTACCCAGTGGCGTTTCAACAACCTCACTCCGTAATTCTGGTGCAGCTAGATCCCGGATAAGAGCCAAGTTTGCAACTTTCAACTTTACACGCAAAAGTTGGATGGTGCGAAACCAGTACAAAATTGTGCGTTTTTAGCGCAATTGTTGATGTAATTCGGAACCGATGATTGCGTGTTGGGCATAACACAATTAATGCTCTAGCGTTTCTCCAATGTATTTGGCAGCTCCAAACTACTACACCTAAACAGTTTCAACTGGTATCAAGAAGCATTGCGAAGCGAGCGAGAAGCAAAACCATTCTCCTCCTTTCTGTTTGTGGACGAGACATATGCTACGCTTTTCAAGTCTTTTGCACACACGCTTTAGAGATACTTTTTCTTCTTCAAGCATTCCTCTGAATAGCAGCAAGCACGCACCGACAGTATGAGTGAGACTAACAACACTATGGTATCAAGTATGTACAGCACGGGTGTCTCGCTCATTTCGTGAAGCAACGAAATATCGCCTTGCGCGTCGCAATCCGAACCGAAAGAGAAGCGAAAGAGGAACCTGCAAATTGTATGTGATGTGTCTAGTCTAGTCACTAATACACTCGACGTGAGAAATAAAGTGTCGGTATATGATACATATTCTGATTTCATTCTATGTCAATGTATTCGCAGTACAACTGTTGCGTTATGCGTTTCACACATTTATTGTGCGATTTCTGTGCAACATTTGTGCGAATCGGGAAGACACAGTGATTGTACAAGACTTCAACTTTTGCGTGTAGGCACCGCTATCTGGACGCCTCATGACTCCGGTTGGTATTTCGTCAATCGCCTGCCTGACTCTCCCGTTGATGCCTTTGATGACTTCCTTGACGATTCCTCGAGCTGATCTTGATCGATTCACGATCAGTGTACTATATCGTACGTTTTTTGATGAGCGGCAATTACTCCAGGAACCATCTCCGCCAAAGCTTGTCCGCCATCCACTGGGACCGCTTGTAGTGATCTCATGATACTTCTGCTTTATTTGCTGGGACGACGTACGACTTTGTTCCATTTGATGGATAACCTGAAAACGGCCTGAGGCTGATAAACTTTGCCGCGGCCAGAGAAATGGCCATATGTAGCTCCACGCACGGCTGTCGAACGTGCTGAAATTTCGCACAGAGAGGACGACGCGGTTCAACATTTAGCGGTTGGAAGCTGATGGCGTGACAGCAGAATACGCCAGAGAGCTGGATCAACGGATCGCAGAACAGCAGGAGGAAGGAGTGGAAGACAGAAATGGGCTGTGGAGCAGTATTCACGGCGCCATCGAAACGACTGCGAGAAAAGTGGTAGGTACGACACGTGGAATTCAGCCTAACGGCTGGTTCGATGCAGAGTGCCAGAGAGCGACAGATGAGAAGAACCGTGCCAGTAGCCGCATGCTCACTAAGGCTACGCGCAGAACAGAGAGAGGTACAGGGTGGCAAGAGCTGCCGAAAATAGAACCCACCGTGGTAAGAAGCGCGAGTACGAGGAGTAGGTGCTCGCCAGCGCAGAGGACAGCTATGCTCAAAACGACGTGCGGAGATTCTATAGAACTGTCAACAGAGTCAGAAGCAGGAATTTCCCTGTGCCGGTCATGTTGACGAGGACGGCAACCTGCTTACTGATAAACCGATGGTTGCAGCCAGGTGGAAGGAGCATTTTCAGGTGCTATTGAGCGGTGAGGAGCCGGATGAGCAGAGCAGCAACAGGATGACGATTATGAGTGACGAACAAGCTGTGGAGCCACCAACACAGGAGGAGGTGAAAAAGGCGATTAATGAGCTGAAAAACGGCAAGGCCGCTGGTAAGGACGGTATCCCGGCCGAACTTCTAAAAGCGGGAAGCGAGCGGCTGTACGATGCGATCCACCAGATAATACTAAGAATCTGGGCGGACGAACAAATGCCAAACGACTGGTTGGAGGCCTTATTTGCCCTATCTATAAGAAGGGCCATCGATTGGATTGTGGCAACTATCGAGGGATAACGTTGCTCAACTCCGCATATAAAATGCTCTCCCGTATCCTGTTCTTCAGATTAAGACCGTTAACGGAATCCTTTGTTCGCGAATACTAGGTTGGTTTTCGACAAGGGCGTTCTACGACGGATAAAATCTTCACCCTGCGACAGATCCTCGATAAGTTCCGGGAGTACAACTTACCGACTCACCATCTGTTTGTGGACTTCTGGGCGGCATACGACTCAGTGAAAAGAAACGAGCTGTGGCAGATCATGCTGGAACACGGTTTCCCTACGAAACTAATAAAGCTGAGTCGTATGACACTGGAGGGATCAAAATCGTGCGTGCGGATAGCTGGCGAGACATCAGTCGCGTTCGTAACGTTGGATGGACTGAAGCAGGGGGATGCGCTCTCCAACCTACTGTTTAACATCGGTCTTAAGGGGGCAGTACGAAGAGCAAACGTCGAAAGAAACGGTACGATCATCACGAGATCTCACATGCTTCTTGGTTTTGCGGATGACATCGATATCATCGGTATCAACCGTAAGGCCGTGGAGGAGGCCTTCGTACCTTTTAAGAAAGAAGCAGCGAGATTGAGACTTGTCATTAACTCTGCCAAAACGAAGTACATGGTAGCTGGCCGAGAGCGTGAGAGTCCCCGTGGTGTTGGTGCTGAGGTGGAGATAGATGAGGAACGATTTGAAGTGGTTGACGAATTTGTTTATCTTGGTACGCTTGTGACATGTGACAACGATATGAGCCGTGAAGTGAAACGACGAGTTGCAGCTGCGAACAGGGCTTTCTACGGACTACGTATCTAGCTAAGGTTCCGTAGTTTGCAAACTCGCACAAAACTAGCACTGTATAGGACGCTGATACTCCCGGTGGCCCTTTACGGACATGAAGCGTGGACGCTGAAGGAAGCTGATCGACGAGTGCTCGGATTTTTTGAGCGTAAAGTTCTGCGATCGTAATGAATCACGAGTTGTACCAGGTATACAAACATGCTGATATAGTGAAGGTAATACAGCGGGGCAGGCTTCAGTGGGCTGGACATGTAGCCAGGATGTCTGACGAGAGAGCCGCCAAAACTATCTTCAGTAGATAACCAGGAAGAGGCCGTCGATTCCGTGGTAGGCCTCGCACGCGGTGAATGTGCGCGGTGGAAGAAGATGCACGATCTGCTGGTGTACAGGGAGACTGGAGAACGGCTGCCCAAGACAGAAGAAGCTGGACATCTCTAATTCGTTCGGCCCTAGACCGGTGAACGGTCCGTCAGCCAAAAAAGTAAAGTAAAGTAAGTAATGGACCATGTTTTGGCATCACTGCATCGTTGTGTTTACGTGATTTTATTGCTCAATTTCGATTAAGTATGTTTACCGTTCTACCTTGCTGAAATATTTATTTGAACTTTCGTGCGTTTAATTGATCAACCTGTGATCATCAGAAGAGTGAAGTACAGTGTCATAAATAGTGCGAGATTTCAGAAATTTCGAACTCCAGTATATAGCGCTTCTTGCTGGCATTGCTATTGTTTGGCTAGAGTAGCAGCTTAGCATCATCCGTTTTGTTCGTTCTGCCTGCTTGAAGGCGACCTGATCCCCGCTAGTCATGGCAAAAATATGTAAAAAATGCAATGATGCAATTAATGGCATCGACTTTGTCACCTGCCGTGGATATTGTGGAGCAATGTTTCATATGAACAATTCGTGCTCAGGTGTCTCTCGTGTCTGTCGAATTATTTTGCATCAAACAAGAAAAATCTGTTTTGGATGTCACCGCTCTCGTTGCTTACACGCGCAATAGATGAACTGCTATGAGAAATTAAACAGCTTGCCCCCAAAACAACAACCGCATTAACACCAAACTGGCCTTTGCCAGGGATACTCCGAACAAATTAGCGTCTGCGCGGACTTGATGGATCAGCCCGGGCCGTCAGTGACTCTCAGGTAGGATCTAAACCTTTAGGGGAGAGCATAGTGTCTGTCCCTACTAGTAGTTACGCTGATGAGAAGCAAAAATTTTTGGCTGTACCTATCTCGAATTCGCCCGGATGTCTCTGTCGATGCTGTTTAATCTATGGTTAATCTGGAAATCCCAACCGAACCTACAGTTGTTAAGCTGGTCCCCAGGGGAATGGACACAAGTACTATGAATTTTGTCTCCTTCAAAATTGGTATCGATCCCGCAGTAAATGGCCCGAAAGATTGTTGTTTCGTGAATTTGAAGACTACGGTTCAATAAAACTTCGCATTCGTTCGGATTCGGAACATGGCACACCGCGCCCACAGCTCCCTGCGAGAACAAAATCCACGCCCGACCGCCACCGAGACGCAATGTTTTGAGCCTTGAGGAAGCCTCTTAACCCCCCGATGCAGTCGCGACTATCGCAGCCAGCCCTCGTCTTAGTCGTCTCGGTCCTGTTATCGGTTGGGGGAATGGGGTTTTCCGACCCGCCTCACCAGGCAAGTATTGTAATTCGTGTGAACCGTTTTCGTTCCCTGATTTGACGATGAATTCTAGCAACCATGAACGAGTCAGCAGTGATCTTACTACCACCTTTAACGTGATGTCAGCTACAACATCGGGACGCAATGTGCAAAGCTTTATGGAAGTCCCCCATTTGTCCGACCCAGTCGAGCCTCTTGCAGCCAGCAATCAACATAGCCGTACCGATCCAGCGGTCGGAATGAGTGGATCCAGGATACCAGCTCCGGCAAGTATTCTACCGTTGACATTGATTTACTCTCTGAGGAGACTTCATTTTCCAGTTGCGTTACTCTTCCACCATCTGCGCCATCTGCACGTGGTACGATAAAGGATGGTATATCGGTTTATTACCAAAACGTTCGTGGATTACGCACTAAAATCGACGAAGTGTTCATCGGTGTGGCTGAATCCGAATTTGACATCATCGTACTGACTGAAACATGGCTAGATGAGAAAATATACTCAGCGCAATTGTTTGGCGGGAATTTTTCAGTATTTCGTTGTGACCGGAGTTCACAAAACAGCAACAAATCACGTGGCGGCGGCGTACTTATTGCTGTGTCAGTAAGATTGAGTGCATATATCGACCCAATTCCTATCTGAAACACGCTCGAGCAGATTTGGATCAGAGTGAAGCTGCCGCATCAACCACTGAGTGCAGATCAATCATGTTAAAAGCAGGAATTCTCGCCTACTTGACTTAGTCTTGGTCAATGAATGTACGTTCCCGGTTTGCTGCCCTCGGAAAGCTGCTGAGCCATTGACTTCACTTGACGCTGACCACCCCGCAAATTGAAATTATTGTTCAGCCCTCCGCACCCATTGAATTCGTTGAAACTCTGGACGAAAATAACCTGGATTTTGGTAGATCTAATTTCGCGTCCCTCAGTGCGGCACTCATGAGGATCGATTGGCGTCGCTTAGAGTTGTTCGAAAATGTTGACGATGCGGTCAATCACTTCACACATATTTTGAAACAACTGATATCAGACTCGGTACCTGTCCGCCAACCTCCTCGAAAGCCACTTTGGGGCAATGCACATTTGCGACGTTTGAAACGTCTCAGATCTTCTGCTTTACGTGCTTACAGTAGACTACGCTGCCCACTCTCTAAACAGCAGTTCAGCTTAGCTAGTAATAATTACCGCTCCTACACTTGTTTCTTGTACCGACGATATACCTTGCACAAGCAAGCAAGCCTTCGTAAAAACTCGAAACTGTTCTGGTCATTTGTGACTTCTAAGAAAAAAGAGGAAGGTTTACCAATATGCATGTTGTTAAAAGGCGAAAAGGCCAACACATTGCGCGAAAAATACGAACTTTTTGCTGCGCATTTCGAGAATACGTTTAATTCGGTCATTGCTGCAGACGCACAGATAAACGCTGCTATCGAAAACACTCCGCGTGATCTTCTTCAGTTGAATATCTTCCACGTGACTGATCATCTAGTTGAAAAGGCTATAAAAAACTGAAATATTCGTGTTCTGCTGGATCCGAAGGGATTCCCTCTTGCGTTCTCAAAAAATGCATGGCTGCACTTATTCGACCTCTAGTTATTATACTGAATCTTTCCCTGCAGCAGAAAACATTTCCAACGATGTGGAAGAAACCGATAATGTTTCCAGTACACAAAAAAGGAGACAGCACGGCTTCTTTCCCAAAAGATCTGTAACAACGAATTTGATTCAATTTGTCCCTTTTTATTGGCTGCACAATTCAATGCTGTCTACGAACTTTTCGACTTTGGGATTCCGATTGATGCCTTCAAACGATGACTCTTTTGTAGACTACAACTATTTTAAGATGTTTACTGTAATTGCGTATGTAACTTAGATTTATTTTATCATTAAGACCATACCTGTGTCAGATGACTTTGCAAATAAATAATGTTCATAACAATTTGGGCTATTTTCACTGTACATAAATTTTCATGTCCCATTTTCACCATTAGTATCGCTTTACATCATGAACGAATTGCATTTATCGAAATAACCTATCTGTCTAGTTTACAAAAACAATAATTAATAGCTCACTCAAATATATAATTTTTTCTAATCATAGAATTCGTATCATGATCAGAACAGGGTCCGTCCTTACGATCGTTAGGGAGAGGAAGGATGTTGTAAGGAACACCTCCTTCCTAGTCGTTGTTGTTGGAGACCGAGTTTACCTCTGCATTTCCACGACTGCGACGAAAAGAAAAGTTGCGCGCGAGGTGAACTCATTACGAAGACGAACGGTGAATATCTCTCTCGTCGTATATAGAAGCATCCAAGTGTTTAAATATATTTACATTTACATAGCCTAATGTGTCTCCATTAGTGTTAGTGAGCAGATGAAGCAATACGCTCGTGCAAATCGAAGAATTGACCAGAAAAATGATGTGGCAAAATATTTTCATTTCGAATTTTCAATTTGATGCTTACCGATTATATGATGCCTCCGTAAGTTAGAAAAAGCCGGAGTGTTATTTACCCGGATTATTAATTCTGTGCATCGAACGCCAACACTAAACGTCAAAAGTTATCAAAAACAACATTTTTCAAACGGATCGCAAATGTCAATCCGGACGTTATCGGATGAGCTATTAGCAAGGATGTGTTCGTGATGATATGAACTTCCATTCCCCCGAAGATCATATGATCGGATTCCGCGAGATTTGATAATTTTTTCAATATTGAAAATGCTCAAAAATACATAAAAATCACTCATTTCCTCTAAAAAGTAGTTATAATTTTTAATTTCGGAATTTCTATCAACCGGTTTATTGGCATTGAACATAAAGAACTCATTTGCTGCAAAATATTGATCAATTGTCATTTTGTTGACGCCTGGCATAAGTTGTTACTATCAATGGTTCGATTCCCAAAAAAATGTTTGAAAATTTGTCAATGTTTACAGCGCTCCCAGCCTTTGTAAACACCGTAAAATGTTGATCGAGTGATGGCATCTTGTGAAGCATTTATTTAAGATGCTGAAAAGAATAAAGTGTCACCAGAACGCTTAAAAAATTTTTTTTCTTATTTTGGCCAGCTTTTTGTTCTAGGTACTCCTCTGTGCGTCATGAAGATCGACGGTGTGGTCACAGAAGCAGTTGAGGACCTGTTGAATTTTGGTATTGGCCGTTTCAAAGATGCCATATTAAAAAGTAAAGATACTAGACTGTAAGCAGTTAAAGGCTTTTTTCTAACAATTCAGAGTACAACTGGCTGCAAAATGCGCATAAGAATATATTACTGACGAAAATAATTATAACGTCCACCGTTTGAGCCCAAAACATGGACCGAAATATTGTCTAACCTTGCTAACAATGGCTTTTTTTTCTAATTTAACGTTAGCGTGGTTGAAGGATACCGTTTCTGCATTTTTAATCTACATTTTAATTTTTTGTAGTATAATAAGCATGCCGGATTTTAGCGAAGCGATGTACTCTACTTAAAGTTGCAGCCATTTTTTTCTAATTTCAGTAATTTGTGAACACTAGATTTTGGGGATCTTTCTGCAATAAAATACGAGTTAATAATAATCATTCTTTTTCCTGTTACAATAACGTAACAGGTAATGTTTCTTACCTTTATTATTATTTACTAATCCACATTCCTTTCAGAGAGCGAATAATGGCGCTATAACCATAAGCTAAAAATGCGAGGACTAGAGTTAGTACTCAAGTTCCAACCATCCTACAAAAAAGTACTGCTTTTTTCCTACTGTCATTTTGAACGAGTATTAACTGCGGGTGACTAAACTCTACATCCATCAAAGTTAGCTGTTACGAAACTGTGCAAAGAAGTTGATAAACATGCTACAACTGTGCAACGCCTCCTTGTTCGATATTTAATTGGAAGCGTTTCCGTACATCGATCGTTGTGAACCATTTGCTACTGTTCCGTTCTAAATTCTGCATGTATTCTTCCATAATTAGTATGTAGCGCTAACACTTCAGCTAATATAATATATAAATTACCCAAATAAGCTAGTATATTTCTTCGCCATAACCATAAAAAAACACCAAATTGTTCCATGATACTTCAATAATTTATTCACAATATCAGCGAACTATTGCTTTTAAAATTGATAAGTTGTACAGAATTGCCGTCAACCCGAAAGCCCTAAAATTTTCTTAGGCAAACATCTAAAAATGACCACCGAAAACTTTCACTAAGCTGTTAAAGAGGTTGCTGATTTTAGTTCACGTTTTGGCTTATGCCGTTTTCAGAGCAGGTTGAAAATAATTTCGCTGGTGTGGAGAAACTTCGCCTTCCCCCCGAAACCCCGTAGACTACCTCCTAGACCCGGAAACTTCGGGGGAAACCCGGATAAGTGGCCCACCTTAAAATTCTTCTAACTGCTCTTGCGAATAAACACACAGCCGATTGCGATTGATTCATCTTACCCATCGCTAACATAAGCTTTTACAACGCTAAATAATAACGACAGGCGTGCTATGATGAAAAGAAAAATCATTGACAAATTTGCTGTATTACGATGCATGTATCTAAGTTCAAATGGAACACAACAAAACAGCATGCTTTGCATCGCGCAAAGGCAAGAAGCATAACAGTAGCGTAATCACTGAAGTCCATAGCGAACGCAACGGCAACATTGCAAATCGCACAACTTTGTTTCCATGGACTGTTACGTTTCTGCTGGTGTAACTACTGTCGCTGAGGAAGAAGCCCTCCTGTCGTCAAAGGGCTGTCGTAGTACAGTACATTTTCTAAGGCTGGTTCCAACCGTAACAGTTGAAGCGAGTAAAGGCGCTATATCTTTGATTTCGAAACCCGAACATAAGGAGGAAATACCTATTTTCCATCCCAGGAGATGTGTCAATAAAGGAGTGTACTTTCTTAGCCTTCTCACTCCCAACGAGTTCTATTGTTTCTTACATACGAATCGGTTGGTACGGATTGTCCCCGTTCTTAGATTATATTGTATTTTATTGCGCTACACAGTAGGCCTGGCCGTTGACGAGAAAAATGTATAGAAATCGTTTTTATTTAAATGATGAATACCATTTTCCAGGATCCTTGCAAGTACTGGCTGTGTTAGTGTAGACTAGACTAGACTAGATAAAAAGCATAAAAAAGTAAATATAAGGATAGAAGCAAAATATATGCCCATACTCAAGAGGATGGGAAAATTTATCCTCATGTTTTGTTCTGACTTTCTGAAATATAGGAAACAATTTTATATTCCTAATAGTGAAGCAAAAAGGAGATGGAATCTGATCTGATCTGATTCAACTCAAAAACGAAGAAAATGCATATGGGTCTGAAACACGACTATATGCAGTATAAATCAGAGGTGGTCGAAAATAATTATTTTTGCGCTACGTTATTAATGGACGTAATTAATTCATGATATAAAAAATAGTAGGAGGGTGGTATTAAAGACACGACCGCATGACGTAGGACTACGGTATTTTTCTAAATTTTTTATCTAACAGTGCACTCTTATTTGCTGACATTAGAGCGCTTTGAACAATAGTTAATAATTAATATAATTAATATTTATGAATGAAACCATATTTATATTGGCATCCCCACTTTGCAGGAATTCGAATTAGAAAAGCAGTAGCCATGTACTACTAACAGCCACCAGCATTATGGATGAAACCGGCACGAGATGACCGGTACTATGTTGTTTTTCCTCCTTTCGGCTGCTAACATCAAGCGTCCGTATGTCACCGGTATGGTTTAGTAATGAAACTGATGGGGTGAAATCGGTTGTATCCGTTAGTGTCGTCTGTGCTTGGGAAGAGAAGTAGTGATTGGCTGCTCGGTATGATTAAGACAATCGATGTAATTTACCAATTTTTCAATAGTGTGTCTCAAACAATAGGTTATTTTTGTTACATAAATTTAATCGCAAAGAATTGCTGATCTATTGATGCCAAAACCTCAAAAACCTGATTATAAATGACTGAAAAATAAGCGCTCAAAACCTGACCACTTTTGAAGTAGAATACTTCTCTCAGGAAGTTCGGCTACATAGGGATGTGAAATGAAAATCTAAAACCGAAAAAAGTGAAAAATATGTCCAATTTCAAATGCTAATAAATCGGTTAGTATTCGATGGATTTCCTTCGTTCTTGCAGCAATAGATTGGAAAATCTTCTAAGATTCTTCCCAAAATAAGATAATTGTAATTTTATTATTCACACTATTGTACTATTGAAAATAGTCAAGCCTTGTCAAAACGAAAAATTCGACCTCTGATTGGTCGATGCTATTTGACCTTAATAAGAGCCTGTTTCAGCCGGAGCCGCTCATAATAGTTCTAGACAGCGACAACAGCAGTCGTTCTTCCTTAGCAGCAGCACTAGCCCTGTGGTTGGTCACAACGTCTCAGGAGCAGCGCGGTTTTTCTCAGCGTGTGTTGCCAGACAGCCATTATTCCCCCCGTGTTGGGGCAGCATGAAGATTGCCATCAGGAAATCCAATTTCGGATATCAAAATGCCTTTTTCAAGGCAAATAAACAAGTCATTGAAAGTTAATAATTTTTGTCAATGCAAGCAAGCATTAATTTTCTGGCAACAACACAAGCAGACATTCTGTGCGGGATGCAATCAAAGTCTGTTGTAGTTGTCTAATTTTCACTTTATTTAGTAAACCCCCCACTGTAGGGGCAGCGCAAAGGCTGCGATCAGCATGACCAACTTTGAATAACAAACGGTTAACGTTTATACACTTAAAATTCATCCAATTCAAAACAGGTTTTTGTCTGAGTATAATAATTTGCACAAAAAGACATTAAAAATTTTACCGCATTATCAGACGTGTTTCTCCAGTCATGCCTCGTGAACGTGAAGGTTCCCTATCACAGACATAGATTTCGTGCTCCAGCACGTTACAACTCATGGAAATTGTCTTTTGAAGTAGAATACTTCTTTCAGGAAGTTCGGCTACATAGGGATGTGAAATGAAAATCTAAAACCGAAAAAAGTGAAAAATATGTCCAATTTTAAATGCTAATAAATCGGTTAATTTTCAATGGATTTCCTCCGTTTTTGCAGCAATCGATTAGAAAATCTTCTAAGATTTCTACCAAATGCAGGGGAAATTGCAATTTTATCATTCGAACTATTGTACTATGGAAAATTGTCAAGCCTTGTCAAAACACAAAATTCGACCACTGGTACGATTGCTTTCCCAAGCACGGTCGACAGAGTTAGAGACCTAGTAAATTGGGAATGCATTATTTGGCCTATTAGGGATGGGCGATACTGACAAAAGTATCCTTACTTTGGTATCGCGGCTCTACAATGAAACTGATATACTCGCGCTATCATTTCGATTCGAACAGTTTCATTTTCACTTGATTTCTTTCGGCTACTGTCAACGAATCACTTGTTTCTTTCTTTACCTCTTTCTTCTTTTGGATCATTTCAAATGATGACTATTTCAATCGACGAAGAGAGTGATAGAGAGAAAGACTCTTTCCTTTCCTTCAGCGTCTCAATTGAAATTGGCACCGCATCGTGTCGTTTAATGGTAGTTTTCAAATACCGCAAGCCGTAGTTAGAACGGCAATGGTATCCAATAAATACGTTACGCAAGTTCCGATCAATATTTCCTCCCTCTTTCATATATATATATATATATATATATATATATATATATATATATATATATATATATATATATATATATATATATATATATATATATATATATATATATATATATATATATATATATATTTTTTTTTTTTTTGTTTCAGGTGGAGGGGAAATTTGCATCCAAACCCCTGAGGTGACCAACCTCAGGGAGTGTGGGGTTGGTTTGAATCAGTGACCGGACCCACTAAAACCCCTCCAGTCTCCAGCCCATAATACTCCCCGGGACCACCGCTAGGTATTGCTTCGGGGAGCGGTTTTTGTGCTCTGTGCACCCTCTTGGTTCTATAGATCTCTTTGCTAACTTAGCTAACTAACCTGGAGACTGGCCGTTAGCTAACACTGGCGTGTCGGTGGTCAACCTGTCGCCTGTTTTGCAATTCTAAAACTATTTGAGAGGCGGCTGTACAAACCGCCCTCCAAATGTTTGGGTCTTTACACATCCTCCGAACTAGGTTGTCCGGAGTGGTGTCTGGCCCGCTCACTACCATCATGTCGCTCCGCGCATGCACAAAACGAGGGCACACGAAGAAGACATGCTCAGCAGTTTCTTCCGCATCCGCGCACTCGGGACACATGGGGGACCCCGCATGCCCGAATCTGTGTAGATACTGCCTGAAGCAACCATGACCTGACAGAATCGCTGTCAAGTGGAAGTTAACTTCTCCATGGTGCCTCCCGACCCATCCGGATACGTCCGGAATAAGTCGATGCGTCCATCTACCCTTTGCGGAATTGGACCATTCCTGCTGCCATCTGATCATCGAGAATGACCTTCTGGTGCCTCGTATACCCCTTGTGTCACGTTGATCGAAGCATTCTACGTCCTCCTTAATGGCTATGCTGATAGGCATCATGCCGGACAGGACGCAGATTGCGTCGTATGACACTGTACGGTACGCGCTCACAACCCTCAGGCACATGAGCCTGTAGGTACTTTCCAGTTTTCGACGATGACTGTTGGTACCTAACGCTTTGGACCACGCTGGCCCACCATACCTAAGTATGGACGAAACCACGCTGGCAAGAAGTTTACGCTTGCTGCCATATACCGCTGAGCTATTGGACATCATTCGAGATAGTCCTGCAGCGGCCGTTGAAGCCCTCTTACAGGCATAGTCGACGTGACTCTTAAATGTGAGCTTATCGTCAAACATAACCCCCAAGAGCTTCAAGGAACGCCTTGAGGTAATGGTGCAGTCACCGACTCTGACCACCGCCTGTTGCTCTAATTTGCGGTTGTTCACAACCGTAACCTCCGTTTTATGGTGCGCTAACTCCAGTTTCCTAGAGTGCATCCAGTCTTCGACCTTGTGTATGCAGTGCGCGGCCGTCAACTCGACCTCTTCGATCGACTCGCCGTAGACCTCTAGCGTGATGTCGTCTGCGAAACCGACGATCACAACCCCTACAGGGAACTTTAGTTTCAACACCCCGTCATACATGACATTCCACAACACCGGGCCCAGGATGGAACCTTGCGGTACCCCTGCGGTGATTGGGACGCACTTCTGACCCTCCTCCGTGTTGTAAACTAGTACCCGATTCTGGAAACAATTTTCCAAAATCTTGTACAGCGACACCGGTACGTGGATGCTCCTAAGCGCGAGCGCTATGGAGTCCCAACTGGCGCTATTGAATGCATTCTTCATGTCAAGCGTGACGATTGCGCAATAGCGAATGCCCCAACTCTTACGCTGGAGTGCTACCTCTGCCGTCTTGGTGACAGAGAGAATAGCATCCAGCGTGGATCTACCTTTCCGGAAGCCGAACTGGTTACTTGCCAGACCGTTTACACCCTCTGTGTACTTCACCAGTCTGTTGAGGATAATCCTCTCAAGCACCTTGCCCGTAGTGTCCAGCAGACAGATAGGTCTGTATGCCGATGGGTCCCCTGGCGGTTTCCCAGCCTTCGGCAACAGCACCAATCTCTGTCGCTTCCACCTGTCCGGAAAGAGGCAGTCATCCAGGCACTTCTGCATGACTGCTCGAAATAGATCAGGGGCCACTTTCATGGCCGTCCTGATGGCCAAGTTCGGGATTCCATCCGGTCCCGGTGCCTTGCTCACCTTTAGGGAGTTGGCGATCACGATGAGTTCCTCATTCGTAACTCTTACCTCCTCCACAACCTCTGCACGGCTGCCGTCTCTCACGGATTGGATGCCCGGCAGGTTGGCCGACCATCCCTGGTCTGTGTCTGAGATACTGGAACGTCGGACGTGAGACTCAGCAACCGGAGGCAACGGATTTGGCTCGTGTCGTGGAAAGAGTCCCTCGATGATGCGCTCCAGCATCGCTGGTGATCGCTCTGCAGGCGCCAACACGCCTTTGGTCTTCGCCATTACGACTCTGTAGGCGTTGCCCCACGGATTCGTATTGGCACTCGCGCATAGCCTATCGAAGCAGGCCCTTTTGCTCGCCTTTATCGCACTTTTAAGCGCCGATCTTGCAGATCCGAATACTACACGGCGCTCTACCCTCTGTGCATCGGTACGTGCACGTTGCAACATCCGTCTTGCACGGAGGCACGCGCTACGGAGGTCCGCTATCGCGTCGGTCCACCAGTATACCGGTGACTTACCATTCCTAGGTTGGCGGGTCCTAGGCATGGTGGCGTCGCACGCCCGCGATAATGTGGCAACTAATTGGTCAGCACTCGGGCGGAGCCAACTGCCCCCCTCGCGCTCTCTTCTCATTGCTTCTGCAAATACCTCGGCATCGAAATGCGATGTCTTCCACCCGCGGACGTTCGGAGTATTGGCTCTACCCGTCGCCTGCCGCCTCACGTTCTGGACTACGCTATAGCAGACCGACTGGTGGTCACTATAGGTGTAGCCATCGTCTACCCTCCAGTTCACGATCAGTCCTGGGCTGGAGAACGTCACGTCGATGATCGACTCCGCACCATTTCTGCTGAATGTACACTTGGTTCCAACGTTGGCCAGATCTAGGTTGAGCTTTGCCAAAGCTTCCAACAAGATCTGACCCCTCCGGTTCGTGCGGCGGCTTCCCCACTCAACAGCCCAAGCGTTGAAGTCGCCCGCCACTACTAAGGGTGTTAGTCCCGTCAGCTCCATAGATAACAGATCGACCATCTGGGTGAACCTTTCGATAGACCAACGCGGCGGAGCATAACAACTGCAGTAGAACACTCCGTCCACCTTGGCAACCGCGTATCCTTCATTTGAGGTTGACACAACCTCCTGAACCGGGAACTTGCTGGTCGTGCATATGGCCGCCGTACTGGACTTATCTGCAACCCAATTACCGTTTCCGGGAGGAATGCAGTAGGGGTCCGATACGATTGCGATGTCCGACCGCGACTCAGACGCTGCTTGGTATAGCAGCTGCTGTGCCGCATAGCAATGGTTCAGGTTCAATTGTGTCACCCTCACGCCCGTGGTTTCGTGGCCGCCTAACCGGCTGGGCACCGTGGGCCTCCCATAAAGTGCTTGGCGTCCCGTTTTCCAGTACATACCAAGCACTTGGGAGGCTCCCCGCAGTCTTTAGCTTTATGGCCAGCACCACCACAACGCCTACATAACTGGCTCCTATCGGGCCCCTTGCAGGTCCAGGACTTGTGTCCTCCCTCGAAACACCTGAAGCAAACGTCCGGCTGCTGGAGTATGCTCAGGGGACATACTGACCAGCCAACCTTAAGTTTGGCTGTCTTCAGGGCCAGAGTTGCATCGGCCGATGCAAGCCGGAAAGTGGCCACCTGGGTCCCCGCTGGACCCTTTCTGAGGCGAATTACCTCAGTGGCTACTTCCACTCCGCACTTCTCCTTGAGGGCCTGTGCAATATCGCACCTCTCGGTGATTTCATCCAGGTTTTTGAGCTGGAGAGTCACCTCTGAGGTGAGTGCCCGAATTTGCACATCTTTCCCGAGGACCTGCTCGGCTACCGTCTTGTAGGCAGCGCCCTTGTTTTTAGCATCCTTACGGAGCTCAAGGATCATCTCGCCGGTGCGAGAACGACGGATGGTCCGCACATCCGCTCCCAGATCCTTGAGCTGGGTTTCGCCTCTCATTTTCTTCAAGACTTCGGAGTACTTGGACCCCTCCGTCTTGAGTATGAGGGCGTCGCCCCTGCTTCGCGCCTTCTTTCCCGTTTTTGGACGATTTGTCGCCTTCTCGTCGTTGCGCTTGCTGTCTTTTTGGCGCTTCCTTCCTCCCACGGTAACCCAAGGGTTTCCCGTAGCTGCCACTTTGGCAGACTTTTCGGCGGACTTGGAGGCCGTTGGTGTGCTATCTCGCGGGCTTAGCACAACCAACCGTTTCTTGCTGTTCTCGGGGGCTTCCCCCGGAGACTGCCTTGCTCTTTTTGCGGCTGACCCGGAGGCGCAAACCGCTGCAGACGTGCAGGTGTCCGTTTGGACCGACTTTGTCGCCCTTCCGGTCACCTCCGTTGCATTCTTCTCTGCAGCCACCGCTCTTGCCTTGAGCTCGGCGTGCTCCTTCTTCGCAGCATCGACGGAGGACCGAAGCATGTAGAGAGCCTGCTTCAGGTACTTCGTCGTGTTGGTGCGACTTTTCGCAAACTCGATTATGGCATCGAGCTGCTCCGACAGCGCTACTACCTTCGGTAGCGTGTCTCGCTGTCTTCCGACCGCCTTTATCAACAGTGGACCAGCCACTGCGATGTCTTGCGTCGATCCGGTAGGCGTACTGCCTTTGCCGTCTTCGCAGGCGTCCTTTACTGCATCCATCTCCGCCTTTCTCGGCGGAGACCTCTGGATGCCTCCTCGTGCAAACGGGTTTTTCAACCCATCTGCGCCCAATTGTTGATCTTCATTTTTTTCAAAATTCATTCTTGTTAATTGGGTCCCCCTTCCAGCCGCTATCCTTATCCATACTGGAGTGGTCGCCTATCTGGTCCCATGGTAGTCTATGCCAAAGCAGTGAGGCCATGGCTAGGGGCGGCTGCCATAGCGCCTTATGAGCAACTATGACACCCCCGACCGGCGCAAGTCAGGAAAGGACATCTGATCCCACTCCTGCCCGGTTCCCACCGGGCAATGAATTTGGAACGTACTGGAAGGCCTGCCAGGTTTTACGGGACGGAGACCCCTGCACCGGTTGTTGTCTCGCCGTTTCAAGCCGTTGTCACACGACCTTACTAAGGGAGCTCGGCGCAGGTGCCAGCCCAGAATCGTGGTACGTAAAACGAAATCCGACTCTTATCATATGGCGTTGCGACCAGTTACCGTAATTGGGAACTTACTGGCATCAATCCCAATGGGCGGATTAGTGCATTTGGGTGGTGGGAGCGGCACTATTCGCTCCGTCAGAGCTGCTTCCGGATAATGTGGCTTTTGTGAGAATTCGGCGGCCCAATGCCTGAGTCTCACCACAACCTAGGCTAGCTCTCGCTGATGGTCCGGGACTGCGTTCTTGCAGTTAGCACTTCCGTGGCCTACGGTAATCGCCAAATACCGACCCGTGGTGGCATACAGCTCTGCCAAATATATATATATATATATATATATATATATATATATATATATATATATATATATATATATATATATATATATATATATATATATATATATATATATATATATATATATATATATATATATATATATATATGCGTGAAGTTCTGTATGGAAACCTTCTGTCTCCGTCAGCGCTCATTGTGATTTTCAATTGTGAATCGTCATGTGAGTGATGGTGGTAATCTCCGCTTTCAATTGAAAAGCGTTTATATCAATTTCAAGCCCTTCAGTTGTCAGAATCACAGCAAGAGCTTTCGACTGGGTGTCATGTGACTCACGAAGTGCTCGAAAATGATACAAAAGCTTTCCAATTGAAGGCGACGGGTCAAAGCGTTACTATAACCTGATAATTGTCGATTGAAAATGACTTTGTCAGGCTCGGATCGCGCTACTTCAGTAAACTTCGATACTTGGTATCGGAATATCGGCTGAAGGAGTATCGATATTCGATGCTACGATAGTATCGGTATCAAACCAAGAATTTTTTTTCCGAAAAGCGTCGTTTAGAAAGTATCGATACCGGTACTCATCTCTTGCCGTGAGTATCAATGCCAAAATGCTCAATACCGCGACCCCTAGTGTCGATACCGTTGGTATCGATGCTAGTATCGCCCATCCCTATGGCCTATATAAGAGTCTTCATCAGATATTAAACAGACATTTCATCAGATATTAAATTAAACAACTGAAATTTGAAAAACACAAATAAATATTTGAAGAGATAATATTTTCTCGTTTTGCGCTATAATCCAAAGTTAATTATCTTCATCTACATGCATACTCTGACTGTTATTACGTGTTTGCGCTGCTTAGTGTTTATCTACGGTTATGCAGTACGGAAATGACGGCGCGATGCGATTCGGCAAGACGAAATGTATTGAAATGTATAGCTCTACAGCTCTACTTCGCCGTAAAAAAAGCTGTACATCTCACCACGGTAAGGCGGAACGCATCGCGGCGTCATTCGCGTTCTGCATAACCGTAGCCTAGTATTAAATGTGCATATTACAATTCGGTAGCACTTCAACTTCTTATTGGCGCAATATTTTAAAAATATTTAATAAACTTCATTCAAAATATCAAACAAAGAGAAATTACAATACTGCCAATGAACGGTCAAAGTTTATTTACTAGAAATAATGACTAATACGCAAGCAGCCGGGTTATCTTTCTTGTAAAAGTATTCTACTTCAAACTTGCGGTCGTGGCTTTGCACACAACCCTCCTGTGATTTTTCTTAGTTTTCCCTGGTCGAATTACTAGATTTTCAAATTCAGGTACCTAACTTCCAGATAGACGTAGTCCTACGTCAAAAAAAAAAGAATTGAAAAAAACATACAGGAAAGTAAGTGAAATCAATTAGAAGTGAGCTACGTCAAGTGGTTATATTTAGAGGTCAATGCAACCGTAATTCGATGACGATTATTTAAACCCTGGTGAAGGGATTAACAGGTGCAGAAACGTTGGAACAAATAAAAATAACTTCATACTAAATTCTGAGATTTATGGCTGCTATGCCGAAAATCAATTATAAAATAAGTATATATTAAAACAGGAGTTCACGTTTAGGGTTCAATGTATATAAATCAATATACATTTAAAAAAAATTCACGTTTGACTGCAAATACATCAGAAATAACTATAGAACTAGGGGCACAAAAAATTACACGAATGGTTAAGGATCTATAATCTTTTTCCGGCATTTTTTTGGGGGGGGGGCTTTAGGGCCTATTTTCATTCTTATCGAACAATGTTATATTTACAAAGATATAAATAGATTCGATTATATACAGTAAAAAAAGAGAAACTGTATCTAACGAGCCCGACCTGTAGTTCAGTAATGTAGCTTCGAATTTCATTCATATAATTACAGCAGTTTATCCTTCAATTTTAAACTCAGCTCACTTATATTACCACAACATTAAACCATAAGCATAGAGGAATTCTGTAACAATAAAATATCTTTCGACGAAAAAACCAGTAGTTTTCAAATGCATACCATAATAAAAATAAATCAAAATTTATTTGTTTTTATAGGGTTTTTTCGGCGGTCACGACTCTCTTGTATCGCGCATAAAAAGACTGAAACTTTCTACAATGTTATCCATACCCAACCATGCACTTTTGGGCTAACTTGCAACAGTTTTGTTTGAGTGTCTTTTTTTTTGCTTCATTTTTTATATGGCTGACCGTATTCTAGCAGCCCGAAACAGTGTGCCAATATTTATAGACGCTGCGCATTCACCGGCCGGCCGGAGTCTGTCTGCGCTTAGCTGTTTCGTTTTGTTTTCTTGGTGGCTGTCAGCCACTTGCCCCCTTTCGCTGTAGTCAGTTCTGTTCGAACATCGAAGAAGCGATCAAGCGTGAAACATTATTTATTGTTCTTGGAAATAAGTTTCGACACCGTCCAGCCCGACTCGGGGATCCCGCAGTTAGTCCTGCCGCGGACCAGTTCGGCAGGTAGAAGGGACTCCTGTCGCTGATAACAATGCCCGACATGGCGGGCTTAGTAGTCCCCAAGATTGCTGGCGACAACATCGATTGTCTTTGGTGTGTCGCTGCAACGAATGGAAGAAGGCACGGTTGAGAGGGAAACAACTTGTCCCGTGGAGCCGAAATAACAAAAAAAAAACTTTCTGAGAAAACTCTAGCCTGGGTCGTCCTAATTCTAGTAGCTGGTTTTCATTCCAGTGCAGTGGGTAACGGTATTTTTTTTCGACAGCCTGTCTGCATTCATTTCCAGAATCAGATTTCTCCACTATCCAACCGCATTCTGCGCGTAATGCGGCTCGAAACCGCGGCATTCCCCGTTCGGTTTCGGTGAAAATTTGCGCACGCCATTTCCGCATAAAGCACCAGCGTGAAAGCCACGTTGCATACTAAAAATGTAAATTTTTATGAATTATTTTCATTATTATGTGTTTTGTGGTTGCGGAGATAGCTTGTAAATGTACATTTTGGTTTTTCGCTTTTCTGTTTTATTTTTTTTTTTATTTTCGGGAGAGAAAGACTCGTCCCGAGGTCCAAGTGCATGTGTCATGTTTTTGTCCCCACAGACAAAGGTGCATTACCATCGGTGCAGGGCTGCCGCGGTGGAACAATTGTTTCCTCTTGCCTGCATTTTCTTTTTCTTTTCTCTCACTTGCTTGCGTTGCCACCATCCAGATTTGCAGCGGAGATGAATGTTGTGGGTTTTATGCTCGTATATTATTTTACGAAGGCAGCGCATTTTTCGGCAAACGTCGTCGCCGGCTGCCGCCAAAGTGGGTCATGTGTGCAATACATACAATTATTCACAATTACCGTTCTTTTCCGGCTAAATGAACGATTTAAGGAAGGTTAATCCTCGCGGTGACCCCAAAAAACGAAAACGCAACGCAAGCAAATGCGTGAACGGTGCGTTCCGGCTAAATCAGCAAATGGCACAAGGCAGAGATAAAATGGGTGGAGCCACGAGGCTGGGTTATTTGGGTCGACCCGAACTGATGAAGCCTGAGCTCGTTGTGGGGGAGTCGCAATGATGGTAATTTTAATTTTTATTTTTCACTCTTGAAAAACAGTTGATTCTAAGGATCTGATTCACAGAAAAAGCTTGCTTTAGATACGTCCCCAATCAAAAAGGACTATAATTCTTCATACGAAAAATTGAAATAAAAAGAAACATCAGCAGGTATCATATTAATGCTCGTTTTTCATAACAGAAGACTCAATTTATCCACTGCAAGTGGATCAATAGTGTCAAGTTCGTTTATTCGAACTGGAAGTGATTTTTTTCAAGCTTGATCCCGTTCCCATTTTCCACCCCATATTGGAGCTCGTATGACATCCCCGTCGAGGACTGGCGAAGTACTCACCATCGTCGCACTATACGCAGCGCCCGGCTCTTCGTTACACTCGTTTTAATACGACACACGCCAGGTTTGATGCCGTCGCAAGGGCCTCATTACATCGCCGATGCAGCGCGGCGGCAACAGCAACAGCAGCGAAAAAATGCTAATGCAGCCTGATAGGCCCCTGAACTGTTTTGCGGATTCCTGATTTCATTTCTTGGTCAAAAGACTGCCTGTCACAGGGTGGTCAGCACCATCAAGGGCTTCTCGCTACGGTTGTTGTTGTTGTTGTTGTTGTTGTCGTCGACTGGTTTTGCTGACCACTTGCCGAAGTGATCGGATCCTGGATCTACTTGCGACTCCGGTCCGTTATGGGATGACTTGCTTGTGCGACCGCTGCCTGTGGGGAGTTTCTTTTTCATTGTCAGTACTGCTACACCACTTGTGTATGAACTTGTTTAGAAATTGTGTGCTCAACATGTGAAACGATGCTGATTAATTAATCCGATATGAAGTGAAAACCGATTACAAAGTAACTGGAAGAATCGCGCGAATAGGATTAAAGTTTCAGTTTCTGCACGATTGCTATACGGTTGGAATTTTGCTCGTATCGTTTCCAGTTCAAGTTCCCGGGATCAATCAAACAAGATTCAGGCCAGACTTCCCATGATATTAACCTAGAAAGCATTACATTCGCAACCACAACGCGAGCCATCCGAAATGCGCATCAGTCGTTGCCCAGTTCCCACCGAAATTTCTCCCAATTTCTGCCTCCATGGAAGAAAACCCCAGATCTATTCATACGAGGTGTCAGGTAAATTGACAAATCTATTATCAACGAAGCTCGGAATTTGTGGTGGGAAAAATCTGTCCATCTCGTTACCGTTCCATGCCTATCACCCAAGCCAGAGTGCGTGGCTGTCGGAACTCCACCTTCGGCGGTTGACAAAGACGATTTTCATATCGCTCTGCTTTACTACTATTCTCTCTTTCTCTCTATAGCTCTTCGCATGTCAGCCACGTTGCTGTTGTAGCAAAGCTCGGTCATGCGATGATGGCTGAATTTCACATGCACAACTTTTCTACACTTTTGTTATTTTGATTGAGCGTGGGAAACGAACTATTTCATCTGGGAGTTTAGGCCCAGTTAAAGTGGCATTTTGTGTACGAATTCGGGGCTGGATGCGCGAGATTTGATAATTTATTCAAGTGGAAACTGGAGAAAGAACTTGTTCAACTAAAAACACCTTTCTTCACGCTGCCGAGGCAGCACGAGGAATGATGTAGATGATTCATGGTAAATGTTGCTGGAAATATTTAATAAATGAAACTTTGTTCAGATTAGGCAAGTGTTCAACATAAGTTTTAATCTAATTCAACTCATTTGGTTCCAAATTTCTCTCGATGTTTGAATTCCAATTCGATGTGGCTTTAATGATTGCTTATTTAACACAATACTACAAGTTCAGTTGAATTATATTTGCTACGATGAATAGTTATGGGAAGGAGTTAAAATCATGTTTATCATCTACTGTATCAATATTTTAAATCTGTATTTTAAATACTCTTATTCGAGGCCCATTTCAAAATGAGGCCGTGTGAAATTTGATGTTCACCATTATCTCCAGCATTTCAAAAAATCAGTTAAAGACCATACCACTAGCAAATAGTATGCCTTTTTCAAGGCCTATCAGCAAATCCGATTCTTTTGGAATGAACAATGCAAGTTCAGGAAGGAGAAATGGAAGATAAATTATACAATCTAGATATTGTAATTATTTCAAAAACGGATGTATTCGGTGAGTTAATCAACAAAGAGATAAAAGCTTTATCTCGAGCCTCAAGTTTGATTATATTTTCAAAAGTTGAATTTGAAATTTTTTTTTGTGAAGTTAATTATTACGAACTTTCTGATTGAAAATATCTATCCAGATCTTTCGAAATCATCAGAATCCTAATTTTTTGGAAGATGTAGGAATTGAAATTAAAAAAAAAAGTAATCTAAAATATAAACCAATCCTGGACTGTTTACAAAAAGTTTTGTTATAACTTATTACGAACGATATCAAGGACCAGACACCAACACTTATTACTCTTACTACTATTACAGCTTACCACTTATTGTTTCTTTGAAAATAGTTACACAAAAATTGGAAAAACTTTTTTTTGTAAATTAAAATTTAGTGTTTATCCTATTTGTCATTTTTTGGTAAAAAAAATTTTTTTTGGATCTGTTTTTTGTGATTATTAGCTCCAGACATTCATTGGTTGGTAAACATTGGTTAGTAAACGGCTGGGCAGTGCGTACCAGCAGTACACCCGTACTAGTTGGCATAAAATAGACCCCAGTGTGGTCCAAAGCATAATGCCCAGCAACTCCTATCCCTACCTCCACGTGGTACCGACTGGGATACGAGCAACCAAGGGAAGATCGGTGAACCGGTGGGAACTTGGTCGTATGCCGACAGGGAAGGGGGAGCTGCTCTCCTAGGAGGGCAGCTTGTCCGAGCGTCTGTTCCCCATGTTAGGGGCGGCTCATACAGCGTCTGATCCGGAGCGGACGGCTGAATTATGAAATGCGGCGTCTCGCCAGCTACACCCAAGACGGCAGCCCCGTCGCGAGACTAGGCATCCGCAGCCCTAGTAAGGCAGCATGCCGAAACATTAAAATACTACGAACAATCAAGAATTGAATACGAACCGGAACAATTGGCAACGACCTAGGCGACGTAATAAGGACGACGATTGGAAGCTCGGTACATGGAACTGTAGATCGCTGAACGCCCCGGGTGGCGACCGGATTCTGCTGGGTCAGCTAGAACCCCGCCACTTCGACATCGTTGCGCTCCAGGAGCTTTGCCGGAAAGGAGAGAAGGTACGGAGGATTTGTGGCCGCAAGGCACAGTACTACCAGAGCGGCGGCACAACCAATGAGCTGAGTACCGGCTTTATAGTGCTGGGCAGGATGCAGAGTCGTGTGATCAAGTGGCAGGCGATCAGCGACAGGTTGTGTTTGTTGAGAATAAAAGGCCGGTTCTACAACTACACTATCCTCAATGTGCACTGCCCTCACGAAGGAAGACCCGATGTAGAGAAAGAAGAGTTCAACGCACAGCTGGAGAAACTCTACGATAGCTGCTCGCGTAGAGACATCAAGATCGTCATCGAAGACATGAACGCGCAGATCGGTAGGGAAGAAATGTACAAGCCGGTGATCGGCCAACATAGCCTGCACACCGTGACGAACGACAACGGCCAGCGATGCGTCAACTTCGCAGCTTCCCGAGGACTGGCAGTCCGAAGTACCTTCTTTCCCCGTAAGGACATCCACAAAACCACCTGGAGATCACCTGACCAACGTAGAGCAAATCAAATTGACCATGTTCTCATCGACGGCCGGTTCTTCTCATACTTTACAAACGTACGTACCTATCGCGGTGCGGATATTGGCTCGGACCACTACCAAGTTGCGGTACCATTGCGCTCAAAACTGTCGACCGTATATCACGCGTGACATCGCCGAACCCCGCGGCTCAACATTAAGCAGCTCCGGAACTCCCAGGCTGCGGAGGAATACGCGCAACAGCTTGAAGCGGTGCTACCCACAGCGGAGGGGCTGGGCGCATTACCTCTCGAAGACGGCTGGTGCAGCATTCGCACAGCTATCGTGGAGAACGCAACGGCGACACTAGGAGTGGAAGCACCGAGTGGCAGAAACGACTGCTATGACGAGGAGTGCGAGGCAGCGGTGAATGAGAAGAACCGGACCTGGGCGATATACCTGGGCAGGTCAACGAGAGAGAACAAGGCCAATTACAAACGGGCACGGAACGACATGACCACGGTTCTCAGACGAAAGAAGCGCCAGCAAGAAGATCGTGAGCATGAGGAGCTGGAGCAGCTATACCGTGCCAGTGAAACGCGGAAATTCTATGCGAAGGTAAACCAGTCCCGCAGAGGCTATGTGCTGGGAACCTTCTCACGGATGCCAGCGAGGTGGTCGACAGGTGGAAGGAGTACTTCGATGGACACCTGAATGGCGAAACAGCAAACAGAAGCGGAGCAGGAACTGACCTAGGAGCACCAGCAGCGGATGACCGAGTACCAGCTCCCGATATTCACAAAGTCCTTTGTGAGATCGGGAAGCTGAAAACCAATAAAGCCGCAGGCAAAGACGGACTGCCGAGCGAGCTCTTGAAACATGGAAGAGAGGCGCTGGCTAGAGTGCTGCACTGGGTCATTTCCAGGATTTGGGAGGAGGAAAAACTGCCAGACGAGTGGATGGAGGGAGTTATCTGTCCCATCTACAAGAAGGACGACAAGCTGGAGTGCCGCAACTACCGCGGCATCTCGCTTATCAATGCCGCCTACAAAATACTCTCACAGATCCTATTCCGCCGTCTATCACCTTTAACTAGAAGGTTCGTTGGACAGTACCAAGCGGGTTTCATGGGAGCCCGTGCCACCACGGACCAGATCTTCTCAATCCGACAGATCTTACAGAAATGTCGCGAGTACAACATCTTCATCACATCTTCATTGACTTCACGGCGGCCTATGATACAGTCGATCGAGAACAGCTATGGCAGATCATGCACGACAACGGATTTCCGGATAAACAGACTCGATTGATCAGAGCTACCATGGCGCAAGTGATGTGCTTCGTGCGTGTTTCGGGGATACTCTCGAGTCCCTTTGAATCGCGCAGAGGGTTGAGACAAGGTGATGGACTTTCCTGTTTGCTGTTTAACATCGCCCTTGAGGGTGTGATCCGGAGGGCGGGCATCGACACGAGGGGCACAATTTTCACAAGGTCTGTTCAGCTTCTGGGCTTCGCGGATGACTTTGACATCATATCACGTAACTTTGCGACGGCAGAGGAAACTTACGCCCGACTGAAAGCCGAAGCTGGACGGATCGATTTGCGGATAAATGCGTCGAAAACAAAATACATGCGAGCGAGAGGCTCCAAGGAGAACAACATCAGCCTCCAAACTCATGTCTCAAGGTTGCGGTGGGCCGGTCATGTCGTAAGGATTCCGGACGGCAACCCTGTGAAATCACTTCTCTTCAGCAACCCTGCCGGCACCAGAAATAGAGGGGCGCAGCGTGCACGATGGCTCGACCAGATCGAAGGAGACTTGCGGGTGATGAGATGCCTGGGGAACTGGCGAAACACAGCCCAAAACCGAGCAACATGGCGACAAATTCTTGATACAGCACGAGCCACCACGGCTCTCGTCTGATTGGTAAGGTAAGTAGCTTCAGACAGTTTTTTCTATACCATCAAACATTTCTGGGCTATAATACTTTGAATATAATCCATGCCAAAAAAAAAAATTACCTACTTACGCCTCGATTCTAAATTGGCGGAGAACCTGCACCAACATGAAACTGGCAATCAATCCATCAAACATCCTGCATTAGAATTAAAATTCGTTCAAAACTAAAGCAGATAGAGAATTGGTGTCAAAGAGCGAACTGTAGAGCAGTAATAGTTTTCATTGTGAGCTAAAAAAACACTATAACGTTAATCACGTCTTTTTGTGAGAAAGCTTAAAAAATCTTTTAAAACAATATTACCTTGGCACAATGATGCTTCCAGAATGATAATTTACACGTTTGTTAAGACAAATGAAAACTATAACTATTAGAAAATTTTCTCAGTTTTCAAATGAAACTGACAGAATTGCTCTGAGTGGTATTACCCCAAAGCTAGAGCCACTTTACGGAAGAGTATCCAGGAGACTTCAAAGTTGAATAACTCCGAGTAAATTAACGTTAGAGCATATGCGTAGAAGAATATTTTCAATAAATGTGGCCCTCTATCAGCCTCTCAAATATTCCCAGCAAGGAACCAATCACCCTGTATAACTTCTACCCATCTTTATTTGGATATTTCCGGTTTATTATATGTTCAGCTAGCTGACTAGTGAAGCACAATCAGCCTATTTATACTTCGTACCGTTTTGAATCAGGAGATAGTAAGCTTGCTGTTGGGGCCGCGCACAGATGGGTGTGGTATACCTTAGTAAAATGCAATATTAACTAAGATAATAAAGGTCGAAAAATTTTCCATGAAATCTTAACATATAAAAATGCAGCTCTGTCTGTCTGTCTGGTCCATGTTCGGAAACTACTGAACCCATCGGCGTGAAATTCAGTATATGAAGGTTTTGAGGTCCGGGAAAGGTGACTAAGATAGATCGAGATTCCTCCCTATTCTGGAAGGGAAGGGTCCCATACAAATGAAACACAAACTTCTGCACATCTCGATAAACAAAAACCAAGCAAATGGAACAAAATTTAGCATGAGAGTGTTTTTAGGAGTAACTAACATGACCGTAATGGTTCGACACCCCTCCCTCTTTCGTGAAGGAGGGGTCTCATACAAATTAAACAAAAATTTCTGCGCATATCAAGAGCTAATCAAATAAATGGAACCAAATTTTTTATGTGAATGTTCTTGGGGAGAAACAAATATGTCCATGAGGGTTCAAAACCCCTCCCTCTTCTTGAAGGGAGGAGTTTCATGCAAATAAAACACAAACTTCTGCACATCTCAAGAACTAATCAAGTAAATGGAACCAAATTTGACATGTAAATGTTTTCAAGGGTAACTAATATGTCTATATTGGTTCACACCCCTCGCTCTTCCATGCAAATCAATCACAAATTTCGCACATATCGAGAACTAATCAAATAAATGAAACCAAATTTGGCATCTGAATGTTTTCAGGGGTAACAAATGAGGGTTCGACACCACTCCCTCTTTTGTAAAGGAGGAGTCCCATATAAATAATCCACAAATTACAACTCAAGAACCAATCAAGCAAATACAACCAAATTTGGTATGAGACTGTTTTCAGGGGTAGCAAATATGTCCATGATGCCTCTACACTCCTCTCTCTTTCGTCAAAAAGGGTTTCCATACAAATGAAACACAAATTTCTGTACATGTCGAGAAATAATTGAGTAAACGAAACCAAAACCGATATGTTAAGGTTTTTGGGAGCAAGAAATTTTTTTATGGTGGTTCGACACTCCTCCCTCTTTCGGAAGAGAGGGCTCTCATACAAATGAAACTCAAATTTCTTCACAACTCAAGAACTAATCAAGTAGATGGAACCAAATTTGACATGTGGAGGTTTTTGGGAGCAAAAAATATTTTCATGCTGGTTCGACACCCGTTTCTCTTCTGAATGAGAAGGCTCTAATACAATCAAACACAAATTTCTATGTTGGTTTGACACTTCTCCCTACTCTGGAATGGAGAGAGGTCTCCCAGACACATTAAACAGATATTTCATCCAGTTTTTCCGGAAAACAGCAAAAAATGATCGAAATGCTGCACAGGAGCCAAAAATCGACTCCAGGCGTCATTTTTAAATTTAACCCTTAAATGCGCAATGTTGTTTTAAAACAACACTACAAAAAACGTTTTAAAGAATACGTATTTTAGTATTTTTCAGAAATATAATTCATTAGAACAGCTCTCTAGACTCTAACAAAGAAAACTCAACAGCTGGAAGTACTGTATTTGAATGTTTTGTTTTCATTTTTGCTGTCAAAATCTCGGAAACGAAAAACAACATGGCGAGATTCCCGACTGGTGGTGACTGTCTTTGAAAATAAATTTTAAAATAAGGTTAGTGGTTAGTGAAAATGTTTGAATTATCAGTAATTATACTAACAAAAGGTCAAGTTTAATGTTACTGTTAACAAAAGTAATTGTTTAGACTTTATTCTGCGATAAAGTCACAGTGTTGTTTAAAAACAACATGGTAATATTTGCACATTGAAAAGTAAATCTTTCAATTTTTTATGCATATTGGTTAGTTTTAAGGCAGTAAACCTGTTAAACATAGATTTTATGTTTTCAAATGATTTTTTAACGTCGTGCGCCTTTAAGGGTTAAGATGAAAACTGCCGGTTTCTGGAAAACATCCGAACATGACCGAACCACCCAATATGGTTGTTTTTGGAACCAGAATGACGATCAGTGGAAGTCGCCATTTTAGATTTTAAAATCCGGTGTCTAGAAAACAGCCGAAAATGACCAAATACAAAAAATCTAACATGAATATTTCCGGAACCAGAATGACGCCCAGAGGCCAGAAATTGATTTAATTTTTTGAATTAATTTTCCGGGACCAGATTGATGCTCAGATGCCAGAAAAATAGTTCGAATACCACCCAATATGGATGTTAACACAATCGAGGTGATATACAGAAACCAGAAGGCGAGGATGTTGTCATTCTAATAAATCCAATCATTTCAAACGATTTGTATTTTTACTTTGATCGTATTCTATGGCCGATTCGTCGTGTATTTGCAGATTATGAGCAAATCGCGAGGAATCAATCAATTTAGAATGTTTAAAATTTTTTAATGAAAACAAAAATGGGCAGGACGAAGTTTGCCGGGTCAGCTAGTGTGAATATATTAGCTTACTTGCTAAAAATAGTTCTACACTCTTGCGAGCGGTTTTTACGCAGTTAATCGGAACGTTCTTCATGGCGTACAAAAACATGCATGTAGGCATGTTTTTGGGTTCTTTCTTAGTTTTATGGTTCACGGCCAGTCCGCAGCAAAAGAAGAGCTTTGCTTTGACATTCTCTTCTCGCTGATTGTCGGCCATACCTTCTTGGGAAACCTGGTGTGTGAAATGAACTTCAGTTCGGAGCTAACTTCTATCGTAGGGGAAGTAAAATACGAAGCGCCCTGCCAGTCGTTGCCATCCAGGTCTCGTCGTCCATCACGACGGCCACGTCGCGATTCGCCGAAAAAAGTTGTGTCACATTTCATACGATAATAACAGCATAACCACATGATGGAAAAGAATAATGTAGGAAACAATTTTGTAATACGCTTGTTATCATCATTTTTGCATTGCGAAGCGGTCAAAATCGATCAAAAGTATCAAGGACAAATTTACGCTAACAATGAGCCGATCACATACGAGCATTCCTAGCACAGACGACATGAATAGACACCAATCATTCTCTGTGATAGTCTCTGTATCAATATCCAAAAAAAATTTACAGTCTCTCCATCCCAATAGGTCAATTGATTTGATTTGATTTTTATTAGAGACCTTTTAACCAGAAGGTCATTCAGCTCTGAAAATAGGTCAATTTATGTTTGCTTTCGTGAACCTAGACTAATCTGATGTCTCGAATTTAAAGATTTTTCGGAAAGTTCGAAACAACCCTTTTTCTTGTACATTTTCTAAACCCTGCTGTTAGAGCGTAATGAAAACTGATGTCTCGAAAGAAAAAAATGCTCGTTAAAGCAATAGTACCGTAGAGCATATGTGGAGCAGAGTGCCGCTAGTTTCTTGTCGTCTATCATTGCAGCGGGCACAACTTCTATTCGCGTGCAATCTAAATTGCAATGCTGCTACTGATGGTGATTGAAAGTTTATCTCATGAATATGGTTACCGTGCTGGATCGAAATCCGTACACTTAAGCACATGATAATCTTCAACGGTCAATATAAAATCAAGAAATTACATATTGCTTTAAACTGACATGTTAACTTATAGGTCTACTTATATTTTATCACTATTTTCAAGCGAAATGATTCAAACTACTCTGAAACTCAAAAAATCATGTTTGAATAGAACATGTTATGAATCGAAATCCGTACGCAGTTTTTCGTCTGAATCGAAATCCGTACACTTTTGAATCGAAATCCGCACGCACGCGATATAGACTGGATTAAAGACCGTACAGCAGTGAATCAAAATCCGTATGGATATAGAAGTACGTAAATGAATTTTATTTTTTTAATTTATCTTTAAATTCACGAATAAATATATTATATTTATTTATTATTTGTTTATTTGAGCATGTAGAGTAAGAATTACTTCTTATAAAATTTTACACTAAGCAAAAAAAAAATTGTGGCGGTCAATTGGTTCCTAAAGTTTTACACGATTTTCTAATTTATATATCAGCTGAAATAGTGCAGCTTTCTGTGCAAAACATGTTTTTGAAACATGTTTATCGTTGTCCTTCAAATTTTGAATGAAGAATAAAAAACTGCTCGAAATGCCCTAAATTTCGAGCAATTTTTCATTTTTCGTCTAAAAATCGAAGGAAAACGATAAACTTTTTTTGAAAATCAAGTTTTGCTCAGAAAATGCGGCTTTCTTCTAATGATATTTAAGAACTAGAATAGCTTTAGGTCCCAATTGAATGATTCGACATAAAATACATAAAAATTTTCTCAACTACCTGCTGCAAGACGCCTTCTTCCAGGCCCAGATTTAAGAAGGGGGCGAATGCCCTGGGCCCCCCGATTGCTATACCCCAATTCATGATCCAAATCTTCCTCTCCAGCAGTGAAGGTTTTCCTTTCGATTGAGATTCGTAGCCATAAGTTACGGCTCTTTTATTGTAGTCACTAGAACGCCGGAACCTCTCGAAGCTCGAAGCGACTTTCCCTCGCGCACTTCTGTCACAGCTCTTTCGGGGTTGTTTGCCGTATATTTATGCTTGTTTTCTTCCATAAAATGCTGAAAACAAGGATGAAAGCTCAACAAAATATGCATGATACACACGCTGTACGGATTTAGATTCAAGCGATTTACAAGGATCGAAATCCGTACGGCACAGTTTTTGATGAATAAATACAATTTGCACTATTTACCAGACAAAACACAGCTCGAAAATGACAAGGACTTACCTTTTCAATCAATTTCAAAAAGATTCACAGAGTAAAACACTTATATCCCACTTGAAAAACGTTTTTATCTGAAGAACGTTTCCTTAGTGAAATCTCTAACGATGCGACGAAATGACAACTGAAACCGATACACGATTGATTTTTTATTTTTAATATTTATTTCATGGCCTACTGGCGCATAGTTCAATTTATCAGAAAGCCAATAGTTCAACGGACATGTACATGTAACTTTTATATGAGTTTTCATTTTTGTGATGCTTAAAACTGTAGAAAAACATCAAGGTGTACGGATTTCGATACTGTACGGGTTTCGATCCATGAAGAAAAAAAAACATTAATTACTCAACAAGAATTAAACTTTTTTTGCAACGGTTATGAGTTATAAGATATATTTATGTAATTTTATCATCGATATTCACTAAATAACCGGGACCGGCATAATATCGAACGAGCAAGGTTTTAAAAATACTAATTTATAGAATAGTAAGAGCCGCGGGTGAATTGTGAATTTTTGTCCATTTACTAAGATATATTAAGAATAATTTTTTTTACATTTCAACATTTTTAGATAATATTTTTTTAATTTTTACTTTGGGAACATTCATAAATGACGTAGCATTTAGGGGGGGAGGGAGGGGTTTGCAGTTTTGTGACGAAATGTGACGAGAGGGAGGGTGGGGGTTCAAGCCAAGCTACGTAGCAAACATGAAACTAAGAAAAAACCTAAATTAATCCACCTAGCGGTCAGACCCAGCCTATCTCATTCAATTTTTTATTTGTAAAAATTGATTTACATGAACGCTTCAATCCAATAAATGTATATTCACTCTTTAGGTTCTAAAATATTGATGTTGTAATCTATACATATAAAAATGCAGTCAAGTCTGTCTGTCCGCTGATCCATATAGGCCCGAAAACTACCGAACCGATCGACGTGTATGTAGGGGTTTTTGGTGCCGATAAAGGTTCCTATGATAGTTTGAGACCCCTCCCTCTTCTGGAAAGGAGGGGTCCAATACAAATGAAACATACATTTCTGCACAACTCAAGAACAAACCAAGCAAATGAAACCGAATTTGGCATGTGGATGTTTTAAGGGGTAACTAATATGTCCATAATAGTTGGATGAAACACAAATTTGTTCACATCTCGAGAACTAATCAACCAAATGGAACAAAATTTGGCAGGTAAATGTTTTTAGTTATAACAAATTTTACATAATGGTTTGAAACCCGACTCCCTCTTCTATAAGGGAGGGATCCCATGAAAATGAAACAAAAATTTCACACAGCTCAAGAACCAATCAAAAAAATACAACCAAATTTGGTATGTGCATGTTTTTAGAGGTATCAAATATGTCCATAATGGTTTGACGCCCCTCTCTCTTCTAGAAGTACATGTTTCTTCACAAATTTCTGCACATCTCGCAAACTAATCAACTAAATGGAACCATATTGGCAGGTGAATGTTTTTAGTGGTAACAAATATGTTCCATAATCGACCTCAGACAACATTTTGGATTGTAAGATGGCAACTTCCGGTTTCTGGAAAACAGCCGAAAATGGCCGATTTCCACCCAAAATAATAATATCCATCTAGAATAATACACAGGAGCTAAAGTCGACCACAGATAGCATTTTAAATTCAAAGATGGCGACTTCCGGTTTCTGAAAACAGCAGAAAATGACCAAATACCACCCAATATGAGTTTTTCTTTAACCAGTATGCCGTTCAAAATCCAGAAATTGTCTCCAAATGCCATTATGAAATCCAAAATGGCGACTTCCGGTGTCGGAAAAACAGCGCAAACGACCAAATACCACCCAATATGGGTATTTCCGGAACCGTAATGATGCCCTGGAGCCACAAATCGACTTCAGACAACATTTTGAATTGTAAGATGGCAACTTCCGGTTTCTGGATAACAGCCTGAAATGGACGATTTCCATTGAATATTAGTATTTATGGAACCAGAAAGATGCACAGAAGCTAAAAATTGATCACAGACACAATCTTGAATTTTAAGATGGTGACTTCCGGTGTCTGGCAAACATCCGGAAATGACCAAATACCATTCAATATGAATGTTTTCAGAACCAGAATTACGCCCAGATGACAGAAATTGATTTCACAGGCAATTTCAAAGTCCAAAATGACGACTTTCGGCTTCTGAAAAACCAGTATCCTAAATACCATTTGGAAATCCAAGATGGCGACTATCGGTTTGTGAAAAACAGCCTAAAATAAACAAATACTATCCAATATGAGTATCTCTGGAACCAGAATGATGCAAGGAGCTTACAGTTGACCTCAGGCACCATTTTGAATTGCTAAATGGCAACTTATGGGCAATAGTCGGAAATGACCGAATAATACTCAATATGGATATTTCCGTAAACGTGATGATGCATAGAAACCAAACATTGACCCTGGACACCATTTTGAATTTGAAGACGACCACTTTTAGTTTCTGGAAAACAACCAAAAATACCTCCCAATATGGGTATTTCCGGTGTCAGATTGATGCCAGAAAGTCTGCTGATAATGACAGAATACCACCCAATATGAATGTATTCAGAATTAAGGCGATGCACAGTGCGTTGAATGTAGGGTTAGACGGGACAAAAATCAAAACTACACAATTTTGTCGATAAAACATGTTAATGTGACAAGAAAAGTTGTTCGTTACTTTCAGAGCTACTAAATGCATAAAAGTCTTATGTTATACACTAAATCATAAAACTGTCCCAAACGCCAACGCACTCATCCTATACCAGAAACCATCAATCTCTTTGTAAAAGTTGTACATTGTAACGAAAACTGCGGTTTCTATGTTTTACTTATTTTTACATAATTGCAAAAGTAACTTATGCGCAATTATAACAAAAAAAAATTTTTTTTTGTATTCTTTTACGTATAATTTTTTTTTTTGTATATTTAATTACCAGAGTAACAAACAATTTGAAATTCTTCATGATGCATATTATATTATCTAGTCAAGTTTTGGGTCATCTTTAGACGAATTGGAAGAGTTGCTCGAAACGGTAGCAGCAAATACTAATTATTTTCGGGAGTTATTTTCAACGAGCTCTGCAACTCGCGTTTTTTAATTCTGGTTGAGCAGCTTTCAAGAAGTTTCTGAGGACGCTCACGAGAAAAAATGTGGTTGTATTCATAATTATTCTCACCGAATCGAGGAAGAGCAAGCGGTGACTCCAACAAAATTTCATGATTTTTCATAAAATACTTTTTTATCCTATTGCATTTCTCCCATTTCGAGTTCAATTTCGGACAATATACAGCAGAAAACTTGTGCAAATTTTCATAAACATGCTCAACTGTGTCTTCTGGTAGAGACAATATCGAAATAAACATGATGTTCTTTTGCTTGCATTGCAGTTAAACCAGTTTTCAAATATATGCCGCTTCACGAGCGATCGGCATTGACATACGAAAAATAAAAAATCTCTCAGAGTTGCAGGAAGTTGTAGCTAATTTTTATATATTTTGTAGAGGACACTTCAAGCAAACTTTTGATGTATGTTTTAGAGAGGAACTCGGTGGAACTTTTTTTAAAACGCTAACGAAAGTTTGAGTTCGCGTTTTTTTAAGGATTAATACCTTCACCAACTCATCATACCGATTAATCATACACGCAATCGAAACCAAGTCTCTCTATCAATGAAATATATTGCACTTACCTTGATTGTTATTTTCCATTTCATGTTATTGGAATACACGAAGTAATTAAGTTTTACCAACGTTTAGAAAACGCGCGACAATTTAGCACGAAATGTGAAACAAATGATTGCTCTGGACGCTAACGCTTGCTATGCTTGTATTAGTATTTGTGATGCTTCCCAAAGCTCACCAATACTTGTTCACAACCCAAGAGATATCTGTGAACACTTCTGGGTACTTGGTGCATCCAAATAAACAAGAAAGAAAAACGATTTTTGTCTACGCACTGTGCGATGTACAGAAGCCAAAAGACGAGGATGTTGTCATTTCGATAAAACCAATCATTTCAAACGATTTGTTATTTGACTTTGATCATATCCTATGGCCGATTCGTCAGGCATTTGCAGACTCCAAACAAACCGCAAGGAATCAATGAACTTGGAACGTTCAAATAGTACGACACCACATTTAAATCATGTGGAGGCCACATATATCGATCAAAGCAGATATAGTTTTGAACAGTCTTTGAATTTCTCTTCTTCCCATAACTTTAGAACCGCATATTAAATTGTTATGAAGTTTGTTATTTGTAAGTTTGAGAGATGACTCGTTCGTATGACACTAGTTATGTTCAAATAAGTCATGTAATCTTTGAGATAATCTTTGAGTTAAAAACACTTTCGTTGTTTTATTAAAAATTTAATACATAACGGTTGCTTAAGTTCGATTATAATCAAATGAAATGGGAACGTGTAGGGCAGCCAAACTTTGAAACCACGTGTTCAATCATAATTCATCAGTTAACCCTTAACTAGCCCGCTCATCTGATAATATTATTAATCAAATCGGTTGTGTAGTTTCTGAGATAATGAAGTTTCGTGATTTTCACAAGTCGGCACATTACAAATGAAGTTACAGTTCGATTACAGTAAAATTCAATAGGGTCTTCTGAGGCAGCTAGACAATTCATTTGACACTAATTTTGTGGAAATCGGGTAAGCCATCTCTGAGAAAAGTGAGTGAGTTCAAGTAGTCTTCGAAATATGTGCCTTTTCAAAGCTGGATTTACATTTTTAAACATAACAGGCAAAGTAATAATCAAAAGGGTTTTATGGGGCAACAAGACCTTCCACTTGACACTGATTTTGTGAAAATCGGTACAGCCATCTCTGAGAAACATGAGTGAGATTAAGTAGTCTTCAAAACACGTTTCTTGTCATAAAATTTGAACCACAAGTTCAATCTTCATGAAATTCAAAAGTTAAGGGTTTTTTATGTAGCCCGTTTTTTTGAGACCAATTTTATTGAAATCGGTTGTGTAGTTTCTGAGATATTGATGTTTCATGATTTTCACATTTTTAAACATAACCTCTAAACTAAAAATCCGATTACAATAAAATTCAATAGGGTCTTACGGAGCAACAAGACCTTTCATTTGCAATTAATTTCATGAAAATCGGTTCAGCCATCTCTGAGAAAAGTGAGTGAGAATAAAAATCTGCACATACACACACACACATACAGAAAATGCTCAGCTCGTCAAGATGAGTATATGCCATTCGGCCCTTTGGAGTACTTTTATACTTTCGGTTTTGCAAGTAATTGCTATACCTTTCTAGGAGAAAGGCAAAAAACTAGATTTTTCTAGTTGTTCTTTTTTGTCACTGTTTTGTCTGTTCTGGGGTCATTTATATTACTTCCTTGTCTTTTCTTGTTCATTCATGACGCAAGGTATGTTTTGGATAATAAAATTTGCAAAAAATATATCATGTGGGGGGGGGGGGGGGTTGTTATGAAGCTACGTTATTATCTAGAGGGGGGTCCTGACTTTGAGGAGGTCAAAAAAAAACCTAAAAAAAGCTACGATATTTATGGATGTTCCCTTTACAAATAAACCAATATACTTAAATTAGCTGTTTTTGTAATACAGTGAATGTAATTGTTGTTCAGAGCCGCTCTAGCAAAAGAGCCATTCCACCCACCTCTAATCCTTGATATATTTCACAACGCATGCGTATTAGCCAAATTTCATACGGGTTTGTCTATTGATGTCGCGTTTACAAAGGCAAAAAAGGCAAAAAATACTGGAGGGACTTAATTTGGCTGCGGATTGTTCTTTTTCAATTCGACGACAAGGTTATCCAGCTTCCCTGACCTACAGAAAACGTCAAAATGGGCAGCGTGCCCTATCCGCCATTACCGTTCGTGGAAAGCTGGATATTCTGGAACCTTGTGGGGGTGGTGACATACTCATGAAAAAAGTTGTCATGGACGTAGACAATTGTTTGAACCAACAAAAACATTTGAAATGCCTTATTCTCGGTTTCATGTCTATTGAACTTTAGCCCATTCTTCAACTATGGTCATCCCGGTAAAAAATTGATACATTTTTCAGATCAGTGTGCGAGTTCCGAGCACACACTTCTTCGGAGAGAAGAAAAAATTTTTGTATACTTTCAATGAAGAAATTTTCTTCTCTTAAAAAATAGTGTTCTCGGAATTCGGCCGCAGATTGCGTTAGCTACAATGAATGCAATCACTATTGTCTTCAATCCGTTTTGCCCACATTTATTTTTCAGGCGAAAAAAAAACGATCTTGCCATCCAAAGGATCGATTCAGTAGAAGATCGCTCGAAAAAAAAAACAATTCCAAAAATCGATAAATCGACCCGAAAAGATCGATTTTGCAAAAATCGGATCGATTTTGCCCATTGCTAATTATTACTCGACCGTTTCTCGGGCCTAGCCAGGCTAGTGTGCTTCGCTGTCCGTCACCTGTTTTAACGCCTTCAAACAACATTGCCGGTCGTAGTCGCGTACAGCGGTGGTCTTCCTCGGTAGTGCAGCGTAAAAATCACAAGAAGGTTGTATGCAAAGCCACGACCGCAAGGTTGAAGTAGAATACAGTAAAGTCGCTTTTTACGCGGGGGATACGTGGCGCGTAAAAAAACCGCGTAAATTCCGGAATCCGCGTAAAAAAACCGCGTAAATTCCGGAGTCCGCGTAAAAAAAAACGCGTAAATTCCGGAATCCGCGTAAAAAAAACGCGTAAATTCCGGAATCCGCCTTAAAAAAAAAACCGCGTAAATTCCGGAATCATTTTTTCTAGAAAATAACGTTGACTGTTCATTGGCAGTATTGTAATTTCTTTTTGTTTGATATTTTGAATGAAGTTCATTGAATATTTTTAAATTCTGTGCAAATGAAAAGTTGGAGTGCTGCCGATTTGTAATATGCACATTTAATACGACATCATTAAACGGGAACGGAACAAAGGCTACGGTTATGCAGAACGCGAATGACGGCGCGATTCGCTTTACCGTGGTGAAATGTACAGCTCTTTTTAAGGCGAAGTAGAGCTATACATTTCAACAGATTTCGTCTTGCCGAATCGCATCGCGCCGTTATTTGCGTTCTGCATGACCGTAGCCAAACACAAAGCGACGCAAACACGTAATAATAGTCAGAGTATGCATGTAGATGAAGATAATTAACTTTGGATTATAGCGCAAAACGAGAAAATATTAACTCTTCAAATATTCATTTGTGTTCCTCACATTTCAGTTGTTCAATGTAATATCCGATGAATTGTCTGTTTATTATCTGATCTTATATAGGCCAAATGATGCATTCCCAATTTACTAGGTCCATAACTCTGCCGACCGTGCTTGGGAAAGTGCAGTATAACGACCAATCAGAGGTCGGATTTTGTGTTTTAACAAGGCTTAAGAATTTTCAATAGTACAATAGTTCGAAAATTGCAATTTCATGCATTTGGTAGGAATCTTAGAAGATTTTCTAATCGATTGCTGCAAAAACGAAGGAAATCCATCGAAAACTAACCGATTTATTAGCATTTGAAATTGGACATATTTCTCACTTTTTTCAGTTTTAGATTATCATTTCACATCCCTATGTAGCCGAACTTCCTGAGAGAAGTATTCTACTTCAAAACTGAATACTGGATAGTAGAATTACTAAACAATATCACCTTAATAAATATTTTTTCAGAAATTCTGAAGCAGAGTTTTGCTAATATTCCAATATTTTTTGCCTAATGTTGTTTTTGTTTTTTTTTTAACCGCAATCGAGTCCTGGGTTCGCTCGTCACGCTGTTGTTAGCTATAAAGTCACAGTTCTGTGTCAACGAATCAACAAATCTGCACGCGACTTATCAGTATTTGAGCTACCCAGATCACGGAACTTCCAAAACTGTCCGACCGATGTGTATTCGGGGAGCGCAACGCCATTGCGGTCATTCAAACGTCCAAGCCGAGGGACCGACGCTTTCGCAATCGAAAACAAAGGTGCCAAAGATCACGAAAATTGCGAAAATTCTCACGGGAGCGTTTGATCTTTCGTCGGCCCTGGCCAACCTGCCCAGGAAAGCGCGCGCACATGCACACACACACACTCGCACAGCGGCAAATCTGAAATGTCCGATAAAAATCGATCCGTTCGACTTTACACACCGCGTCAAGTTGCGGATTGGCGTTGAATTCAATTCCTTTCCGCAGGCGAAACTTCATTCCAGTTGCGTTTCTAATTGGACACTTTTCGATGATTGAATATCAAACAAAAATAACGTGTCGGATTGAGCAAATGTTGCCTTATTTGCCGTTTGGCTGCACTGCCCAATCGACAAACGGTGAACACGATCACCGCAACGCGGTCGCTGCTGATGTGGCTGCCGAAGCAAATATCTCGTGGGTTAGATCAACGCGGAGCGCCTTTTATGGGCTTGCCGCGGCTGGCGGCTTACTGGCCGTGTGATGTTACTAATGCCTACGGAGAATCACGGCAAGACACTTGTTCTGTGGCGGCGGCAGCCAACCGTTTAGAGCCTAACTAACTAGAGTTAGACGGAGGCAGCCGTTGTGTTCTCTAGCTAGATAGGTTCGGGGCTCAAATCGATCCACCACAGAACGTTACCTCCGGTTTCGACACCAGCCAAAGTCAAGTTCACTAAACTCGTAATGAACTCCCCGCCCGTCACTAACCGCACTCGCTACATATATCGTTTGCCATAAATTAAACTTCAGTTCCGATTTGCGCTGCCATTCCGTGCACCCTTGCAGCAGGTCTCCGGCAGTCAAGAACTCACGATTCACGCACCGCCTAGCAGTGCCCGGGACTGGCTGGCTGACGTTGTCGTCGTCGTCGTTGTTGTTGTTTGCGGCAGGTGCTCACAGGCGGGGTGTACATATTTCGCGTCGAACTTTGTTTAATTCATGACATTATCGTCGTTTACTAGAGTGTTGTATGCAACGCCACACCGCAAACATTTGCTCTTTGGTCGCCAACAGACATCAACTTGAGCTCACACGTTCATTATGCTGGTAGTAGACGCTTCGCTTCGGCACACCGCGAGGACGGGGTCTGTAGTAAAAAAAAATACCGCCAAGTTCTGTGTTCTGAAAATTTTATCGAAAAATGTTTCCCCTCCATCGTACCGTTCCAGAAGGAAGCTCGCCTGTCGGTTCAATGAGCTACGAGCGAGTGGAATTAAAAATGGAAATGTTAGGTCAGGTGGCATGCTTCAAACTTTAAACTCGACTTTCGTTTGTTTTCCGCTGCTGCCTGCGTGTTCCCTCTCCTGGACAGGAAGTGAGCTGACCTTGCTTCCTACCGATATGCTACTGTATGCGCTCTGCTTTGTGTCCACTCTCCGTGGGACATTCTGACATTCCCGTGCGTCTGTCGCCGGTTGTTAACCTTTTGCTCCAATTTCCTCTAGAATCTAAAGCCGACGACGACAACGACAATGACAACGTCGTCGTCGACAGGAATTTCTGAACCGTTCGAAAATCAGATTGGTCGTGACTTTTCAAACAACGATCATCGTTTGTCATATTTATGTCCCGAACGAGGTTGTCTTTGATCCTACCGCTACCCTTCCCTTGCGGTACCTGCCAGAGGCACACGTTTTTGTTTTCGGATCATTATTAATGTTTAGACCGATCGATGAGTTGTTTTTTCGCCACCTCTCGCTCCGTTCCGGATAACACATCAATCGGGCCCGGATCGCCAGCAGTGAGTGGATGGCGGTAGCGAAGTGAACCCTTTCGCTAAATTATAGCCGCAGATAATCGGTTTTTATTAAGGATCAATAAAATCACCTTATCTTAATTTTCCAATCTATTTCGTTTCTACTTCCTCCACGGTGGGATCACCCAGGTACCAGTAGGGTACCGGTAGGGTACCGGATTAGATCGAACCAGCAGCAAACGGCGATCTCCTGGGATATTCACAAGTTTGCTCAGTCGATCGCTCTCTGACAGCCCGATAATCGCTCCTAATGAAATAATCTTTCAAAACAAGTACGTATTAAATTGCTGCCATCAACTTCCACCAACCGAGCGACGCGCCGCTTTTGCGGGCACAAATCAATGCACCTTCTGCAGTGCAGTGTGTGCAGACTTACTTTCCCAGAGTTGAGTTGGCTGGAGGCGGGGGGCCGGAGTTTTGCGCGAGAGGAACTGGCCAGTGAATTTAATGGCAGTCTTCAGGCGTTCAATTGGCCTGCGCTGTGCACTGCGGTGCGGAGGGAAAAATTGTGTTGTTGTGTGTAAAAGCAGCAGCAGCAACAAACCACGGGCTGGCGACGGCGGCAGTTCCTCGCGAATGATTGTCGAGGCGCTCTCCGTGGCGATGATGTTTGGTTTAATCGCTTAATAAATGATAACAGTCAATTACCGATGGTTGGACTCTATTGTGCGTTGTCGTTTCGAAAGCACTAAACTGTTACTAAACTTAACTGTTACTGTGAAAAAAGATGCATAATTGCAATTCGGTCGAAACCAACATAAACGCTACACACCGTTTAACCTAGATATATTATCTAGGAATAGTTTTTAAATTATTAGAGTACGCTTATATCAAACGTATAAAAAAATTTGCTGATATATGTTTTTTTAGTTCAGAAACGATAACTCTTCAAAATGTTGGAAAAATATTCATGTGATTTGATTCAGCATAATATGCCTGTAATAAAAATTCTATTTGTTTTCGTAATTCCTAATTCAAGTAATAAGACATATGTATTGGCATATGTATTTAAAAATGAATATATTCTCATAAGACACGAAAAAATATTTCGCTGCTTGATACCAGAGTAATTGATACAACAAAAATTTAACTAATCTTGCGTTAAAAATACAGGTCGCACTTGATTATCCGGAGTATTGAATAAATTTTCACTCCGAATAATCGAGTTTTCCGGATAATCGAATCACGAAAAAATCACTCAAATTTGCTATCAATGAACTTAAAACAATGGTTTTCTTTTGCTTTTTACTTGTATGTTGCAGTGGCGTAGCCAGAAATTATTCTCATGGGTAAAAGAGCTCAAGATTTGAGAAGCAAAAAAAAAAATAATTAGACATTGATTGATTTCGCTTTTCTCGAACATGTCCCAAACATGAAAAGCGAAATCCCAAATATCCTAGAAGAGATAGAACTGGTTAAATTTTAAAATAAAAAATAGAAACAAACAGAAAAATAATATTTTTCCGGATAATCAAGTCCAAAATTCCAATTAATTGAATCCCGTTGAATCGAGTCTCCGGATAATCAAGTCCGACCTGTAATTGAATGCAGATTAACCATCAGAAATAGTTATTTTAAATTAGAGATATTTAAATTCTAAATTTTATGGAGCACCCAATAATTTTTCCATCTGAGTCCATGCTACTTCGCAAATCGATCCTGATCGACCATTTCCGATTTCCGAACTTTTCATAGTTGTTCCTTTTTGATAATAAGGTCATTTCATGATATCCGCTGTTCATGTTGTCTCACGACTGTTTCATCAAAAGGGCCTTCCAATAAAGTTTTTGATAGATAAAATTTTCTTTATCAGAAAAACAGCTTCTTTGATTGAAAAGCTTGGTTATAAAATTTCGGTTTGAAATAAAATATATACACTGTAAATGTTTTTTCTGTGCCAAATTTCAAAAAGTACCTTTTTTAAAAACACTAGTTTTTTCACACATTGAAGATGATAATATGTATTACTGTGTGCCAAAACTAGGTGATGGTTCTGAACTTTTTTTTGAGTTTTACCATTCTAGCTACACATTACAAAGTTAGAAATTTATCACTAAGAGCATGATACCAATTCAATGCGCTGTTTTTGTACCATTATCGATTTTTTTACATTGGCCTTGTTGATATTGAATATCAGGCGTAAGTTTCTACCATCACCAAATATTGCCGAATATTTATATTGTTGTACATATTGTCATCTTCAATGAGTAAATAATAATTAGATTTTCAAAAAAGGTATTTTTCAAGATATTTAATATTATGTGATAATTTGGAAAATTTGGCACATAAAAACATTTTTTTCAGTATATAACTTTTAAATTTTTTCTAGAACCGCAGTTTATTACCTACAACTTGGCGGAAGACATCATTTCAATCAGACAAGCCGTTTATCTAATATAGGAATTTTGACGTGGGACTACGTCTTTGTTTACTAAATCGGGATGCATTCTGTAAAATTGGAAATGAAACTGGCAAATGTTGCGTCAGATTTCAAACGTTAATAACAGCATAACCACATGATGGATAACAATAGCCAATATTTTGTTGGATAGATAAAATGTGTAACAATTTTGTAATATGATAGTTAACACTCTAATTTCATTGCTAAGCAGTTAAATTGATAAAAAGTTTCAATGACAAATTTACGCGAATAATGAACCAATTACATGCGAGCATTCCTAGCACAGACGACGTGAATGGACACCATCTGTTCCCTGTGATATTCTCTGTATCAATATCGAAATAAAAATTGACAGAGTCTCCTTGTCCCAATAGGTCAATTTGTTTTCGCTTCCATGAGCTTAGACTAATATGATGTCTCGAAGGTGAAAGTTTTCCGAAAAGTTTGGAACAATCCCCATCCTAGAACAATGGAGTAAATAACCGCAGGTCTCTCGTCGTATATAATTGCAGCGGCACTCTTCTATTCGTACATTTCAGCGGTACACTTCTATTCGTACTGCAGCGGTACTATTAGTATTGCAGAGGTGCAGTAGAAAAACTGCAATGCTGCTATTGATGGTGATTGAAACTTCATCTAATAAATATGATTACCATAAATTACTCAACAAGAATTGTAATTATTTATTTATTTATTTATTTAATTTCATCTTCGATATCCACTAAATAATTGTTACCAGATAGTATCGAAAGAGTAAATTCCCAAATATACACATTTATGGAAGAGTAAGGGCCTGCGAATGTGAATTTGTGAATTTTTGGTTTATTTTCTAAGATTCATTCAGAATCTCTTTATATTCCAAAATTATTAGATGATATATTATTATTCTAAGCTTTTCCATAATAAACGTATATTGGCTGTCTTCATAATACAGCGAATGTAGTTGTAGGCAAATGAAACAAAATGTCAAGCCAAAAACAAAAATGGAGTTGTTGATTGCTACGATTTTTTACTGAAACTTGTTAATAATTTTGTTCAACATATCTTCTTATGTTTGCCAATTAATGAACCTTTGTAAGGGCTTCTATATTATTTTGAGAGTAAGATCCATATTATAGATTTGATTTAATCAGAGTTAAAAAAGATAAAACCATTCTTAATGATTAAGTAGGTGTTATTGGATTCGGTTTTTGAGGATATAGAGTTAATTCTGACTTTGACGCATTACAAGAAATTCTTGGTGCTTCTTCAACAAGCACGATATGCTTGTGCCTTGTTAAATACATATTGTTTGCACAAAAAATACTGCAGGCCAAATATAAACGTTATTCTTTCGAGTGTTATTGAATATGTTTCAAAAATTGGTTTCTGGGGGAGGCTGAAAATATAAATACGTACAGTCACTGAGCAAACACATTGATTCTGTCTGCAGACTCTGTATATTTTGTAACAAAAAATCCCTTAATTACAGTGTTTAGTCCCACGTCACCATTTCATACAACCCTAGGGCTGTATACCTTGTAGTATTTATCCATCAGTCACCATTTTAGATTGCTGTTTTTTTTTTGTAATTTTTAAAACTTTTAACGTTAATTTTTTAAAAATGTGGAGAAATTCTCTGATCATGAGACACACTTGAACATCTACACAGTAAAGCGCGTAAAATATCTGGTAACTATGAGAGTAAACTAGAACACGCTTGAAAGAGTCCGTTGATATGAATTATTAGCTATGTCACCTATTGAATACAAAAAACTGCGCGTCGTTCATTAAAATCAAATGCGCGTTGCGCACATCAAGCATCAAATCACTCGATGCCTGTGAGAAACATAATTGCAGTGTTTTCGTTGATATTCATCTACCTACTCATAAACTACGCAAAGGCATAAAAAGAAAAGGCAAATGCTAAAAGAGTTAGGACATTGTACTGCCATTCAGGGTTGTGCGATGAGTCTTGGAATTTTTACATTTTTTCTCCTCTTGCGGAGAATATGAGTCGGTATATATGAACGGAAACGCTGCAATGTTGCTTCTCATAAGCATTCAAGTCAATTTGATATTTGATAAGCTCAACACGCGTTTGGTTTTAAATCTTTTCGAACAGAAAATTTTCTCGACTCAGAACTGGGGCACGGTGTATCTTGTGCCAAAACAATATCGATAACGAACCCTCTCAACTAATAGTTGAGTTTTCACCTTGGCGCAACAGAATAGAACTGCCTCCATTCGAAGAAAGATGCCGTCTACTAAGTATGAATACCCTGGCCAAAAGATGGAACATATTTAGGGCTGTTATGGTTGGTAAACTTCGATTGGTCTTGTAGAAGCTCCCTGTATCCTGTCGCAAATAAACATCAACGAATAGAAATGCAGGTGGAATTTATCTTTGCTACCTTCCCAGTGAAGGAGGAGTAACGTAGACTTGGAAATGATATAGAAAACACTGGTCGCAAAATTGTTTTTCAAGAATTCGATTGGTATATATTCTTTAGTATCGGCTGTTTTGGGGAAGAAAGGCAGTGTTTAGTGTGACTTATACTGAGACTGTTTCCAGTTTCTTATATCAATAGTACAATAGTTAACATCAAAAACTTGATGGACGCATATCTAATTTTACTGCAGCAAAATGAAGAAAATCTGGTGAAAATGGACTGGATTCTAGCATTTTGGATATAAAACATTCAACATTCGCAAAAGCCAACACAAAACAATTCTGGGTTTTGGTATCAACAAAGAATACACTTTTGAAAAAAAAACTAGTAAAAATTTGATGATGGCGAATCAAAAAAAATATGACAATTGACGATACTCATTCATGTTAAATTCAATATAATACGCTTCGAATTTTGTTAGGATTTGGATTAGTTTTAGGTGGAATTTGGATTCGAATTTAAGTTGAAATTAGAATTGAGCTAGAGTAAATTCGGTTCTGATTTGAGTTTTAATCAGTTTGGATTAGGATTCGGATTGTACTGAAATTGGTATACGATTTGAACTGAAACTGGTTGAGATGAGGATTGGATTTAGATTAGATTTTAAAATTGAAGGAATCTGGAAGCTTGAAGCAATCGCTGGAATCCCGTCACAAAAGTCCTTGATGGGGCGCTGAATCTGCGGCCTCCTAGAGGGGTGTCTCCGATAGCCAAGAGTAGACGTCAGTCAGGTCCCCAACATCGAATAAAATCCACCGCTGAATATGATGCTCCACTACCGTCACAAAGTAGGGCCCGTGGTCGATTATTAATAACACCTTTTATTTTAGTGACTACATGCGTATATTACCTTTTAAACTAACTAACATTGATTTATTCACATCTTATTTTATACATTAAAAGAAACCCATACTGCGGCTCCAACAATCTTTTCCAACCGTGGTTGACTGGCAATTGGACTCCAACTCCTGGTTTCGCGCTATATTTGTTCCGCACCGCTGCTGTGGTAGTGTTACCTTCTGCTAATCTCTGCTGATCCTTCTCTCGGAGTTTTATAGCTCTTGGCGGGATGTATATTTTCGATACAACTCGTAGACAGTCCTGTTCTATGAACGTTTCGTAATTTTTCACCATTCTCAAAATGAACCTAAACTACACGTGAGTATGAAACGCTCTGCATTTTTCACATATGTAAGATTATGGAAAGTCCACGACGCGAAGCTGTTTGCGGAATCGCGCACTTTAAAGGTAAAGAACGATTAAAGCACTACAAATTCCGGACCAAAATGTTTCTGGATTTCGTTGGAGTTTTGAATACGCTGCCTGAACAAGTGTTGGCAGCTGAGACTGAAAACAAGTTAGTTGAGGAGGTGGACTGCAAGGCATCTTGCGAGAAACCAAGAAAATGTGGGTGGCACCTAAAATTATCTTTACGAATAAATCAATCTGGACTCAAAACCTAGTGAAGAAGCAGTTGAATCAGATGAAGCTAATAACGTGAATATGCTACTGACTTTAAAGGCCGTTGTCCAGAAGCTTCGAAACAACTTGAAGTCGAATTCATGGAAAACGACGACGTAATTGCTACTAAAAATTTAAGACCTGTAATCTGTATGAAATCGAAAAGGACATTATCACATCCTCGGCAAATAAGTGTCAAATAGAAGCGACCAATTTTTGACACCAGAGACTTATATGGCTTAGTCAACAAGATATGAAAGTGATCGCATGTGTGATCGTAACAATCATGGGAAAGGTGCTAACTACAAAGCGGATAGGCTCGAAGTCTGTGAGGCGTTTGTGAATGAAACAATGCCCGTCCGAGAGTGTCTAGGCCATTAGAAAGAATCCATTTGTACGAATGCTGACTCATTGGAATCTGCTGGCTGGGATGGCTCGAAGTATTTCGTTTCCTTTATCGATGACCAAACCGATTTCGCAATGCTGTTCATGATGTAAGAGAAATCGGAGCTGTTTGATCAATTTCGTGAAGGGGAGGTCATAGTAACGGCGCAGTTCAACAGGAAGATCTCCAAGTTAACATTCGATCAAGGCCGTGGGTATCTTTCTACTGAGCAAAAGCGTTTCTACAAACAGAAAAGTATCACAACCAAGGCAACTGTCGCTCGTACACCCTAACAGAACGACGGAGCAGATAGGTTTAACCTTGCGGAGAAGGTCTACACGATGGCAATCGATCCTTGTGTCCCGAAAATACTATGGAAAAACCTGGAATTTCGTTTATATAAGGGATATTACGGATATCCGTATCTGCATCCGTAAATGCGGTGCATCCGCATCCGCATCATGTCTCACGCGATATCATGCGGATGTAGAAAAAAAAATCGCTTTATAAAATTTGTAGCAATGTTTTTCTTGTTGTTTTCACTGCTCGCTTATTAGCTTTCGCTCCGGGATACGATTTGTTATGCGAAATGAGCGAAATAAAACACCTGAGATGTTACGGATATCCGCATTCGCATCCGAACATCTGCATGAAAATCGACATACCTGCATCCGCATCCACATCGGTTTATTTTCCCAATCAGTAATTGAAGAAACAGTTCGTTACGCGCCATACAGTTCGAACTGTTGGGGCGTGACGTGACGTAAAGTACCACAAACCTGTTTTCCGTATAAAGCCAACCCTGATCTGCAGCTCATCGTTGTACCGTACGAGATGAGACACCGATATTACCTGCAATTGCTCAGGATAGTCCAGATACTGTTGAAGATGGTGGCTCTAATTTTGAGGCGTTCTGAATTTGCTATGATGAAGATAACGCGGAGGAGACGGTTGAAAACAGTGCGGTTTCTTCACAACTAGAACAACTCGAGGCCAAAAGACAAGCGACGTTGAAGCGCAGCGGACGATCGACTTTTATGAATATCTTTACCGACTACAGTGCCAATTCTGCTGACTCTTCTTCTACAGGTACAGATGCTTCTCAATAATACGGCGACACACTGCGAAGATGAAGACGAGTTGAATGTTGCACTATACGTGGACAATTTGCTTATCGCAGGGAGGAAATTGGTATCCATCATCTGTTTGAAGAAGAAACTCTCAACCGTATGTTGCATGACTGATAGTGTAGAGTCACTTTCTGAGCATAAAGACAGGGAAGATGGAATTCTACAAAGTCGACGAACGTTTTGGATTTGCTGAATACCTCGCTTTTAAGATGCAAAGGAAAAAAGGTCTACAAAAGCAACGAGAACACTAACTCGAAAACCCGACAGGGAGTGGCTAGGAAGCCTAATGCTTCACGTTCGCCAGGATATCTGTAAGGTGTCTGGGGCACTACTAACTAAAAACCTTTGAACGCCACTGACAATGTCGGAAGAGGATCGCCTGGTCCTAAAAAAGTGCCAAAACAGTATTGCAGTTTCAACGCACTGACAATCTTCCGCTAGTTGGCTTTTCCGATGCTGGCTAGGCAGCCGACAACGAAGATCGCAAATCCGAGTTCGGATAAGTTTTCAAGGTGTTTGGGTCCACAGTAGGGTGTCCCCAAAAAAAATCGATGTTGAAAAAGTCAAGGTGCTCAGCCCTGAATTGGAAGACAATGTTATTCGTAGCTTTTTTGTAGAACAATTCGACTTTGTAAACGTGATTTATGAAAAAATGACTTTTTTAAGCTACAAACCCACTCGCTTGCACTTTTTTCAGTTTTGATCGATTCCTTAATATATACATGTATTTTTTTATTTTTGTGGGGTTATTTTTTAATATGTTTGCATGATTCAGTTCAGCATTGTATTCAGTTAGTTGACTCCCAGAGCCCATTAAACATCATAGAAAAATTTATTTTTCCAATAATTCTAGATAAAACCCTTCAAAACACAAATAAAAACAATTTTTGATCAAAAACTGAAATTGTTACTGCAAAGCAGGACTTATGAAGAAAATTTACATGAAGAAAGATCCATGATATCTTATCAGGGGGCTGAGATATTGGCATTTTTATATGTGATGGAAAACTATGCATTTTAACAAATATGTTAAATAACTGTTTTATTTTGGGGGTTAAAAAACAATGATGTTCAGAAAACAAATACATTTTTAGATGGCTAATAACTTAGTAGAAGGTTTAAAAATTCGGAAAAATCTGCGAAAAAAAGTTAGAACGAAAATTGCGATTTTTAGTGTCTTTTCATAGAAAACTTTATGTTGCTCATAAAATGTAATAGATAGAAACAAAATATCTTTGGTAAAGCTTCTTGCTTTAAGATAATCTAAAACTTTGTCGAAGACACCTTGCGTCTATCTTATTTCGATTAAAAAGTATTTTTTTTATCTCACTCATTGGTGGATTGATCACTCATCTTTCTACATTAAAAGATGCATTTTTGAATATCTTGAAACTTCTTCGAACATACCTTATGGCTATAATCAACATTTGAATCACTATTCAAATAATCGCACAAAAACGACGAAATAAACACTGATGAAGATATCGAGCGTCAGTGGCATTTTTGTGAAAATGCATAGCTTTCTATCACATGTAAAAACGACAATATCTCATCCCTCCGATAAGATATCAAGGATCTTTTTTCATGTAAATTTTTGTCTTGAATCCCGCTTTGCACTAAAAATTTCGTTTCTTGATCAAAAAAAATTTTTTATATGTGCCTAATCTAAAAATTATGAGAAAAATTTACTTTTTCGTGATGTTCAATGGGCTCTGTGAGTCAAATAATCGAATACGATGCTGAGCTAAACCATGCAAAATATTCCAAAACAACCCCACAAAAATAAAAAAAATATGTGTAAAAATGTAGGAATCGAACAGATTTGAAAAAAGTGCTAAGGAGTGGTTTTGTGCAATAAGCTCAATCCAACTTTTCATTGCTTGACAGCAAAAATTAGTTTTTTATGCTGTTCCACACAAACCATAACAGCCAGTATATTTTCATTTCCATATGGAAATCTCTTGTAAAAAAAAAACCAGGATTGGAAAAATATATTCGATTCGATCATCTCAGTTTTCCAGAAAATAAATGTATTTGTATTCTCTCATATGGAAATAGATCGCAATTAACGTTGGGTGTTACATTTGAGTATTAGTTAAATACAAAGAGGGGTTTTAATTTCAAGGTCATAAAAAGTTCCAATGGTATCAATATGGCGCGGCTGGTAGGTTATTGGTACACTGTAAAAAAATGTCACGATTACTTCAAGTGTTTTTGCACTTGACTCAATTCGTTACATCCTAGTTGAAGTGATTTAGTGTTGATTTCTCGATTAATCACACTTTCCAATGAAATAATCTTGCGTTGAAAACTGGTTAATGGAAATCACCATCGTATTAGAATAAATATCTCTTGTATTATCACCTCTGTTCAAATCAATTGAATCACAGCTGCAATTCCAACTGACAAATGTCAAAACTATGAAGGGAAACAAAAATAGTGACGCTGGCAAACGGCGCATGCATTACATTTACCCATAGATCAAAAATTTATTTGAGCTTAAGTTTTATTGATTTTTTCAAATTGAAATAACAATAAAACTACTCTTTTACATATCCTGAAATCGATTGCATCGATACAGTTACAGGACGCATCTCTAGGATCATCTTGTTATTAAATTAAAAATCTAAAATAAAATCAAAATAAAAAAAAGTCTTTTGAATTTATTGTGAATTTATATTATTACCGACAACTGACCGACATTCCGTATCTCAACATAAGCATATCAACAAAGAAGAACATAACAACAAAAAATAAAGTGATTTGCTGTTGATTCCATAGTCCTTTGCATTAATATATTTCGAAAGATTTTCATTCAACTCTGAAATGTTAAGCAAGTAGTGCGAATTCAACAGCAAATCACTTTACTTCGACGTGATTTTTATTTACAGTGTATTACTCTTAGCTTTAATAAGTCTAGTTCTAGTTCTAGTTCGAATCCCACCGCCGACATAGGTGTCGATGGTTGTGAGGTGGCGTGATCCACTCACAACCAACCCAACTGGTCTAGATTCAATCCTAGCCGACACCGGGAGATTTTCTGAGGCGAAAAATCTCTGGGATCACGCCTTCCATCGCATGAGGAAGTAAAGCCGTTGGCGCCGGTCCGTTAATCGTGAGTTAGGGTCCTGGGTGTGGAGTCGCCTCCTTGGGCGTCGGTGATTGGCCACAACAGTGGCGGAACTAGACCGACGGAAAACAAGCGAGAAAAAAAAAATAAGCTCTTTTTTCGCTATCGAGAAATAATTCCTTTTCCCTGACATTGAAATCAGTTGATTGTCGTTTCATCGAATCTGGTTGTTGTTTTCATCGACCCTAAAGATGTTCCGAACTGAATCGATGATGAACACTCTGGAGTCATTTCATTCACCGATCTTGAGATTGTTTTCTGGCTGGAACTTGCTGTGGAGGATTTCAATGGAAAATTTTTCATAACTTTTCCAATATTTTTTATTTCATTTATCCTTATGTTAATTCTTTTGTTGAAATTTCTCTTCACACTTCGTTTAAAGCTGCCACAAATCTTTATTCGTTTCCGCGAACCCATGTTTGTTTACAAATTTGACAAATTGAAACTGAACACTTATTACAATCTTATGAGAGATTTTCCATAGCCAACTTACTATTCTCAATTTTGAAATGATTGCATTAAAACCGGTTTTATAACGGTTGGCTATGTCGATTTTATAAGACTCGCGCTAACTGTAATGAAACCGCTAATAAAGCAAAAAAACATACGCGCTTGCTGGTTTTGTTACTAGTTTTATAAGAGTTTTATTGACAGCTTTAAGTGTTTCTTACGGTCCGTTCTTTTAGGTAAGAAGGCTGACCGGCTTAAGATCGTTGGTAATAGCCGTTACCGCAATAAAACCGTTAAGAGAATTGGATAAGGGCAAATAGCTATGAAATTGTTACTTGGGAAATGTTCTACAAAAAATGCTTTAAATAACTTATCTTTCAATTTAGATCTGAGCACCTTGACTTTTTCAACATCGATTTTTTTTGGGACAGCCTAATCTACAGTCTCATGGTGCAAAAACTACCATTGTTATTTCGTCAAGCGAAGTATGTTACTACCACTGTTGAAGTCCTATGGATACCTGTAAGGCGGCATCCATTAATTACGTAACGCTCATATGGAGGAGTAGGGGGGTATCCTTGAGTATTACGATTTGTTACATACGGGAAGGGGGGGAGGTAAGACATGGATGTCAAGAATTCGAAGCACCGGTTATTCGAAGACTGCATTGCACAATGGTCCAGAAACCAAATTTAGGGAGAAATTTGGGTCTAGAGCTCTATAGCAATGTTTTAGAGATAAACTTTCTTCTACAAAGTTGTTACATATGATAAAGCGCTTATTGAAAAATTATCAAAAATTGGGGTGACCAAAATTTTCGAAGCAATCAACTATCTAACTTTTTTATCTTTGAAGATAGAAGGAAAACATTGTTCTACAATGTTAGAGCTTCAATAATTTTAAGTAACTTTGTAAAAAAAAGTTTTTTTTCTATCCTTGAAAACAACCGATTTATATTGAAAAAACATATTTTGCGCTCTAACTTCTTTTTTTCAAGTTTCACCCTTAAACTGCCTTTGAACGACTTTTAAAGCTTTTTAAGAGAAGCAAATCGCAATTCTGATATCGTAAATATCTCTATTCTACTCAAAGTTATTGGTGTTTTTCATCAAAAAAACATGCGTTTTTCATTTGTATGTCATGCATTTTGGGGCAAACATAAAAATATCTCTTGGTCTCATTTTGAAGGGCATGTTTGACTCTATAAATGAGGAACTTTTAGAGATATGTTATTTTTTAAATTTGAGTAAATTCGATTTAAAAACAAGACGAAAATTTCAATAATTTTATACATTATGCATATAAAAGCACCAAGATTTATGTTTTGGTATTTTTTCTTATAACTAGACGTAATTACCTTTAATTTGACCCAAAAAGATCGAAAATCGATCAACTGGTTCAGAAGTTATGAATTTTTTTAAATAAAATACATCGAATATAGCCGTTTTTTATGGTCACCCTATTTTGGAGCTGGTCCCCTTAACAACCCAACGAAACAATACGGGTTTGATTATTTTCAACATAGATGCATCCCTGCGATTTTGAGCACAATTGAAGCACTTTGCGTGACCAATTTCGAAATAGGGTGACCATAAAACATGACTGTGTTCGATGTATTCAATTTAAAAAAAAATCATAACTTTTGAACCAGTTGATCGATTTTCGATGTTTTTGGGTCAAATTAAAGGTAATTACGTCTAGTTATAAGAAAAAATACCAAAACATAAATCTGTGTGCTTTTATGTGCACAATGTATAAAATTATTGAAATTTTCGTCTTGTTTTTAAATTGAATTTACTCAAATTTAAAAGATAACATATCTCTAAAAGTTCCTCCATTTATAGAATCAAGTATGCCCTTCAAAATGAGATCAAGAGATATTTTTTATGTTTGCCCCAGAATGAATGACATACAAATGAAAAACGCATGTTTTTTGATGAAAAACATCAATAACTTTAAGTAGAATAGAGATATTGGCGATATCAGAATTGCAAATTTCTTCTCTTAAAAAGATTTAAAAGTCATTCAAAGGCAGTTTAAATGTGAAACTTGAAATAAAGAAGTTAGAGCGCAAAATGTGTTTTTTCAATATAAATCGGTTGTTTTCAAAGATAGAAAAAAACTTTTTTTTACAAAGTTACTTAAAATTATTGGAGCTATAAAATTGTAGAAAAAGTTTTTCTTATATCTTCAAAGATAAAAAAGTTAGATAGTTGATTGCTTCGAAAATTTTGGTCACCCTAATTTTTGATAATTTTTCAATAAGCGCATTATCATATGTAACAACTTTGTAGAAGAAAGTTTTTCTCTAAAACATTGCTTTAGAGCTCTAGACCCAAATTTCCTCCTAAATTTGGTTTCTGGACCATTGTGCATTGTAATGACCAACAACTTGAAGACGAAACGGAGCAAGCACATTGATAGCAAATACCACAAACACCAGCCATTACACTATGATTAATGGCCAACAAACACGGATGCATCTTGGACTGCACGCGCTGGAATCCCTTTACAGTAATCCTCCGTAATTTTTCATTATTCTCAAACTACTCTGCAATAAACCACATGTCAGTTTAGACCGCTCTGCCATCGTTTAATATAACAAATTTCAATTTGGATTTGATTTCGCTTGGATTTAGATGAGATTGAGATTGGATTTGAATTGGATTTATTTCGGATATGAATGCGAATTAGATTTGGGGTAATTTGTTTCTTGGAATTTTGTTTAAGTTGAGATTTAGTTTGGATTAGGTTTTAACAGATTGTGTTTAAATTTAAAAAAAATAATATTGAATATTTTTAGATTATGAGTTGAAAATTTGTTGGGTTGGAGTTAGAGTGGACATGGATTAGATTTAAATTCGAATTATGCTGAGTGTTCTGTTTCTTTATATGATTCGTTCAATTTTAGGCTACACTAAATTGGCGATTCGCTCGTATAAGTATGGTTTCCATGATTTTGAATACACAACAATGTTTAAAAATCACTGTTTTTTAAAAACAATTCTTCCAATTCCTAATACAAAAATCTGCAAAAAAGTGCGAAAGCTATCGCAACCGTCGCTGCTTATTTTATGTCATCTCTCGTGGAAGCTACGGCCGAAAAAAAAGTATCCAAATTCCATGTTCGTCGATTCTTCCGAAAAGTTACCTTATCCCACCGCAGATCAGATGTCCCGATTGTTACACGGAACACATCCTTGAAAATATACCCGGTAGCACGATCGCCATAAAGTACAACATGGTTTCGTTTTTCACCAGCCTCGTGCAGTTCGCGCTCGTGGCCCAACCACGCAATCGCTCCGAAGAAAGCTCGCCGAATTTAGCAGCACGAGCGAGGACGATGACAACGCGCAATGAAAGCAGCGAACATTTTCGCTTTCGTTACCCCCGCGTAGGATCCTAGGGGCTGGGCTGGGCTCGGCCGGCCGGTGTTGCCGCAGCCTGGACGTATGGAAATTTATATTTCATGCGATTTTTATGTTAATTTATAATAATACAAAAAAAAGAAAAAAAAAACAACCCACTGTAGGATTGCAGGAAGAAAAAGAAAGCTTCCATCGATCGTGTGGGGTGACGCGAGAGAGAGAGTTTGTCGGACGAGAGGGAATTCGAAGGAAAGGCTTCTTTCCCTGCGGTCGATCTTCTCGGGCGGATCGAAACAATGTAAACATTACAAGCGATGAAAAAATTATAAGAAAATAAATCACTTAACGCTTCTCGACCTGCGGACCAATACTTGGACCTAACAGGGCCGTCACTCTGTTGGTTCTATCCTGTACGTGAGAAGGTATACAAATTTCAAGATTCGTCTCTGGTCGGCTGTAGGGTCTTCACTTTCCTTCGAAGAGAATGCGGAATTTGGTCGGCTGGGACTTTTGATTTTTCGGTAGTGCGCATTTTGTATACGAGCATATTTTGCAGTGGAAAAGATGCCTTTAAGCCCGATAACAAGTTTCGGCGAAATAGGGCTCCGGTAGGTGCCCGGTTAATAACGGAATAGGACGTAGGTATTGTTCGGCGGGAGAAATAAATTTTGCATATCTGCCAAATGAGGCAGCAACCGTGCAAATCGTGGTGCATTTCTGTGTCGGACGTTTTCCAATAAATCATAAGTGAAAAGCTTTCGTTCTCCGGAATCCGCACCTTGGTCGCATTTAATTACCGCAATGTTGGTTGAAGATTAAACTGAGCTGTGAGGTCTGTGGCCGGTTGCTACATGGTGAACCTTGGGATTAGGACCAACCGGCAGCGATGACATGACTAGAGCAGGCAGGCGCACTGCGAAAAATTTCCCCATCCTCGGAAACTTCAATATATCATTTTACTCGTACGGACTCTCAGTAGGGTGGCTGGTGGAATGGAAATTATCCAGTGTGCACAGAAGAGTATTTTCGCCTTGGCTCTACGCTACCCATGTTGAGCGCGATTTTTCAAACAAAGAGATAAGATATGGCCGGTCACCCTACCGATGCGTGAAGCAGACACCCGTTGCATGTCTCGATGGATTGCTAATAAATCCTGACTACGGACAGACGTTTCATGTAATATCAAACTGTATACACATTGATATGCGTGGAAGTGGCCGCAGACAGGCCACCAGACAACCGCACGGAGAAACCGACGACGCTTATGACTAGAGACAGGTAAATTTCTCCTAAAAACACCCTCATGCGTATAGAAGTGCAAGGAAAATTTCTCCCGGCAGACGCCTGATCGGCCGGAAAGGCAGCCGCCCACTGCCACTAGCAGATGACGCGTATAAAATTCCCTCTGGCAGGGGCACTATGGCTTTGCTTGGCTTAGAAATCGGAAGAAAGTGCACTTCTTTCCTTATTTTACCTGTCAAGAAAACTCTCGACTTACTTTCGCATATCGAGTTCAAGCAAATGCATTGTGAAAACCGCAAAAATCAAGTACATCGTGCGGGTTGACGACTAGTTTCAGATCGGTGAACTAACGGCAAATGAGTCCCAGCAGGGTCTTAGCTGCTTCTTCAATTTTAAATTAATGAAAATAATATATATTATTAAACATAATTTTTCATCGTTTAAATTCGAGCACTTCGGATGAGTCAAACTTGTTTAGCGCCAAGAATTAGAGTCGTGTGCAACCTTCAAAGTTCATAAACTCATCGTCTGGTCATCATAAAAAAATTAACCGAAATCATTCGCGTCCACCACGAATCCCAAGCCACCAGAAGCGGGGCGAAAAGAAAAGTTCGCACAACCAAAAACCCATTCGTTATAATTTTTGCAGGTGAAATACCTGACATCAAATCAAAAACGCCGACAGCCGCTGCCGGCGGAAGGACCTGCGAGTCTTTTGGGTCGCCGCGGCCTTCGTTCTGTTGTTTTACGATCTCATTTTTCTCTCTGCGATTTTATTAAATGCTTTCGGGTTGTTTTTTGTGTGACCCTACCCCGTTCATCTCGCGTGTGTATGTTTTTTTTTTGCGGGCCTTGTTGTATTCTTCCTCCTGTTTGCCAATGAACCGCAAAGCGCGACATGATTTAGGACGGGTAGCGGCACCTTGAAGTCCTGATGACCTGTCCCGATCAAACTTCTGGGAATAGAGCTGCTTCTTCGCGGTGGCGGTGGTGCCAATGCAGACAGCGCGCAGTGATATCACGATGCTAGACTTATGTGTGGTATTTTTGTTTTCGGAGCGCCTAGTTCCTGGCCGCTATATACCCGCGCTTTGACATGCCGAATCGTGCCTTTTCAAGCACAGCCTGCGATCAACCTCGATAGGGTTTACCGTTAACTCGTGTCCGCCGGAGAGCGATCCCTATTAAAAATCTATATCATCATATCGGGCACACAACCGAGGGTTCCGTCGGGACGCTGCTGCTCAGGCTGACCAACCGAAAGAAAAGAACTAAACTCATCGCCTGTCTAATGCCGTTTGCATGATTGTCCCCCGGCGGTTATATGAAATTGGATTCGCTCGGCCTGACAGACTGGGAATGATAAATTTCCTATGAAAATTTGTTCATATCATTGCTCGGCAATCATTTCACCGCTCTCGGACCGCAGTTCGGAATGATCCCGAGACATCATCACCACCGGGCAATATAATGCTGCGCGTCAAATGAACCTGTACTCACGAACTTCATCCTCGCCCTCGTACCGCGTTCTCGTTCCCCTTGCGGTACACTCTAGACTCTAGGCGCGGGGGCCGTCCGTATCAATTTCATGGGCGCAGGAATTATGAGAATCAAAAACAACACCCGCAGCTGCCCGCGCGCGTATCTGCCATTAAAGGCGAACCATCATCATGGCATATGTGCGTGTTTAGCATGGCAAAACGATCAAGTTCAAGATCATATCGCGGACGGCCGGCCGGAGAGTAAGGCTATCCGAAAGAGGCATTTCACAGAATGAATCCACGAAATAAAAAAAAAACGAGACCGAATCTAGTCAGGCTGTTCATTTACAAGTGCTTTACCCGCTCTCAAACAGATTGGGCTGCTTTTTGCCGCGAACCTTTAATTCAACAGCTCACAGTCTAACGATGTTTTGTACATGGAACGAGTAACGTAAGATCCATGTTGTTTCGTTAGGATTGTACAGCGCAAAGTTGCACTGTAATTATTACTCGGCGGCTGCGGTTGCGTGCACTTGGCACTCCGAGCAGGCCAGCTTGGTGTTTTTTTGTTGTTGTTGCTGTATGATCCAATCCAGTCTCATATTTATTATTAGGAAGATGATATCGACGGACTGCACGCTGTGAGATTAGAGTATTTCTTCAACCTGCTAAGGGGGGAATTTCTTTTGATCCGAACTGTTTTGGGATGCTAAAAAGAGCGCGCGGGAGATTTTACTGTAAGGAAATAAATTATCTCATATTCATCACCGATCTGGGGGGAGACGCGTCAGTCGGGATTGTTATACCAGCAAAAACATGATTCCGAGTTTTGGAGGTGTCCATTGTTTGGTTGAATCCACGTTCGTACAGGTTGGAGTCAACCGAAAAGATTTAATCTTGTGGGATGGATTAAAATTATATGGGTATGCAATAAGACGACGTGACTGCAAAGTTAATTAAGAAGATGAATTTTGAATTTAAATATAAAAATCTTGCGCATGTCTCTATCGTCTAACGAGTAACATTAACATATGTTGAGAAATTCAATACAAATTTATTTACAGAACGATAGACAAAAATCAAATTTTGATATTTTGGGGACATTTGGCATTATTCTTACAAGCATTTTGAGGCTATAGCTATTCATAACATTTTTGATGGAAGTGTTTTAGCTCTCAAGTATTTCCCGATTTTTTCAAAAATCCGTTTATTTATGTGCCTAAAACTTGTTATAATTTTTGCTATTTGCTTAGACTTGAAACAGTTTTGGAATATTTACTTTAGTTTATCCACTGGCAGAATTTTTAATCTTGATTTGGAATAGTTTAAGTTCTGTTTCTTTGGATTGACCTAAATTGTTACGGTGAGTAGTTTAAGTTATATTTTTGATCATTTTCTTTTGTTTGTTCTTAATGTATTGCCTAAAATCATGCATTTGGCTTTTAACTTTGTCTCATGATTCGGTTTTTTTTTCTCAGATGCGCTTTTTGGCAGTTTTGATGTAGAATTTTGAGCAGACTTGTGAGATTAAGTGTAAAATTGAAATCTAATCATCGAGAACATCACAAAATTGTTCAATTTCGAATGCTTATCAGAAAAAAAAATTTAAAGAGTTTTATTCGGGAAGTCGATTTTCAAATTTGTGTTGAATTTGAGTAAGTTTTCAAGTTTACACTGTCATTCGAAATATAGGTCAATATTATTTTTAAATAGACATATCTTTTAAAATATTGCATCGAATTTGATGAAATTTTCACAGCAGGTGCAACCTAAGTTGTAGTTCATGAAAATAATTACTTTCAAAGAGAAGAAATAGTTTTTCAATAGTAACAGTTACAACAATGTCTAAAAGAATTATGTTCTAGTGTACTGAAAAATCTGAAAAAATTTCGAAAAAATTGGTGCCGCAACGCATTTTTACGAAAAAAACGCCCCCAAACCTAGCTTTCTTCAATTCTAAAAAAAATGGTCGATAATATCTCGGTTCTGGTGCATCGCAGAGGTTTGTCGGTTGGCTTTGCTTATACTTATGCGATAGAGTTCTAGGAGTATGCAATAATTCCTGCTGTTCGACTCAGTTTTCAAACACCTCCGGCGTTCCACAAGGTAGCAACTTAGGAGCATTGCTGTTTACGCTGTTCCTCAATGACGTTTCCCTCATGTGTATCTGAGAATACGCTCTATTGACGACTGTTGGCGGCTTCAGAGACTTTAAGTTTGTTTACTGGTGTCGCAAAAATCGTTTGACGATTAGCATCAGCACGTGTAATGACCTTTAACCGCAAAATGAATCCAATTGTATTCAACTATCAAACCGATGATTAAGACATAACAAGTATTCACCGCGTTAGTGACTTTGGAGTTTTATTGGATGATAAACTTACATTCAATCTACATCGTACCAACATAATCGCTAGAGCGACGAGACAACTTGGTTTCGTAAACCAACAATAAACGGAGGAGATCTTATTACATTCGGGAAATACATTATTAATCTTTGTGTCTTATGACCGCGTATTATACACAACAAGTAATAACCAAAAAGCAACTAATTATATGACGGCCACATGCTTGTATGTGTTTCTGCAGGGGAATATACAACCAAGAGCCGTAATGCGTGTATTAGAAGGATTTCACTCGCTGCATTTGTATTAATGGGGCTATCAGGTTCATTTCTGTTCCCTCCATTCACACATAAGGAGAAACTCCTTGGTCAACCTCAAATGTCTAATTTTAAACATCACTGTAGTACATCTTTTCAACAAGACATAACACCAATTCGGAATTTTCAGGAAAGTTTCGAAGTTTTGTCAAAAATAATTGTGATTATTTTTAGCTTTTTCAGCACCCCAGAACATAATTTTTAAACATATTGTTTCAAATAGTTACCATCGAAAAAATATTTTTCACATTTTTGATGACTATAACTTAGGTTACATAAGTTGTGAAAATTTCATTGAATTTGATGCAAAGTTTTAACGTTATGTCTATTTAAAAGCGCTAAGTTATGCTAAAAGCACTAAAAAGCACTAAATAATATAGTCGGGCATCTGCACTCGAAAACTCATTCAATTCAATCACCTACCTCAGAAAACAAAATCCGCGCATTGTTCTATACGGCTACAACGGGACTCGTTTAGCAGTCAACCAAAGTTTTTTTCATCACTAGCGGACCACTTTTTATTTTAATCTCTAAACAAAATCACTCGCTACACTAAGAATACTTCAATCTTTGAATTGTTCACCTCGAATTTCCTTAAACATGCTTAAATTAGCAGAAATTTATGAGACGAATTTCTACAATTCCCAAATTTCAACTGTATATATTTTCATCTGTTTTCGCTGCGTTGAAGAAAATCAACAGTTGCCAAATCAGTTTCTGTCAATACGAAAAAATCATACTGAAAATGTTGAATTATTCCAACATAATTGACATAAACTGACAGCACTGTAGTGGTTACCTAGGTTACCAATTTTGCACATTAACAACCACAGCGGATATCTAGGTAACCTACTACGACGGGCTGCGGCTACGTTTATTCATAATAATGTGATTCATTCATGATTAACAGTGTGATGAACATGGGGGCGTCGTGAGATGAATAATTGAGCATTGATTCAAGTTTTAAGATGGATATGAAAGCGTTGTGAAAAATGGTTCGTTTTACAAAATTCTGGCTAATTTTACTAAATATACAACGCTGAACGATTCCATAAGAGCACGTAACCATAATTAGTTTATTTGTTAAATGATTTCGTGCAAATTTGGTGTTAAATCCGGGCATTCTTCGGGAATATCGGCTTAGAGAGATGAATAATAGAGCAGTTCCCCTACTATTGAATAATATGGAGCCTGTCTTGAACCCAGATGCCATTTCTAAATCCAAGGTGGCCGAAAACCATCCAGTAAGGGTAGAGAAATCAAGAATTGACTCTACCTTCAACTTTGAAACAACCAAAAATGGTTAAATACCACTTAATACGAGTATCTCCAGAACCGAGATATTATCGAAATGCAATCATTAATGTCACGCAAATGCCCTCAACTTTTTGATAGCTTTTGAACCATTCCCATATCATTTCCTTTTGTTCCGTTTTTCATATTCGAAGAGCAGTTACAATTTTAAGACTTCATCTTTTTCTTGAATACATTTTTGTATTTTTCATGAAGCACGGTTCTAAAAAACTAACTTTTAGAACCGTTTTTCATTGAATTTAGCTTGATTTTGATTCTCCTTCATCATCGATTGGCATCATTTGAAAGTGTTTTTGTGACTTTTCAAACAAATAAAATCATATTTTCGCCTTCGAATTTTTATTATCAAACCTGCATCGTGCAGAAATTCCTTAACATTTTTTAAACATTTTAAAAATTTATTTTCGTGGCTGAGCTATCCACGTTTTCTGCTGTATTTAGTCTTTTAGAAGCACCCTGCCGTGGTTTGGAATAATAAACAGAAGGTCGAGTTTCGAATCGGAATGCAGCACCAAGACTTTGCTTTGCTTTAAATAATTTTAGTTTGTGTGATAGACTTTTCAAAGTTTTGTCGTCACGTTTTCGTCATTTATTTTAATATAAATAGAGGAGAAGTACCAGTTATGGCAATGCCTAAAAGATGTACCAGTTATGCCATGAACCAGTTATGACCTATGGAATTTAATTGGAGTATTGCCATAACTGGTACCATTGCGATTATGCCATATAGTCATAACTGGTGCCCTTGCCATAACGGGCTCATTGTAAAATTTAAAGCTGTTTCATAAAAATCGACAGCCGCCATGTTTGATTTCAAAATGGCTTTTTGTAGTTGATTTAATACCTCTGCGTTTCAGGAATATCCTTAATCGGTGGTATTTGACCATTTGAGCTTTTTTCATGAATTCACAATGGTGACAGGAGTTCATTCCTAGCTCTAACAGTTCGCTTTTGTCGTCAGTGGTGAGCAGACGTGCGTTAGAGTCTTCTGATCAAAGCGAGTTTTCAACCTCTTTGTCTCTTTATAATTGGCAAGCGAACTATTGTTCTACACACTGTGAATCTTTTGTGAAGAAGTACGGACAGAATCTAAAGCGTTCACCACAGAACGTACCGAAAGGAAGGTTAGTGGTTGGTACCCAAGAATCTACGCGATTTACCTGATGGCCTCCGGGTTTACCCCGGGGCTGATGGAGGCTACAATCCCTCCGGACCTGAATGCTGCAACAAAATGGTCGAACACAACTACAATAGGCTCCAGAACAGTAGATGGAAGCATGGCTAACAGGCGTTTGCCGGAATGGATGGATCCGAACAACGGTGAATTGACAATCCTGTCCATGAAAGCGACAAAAGGCGAACTTCCCGACAATCCGTTTTTGATCAAGAAATCAGTAGAATTAGTGGCCGGTAACATTGAAGACGCCAGACCTGAAACTCGAGGATCACGCTATATTCTCAAGGTCAGACAAACCAAGCAAGTTAAAACCCTGTTGGAACTTACGAAGCTAATTGACGGTACGGAGGTGGTTGTCGAATTCCATCAAACGCTTAATATCCAAAAGTGTATCGTAACATGTTCTTATGGTATAAAGATGGCCGATGATGAATTGTTAGAAGAGCTCCGTCCACAACGTGTTCTCGAAATTAAACGATTCACTTCATGGGATAAAAAGAAAAACACCAGAATTCCAACTCCTACAATGATCGTTACATTCCAGGGAACCACTATTCCTCAGTTTGTTTACTTTGGTTACGTAAGAGCTAAGACAAGGCCGTATTACCCATCTCCATTGCAATGTGGTAATTGTCATCGATTCGGGCATACCAAACGCAATTGTCAAGCTAAATCTATATGTCCGATATGCTCACAAGAGCATGAACAAGCAGTGCCTTGTTCTGCTGACGCTCATTGCGTAAATTGCAATGGCGCGCATAGCGCACGAGCGAGGGAATGTGCGATCAAAATGGCAGAAACCGCGATCGTTCACATCAAAGTCGATGAAGATGTGTCATTTGCGGAAGCTCGAAGGAGATATGGAGCTCAACAGAAAATAGCTCCCGCAGAAAACAATAGGGTTCAACACCGTTTTGAATTGGCCAAAAATTCGATGTACACCGATATGATGAAGAAGTTAGAAGCAAAGGACGAAGAAATAACAAAACTACGTGGTTTACTTGAAAAGATGATTAGGGAGGTAGCAGAGTTAAAAAAATTCAAAACAGCCGCATCGATCTCCAACAAGCCCGAAGCAACCGTACAGCAGAACTCAAACCTTGACTCAGCTTTAATACCGCGTATGGAAGTCGACAACAAGACGGACGCCAAATCAATGAAACGCCGACAAGACAACTCAACACCATCTTCACCGAGAATGTTATCACCACCCCAGAAGAAATACGTAGAAAACAGTAAGAATCATGACGATGGTAAGTTCCCCTCACCACCCCCTAGCAGCAGTGTCGTTTATTCTCGTACAGGCGTCTCTCCAACCCTTAAGGATCAATCTGTATAAGTGAACACACCCGATTCGTAAACCTGCAGTAAGTCTGCCAATATATTCACTTTAGCATTACATTCGCATCAGTCTCTAGTTTCAATACAAAGAATACTGTGAACAATAGTTTTAAAAACAGCAAAGCTACAGGTAGACTTACACAATCTCACTGTGATTTATCAACAAAACCAATATCGTTAGCGTTACAGTGGAATGTAAGAGGTTACCGTGCTAGAAGAGCGGAGCTTTCGTGCTTAGTACTTAAATATAAACCCTATGTCATTTGTTTACAAGAAACAATTTGCCCGTCAAATTGCCCAAGCTTTTCTCCCGATTATTCGTACATGTGCTCCCCACCCAATCAAATTACCGGTTGGGGTGGTGTATCGGTCGCAGTGCTTAAAGATTTGCCCTTCACAAGAATTCAATTACGAACGTCTTTACAAGCAATCGCCGTAACCGTTGAATTGCCAACTCGAAGAACTTATGTATCTTTGTATATTCCCCCTTCGCATGAAAATAATGGTTTGGAAGAAGAGTTATTCCAATTAGTAGATCAGCTCCCACGGCCTTTCACAATAATGGGTGATCTCAACGCCCATTCAGAGATTTGGGGTGGTAGTGTGACCGATTTTCGCGGCAAAATAGTTATCAGAGCAGTAGATAAATATTGTTTGGATATTTTGAACGATGGTTCCTCTACCTTTCTCAGTTTGGCTAATGGCGCAGAGTCTGCAGTAGATTTGTCTATAACCTCAGACCGTAATACTAACATTCGTTGGTGTGTAGCTGACGATCTGAATGGAAGCGATCATTTTCCGATTTTATTATTTTCTACACAATCTCTCAAACCGAGCGAAGGAATTCCTAGGTGGATGTTCGATAACGCAGATTGGAATGAGTATCGGTTCAAAATACATGCGATCATTAACCCCAAAAAATGTTACACACCGGAAGAGCTCTCCGATTTGATCGGTAACGTGGCATTGACGTGTATCCCCCGAACATCAGGTAGAGTTGTAGGCAAGAGAGTTCCTTGGTGGAACGATGAAGTGGCAACAGCAGTGAAAAAAAGACGTAAGGCCCTTCGCGCCCTGCGTAGATTAGAGACAGGCGATAGTCGTATCCCTGCAGCGTTACAGTTTTTTAGATCGGAACGAAATAACACGCGCACTATTATTGCAAAGGCTAAAAAAGAGAGTTGGCTAGGTTTTGTGGAAGGAATAAACCCCAGTTCCACGACTTCTGATATATGGCGAAAGATAGGAATTTTGCAGGGTCGATATCGAATTCCAAGGTTTCACATAAAAACGGATAATACTTTCACGGACAACCCTCAAATAGTAGCTGACGAGTTAGCTAATCAGTATATGTCCGTTTCAAATTCTAATAACTCGCACACACAAACTTGTCTAGATGATTTGGCAACACAAGACTGTCAGGGTATAAATGAAACACCGCTCGAGGAAAATGTGAATTATAATCTAGACTTTACCCTAAATGAATTAGAATGGGCACTTAGTAAATGCGTGAGTAAAGGAACTGGTTTAGATGGAATAAGCTATCCTTTGATAAAAAATCTCCCCCTTTCGGGTAAAACATCTTTACTTGCCACGCTTAACAGTGTGTGGGCTTCAGGAAAGATCCCTTCGACATGGAAACAAGCGGTAGTGGTTCCTATCCCAAAGGCAACAAAAGAAGAGGGTGGAGCAGAAGAATATCGCCCTATCTCATTGATAAGTTGTATTGCTAAAGTGCTTGAAAGACTGGTAAACAGAAGATTAATGTTTGAATTAGAAGAAAGAAATATCCTTAATCCTAAGCAATATGCTTTTCGAGCAGGCCTTGGCGCGGATATCTATTTTGCAGAGCTAGAGAATCATCTTGACGGCCCATTGAAAGAAAATAAACACTGTGAACTGCTGTCATTAGATATATCTAAAGCGTATGATACGGTTGATAGGTCGGCGGTAATTTCGTCATTGCGAAACATGAAGATAGTTGGTCGAATGTTTCGATATTTGATAGATTTTCTGAAAGATCGAACATTCATGGTGCGTGTTGGCTCGTGCATGTCATCAGTTCGCCACACATCTCGGGGAGTTCCCCAGGGCTCCGTCATTTCAGTCACTCTGTTTTTGATTGCCATGAATCCTCTATTCAAAGTCATACCGAAGAATATTAAGGTGTTTGTTTATGCAGACGATATTCTTTTGGTAGCTGTTGGAGCTTATAGAAAATGTCTGCGGGCAAATATTCAAAAAGCGGCAGAGTGTGCAATGCAATGGTTATCGTCGGTTGGTTTTCGCGTCTCTGTACCCAAATGTCAATTGCTTCACGCATGCTATAACCGCCGCCATCGGGGCACAATAGATAATGTGAAATTAGATGATATTGAGGTCCCTATAGTGAAACAAATGAAGGTCCTTGGAGTAATCCTCGACTGCAAATTTGATTTTAAAAAGTATGCGGGGGCGAGAAGGAAATCAGCTTCCAGCGCGGTTAACATACTTAAAATCGTTTCAGGGAAAACGCGTGGATCTCGGGAGATATTACTCAGATTAATACGTAGTTTGGTAGTTCCCCGTCTCCTATATGGTTTTCCATTAGCCAGTAGAAGGCGAGATAATGTTCTACCGATACTTTGTCCACTATACAATAAAGCGATTCGAATCGCATCGGGTGCATTTCCAACGAGTCCTATCAAATCCATAATGTGCGAAGCAGGGCAACTACCATTGGAATATCTCGCCAGTTTAACTGAAGCCAAAACCGCTATACGATTGTTAGAAATGAACAGAGCTGATAAAATTACAGTGATAGAAAGAGCAAAAGTATCGTTTGCTGCAATAACAGATTCGGACTTCCCAAAAATTACATGTATATGGCGAATGGGTGATCAACGATGGGATCAGAAAGCAGTTGAAGTAGATTGGTCTATGTTGCGCATGGTAAAAGCCGGAGACAACCCACGGAAAGTGCAAGCGGTTTATCGACAAATTATAAATGATAAGTTCTCCGAACACTATAAAATATTCACAGATGGTTCAAAAAAGAATGGTGAGGTTGGTTTCGGAGTGCATTCGGAAGACATTTCGATATGTGGCAGAATCAATAACGAATGCTCCGTACTGTCAGCAGAAATCATGGGACTTCGTACAGCAATTTTAAACTCCCCAACAAATAAAAAAACGGTAATTTTTTCAGACAGCGCAAGTAGCCTCAAAGCACTTGAAACCGGTTCGTCTAAAAATCCATGGGTTCAAGCTTGTGAAAACGATATTGTCAATAAAGACATATGTCTGGTTTGGATTCCAGGACACTGTGGAATACCTGGAAATGAAGCAGCGGATTTGTTGGCAAATAAGGGCAGAACTTCAGACATCGTATACGAGAAACTTCCAAAAGTTGATGCAAATAAAATGATAAAACGAAAGATATGGGAAGCTTGGCAATTAGACTGGAGCACACTTAACCCGGGTACACAACTGAACAAAATAAAGAATAGTGTGCGCAAATGGAAAGACCACACAAATACATGTAAGCAAAGAGCTCTAACTAGAGTTAGAATTGGGCATAGCTGGCTTACGCACGAGTACCTCTTATCATCTCACAGTAACGCTCCTCAGTGTACAAAATGTAGCGAAAGATTGACACTGATACACATTATTACTGATTGTATACCTCTAGCTAGACATAGAAAATCCTACAAAATTCTAGGATCTTTAAGCACAGTATTAGGAAACAATAAACAAGCTGAAAATCAATTGCTTAAATTTATGGAAGATATCGATTCAATCAAACTCCTGTAATTTTATTGTAATATCATTATTAAATTGTAAAACCGTAGTCGAATAAACAAACTATAGAAGACGCGAATGACCGAAAAGGTTAAAGCGTCTATAAAATTAAAAAAAAAAAAAAAAAATTCCTAGCTCTAAGAAACCTCATATTAAAAATCATTTGGCCATTTAATGCTGTTTTCCAGAAGGCGGATATCATCATATTGGATTATAGAATGACGAATGAGATCAATTTTCGATATTCGTCTTTGGGTTGAATGGTTTGATGATATAAGTCAAGCGTACAGACACCGGAAACGGATTTTTAGGAAGCGGAAAATCTGAAATAGATTTCTGGCTACTGAGCATTACCCCGATAGAGTAATTCCACAAAAGAACGGGCAACCAATTTAATCGACCATTTTTTATTTGACTGACTTTGCATAGACGTTTCCATAAGTAAAAGATACCATTTTGTGCTTTTGGTTGATTCTTTTGGAACACCACTGATTTTTGAAAAGCTATTGGAAAATGATATTTTGGGAAGGTTTTGATGATAACAAACATTTTTAGAGCCAAACGGTTTTGATCAGTGTGACGTCTTCGGCAAAATTGAGGACAATATTTTTTTCATTTTTTCGAAAAAAAAATACACTCTAAAACAATATTCCTTTTTTAAAAACAAGTTAAAAGAAAAATTTAATCATGGTTAAATCAAGGAAAAAAAATATAATTTTTTGAAAAAAAAAAAATCTTTTCAAATATAATTTTTTTTCCGAGGGGTACGTTGTATTGGAGGACAAAATTGTTATCTACAACTTTGCCAAAGACACTATGCTAATGAAACAAACCGTTCTGGCTGTAGAAATATTTTTAATTTCAAATAGTGCACTCTATCTTTACAGTCAAAACGGTTTGTTTGATTAGCATAGCGTCCAGCTTCTATTCGTGAAAACCGGGTGGTAAACATACCACGAAGATTAAATATGGTTTTACAAAACAAAGGACAAACCACAAAATATTGAAAAGTGAGTTTTGTAACGTAAAAGGTCACTTTGTTAACGATATGTAGAGAAATAAAGCTAATTTGGATTCTTTTGTGTATATATTCCATTAGTGTTTCTTCTTCGCCACCTTGAAAACACTAATTCACTGAATAAATTTTGTCCTTCTATAAAAATTGTACCATGTAAAAAAAGATTATTTTTTTCAAATAATATTACTTTTTTCATTTCCATGATTGAACAGGTTTCATTGTTTAGGTTTTTTTTTGTAGTTTTTACAAAAAATAATCAGATATTTTAAAAATGAACTTTTTAGATAATTATTGTAAATTTTGTTACCTCTTTTTTAGAAAGAAATTTTTTTTTTTTCAAAGTGTATATTATTGTCGAGAAGGCAAAATTATTATCTACAACTTCGCCGAAGACGTCACACCGACCAAACAAACCGCTTTGGCCCTTAAATTATTTGTAATCATCAATACCTTCCCAAAATATCATTTTTAAATGGGGACGGGACACGAGGCATATGGACGCTAGGCATTTGGATGTTAGGCATAGTATGCTAGGCATACAGACGCGAGGCATAATGGATGTGAGGCATAATGGATACGAGGCATACTGCCAAAAGGCATAACGGACGCGAGGCCGAATGGACGCGAGGCCGAATGGATGCGAGGCCGAATGGACGCGAGGCCGAATGGACGCGAGGCCGAATGGACGCGAGGCCGAATGGACGCGAGGCCGCATGGACGCGAGGCCGAATGGACGCGAGGCCGAATGTACGCGAGGCCGAATGGACGCGAGGCCGAATGGACGCGAGGCCGAACGGACGCGAGGCCGAATGGACGCGAGGCCGAATGGACGCGAGGCCGAATGGACGCAAGGCCGAATGGACGCGAGGCCGAATGCGGTTTTGTACGATCGCATGAAATCTAATTATTTAGTTCAGGTGTTAATATATTCCTAAAGAGTTTAAGTTGGGTATAATACTTTTCTTGAAATCATGCGGCGAAGACGCATAATCGAGGGCAAGGAAACGAGGCGGCACTAAGCCGCCGTGGTTCCCGCAGTCCGAGCCGGCCGCCGACCCGCCGTCGGAAGCGGCGGCCTCTAGCACTCAAACGACTGATCTACTGGTTTGCTAGGTCTACTCAAACAGAGTTTTCTTCCCTTAGTTAAGTCCGAACGAGCGGTAGCGAGTAAGGACAGCATTCGCTCGAACAGCGAGTCGGCCGAAAGCCGCGAGTGTATTGCTTTTCAAATGACACTTTGAAGCGAAATACATGTTATTGAAAGAGGGCTGTGATGATGATGACGATAATAACATATTCCGCATCACTTCCCCTTGGCCTCGTGTCCATTCGGCCTCGCGTCCATTCGGCCTCGCGTCTATTCGGCCTCGCGTCCATTCGGCCTCGCGTTCATTCGGCCTCGCGTCCATTCGGCCTCGCGTCCATTCGGCCTCGCGTCCATTCGGCCTCGCGTCCATTCGGCCTCGCGTCCATTCGGCCTCGCGTCCATTCGGCCTCGCGTCCATTCGGCCTCGCGTCCATTCGGCCTCGCGTCCGTTCGGCCTCGCGTCCATTCGGCCTCGCGTCCATTCGGCCTCGCGTCCATTCGGCCTCGCGTACATTCGGCCTCGCGTCCATTCGGCCTCGCGTCCATCCGGCCTCGCGTCCATTCGGCCTCGCGTCCATGCGGCCTCGCGTCCATGCGGCCTCGCGTCCATTCGGCCTCGCGTCCATTCGGCCTCGCGTCCATTCGGCCTCGCGTCCATTCGGCCTCGCGTCCATTCGGCTTCGCGTCCATATGCCTCGTGTCCGTATGCCTGCCGTCCATTATGCCTAGCGTACTATGCCTCGCGTCAGTATGCCTCGCGTCTGTAGGCTTAACGGGGTGTCATCTTTTTAAATAGCTTCTCAAAAATGAGTCTTGTTTAAAAAAATTAATCAATATAGGTTTTGTTTGGTTTTCATTTTTGTCCAGCAATCGTGAATGCTCATTTCAGTGAAAGCGTCGTCCATAGCAAGCCAAACGTTTAGTAATAATGATAAAAGATTATTTTTGAATATTTATTTGCAAAGCATGGAATATAATAAAAAATTGTAACGATCTAGCACGGTTTTCAACAAAAGTCCGCCCCAATAGACTGCGTGCTTCAGAGTCATGCCTTAAGCACGCAAACCAGATTTATATTTGTGAGCTTTACAAACTAAAGTACTACGTGTGCATTCCAGCTCGCGCAGTGGAGATTGTTCAGGATCTACTGAAGGCTGAAGCCAGCCGTTTATAGGATTCCAGCCTTCAGTCGGTAAAAATACTGGATTGCAAGTAATTGCACTCAGTATCTCTCGACAGGGGTTCAAAAACATAAACCCAATCAGATAAGCTTCGGATGACTTTCGTCAGAACTGCTTTGCCAAACTATGTGTTCGTGGACAAGGAGTAGTTGGGTCATACGGCCACCCACTGCGGAAATGGAGAATGTTGTGGTAAATACGTAGGTGCTGAATAGTGCCTTTATTGTGGGCAGACTTCGCATGAGCTCTCCGTATGCTCCGCGTACAAACAGTAGCCCAAAGAGTTTGACTCTAACGATTTAGCTGGAGAGCCTTCTTTTGCTAAGCCCGGAAGGTCTAGGGAGAGAAAAAGCCTTTCTTGTCCTAAACCACCTACGAAAGGTCAAAGAATATCCCATTCGAAATGGCAACTATTTCCAAACAAAGAGTGCTACTGAAAAGCCGAAGCAAACTCCTCCGGAATTGGCAAAGCTCAATTTCCGCAAGGAGTTTCCAGAGCATTAAAGTTTCCAACTGTTCTTTCTTTTTCGTCAGCCAATTCTGGATTTTTGAGCTGGGACAGTAAAACATAGAAGTCCTCTCTTCTTTTGAGCCCCAACGCTAAACGAAATTCGAAAAATCGATTTCCATTGGTCCCTAATATATTTTCCCCTCAGAACACAGATTGGGCAATGGCTGCTCCTTGATTTAATAGGACTCCTTCCCTCGCCACGTCTAATTTTGAGAGATTTAAACTCCATTGGCATGGCTCGGGGCTTCCCCTTCAAGTGATAACCGCTCCACTTCAATCTATTACCTTTGCGACGACTTCGATATGACAGTTTAAAATAATGGAAATAAGACACGTGTACCAAAACCTCCAGCGCAGCCAACCGATTTAGATTTATCGTTACGTAGGTAATTTCACGAAAGATTTCACGAGCTGTCGAGTCGATATAAGATCTTCCTCCACTTGAGGAATACAACATCTTCGCGTGCTTGATTCTTGATTCCGCGGTGCCAATCAAAACGAAGCGATATCCCTTCGGGAATATTAACACACGGCCTCCCACTCCGTGGTGGAACACGCGGGAAAATCCGACGTGTTTAAAACCATTCGCGAAGAAGGCAAACTCGACGACTTCAATTGGTGTTCGAAGCTAAGAACAATTCCAAGAGCTTGGCCCAAGTAAAAGAATGCGATTATTGGCGTCGGATCGTAAACGAAACTTCGAGAGAGACATCGATATTGACTCTTTGGAGCACAACGTTTCAAGAGGAGACTTTGATCGTAGTTTTTTTCTAGGAAGCATGATCCTACTCAGCTCCAACCACAGTTAATGGGTAAAACGATTTTCCAGGTTTTGGTACACAAACATCTTGGTGGCTGGTTCGACTCGAAAGATTTTCATTCTCAAACCCGTTTCATGACTGTGTATTTTATTCACATGGCTCAAAGTATAAACCCTTTCTCATACATCTCCAATCGTGTCAACTTGTTAGATGCTTCAAATTCTACTGTGTTTTTCGATGCATCCATGAGAAACTCGTGGAATCACGATCGTTTACGCGTGCAGCAGATCCCGATATCATTTTCTAACAAATATAAAAACATCAACTGCTCCAAACAATACAAGGTAAAGAGCTTTGTATTGCCTCAATATATATTCCTCCCAGAGCACAGGTTGGGCAACGGCTGCTCTTTGATTTAATAGAACTTCTTCCCTCACCACGTTTGATTTTGGGAGACTTCAACTCTCATGGTGTGGCTTGGGGCTCCCCTTACAATGATAACCGCTCCTCTTTAATCTATAACCTTTGCGATGACTTCGACATGACTATTTTAAACAACGGTGAAATGACACGTATCCCGAAACCTCCAGCGCGCCCAAGCGCTTTGGATCTATCCTTATGTTCGACGTCGCTACGGTTGGATTGCACATGGAAGGTAATCCTCGATCCTCACGGTAGCGACCATCTGCCTATTCTTATTTCAATTAATAACGGGTCAACTCGCATGCGACCAATTGACATTCCGTATGACCTCACACGGAATGTCGATTGGAAGTTATACGAGGAAATGATTTCAAAAGCGGTCGAGTCGATTCAACATCATCCACCACTTGAAGAATACAACCTCCTCGCGGGCTTGATTCTCGACGCCGCGTTGCAAGCCCAAACGAAGAAATATCCCGGCGTAACGATCAATGAACTGCCTCCCACTCCGTGGTGGGACCAAGAGTGCTCCGATGTCTACACGCAAAGATCCGACGCGTTTTTGGCCTATAAGAAGAAAGGTATACCTGGCGACTATATACGGTATTCGGAGCTTAATACCGAGCTTAAAAGCTTGGCTAAAGCAAAGAAACGCGGATATTGGCGTCGGTTCGTGAACGAGACGTCGAGGGAGACATCGATGAGCACTCTTTGGAACACAGCCCGAAGAATGCGGAATCGCGTAACGGTCAACGAAAGCGAGGAGTCTTCAAGTCGGTGGATATTTGATTTTGCCAGGAAAGTATGTCCGGACTCTGTTCCTGAGCAAAACATTGTTCGCGATGCGTCTCCGGGCCACGACGCGATAGAATCACCTTTTACGATGGCAGAATTTTTGGTTGCCTTCCTGTCCTGTAACAATAACGCGCCTGGGTTAGATAGAATCAAATTCAACTTGTTGAAGAATCTACCCGGCAATGCCAAGAGGCGCTTGTTGAACTTGTTCAACAAGTTCCTGGAGCAAAACATTGTACCGCAGGATTGGAGGCAAGTGAAGGTGATCGCCATCCAAAAACCAGGGAAACCAGCTGCTGATCACAACTCTTATAGGCCGATTGCAATGCTATCCTGTATCCGGAAATTGATGGAAAAAATGATACTCCGTCGTTTAGACCATTGGGTCGAATCAAATGGTCTACTATCAGATACTCAATTTGGCTTCCGCCGTGCCAAAGGGACGAATGATTGTCTTGCGTTGCTTTCAACAGATATTCAGCTGGCGTATGCTCACAAAGAACAAATGACGTCTGCGTTCTTGGACATTAAGGGGGCTTTTGATTCCGTTTCTATTGACATTCTTTCGGGTAAACTTCACCGACAAGGATTTTCTCCAAATTTGAACAATTTTTTGCACAATTTGTTGTCCGAAAAGCACATGCATTTTACGCACGGCGATTTGGCAACTTTTCGCATTAGCTACATGGGTCTTCCCCAGGGCTCAAGTTTAAGCCCCCTTCTTTACAACTTTTATGTAAATGACATCGACGAATGTTTGGCAAATTCATGCACGATAAGACAACTTGCAGACGACAGTGTAATCTCTGTTACAGGAGCCAAAGCTGCCGATTTGACGGGACCATTGCAAGATACCTTGGACAATTTGTCTGCTTGGGCTTTACAGCTAGGTATCGAATTCTCTCCGGAGAAGACTGAGATAGTAGTTTTTTCTAGGAAGCATGAACCTGCTCAGCTTCAAACACAATTAATGGGTAAAACGATTTCTCAGGTTTTGGTACACAAATATCTTGGTATCTGGTTCGACTCTAAAGGCACCTGGGGTTATCACGTGAGGTATCTGATGAAAAAATGTCAACAAAGAGTGAATTTTCTTCGTACAATAACCGGACAATGGTGGGGAGCCCACCCAGGAGACCTTATAAGGTTTTACCAAACAACGATACTGTCTGTTATTGAGTACGGGTGTTTCTGCTTCCGCTCCGCAGCAAACACACATTTGATCAAACTGGAGCGAATACAATATCGTTGTTTGCGTATCGCCTTGGGTTGCATGCAATCGACCCATACGATGAGTTTGGAGATCTTAGCTGGAGTACTACCATTGAAAAACCGCTTCTGGAGCCTGTCTTCTCGTATTCTAATCAAATGTGAGGTCTTGAACCGTCCCGTGATTGAAAATTTTGAAAGGTTAATCGAACTTAATTCTCAAACCCGTTTTATGACCATGTATTTCAATCACATGTCCCAAAATATTAACCCTTCTTCGAATATTCCAAATCGTGTCGACTTATCAAATACTTCTGATTCTACTGTGTTTTTCGATACATCCATGACAGAAGAAACTCGTGGAATCCCGGATCATTTACGCGTGCGGCAGATCCCTAAAATTTTTTCCAATAAATATCGAAACATCAATTGCGACAATATGTACTACACTGACGGATCACTTCTTGATGGGTCCACTGGCTTCGGTATCTTCAATAACAATTTAACCGTCTCCCATAAGCTCGATAATCCTGCTTCTGTTTACGTCGCAGAATTAGCTGCAATTCAGTACACCCTAGGGATTATCGAAAAAATGCCCACTGACCATTATTTCATCTTTACGGACAGTCTCAGTTCCGTTGAGGCTCTCCGATCGATGAGAGATGTTAAGCACTCTCCGTATTTCCTGGGGAAAATACGGGAACATCTGAGTGCTTTATCCGAAAAATCTACTCAGATTACCTTAGCGTGGGTCCTTTCTCACTGCTCGATACCGGGTAATGAGAAAGCGGACTCTTTGGCTAAGGTGGGCGCAACAAACGGTGATATTTATGAAAGACCAATTGCCTTTAATGAATTTTTCGCATTTGTACGTCAGAATACGATCATCAGTTGGTGAAATTCTTGGACCAAGGGGGAACTGGGAAGGTGGTTACATTCCATAATCCCCAAGGTATCGACGAACCCGTGGTTCGAGGGGTTGGATGTAGGTCGGGATTTCATTTGCGTGATGTCCCGGCTTATGTCCAATCACTATAGATTTGACGCGCATCTCCGTCGTGTTGGGCTCGGGGAGAGTGGTATCTGTGCCTGTGGTGAAGGTTATCACGACATAGAGCACGTTGTTTGGTCATGCCCTGTACACCGTGACGCCAGGTCTAGATTAATAGCTTCCCTGCAGGCCGAAGGTAGGCAGCCGGCTGTTCCTGTTCGTGATGTCTTGGCGAGCCGTGACCTATCCTACATGTCCCTTATATACGTTTTCCTGAAATCCATCCACGCCCCAGTTTAGTCCTATCCCCTTCCGCCTACATCCAACCAAACGACAAGAACACGTTAAGACCCCGGATCCGGAAACAGCAATCAGACCCGCACGATACTCTCTAGGCCCGAGGGAGACAACCCAATATGCCAGTCCGTAATATCTTGGCCCAGCAGCGGAACAAATTTAATATGCTGCTTACCTATGGCAATGAAAACCATCAAACAGCAAACCTGTGCTTTTAATGCAAAATATTCTAGCTTTAAGTTAGATTTAGTTTCAGCTCGTAGTCGGCAGCGAGGATAAAAAATTTGCTTTTAGTTATTAAGATACTTTAGAAAGTAAGCTACCAGATATAATTGGCGCCGTTAAACATTGAATTGTATTTGTGCCGTGTCAAATAAACTATAGATGAAGAAAAAAAAACTGCTCCAAAGCGTTCTATACTGACGGAATACTTCTCAACGGGTCCACTGGCTTCGGTATCGTCAACAAAAACTTAACCGTCTCCTCTAAGGTCGATAATCTTGCTTCAGTTTACGTAGTAGGACTGGTTGCAATACAGTACACCCTAGGGATTATCAAAAAAAAGGCCCACGAATCATTACTTTATCTTTACGGACAGTCTCAGTTCTATTAAGACACTCCGATCTAAGAAAAACGCAAAGGCACTCTTCGAATTTCTTGGGGAAAATACGGAAACATTTGAGTGTTTTATTCGAAAAATCTTCTCAGATTACCTTAGTGTGAATCCCTTCTCATTGTTCCATTCTGGGCAATGAGAAAGCGGAGTACGCATGTCAGTTGGCATTCCTCGTGGGATGAGGAAGAGTTGGGAAGGTGGCTACAAAGCATCCTCGCCAAGGTATCTACCAAACGTTGGTTGTAGGGGTTAGATGTTGGACGAGACTTCATTCGCGTGATGTCTCGAATTATGTCCAACCACAACGGGTTAGACGCACATCTACTGCGGATCGGGCTCACTAGTAGTTCATACTTGGTACAGATTAAAACCCGCACAAAAACTCTGCGAAAATTCTAAAACCGTTGTTCGTTACCGTTATTCGTTACCGTTTTCAGTGTGTGTTATTTATAAGATTTTGAACTCCAAATTTTTATTCATCAAATTTATGTCCAATTTGTACCTTAGAATTTTTCAAATTTTCCGTTCAACTTACACATAGTTGAGCTTAGCTGTGAAAAACTTCCCAACCTGTATCGGGTGAATGTATGTCATTTCTGCTGGATGCGCGATAGCGTGCACAACATTCTCCCGATCGAGCTATTAATCACCCACGGAACCAATTTGTTCACCTTTCCCGATTGTTAGTGCACCAATAGCTAATTTCTGACGTAAATCACTCGGTTTCGCTAGTCAATCCGAGCCGAACAATCGCGACCGCGCGCGCGCGCGAGAGAGAGATTTGGTTTCGACCTAGATCGATGACCATTTCTCGTGCGCAAGACCATCCATCTTCAGGTCGATCCCGGCTGCAGCGCGGTCCCATATTGCACTCGAGCAGCATCGGCCCGAGCCTGTCCGTTTGCTAGGGTCGATGCCATTGCGCAAGGCGTAAAGTGCCAAATGCCACCCCGGGGCTATAATTTTCACTTTGCGCCTGACTCGGACCGATTTGCCGGTTTTCTGCGGGACGGGAATGTGATCGTTCGGTTTCAGCAGCGATAAAGTGGAACCCATCGCACACAGAACTACGAAAGCGCCATCGTCGCGCTGATCGTGAACTTGTTGCGCTAGAGCCCTTGACGCGAGTCAGAGAGACAGACCGAGAGAAAGACCGCGCTCTACCTTGGCATCTAGGCGCGCAACAGTGCCCCCTAAATAAGGTATTTATTGGCAATAAAATATTTCAAAGTTAAAGCTGATTGATTTCCGCGCAGTCGTACATGTCTCTGCCCGAAGGGTGTTGGATTTTTTTTCTTCTTCCTGTTGATATTTAGTTCGTTTGCGAGCAAGATCGGTGATTGTTTCTGCATGTGCTTAGCTCGAGGCGCTGGGCGAGGTGGCATCTAAGGCGCAAACTTCATCTCTCTCTCTCGCCCAGGACAGGTTCGTCCGGAAAGAAGTGTATTTTATTTATGGTCCAAATTGTTTTCGCGTGGGCAATAAATTTTGTATTCATACGCCTCTGTTGTCGATAATAGTGCGCGGGGCACTTGAAGTCTCTGCCAGTGTTTGCAGCTAACGCGAAGAACGTACACATTTAATGTATCGACGACGCAGAGCCGAAATTGTTGGCGGCATCGCACAAAGGCGGAGACAATTAGTTTTGGTTTTCCTTCGCACTACTCTAATCTTGTCATCTAACTCGTCTCCATCGCTGTCGACAACATTGTTTTAAATTAAAAAAAAAAAAATACACATACACATAGCTAATGACCAGAGATATAAATCACCCGATCGGTACTTGAAGTGCGAAAGAGTGACAGAGATGTGTAGAGTTCCAATGCACCAATGACGAGAGACGGTGGCGCTCCTCCTAATGACCGCGTCGAAAAGCACGCTTAGCTGCGCTTTAGCGAAAACTAACTCTCAGCCTGTCGTACACCTGCATGCCCCAGTGCGCAGCTCACAAACGCCATTTCACACGCGGTCACCGCAACTCGCGCTAGCCAATAGTAGGAAGCTAGTAGTACAATTCCGTATGATTTATTCATCACGTCTCGAAGCCGCGCGCTCTGGCTCCGGTTGAGTTCTTTTTTTACCGAACCAAACCCAACTAGCTAAGCAGTTGATAATGAGACAGCCAACCGCGATCAACAAATCTACGCACAAACGACAATGACAACGAAGACGCACAGTGACTGGCGGGAGGACAAAATTCTCAATTTTGTATCAGTTATTTATCATGTAAAACTTTTCATTCTAACCTCAGTGATTAATTTATGTTCTGATTTTTTCCGTCGTCGCTATGACAGGTGCCGCCGTGCGCCGCCCCCAAGACAAGATTGATCTGTTCGCGTTGACGTGTTACGTGCGAAATGTTCCCGCAGCGGGCAAGTTCTGAGTTGGCACCCTATTAAAATTTAATTCGATGAAAATCAACGACAACATCGAACGGAACATCACGCTGGCGTCACATCTCTCGCGATTCTTCTCGAACCGGCCGGTCGTTGCCAATGCGTACCATATCTGGCCGATCATCAGTGTCAGTTGATTTGTAAAACATCAGCCCGACCCTCGGACGTGTCCACTATCCACTGTTGGTGCTAGCAAACAATAACAGCAACAGCAGCAGCAACAGCAAACAGCGCCACTGAACTTGACTACTGCTGCTGCTGCTGCTGCGGGCCATGAAAAGTGCGAGGCGCACTCGAACGCAGACAGCGGCTGGCGAAGATGATGCTATTAAAATACCAACGTCCCATTGTCACCACATACGGCACTCTGTAGCGAGGGAGCGAGTGGCGGCGTTTTGATGGCCGTAGTACAGGTAGCTGTACAGCTCTGCGCAGTGGATTATAGGCCGTGAAATGCGACCACTGACGAAGATGAAGCTCCGTCCGGTTCGGGTCCAGTTAGCGTCAAGCGTTGCTATGCACAATAATAATTGACGGTCATTGTTATCAATCGCGAGGCGGCGGTGCGGTTGTCAACCGGAAGGGTGGCCGTTAATGATGTCTTTTTACGTGTGATTTCAATATGTCGCGGCGAGTCCTGATTGACCGGATTAGAGTAACAGAATAATCCGAATTCCGCAGTCAATGGGGTCGAGTATTCAAAGTTGGTTTGAAGGTTTTCCAAGTTTCAGTATCAAAAATATCTCTTTTCAGAATAAAAACCTTAGCATGTTCTCGATTATTATGCTCGGAGCACTCTTATTTTTAAGGGGGGGATTTGTTAGTAGCTTAAGTATTTATGATAAATATTAGTAAATAATGAGTATGTGTGTCCAATCACAAATGGTGACTTCTCAACACTGTTAGAAATTTGTAATTTTAATTGTTAGGATTTGTTTGCTTTCGCAATTAGGACTTATCATTCGTAGGGATTTAAACCTACTTGTCGGAAAAGGGGAAGTAAACTTACAACTAACTTAATTGCTAACTTATTGGCTATGAAGAGAGCTTATCGTAGCAATTGAGGATTGCAACGATTTTTGTCGAAAATTGTTAATAATTTTCTTTGACATAGCTTCTAGTGGTTCAACACCAGTAAGTCTATGTAATTCGAGTGTACCAAACCAAGGAGGACGCTTCAAAATCATTTTCAGAATTTTATTCTGAATTCTTTGGAGCGTTTTCTTCCTTGTTGAACAGCAACTTGACCAGATCGGTACAGCATAAAGCATTGCTGGTCTAAAAATTTGTTTGTAAATCAAAAGTTTGTTCTTTAAACAAAGTTTAGAATTCCTGTTAATGAGAGGATATAAACATCTCGTATATTTGATGCACTTGGCTTGTATGCTCTCAATGTGCTCTTTGAAAATAAGTTTTTTATCGTAAATTAGTTCCAAGTACTTAACCTTGTCAGACCAACTTAAAATAACCCTATTCATCTTGACAACGTGATTATTGTTTGGCTTGAGGAAAGAAGCCCTAGGCTTATGCGGAAAAATTATCATTTGAGTTTTAGAAGCATTGGGAGAGATTTTCCACTTTTGCAAGTAGGAAGAAAAAATATCTAAACTTTTCTGCAATCGACTGCATATGTCACGAAAATTTTTTCCTTTTACGGAAATGCTTGTGTCATCGCAGAACAATGACTTTGTGCATCCTGGAGGCAAATCAGGAAGATCTGAAGTGAATATGTTGTACAGGACTGGACCCAAGACTGAACCTTGAGGTACACCTGCTCTGACAGGAAATCTATCAGATTTTGAATTCTGATAGACAACCTGCAGAGTTCGATCAGTAAGATAATTTTTTAAAATTTTGATTAGGAAAATTGGAAAATTAAAAGTTGGCAATTTCGCAATCAAACCTTTATGCCAAACACTGTCGAATGCTTTTTCTATGTCTAAAAGAGCAGCTCCAGTGGAATAACCTTCAGATTTGTTAGCTCGTACTGAATGAGTTGTGGAATGCCCATGGCGAAATCCAAACTGTTCATTTGCAAAAATTGAATTCTCGTTGATGTGTGACATCATTCTGTTAAGAATAATTCTGTCAAACAGTTTACTTATTGAAGAAAGCAAACTGATTGGTCGATAACTTAAAACTTCAGCTGGGTTCTTATCCGGTTTTAAAATTGGAGTAATTTTTGCATTTTTCCATAATTTGGGAAAATATGCAATTTTGAAGCAGAAATTGAAAATTTTCACCAAAAATTCCATTGTGCTCTCAGGGAGATGTTTGATTAGTATATTAAAGATTCCATCGTCACCAGGTGCTTTCATATTTTGGAAATTTTTAATAATTGATTTAATCTCATTCAAGTTAGTTTCAATTATTTCTGCAGGTAAAAAATTCTGGGAAGAAATTAAATCAAATTGACGTGTGACTTCATTTTCAATTGGACTCACAAAATTCAAATTTGAGTTATGAACACAAGATACAAGAAAACGTTCACCATCTTTTGAAACTGGAATAGGCTTCGAAGGTTTCTTAAGAATCTTCGACAGCTTCCAAAAAGGTTTTGAATATGGTTTCAATTTTTCAACTTTAGTCTCAAAATTTTGATTTCTCAGAAGAGTAAATCTATGTTTAATCTCTTTCTGTAAATCTTTATAAATAGTTTTAAAAACAGGGTCACGAGAACGTTGATATTGACGTCTGCGGACATTTTTCAAACGAATTAGAAGTTGAAGATTTCCGTCAATTATTGATGAATCAAATTTCACTTGAGCCTTTGGAACAGAATAATTCCTGGCATCGACAATTGCACATTTTAGTGCTTCCAAAGCGGAAACAATATTCACTTCGTTTCGCAAATCAAGCTCATTATTGAAATTTCTCCAATATGAGTTTTGTATCTTTCCCAATTAGCCTTGTTATAAATAAAAACAGAGCTCATAGGGTTTAAAACTGATTCATATGATAAAGAAAAAGTTATTGGAAGATGGTCAGAATCAAAGTCAGCATGTGTGATCAAATCACTACATACATGACTTTGATCTGTTAGCACCAAATCAATTGTTGAAGCGTTTCTTAAGAAGAAAAGCATGTAGGACTATTCGGAGACAAAATAGAATAGTATCCTGAAGAACAATCATTGAATAAAATTTTGCCATTGGAATTACTTTGAGAATTATTCCATGAACGATGTTTAGCGTTAAAATCGCCGATTATGAAAAATTTCGAACGATTTCTGGTGAGTTTTTGTAAATCACCTTTAAAATAATTTTTGAGCTCGCGTGTGCATTGAAATGGTAAATATGCTGCGGCAATAAATAAAATCCCAAGTTCAGTTTGAACTTCAATTCCCAAAGTTTCAATAACTTTTGTCTCAAGATGGGGAAGAGCACGATGTTTGATTCGGCGATGAATAACAATTGCAACTCCACCGCCGGAACCCTGAATCCTATCATATCTATGAACCACGTAATTGGGATCATATTTTAATTTTATGTTAGGTTTCAAAAATGTTTCAGTAATAATTGCAATATGCACATTATTTACTGTTAAAAAATTAAAAAGCTCATTCTCTTTGGCCTTCAATGAGCGAGCATTCCAATTTAATATTTTAATTGTTTCATCTAAAATCATTGCTTAATTTTAAATTAGAAACAATTTTAATAGTAAAATTTGTGCCTATTTGAATGGCTTCAAACATTGATTTTGCCTGCAACATGGCGTTCATAAGATCGAACATTGCCTGTTGCAAAAAAGAAAGTTTACCTGCCGTAATAGGCCCCAGGCAGTTGACATTAGAAAAAATATTTTCGGCAGCAATATTAGCTGGAGTAATAGGTGTACAATTATTTTCTAGCGTGTTTTGCTTACCCATTTTAACGGTCATTTTCGAACTACCAACACTAGGCGGTATAATGTTCGAACTACCTGTAACCTGTGCATAAGTTAAAGGGGTATGCAAAGGACTGTTTTCGCCTCGTGGTTTTTGTTTCATTAGAATTACTTGGGTAGGGGCTATGCCAAGTAATTCTGTTAAAATAAGTTTGATCTCATCAACGGTTTGATCGTTGGTGAGACCTCTCAATACGACCTTGAACGGCTTGGCGCTCTTCGTCTCATGTGTAAAAAATTCGTACATCTTTCCAGTTAAATACTGAATAAGACGATTACGGCCCTTTATAGAGTCGGCTAATAAGCGGCATTCGCCTCTATGACCAATTTGAAAGGTGACTTTGACGTCAGAAACAAACGTTGAAAAATTGACATTTTGTATAGTTTCATTACTCATAACTTCCATTTCACCAGCTTCTTGCTCAGGCAAAATATCAAAAGGATTGTCACTACAGACACTCGAAGTGTCAGAAAGAGATGCCTCTCTTTTCCTCCCCGCAGCGATGCGAGGTTTCTTTTTCCGTCCAGCCATTTCAGGTGATACAAAAAAAGTTAAAACAAATGTTAAATTCAAAAGTAGGTAGTCTTGAGAAAGACTGATGAGAAATAACTTTCAGGTAGTCTTTAAAAGACACACTGACAAAACACAAACTTTGAAGGCAGTCAAAGACCAGTCCACAAGCAACCGAAAAAACGTCTGATCTGCAGGACAGTTCAAGACGCACTCATGCTCGGAGCACTCATTACCAGCCAGTTGTTTGCCATCCTTGTTCAATCATGAAAAAACGCTGATGCCATTTAAATGAGTTTTTCGATTGAATTCCATGAGTTCGAGTCTTATGAGAATCAGGCCGTTCGGTGTTAGAGAGACTTTCACGCACGGGTTTATTTTCTGGCTCCCTTCTATGTTGACCCTTCCTTTACACTAAATTTCAGAAGTAAGTCACACACAGCTAAATGATTACTTCTGAATGCAATTATATATCAAGTTTACGATGCCAAATAAATATTAAAATTATTTACATGCGGTTTGGAGCGAGTTGTAGTCATTGTAGAAGTCTGTTCTAAAATATTCCATATAAAACTAAGAAAAGGTTGATTTACAGCCAGGAAAAAAATTTTTTCTGACGTAGGACTACGTCTAACCGCACTATATCGAGATACATTCTGAGGAAACTAAAAACCAAGATGTAACGTCGGAATGGAAGATTTTAAATGGTAATACTGATGTAACCACATGATGGATCACAATAATCAATATGTCGTTGGATTGATAAAACGATGGACAATTTTGTGATTCTCATATATCATTGTTACTTAATTTTTAAACAGTGAAAATTTATGAAAAGTTTCGAGGTCGTATATTTACGAACAATGTACCAATCACATGCGAGCACTCCTGGCACAGACTTCATGAGTGGACACCAACTGCCTGCTATGACAACCTCTATTCAGTGGCGAAAAAAAAATTTGACAGAATCTCCCCGTCCCAATAGGTCAACTAACATTTGCTTCTATGAACCAAGACTATTTTGATGTCTTGAAAGTAAAGCTTTTTTGGAAAGTTACAAAGTAACAACCTCCTTTCTCAGACAATTAAACGATCTTTTGTGAGAATGTTGTTAAAACTGATGTCTTGAAAGAAAACATGCTGACACAGGCAACAGTACTGCCCCGGCTATGTATGAGAAGACGGTCGCTCGTCGTCAGTGCAGTAGCACTCGATTGCCATTTGTGTGCAGTCAAGCCAAGTGGAAACAATGTAGCTGCTGTCGACGTACTGTGGTGCGTGTTCGCACACTACACTTTGCGACCGGGGATAAAATAATTTTGTACGCAACAGTATATCACGATGTTGGATGATGCATCCAATATGTGATTACAACTGAACAGATTTTGACCACCAATGCTTTGATCGAACGACGACGGTTGCCAAAGCATGTGATACAATAATTGGCATATCATTGTTCGTTGTACATTGTACGATGAACAGTGAATTAGTAAAAAGTTCAGTTGAAATCCACTTCTTCTAGTTCAGTTTCGAAGCTTTCAACCAATCACGAGCTTGCTTTATATAGCTGCAACAGATGTTTTTTCATCGTTTTAAAGTGCTTATTGTATTACTATCCTTGAACAGATTTCAAACGCCGATGTCTTAATCGACAGGTAGAATATTGCGAAAGATTGTTATATAATAATTAAAATATCTCTTCAACAAAAGTTGTGTTAACATTCTAATAATCAGAAGCTTGCTACCCCGTTGCTCGTTTCCTTTTGGTTGTCGTGACGAGTAGATGGCATTTGAACTGCAACCGTAGTGATTTTCTTATACATGTTTAATGATAAAAACTTCTTTCAAATTCCTACAATTAGAAGTTGCATTGGGTTGCTGTCTTTTTGAATTCTACACTCTGTTTTTCTCAGATTTATTTAAATGACCAACTTTAGTCTATTTGCAAGACAACAGAAAACCAATATGCTTCGTAAAGATTTTCAAACAGATAGTTCAGATAGCTCGTTTAGGCTGTACTGATGGTTTTATTTTTCCAGTTAAATAAATTAAATTCAATATGACAATCCTAGTTGCATTACGCGGTTGTGGTATAGAGAAAACCCAAATTATATGCATCTTGACGTTAGGTTTCAAACATTCATATTCGTATTTTTCAATTACAAAAATATTACATCAGCATCTGCAAGAAAATATTACTAAACATATAAAGACAACCTGTCGCACAACACAACATATAAACACAACCGTGTAAAGATACTAAACATATGAACACAACCTGTCATTGCCAGACTTGTAATATGCAAACATCAGTTGGAGAGGTTAATGTTGTTTATCAAACCGAGCTAGGTTTATTAACTTATTGTTTATTGACTTTTAAATATGACCTTTTGTTGTTTGTTTTTTCGTTGGTATCTTAAAATTGATTAATTTTTTTCTGGTTCTGCTTAATGAATAAATGTTTTAATTGGCCTAAAATGAAAAAAAAAATGATTGTTACATGTTACATCCTCATAAATTCCAAAGTCAATTTCGAAATTTTTGTGAATATAATTTTTCCACTAAAAACTACAACTCTACAACAGTTGCATGAAACTGACAATGATACTGCTTTGAAATCGGTGAGTGAGCTATCTTTTACAGGCGCAATTGAAGATGAAAGTAAGTTTGCTTTCTACTAAATCGTTCTTAATTAAGACCTATATAAAAAATTGCCTTTTCGCGTGTTGAAGAAATTTGACTGCATTAGGATGAAAGGTATTCATCAATGTTAAAAACAGTGTTTATTTCTTCTTAAATAGATGTCTGCAAACAAATAATCTAAATTATTTTTAAAAATAAACGCTTTTCTTTTTATGACTTTCTGGTGGCATATGACCTTAACAATATGTGGCCACCAATGAACTAGTTTTAGGATTGTAAGTTGTTAGAGGTGTCGTTTGATGGATTTAGGCTCAATAATCTGGAAGTATCCGGAACGCAACGTCCGCATGAAGCCCTCAACGACTTAGACACTTGATATGACCCTTCCGAGTAATTAGAAGTATAGCACGGTATTAAGTACTGCTTTGATCATGTCTATTTTGGTTTCGGTTTCGGCAACATAATGGACAAAATGCCTTTCTCTTGGTGGTTGTTGAGTTTGAATTGTTTAAAAGCAAAACAAGAAAACTATAAATTATGATTAAACATAACCGTTCGTTTTTGGCTCAAGTGTGCCAAAGTCAAACCGTGTCGAAAGTGAAACGTGGCCAAATCGAACAAAGTCTGAATTCTCTAAACATGCGGTCGTGTCTTGGATACCACCCTCGTACTATTTCAAGATAGTAACTAATCTTGGCGTTTAATGCATTTTTAAGTTATTTGACATCATTTTTTTTTTTAGATTTTACAAATTTCATGTTCCAAAACCACAGCTCTCAGCGCTATGAGGCATATCTACATCTGAGCTAAAATTTTACACAGGCCTTTTTTTTGCCCATGAACAAAATATGCATGGAAGAATAAAGAACAAATAAAATAGGGGAAATAACAAATGAAACAATAAAAAAGCAAAGCAAAGCAAAGCCCTGGTGCTACATTCCGATTCGGAACTCGACATTCTGTTTATTATACACAGACTTCGCAGCCAACTGTTAAGTGTACAGGACAATTGCGGGGCTAGCGCTACGATCCTATTGACACTAACAGTCTCTCCCGAGCCGAGACTCGAACCTACGACGACTGGCTTGTTAGGCCAACATCGTACCTCGAGATCAGCTGGAAGGTCCTGTAACAATATGTATTTTGAAATTTGATGATCATGATAAACGAAACAGAAATATGATGATGCAAATAAAGGGTGATATGTATTATTTATTGATGAAAATTCGTGATAAAATGATGAGTATATGATGCTGAAAGTTTAATGATAAGAGATTTTAATGAAGACATGATGATTAGAGTGCCAATAAAAATCGATTTTTCGAATATCGTTCAGTGGTAGGGCTCAAAAGTTTCGGCTTCTCGGAAAAAGTCACTATGCAAAATTTCAGCTCGTTCGGACATCGGGAACACGTGCCTCAAAGCGGATAAAGTTTCAACTTTTTGACTTCATGAAATTGCCGATATCGAAATTTTTCAGTTCAGTTTAGTTCGCGATTTGGCCGCATAAATGGTGCTTCGACACAAAATTATTATCCTCACACGCTAGAGCTCTGCAGTTTTCGACAAAGTTTTATGTAACTTCGTAGAAGAAACACAATTTCTCTCCCTTAATTTTTTTTTGGAAATTACGAGTTTTTGATGAATTTGGTTGTATGTGTGTGTGTATGTATGTGTGTGTGTGTGTGTTTCCACTAAATTAGTGCCGAATGAAAGGTCAAGCTGCTTTGTAACACCCTATCGAATTTTACTGTAATCGAACTGTTACTTCGTCTGTAATGTATCGAAATTTGAAAATCACGAAACTTTATCATCACACAACCGATTTTAACAATATTGAAATCAGATGAACGGGCTAGTTGAGGGTTAACTGACGAATTATGATTGAATACGTGGTTTCAAAGTTTGGCTGCCCTATACGTTCCCATTTCATTTGATGATAATCGATCTCAAAGATTACACGACTTATTTGGACATAAGAAGTGTCATACAAACGAGTCATCCCTCAAATAACAAACTTGATAACAATTTGATACGTGGTTCAAAAGTTATGGAAAGGAAAGAAATTCAAAGACTATTTGAAACTATACCTGCTTTGATCAATATATGGCCTCAACATAATTTAAATGTACAATTTGAGCGTTCCCGGTATTGCTCGTGATTAAATTGTTCAAAATTAGGACTCATTTTTTTATTTCGCTATTTTTTAAGCACTAACATTACGTCGAATTTCATATTTTGTACTTTAATTACAGCATCAATATTTTAGAACCCAAAGAGTGAATATTCCTTCATTGGATGAAGCGTTCATGTAAATCTGCTTATACAAATCATAAGTTTGTATGAGAAAGGCTGGGTTTGTCCGCTAGGTGGATTCATTTGGGTTTTTTTCTTTCAGAATGCCCACTTTTTTCTGTTTAAAAGAATTTTTGGTAACTGAATTGTCTATCCAAAAAACTTGTTTTTAAAAAAATCTGAGATGTCCGATTCTTTAAAAACTTTGTTTCTGAAATGAATTTTTTCAGTGTAAATTCAATTCAATTTTTCGATATTTTGTATAAAAGTTTAGACATTTTTCTAAAAATCATCCATTGACAATATTTCTTTATTTTTTGTCATTATTTAGATACATCGATTTGTAAGAAGAAGAAAAATCTGAAGAGGTTGTATATAAGACACGACCGCTAGGTTAACGTGGAATTTCGACAGCCTGTTTCATGACTATGTAATTTTGGTGATAGGTTAGGAAATACATTCGATTATGATTATTCAGTTTGATGATACTTACTTTACTTTACTTTTTTTGCTAACGGACCGTTCACCGGTCTAGGGCCGAACGAATTAGAGATGTCCAGCTTCTTCTGTCTTGGGCAGCCGTTCTCCAGTCTCCCCGTACACCAGCAGATCGTGCATCTTCTTCCACCGCGCACATCCACCGCGTGCGAGGCCTACCACGGAGTCGACGGCCTCTTCCTGGTTCTCTTCTGAAGATAGTTTTGGCGGCTCTCTCGTCAGGCATCCTGGCTACATATCCAGCCCACTGAAACCTGCCCCGCTGTATTACCTTCACTATATCAGCATGTTTGTAAACCTGGTACAACTCGTGATTCATGCGTCTGCGCCACACTCCATCTTCCAGTTTACCGCCAAGTATCGATCGCAGAACTTTACGCTCAAAAACTCCGAGCACTCGTCAATCAGCTTCCTTCCGCGTCCATGCTTCATGTCCTAAGAGGGCCACCGGGAGTATCAGCGTCCTATACAGCGCTAGTTTTGTGCGAGTTTGTAAACTACGGGACCTTAGCTGGTTACGCAGTTCGTAGAAGGCCCTGTTCGGAACTGCAACTCGTCTTTTCACTTCACGGCTCATATCGTTGTCACATGTCACAAGCGTACCAAGATAAACGAACTCGTCAACCACTTCAAATCGTTCCCCACCTATCTCCACCTCAGCACCAACACCACGGGGACTCCCACGCTCTCTGCCAGCTACTATGTACTTCGTTTTGGCAGAGTTAATGACAAGTCCCAATCTCGCAGCTTCTCTCTTAAAAGGTACGAAGGCCTTCTCCACGGCCTTACGGTTGATACCGATGATATCGATGTCGTCCGCAAAGCCAAGAAGCATGTGAGATCTCGTGATGATCGAACCGTTTCTTTCGACGTTTGCTTTTCGTACTGCACCCTCAAGAGCGATGTTAAACAGTAAGTTGGAGAGCGCATCCCCCTGCTTTAGTCCATCCAACGTTACGAACGCGGCTGATGTCTCACCAGCTATCCGCACGCACGATTTTGATCCCTCCAGTGTCATACGACTCAGCTTTATTAGTTTCGTAGGGAAACTGTGCTCCAGCATGATCTGCCACAGGTCGTTTCTTTTCACTGAGTCGTATGCCGCCCTGAAGTCCACAAACAGATGGTGAGTCGGTAAGTTGTACTCCCGGAACTTATCGAGGATCTGTCGCAGGGTGAGGATTGGATCCGTCGTAGAACGCCCTTGTCGAAAACCAGCCTGGTATTCGCCAACAAAGGATTCCGTTAACGGTCTCAATCTGAAGAACAGGATACGGGAGAGCACTTTATATGCGGAGTTGAGCAACGTTATCTCTCGATAGCTGCCACAATCCAATCGATGGCCCTTCTTATAGATAGGGCATATGAGGCCTTCCAACCAATCGTTCGGCATTTGTTCATCCATCCAGATCCTTAGTATTATCTGGTGGATCGCATAGCACAGCCTCTCGCTTCCCGCTTTTAGAAGTTCGGCCGGGATATCGTCCTTCCCAGCGGCCTTGCCGTTTTTCAGCTCACTAATCGTCTTTTTCACCTCCTCCTGTGTTGGTGGCTCCACAGCTTGTTCGTCACTCATAATCGTCATCCTGTTCCTGCTCTGCTCATCCGGCTCCTCACCGTTCAATAGCGCCTGAAAATGCTCCTTCCACCTGGCTGCAACCGTCGGTTTATCAGTAAGCAGGTTGCCGTCCTTGTCATTACACATGACCGGCACCGGGAAATTCCTGCTTCTGACTCTGTTGACAGTTCTATAGAATCTCCGCACGTCATTTTGAGCATAGCTGTCCTCTGCGCTGGCGAGCACCTGCTCCTCGTACTCGCGCTTCTTCCGACGGTGGGTTCTATTTTCAGCAGCTCTTGCCACCCTGTACCTCTCTCTGTTCTGACGCGTAGCCGCAGTGAGCATGCGGCTACTGGCACGGTTCTTCTCATCTGTCGCTCTCTGGCACTCTGCATCGAACAAGCCATTAGGCTGTCTTCCACGCGTCGTACCTACCACCTCTCTCGCAGTCGTTTCGATGGCGCCGTGAATACTGCTCCACAGCCCATTTATGTCTTCCACTCCTTCCTCCTGCTGTTCTGCGATCCGTTGATCCAGCTCTCTGGCGTATTCTGCTGCCACGCCATCAGCTTTCAACTGCTGAATGTTGAAACGCGTCGTCCTCTCTGTGCGAGATTTCAGCACGTTCGACAACCGTGCGCGGATCTTACAAACGACGAGATAATGGTCAGAGTCAATGTTTGGTCCCCGAAAAGACCTAACATCAGTAACATCCGAAAAGTGCCGACCGTCAATCAGTACGTGATCGATCTGGGAGCAGGCTTCTCCATTTGTATGCCTTCAGGTGTGTTTCCGAATATTCAAACGTGGAAAATTGGAGCTACATATGGCCATTCCTCTGGCCGCGGCAAAGTTTATCAGCCTCAGGCCGTTCTAAATGGTTGACGAGTGGAGGCTATGCCTTCCAATGACCGGACGGAAGAATTCCTCCCTCCCAATCTGTGCGTTTGCGTCTCCGATGACGACTTTTACGTCGTGTTTTGGGCACTCGTCATAGATTCGCTCAAGCTTGGCATAGAACTCATCTTTGACTTCATCGGATTTGTCGTTTGTCGGTGCGTAGGTGTTGATTAAACTATAGTTGAAGAGTTTGCCCTTAATCCTCAACACGCATATACGGTCATCTACGGGCCTCCACCAGATGACTCTTGTTTTCTGATTTCCCAGCACTACGAAACCGACGCCCCGTTCCGCTGCTTTGCCGCCACTGTAGTAGATGTGGTACTTGAAAGAAGTGCGTGCAATAGGGTCTACTGCACCGAACCTCCTGAATCGCTGTGATTTCGACTCCCTGCCGCTGTAGTTCTCGAGCAAGCAAGCCAGCCCGCGCCGGTTCATTGAGGGATCGGACTTCCAAGTACCCAATTTCCAATCGTTTACCTTAATCTTTTTCTGTGTTCGTAGCCGAGGTCTTTGCCGATTGATCCGTTCCGTATTTCTAAATTCGTTGTTCGTGGTTGATGAAAGGTTTCGGTATGCTACCTTACGAGGGTCGCGATACCTACATCCTGCTGATGGGGCTGCCATCTTAGGTGTAGCTGGCGGGATACAGCATTCCATAATTCAGCCGCCCGCTCCGGGTCAGACGCTGTTGTACGCCGCCCCTATGGGGATAATTTTTTAATTTCATTCTACAACCATGGATTTCAACATAGCGTCTGATGTTTCCGCCCTAGGCATCATCTCGATTGCGAAAATACCCGTTTTAGTCGGTAGTTAATAATTTCATGCTGTTTTCAAGAAGTCACAAGCTTGATCAAGCCGGTGCCTTAAAATTGATTTTTTTTTTAAGTATTCGACCAATTTAGATAGTTTTATAAAAACCAGAAGGCACTATTTTAAAATGCCAATTGGCGGCCAGTGTCGATTTTTAGGTACTGGATATCATAGCTGTTCTAAAAATGCTCATATTGGATGATATTTGGCCTTATTTTCAACTCTAGTTGGTCAAAATTTGCATTGAAAACATGGCTCTACATTTTTCAAAAGTACAATAGATAGCATTACAAAATCACAATTTGCTTCATTTGGATGGATGCATAATCAATTTTTCAATCGCTGGAATTTGACTGAGTTTTGACCATTTCTGTAACAATTGAGACAATTTTCGTGACGCTCTCGATCTTTCTGGTTTTTCAGGTGAATTTTTGAAAAAAATTAGAACAGATGAATTAAAAAAAAATATATGCAAAGTTGCTTAGAATAGCAGGCTTATACACACATAAAGTTTGATTGAATTTTGAAACGGTGCTGCCAATATCTGATTGAATTGATGTTCCATTACACTCGAAGAAAACGGCGGTTGCAGCGCATCGAGAGTTAAATAAGTTTACGAAAATGTTGCTCTAAGCGAAACAGAGAACCGTGATTGGTTCCGTCTTTTTTAAGACAGTAATTTCGATGTTTTGATCAAAAACCTTCGATGACGCTGAATTGGAGGGATTGCTCATTGAGGATCCATGCCAAACGCAGGAACAGCTTGCTTCGGTATCAGGAGTTACCCCCCGTTCCATTTACAAGCAATTATTTTTCTTCATATATCGTTTATTTGACACGGCACAAAGACAATTTAATGTTTAACGGCGCCAGTTATATCTGATTTACAAGCAATTTAAAAACAAGGATTCTTCATGATTTTAAGCAGGGGGACGTTGATCGTCGGGTTTTCGCCGATGAACAACTGCTGCAGCGGCAAAAAGGAAAAGTTTTCTTCATTTCTTCATGACGGATGATGAAAATAGGATTCACTACAGCAAGCCAATGAAAAGAAAGTCATGGGGACTTCGCGTTCTGGCTTTTACGTCGGTTCGGCCGTATATACATGCTCAGGTATACAAATCAGGTCGGTGTTATTTTTCATGAGCACTGGGGAATGGTATCTACTTCAATTGATGAGATTCAATGAAGAACTGGGCGAAAAACAACCTTACTATAAGTAGAGACACCTGCTCGGTCTCATACTGTCGAAATGGTTGAAATATACATATAGAAACTGAAAGTACTACTTCAAAATTTATGATATAATTTTGATGATAAAAATTCGAATGAATGCAGAAGATGAAAATATAGTATTGAATATTTGGTGAGAAAAACTTTTTCATAAAAACTCTAAGTGAGAAATTTCAATAAATTCAATATATAATGATGAAGGTTTCGTAGTGACAAATTAATGAAAATATTTTGATGGTGATGCAGATTGAATGAAAAATAAATGATGATGGAAGATTGATGAGAAAAAAATTGTAATGAAAATTCAGTGATCCAGAAGAAAAATTCGATCTTCGAAATCCGAAAGTGAATATTTTATGATGAAAATTATGATTATTCATATTAATTATGATGTTGAGAAATTAAGACCACAAATTTACAATTCAAATTGTTTGATTAACACATAGTAACGAAAGTGTCGTGATGAAAGTTTGATGATGAAAACTTTAGAACAATATTGCACAATATGTGGAGATCAGTATTAAACCAAAGTATGAATGAACTGATGACTATAATGCTGTTGCCGGAGATGACGTGTAACAGTATAGTTGACTTCGCTACCAGGGAGGCGCAAGTCAACGCTTCCAGGGAGGGAAACATTAAACATGTTGAGCTGGATCATAGAGTAAGAGTAGCAGAATCCTGCAGCTTTACAGAATGAAACAGAATATAACAGATTCGTAGTAAGAACTCCAAATTTTGGCAGTTTCAAGTACAATTCAATAGTTCATGGCTCAAAATTTAAAGTCTGACGTTTAAAGTTCCAGATTCAGGGCTCGAGGTTAAAAGTTCAAGATTCAATGTTCAAGGTTAAAGGTTCAAGGTTCAAGCTTCAAATATCAAAATTGAAGTTCAAATTTAAAGTTCAAGGTTCAGGGCTCAAGGTTCATGGTTAGAGGTTTAAGATTCAAGGTTCGAGTTTCAAAGTTCAAGGTTCAAGGTTTAAGGTTTAAAGTTAAAGGCTCAACGTTTATGGTCCAAGGTTCCAGGTTCAAGACTCAAGGATCAAATGTTCAAGGGTTCAAGGTTCAAGGTTCAAGGTTCAAATTCCAAAGTTTAAAGTTCAAGTTTCAGGGCTCAAGGTTCATGGTTCAAAGTTCAAGAATCAAGGTTCAGGGTTCAAGGTTCAAGATTCAAGGTTCAAATTTCAAAACTCAAGGTTCAGGGTTTAAGGTTCAAGGTTGCAGATCTAAGGTTTAAAGTGCAAGACTCAACGTTTATGGTTCCAAGTTCAAGGTTTAGGGCTCAGGGTTCAAAGTTTAATTTTCAAGGCTCAGGGTTCAAAGTTCATACTTAAAAGTTCAAGCTCCAAGGTTCAAGGTTCAAGTGTCAAAGATCAAAGTTCAAGGTTAAATTTCCTGGTTCAAGGTTTAAAGGCTCAAAACTCAGAGTTTTAAGTTCAAAGTTAAAGGTTCAAGGCTCAAGATGCAAGATTCAAGAATCAAGGTTCAAGATTCAAGATCCAAAATCTAAAGTTTAAATCTATTATCAATGATCATTAATAAATATTTTAGAAGGAGAAAAAGAAAGTTTTAGATTGCGAAAGATCTAAGTCAACTCTAAACTCCTAAAGTTGTTAGTACAATAAATCCAAATAGCGTTGTACAAATATCAAAATTATATAACTGATGGGGTTGAAATTGTAAAATAAAAACTGGAAATTAGAAGTTTAAAGTTGTAAGTTGAATATTGAAATTGAAAGTCTAAAAAAATTACAAGTATTAAAATCGTTAAACTTTGAAACTCAAAAGCTGCAGATTCAGTCTTGACAGCAGAAAATTTAAGAGTAAATATAGAAATCAGAAACATCTATAATAATCTTTATCTATAAAGGAACGCTCAACCCATGGGAATCAATATTTCAAGATACAAATGTCGAAAACTAAGTGGTTAAGCATATATAAAATAAAAGTAAGTTGATAAATTTGAAATCAACAATCATAACTCCAAATTTAGAAGAAAAAATGCTCAAAAATAGGAATTCGAATGTTACATCGGCAAGTTGATAGAAGATACACATAGAAGATAAAACATTGCTCCACATTATGACCCAATTACGGGACATGAACACAAATCGATTCGAAACGATGTCGTCTCGAAAACTTTCTGATTTACACGATGATTTTACACCCACCATCACTCCCGCGCCGACCAGTTTCTCCTCCGGATATGTGCCGCAATCGGATCCCGCAACACGCAGTTCTCACCATTGGAAGGTGCGAGAAAATCTAAAACACGAGCAGCGCGCGCAAACCAAACCCGACCGACGACGACACGGGTTGGGGCGACGCCACTTCACAGTGGACCCGGTCCAGCAGATTTTGATTGATTGATGGAGACAGTAAACGGTCTTAATCTGCTGGAGATAAGCGTGGAAAGAAATGACGCAGCTTGATCGTCCAGGGAATGGCACCGTGTGGACTCAACGGACACTGTCGGAATGCTGCGGGATGTTTTTAAGCTAGGAATGGGCCGTGGGGCTAGAGGGGATTCGTACAGGTGATTAAGATCTATATACGGATTAGTTTGATGGCGTTAGTTTTGCTTGGAGATCTGATTTCGCTTGCCCTGTCGCACCTGGACAGGACTGGCGTGGCAGGTGTCGAGGTACAGTTAATAACCTGCAAACGTAATCTAATTATAAAAAGCCGCTGGAATTTCGAGTGGAATCAGATCGAGCCGGGCTAAGCTTGATGGGCTATTTCCGATCACTTTTTTCTCGTGCCGTGTCTTCTATCACCTCGTTCGGAGTTTCTTTCTCTGCAGTGACTATTTACTTTCGATGGTCTAATTTTTGAAACATACATCCTGTACACCTTCATGGTATGAGAAAAACGTGGTGCTGCTGTCCCTCATAGCAAATCTTCCCTGGATAGGAATCGGTCATTAGTCACGGTGCGCCAATATACTAAGTGACGATTTATTACTGCAACAAAACGCTAACCCCTCCATTAGCGATGCCAAATCGCCCGAAGGAGCAGCCCAGAGCGAATACCTTTTTGCACATTTTCGATATGGACTCATTACTATCATTATACCGTTCCGTCCGGTACCGGGCAGCACTTATAATGTACCGAAAGCTAGCTGCCGTGGCACGTACTTCGGACGGTCGGACCGAGTGCGAAGGAACATTGTATGAGAATTTTGCATAAAAACGGACGGCACCTCTGCAGGAACCTGGCAGGACTTTGGAGCGAAGGAAAGAGTGAATATATATAACAAGAACGGCCAGATAATCGTTCAACGCTCCGGGTTGGTTGTATTACTACTATTATCAACTTGACAAATGATTCCATTCAATAGATTGCCCTAATGGACTTAGAGCGAGACTTATTTCGCGGGTGATCTTTCTACGCGCTGACGTTCGGCAAATGTGCTTTGAAACTGTATAGGAGAGTCCGATTTCGTCTTTCACTGTCAAGTGGAAATTAGTGGTTCTATTCCTAATCCACGTGGTCATTGGTTACGAAAGAATATTTCACGCTTTTCAGTTGATATAATCATGCAATAAACAGAAGAAAACATGACTTTAAATTGCAGGACTTATACTTCTCGAAACAGTACGAATCCGAACAGCCAAACAAAAAATATATGATCAAAAGTTCAAGTTCAAAGACTCCATCCTCCGTCGAAGCGCTTCAAAACATTAAAAATAAACAACCCGTTTTAATGCCATGTATTCTATGCAAATAATTCTAAAGAGACGGATCATTATTGGACACAACGTCAGCCAGTGAACTTTTCCCGTCAAACGTTAGGTCTGTACGACTTGGTCGGTGCAGCGGGGGCCGAACGGAGAGCAAAACCCGAGTAGCACATGACACTGCACAAACTTGCTGAAACAATATTGCTCTCGTGTTATGCTTCTCGTCTACGGATGCAGTTATTAGAAGGGCTTAACGTAGCGTGCAATATCTCCATCCCGGCCAGCCCTGGGTCACTCTAATCCGGGCACGTTGGCAGTACAACACACCGCTAATAAGTACACATACCGTCAATTATTCTTTGTTTTCCTTTGTCGACCGGTCGAGCCGGTGCAATATCTTACTCCGGGAACCTTCCCCGGGAGTTGTAGGTGGAGAAGAACGAAACCCGGAACATGAATGCACCATAACGAGCCACGGAGATGCGACGAGATCGACAGGTACGATCATTCTATCGTTCTTTCTGCTGCAAAGCTGCAGTCTGGCTGAACGCACTTTGTAACATGTTTTGCTCATTTTCTGAAGTGATTGCACTAATTCCAACCGAACATCGGTGTTCTCCTGCGACTGCACAAGGCTGTGAAGAAGGAATCAGAGCTGACACTTGCCACCCACACTAGCGTCGTTGCAGCTGCAGCGATTATGATGAGCTATTCTAAGGAAAATAACAGCACTTCCAGAGCAACGAAGCCGTCGATTGCCTTACCGGAAAGCCTTTCCTACTAAACGAAGCCTAATATTTATCTTTCTTATTGAGATCAATTGGTTGTGGTATTACCCTGCAGCAAAGGGATCACTTGACGTGCCAGCCGTCGTCGTCGTGCTGAGTCGCAGTTGCAAATTGGATGCGACGTAAAAAGGTGAACTCTATTGATGATTATTATTACAGAAGGGACCCACTTGCACTGTATTGCATCTTATCAGCCCAGCAGCACACACATAGCCCTCGGACGGAACACCGTGAAGAGCCGCGAAGTGGACTTTCGCACCAATGCGTCTTACCTGTCTTACCGCCTCGACAACGTTCGGTGACTACGACGACGTAAGGATGACAGGTCCCTATAATAATCATTAGTGAGTTCCCAGATGACGGCAAGTCGTTGACGGCGGCGGCATCGGAATGCTGTACCTTGTAATAAACGTGTTGGCTGAATGACAGCTACTTAGGGATATTGATGATCCTCGAGGGTAAAGTGTCCGCGGACGGAGATTTCTTTCACTCGGTGCGCTGCGCTCGGGTTAAAATTTTGGGTAATTTGTAATAAATAACAATAATTTGCGGTTTCGTGCAGCGAAACGCATAGAGGCTTTTAGCAATAAATATGCAGACATTTAACTCAGGTGCTTAAGTGTGCTATTAGCAAATAAAGGAGGCCACCTTTCGTGATAAATCTGTACGTGCTGGATGGAGTGATGTTTGTTTGCGGAGGGCAATTGTGACAGTTTATTACCATCTTCATTTCAAACCATGTTCTGTAATGATGGGGCAACAATGTATGATGATTGTGTAGCGAGAGAAAATAAATTAAAGGTAATGAGATTATACGCATTGTTTTACATCCAAAAACAATAACTCATAAAATAACAAGTTTTTTTACTCTCAATTTTCTTCACAAACATATTCATACGATATATAAAGGTCGCCAAAACAGCACTGGCTTAACCTTTGGGTATGTTTAACATTAGAGAGTGTGGAGTTTCATTTAAGTTTTAGGTTTTATAACTTTTTCATTTACATTGAACAAAACAACATAAAAGATATTAAAATAATCTCAGTACGACTTGAACTGCCTTGCAGAACGGTCGCTTTTTACCAACAGCTCGAGGCTTGTCTTAGACTACCGAGAGATATTGGAAATTCTCCGCTCTCAACAAGTAATCTTTTTTAAAGAGTATCTGTTGAACAGCAAAGTATTGAATTTGTTTTTAACGTTTAACGAGTAAATGATGTGTGAATTTGTGTTGACAATACTTGTATAAAGTGAAAGTGAAATGAGTTTTGTCCTGAAATGCCAGGACGAACCAAAAAAGCTCGCTTTGATTCGGCTACGAAGAAACGTGAGGCTTCTCCTTTGAGTGATTCAGAAAGCAATAGCTATGAAATTCTTTCTACTATAGGGGATCAAGAATTTGAAGCTTCTCATTCTGAGCAAAATGCTGGTATGAAGAAAGCTAAAGTTCCACCTATTGTGGTGATAGTTGCAAATTTTAAAGCTTTTCGTTCAGAACTTTCATCATTTCTTTTTGAGGTGAAAGTTAATTTTCAAATTGGCCGCCGAGGCGAAATTCGTTTTGGCCGAATCTTTTGAAGGCCATAAACATCTATTACAGTATTTGACTGAGAAGATGTACAAATTTCATACCTATGATGCAAAAAACGAGAGACCGCTTAAGGCTGTTTTGAAAGGTCTTTCAAATAACCCAAACTATTGATGAAATTAAAGATTGTTTGACAGAATTACTTGTTTTTTCCCCCAACTAAGTAATTTTGTTGAAACGCAAGTCAGATGGAAAAAGTAATAATACTGGAATACATCAGGAAAATTACTTGGTACATTCTGATCGTACCAAAGTAAGTAATTTGAATTTTTTAGAAAAGGCACGTGTTTTATTCAATGTGCGAGTAAAGTGGGAAAATTTCAAGAGACATGGAGGCATCCATAATTTCACGCAATGCCGGAATGGAACTCGCAACTGCCATATGACAACAGATGCATGATTTGTGGTGACTCATCTCACACAAAGGACATTTGTTCTGTAAAAGAGACCACTGATAATTTCAAATGTGTAAATTGTGGGGGTAAACGAAATTAAATTCCTTTGATTGTCCTGTTAGGTCAAAAATTATTTCTTCCAGACAGCGTAGGAATTCAAAACAACCTGTTGTCAATAATATTCATGTGGGTAATCAAAAAACTTTCAATACTGTTCAGGCACCACCGGGCATTTCATATGCTAGTGTCCTTTCAAGTTAAATTTCGAATTCAAACAGCAACAAGTCTTTCGTGTTTGGTGCTGAAAAGTCAGCCAGCATTGATTTAGGTAGTCCAACTCCCGAGAAGATTGACTACCCACAACAATCTATGCTGCAGCTAAAAAAAATTAAAACGTAACATTCAAACACATATGAACATACATTAACATATTCAAATAACATGAAATAGATATGTTCTACATATATGACGCAATTTTTTTTGATCGTGGTTTAATCAAAACGTCACTGTACTCATATTTAGGTTGGACTCGATTATAAAATAATCATTATATATTATTCGATAAAATATCACTTTAGATTCGATTATTCATAGTTGGATTTTTTCTATTTCAAAAATGACCTTTTTTTTAACACCTTTCGAACTACAAGTTCAATCATAATGATTCATCAGTTAACCCTTAACTAGCCCGTTCATCTGATATCAAATCGGTTGTGCAGTTTCTGAGATAATGACGTTTCGTTATTTTCACATCTTTAAACATTACAGACGAAGTTATAGTCCGATTACAGCAAAATGCAATAGCGTGTTATGAAGCAGCTAGACCTTTTTTTTCCCTGTATGGACTTCCTCACTGCGACCAGAATCGTAGATCTATTGTGAGATATGCCCGGGTGTCCGCTGTATCCCGCACTTCTGTTAATAGCAATACCTCTATTGAGAAGTGGCATGCTTATTATTATTGTTCATCAGTGCTTGTGTGTAATGTGATACTCTTCCTTACACGCGATAATTATTTATTTATGTACCCTCATCAGTTGGCAGAAAGGAAAAGATGTTTCCTGTCGAGGGTGGCTCAGCCCTCTTGAGCATTTCTGCAAAAGTGCGCTTTGATCGTTCCTTGAGGGAACGCTTGATTTTTTCCTCGCGCTGTTTGTACGCGGGACACGCCGAAAGGTCATGCCGAGTTCCCTCGCAGTAAAGACACTTTTCAGTATTCTCACTGCAAGCGGTCTCAGCATGATTGCATGATTGAATTTCTTCTTCCCTTCTTCGATGGATACTGAATGCAATTGCTTGACATCCAGTATCTTGACATTTTGAATCAGGGGGTTCTTGAAGCAGCCAACCCCGTGACGCAAAATGTCATCGACCGTGAGGCTTCCTTCGGTAACCACACCGTCGATCTCCACGTCCTTGGCAGGGATGTACACGCGGTACTCTCTCGTGAAGAGCTCGTAGCTAGCAATTGCGTTTGCTTGCTTCAAGCTACTCACAACAACTCGCAGTTTGTTCAGTCTAACCTTTGTAATTTCGGTTACGTCCGAAAACTGTTTTGCCAGGTCCTTGCCGATTTGAATAATATTTAGAGGCTTCTTTATGGGCCTGAAGTAAACTACGAACGGACCTTTCGAAGCATCTGGGTAAGCTTTCACCAGTGTTGCCGGTACCCTTGGTACGGGGCTAGGTAGCGGGGAAGGTAGAGGGGAATTGATGGGGGAGATCTCAATCTCTTCCCCATTTGTTTCCACATCCAGGAATGGTTGCACCTGCATGTCGTCCATTTTGCGGGAGCGTTACGCTCTACCGCACACAAACGATATATATTCGAATGTGGGGGGGGGGTCAAGTACTTTTTCAAACTACAATGGATCAAAATAAAAAAAAGGCAGTAATACTAGTACTAATAACAATAGTAATAATAATAATAATAATAATAATAATAATAATAATAATAATAATAATAATAATAATAATAATAATAATAATAATAATAATAATAATAATAATAATAATAACAATAATAATAATAATAATAATAATAATAATAATAATAATAATAATAATAATAATAATGATAATAATAATAATAATAATAATAATAATAATAATAATAATAATAATAATAATAAAAATAAAAATAATTATTATATTAATAACAATAATAACTCGGTACCGTTTGGAAGGTGGGGACTCGACGGGGCTTAGCTGCTAGCTGCCGAGCGGGTCGTAGGTTGCGGGTAACGATACGGCCATTAAATATAATGGTTAGCTGCGAATACTTGAATAAGCAATCCCGGACAAGCAGCGAGGATGGTCTATGGATGTGGCGGGGCCTAACAATGGGCTTTGTTGAGCTCCCTAGAAATATCACAATATCCGAAAACCAGTCCTGACAAGCGAGCTGGTACCGCTATAAGTACCTAAGCCCAAAACCCTACCAATCGGTTAGGCTTCCGATTAAAAAAGTGAACCCAGAATGGAGACACGACATAGAAGAAATAGGCCAATGCGATCGCCCGAGGAGGGAGCCCTTACTGGAGCTGGTCCTGGAACAGGGGACAGAGCGAGCGGCCAGCGGCTGGAGGAGAACGAGGTGCAAGAGCGGCTCTCCAGTCAACGGGCACAGCCCGTAAACTACACGCAAAACAGTCAAAGCAGCAACAGACACCACCAAGGCACTGCTGCACCTGCTGATGATGCTGCGACCGACCGTCGTCAGTCGCTCACGTTGGCAGGCCGCCAACGGCAACGGATCATGTGGACTAGGGAGATGAACATGTATGTGATTCGTTGCTACCACGTTTGCACGAAGTTGGAGACGGATATGTCTGGCAGGCCAAGAATGCTGGACATGTTCATTGAGCAGTACCCTCGGTTTGCCAACCAGCTTGACCGGAACAAGTTGTACAGCCGACAGCGAGCAGTACTATCCAACAAAATGCTCACTGTGACGGAGCTGGACACCATCTGGCTGGAAGTGCAGAGGGAGTTGAGGGAAGGGAATGGATCGAGCGATACGTCGAGCAGGAGTTCTGCAGGGCATGATGCATCGGTTGCGAGTTAGGAGCCGGAACAAAATGCATCGATAAACACGGCAGTGGAGGAGCTACGCGCTTCGGAACAAACAATGGACCAACAACGACATCAACTACGAGACGAACTAGCTTTCCAGATGGACACAGCGGTTACACAGTTTCGGGGAACAGACCCCACTTCCCGACACAGAATACCAAAACTACAGTATTCCTACCGGCTGACGAATGCAGTTAGAACCTTCAATGAGGATATTTTGCCACAGTATTCGGAAGCCGCTGAGAACCTTGAGGAGCTGCAGTTCATAGTGTATTGCGCAGCTGTAGCCGTCGTGAGAACCCTGGGACTACGGACCTATCCCCAAGATAACGGTGAAGGTCGTCCCTAGTGACGACTGGAATTTAGGATTGCAACTTTGCGGGTAAAAATCGGTCGGTTGACACAGTACACGAGGGGAAACCGATCAAGGAGGCTGGTTCGTTAAATAGCGGAAATCGTAAAGCCCGCAGAGCTCCGAGATCTCAGCGAACTCAAAATCACGGAGATTCTCGACACCCATGTACAACGGTTGAGTGCTCTTGCAAAACATATGCGGCGTTATGGTGAATGTTCGAGACGGAAGAAAGAAAATCGGATGTTCAGCACGAACGAGAGAGAGTTTTATAACCACATCAGGAACGACAAACCCGATTACAACGAGGGGCTTCCGGAGATTGGCGAAGTTACACAGTTCTGGGCCAATTTATGGGAGAACCCCGCTCAACACAATGACAGCGGGATGTGGTTGGTAGGAGAGGAAGAATTGAATTGAAGTGATGGAATTGAACGCATGGCTGCTGCAGTAGTAACCACCCAGGATATCCGGGAGGCTACGCGGTATACCAGGAATTCGGCCGCACCCGGACCGGATGTTGTGCACAACTTCTGGTATAAAAAACTGTCAGCAGCCCACGGACGACTAGCGGAATGCTTCAACATGGTGTTAAGAGACCCCCAGGAGTTACCAGAATTCATCACGAAAGGGGTAACCTACCTCCTACCGAAGGATCGTAACACGGCTAATCCAGCTAAGTACAGACCAATAACATGTCTCTCAAGTCTGTATAAAGTGCTCTCGTCGGTAATCACTCGAAAAGTGCAGGACCATTGCGAGGTGAACAGAGTGATGACTGAGGAACAGAAAGGCTGCCGCAAAAACACGCAAGGCTGCAAAGATCAGGTCATCATTGATGCGGTTATTGTTGGCCAGGCAAGCCGAAGCAAACGAAACCTTGGTATGGCGTACATCGACTATTAGAAGGCATACGACTCGGTACCTCACTCGTACCTCATAAGGGTACTGGAGTTGTATAAAATAGACGATGGCGTCATCAGGTTGATGCAGCACGCAATGGGAATGTGGAGCACGTCTCTCCACGTTACCGACGGAGCAACAGTGTTACGGTCTAGAACTCTCAGCATAAGGAGGGGGATTTTCCAAGGCGATACCTTCAGTCCGCTATGGTTTTGCCTCGCGATGAACCCCCTTAGCAGAGCACTCAACCGATGCAGCTATGGCTATCAATTGAAAAGTGGGACTATAAGTACAAAAGTAACCCACACCTTCTACATGCATGATTTTAAGTTGTTTGCGGAATCAAAGGAGAAGCTGCGCCATCTGTTACAGGTGGTGACAACGTTCAGTAACGATATCCGGATGGAGTTTGGTGTCGACAAATGCCGACTTGTCAACCTTCATCGAGGCAAATTAGTGGACGCCGACAGTTTCCGCATCAACGAGCGAGATGAAATTCGAAGTATGGCTGAAGGTGAATCGTACAAATACTTGGGTTTCCTGCAACTGAAAGGTATTCACCACACCGCGATCAAGAAAGAGCTGCAGGAAAAGTTCTTGTATCGTGTCAGCCGTATTTTGAAGTCCTTCCTCTCAGCCGGTAACAAAACGAAAGCAATCAACACGTTTGCCGTGCCATTGTTGACATATAGCTTCGGGGTGGTCAAATGGACCAAAACGGATTTGGAGGCGATAGAACGCGCGTTGCGAGTGTCGCTCACCAAATTCCGTATGCACCACCCAAAATCAGCAACCGAAAGAGTTACCTTGCCACGTATTGAAGGAGGAAGGGGTGTCACCGATATACAAGCGCTCTGCGCTTTTCAAATACAGCAGTTGTGGAGGTACTTTGTAGAAAGCCAGAATCGTCACGAAATCTACCGCACTGTTTGTGGAGCAGACCACGGGTTCAGCGCCCTGCATCTGGCGCAAGAGGACTACCAGCTGAACTGCGATGTAAAAACTACGGACGAGAAGATCGCAGCGTGGAAGCTGAAAGAGCTGCATGGGACGCACCCCCATCAGTTAGCTCAAACACATATTGATAAGGTGGCATCAAATGCGTGGCTGGTGCGAGGTGATCTCTTTATGGAGACAGAAGGTTTTATGATAGCCATCCAGGACCGGGTCATTGCGACGAAGAACTACCGTAGGTACATATTAGAGGTGGAAGATCGATGCAGAAAGTGCAATGCTCACGAACATGTCGTCGCAGGTTGTCAGGCGTTAGCAGAGGCAGCCTATCTCGGTCGACATAATGCGGTCGCCAAAATTGTGCACCAACAACTTGCACTGAAGCACAATTTGGTGAACCACTATGTGCCCCACTACAAGTACCTGCCGAGCCCGGTTCTAGAGAATAGCTGCGTAAAACTGTACTGGGATCGCGAGATCACTACGGACGTCCTGATACGTGCCAACCGTCCCGACATTGTGGTCTAAGACAAAAGGATGAAGCGGGTAACCATCATCGACATCGCTGTACCGTTAGATCGTAATGTCCAATCAACATTCTCGACCAAGATTACGAAATACCACGATTTGGCTGAGGAGTTGAGGCAGATGTGGCACCTTGAGGCTGTACGTATAGTCCCGGTAGTAATCTCTGCTACTGGACTGGTTCCCTATGCCCTTATAAATTCCCTGGAAGGGTTGGAGCTGAGAAATGAACTACACAGCATACAGAAAGCAGTGGTTCTTGGGACCTGCAACACGGTACGAAGGTTTCTGAACCACCACAATACATCCAACTAAAGCAGACGGTATTAGGATTAGGATCAAACTTGACGAATACACCGAGCCTCACCCCTTTGGCATTCAAGATAGCCCGGGGTAGGTGAAATGTTCCAGCAATATGCTGAGAAGTGCGAAATTCGGATAACAATAATAATAATAATATTAATAATAATGATAAAAATTCTTAAGTGAATACTTCACCGAAGTCACGACCTCACGGCTGATAGTAGGATTAATCGAGCGTCTCTGCAGAACAAACAATGACGATCCAGCTTCGTGTTGTGACACAGTGGCCGTATCCTACACGCGACCTTGTAGATGCCACTTGTATGGTGGTTAGGGTGGTACAGAAAATAAATATTAGCTCCCATGCACTTTTCGTGTTCCTTATGGGTCCTGTAACAACTGTGTAACTTTTCAGATCGATCGGTGGAACCCCTGATTTGCGCCCGATTTTTAAAGTTTCCATACGATTTTATATGGGAAAATCCACTTTTTCAAAACTAATCTTCTAGCAATTTCCAGTTACCTCCTAAAAATATACCAATACATGATAATTGTAGGAAATTTTCCTGGAAATAATTCTTCTGAAGACTGTAAGGCACTACAAAATTTGTAGAAAAAGTTTTTCACCTTAAACTGATCGAATGTTTGACGAACGGCTCAACATTGAATTTTTTCCAGCAACACTGCTGCAGCATGCTGCTGTTGCCAACTCAACAACGTGATGAGAAACAGTTTCGCGTAGAATTAAGCTTGAAAGCGTGATTTTTTGCTTATAGTATCTCCGGAGAAAATGCTCAGAATATCAATCCCTATATTTTTATAGTATTCGTTGTGTGATTTATACCCCTAAAAGTGAGAAATCAGCTTTCTAAACACCCCTACGTAGTGAAAAACATTTTCGTGTAGGATTTAGCTTGAAGGTATGATATTTTGCTCACGTTATCTTCATTATCGGAGAGCTTGCTTAAAATATTAACTATCAAGTTGTAATGTAGATTGATTACTCCCCCTAAAAGAGGGCAATAAGCTTTCTAAACACCCACGTCGTGTGACAACTTGCCAATTCAATAGATCATACCCAGGTGTCTTTCAGAAAGGAGTTTGGTAGATACATAGCTACAATTTGCGCAGATACATGGCCACGCGAAACTGTTTCTCATCACGTTGTTGAGTTTGCAACAGCAGCATGCTGCAGCAGTGTTGCTGGAAAAATTCAATGTTGAGCCGTTCGTCAGACATTCGATCAGTTTAAGGTGAATAACTTTTTCTACAAATTTTGTAGCGCCTTACAGTCTTCAGAAGAATTATTTCCAGGAAAATTTTCTACAAATATCATGTATTGGTATATTTTTAGGAGCCAACTGGAAATTTATAGAGGATAAGTTTTGAAAAAGTGGATTTTCCCATATAAAATCGTATGGAAACTTTAAAAATCGGGCGCAAATCAGGGGTTCCACCGATCGATCTGAAAAGTTACACAGTTGTTACAGGACCCCTAAGGAACATGAAAAGTGCATGGGAGCGAAAAAATTACACCAACGCTCTTTTCCCATACAACTGTGTCCCAGTCTAATGGTGGTCCGTGCTGCTAGCGGAGTAACAGCGGTGCGGGAGAACTATTCTTGCTGATATATCAGCTGCGTATCAGATCACTGGCGGGGTAGCCTGCCCCTACCAGTGTGCAGAAGATGTTTCTGCCGAAATACTGCAGGCTATTGTTATCGCGCAGCACAAGAACTAATCGACAAAAAAAAACACCCGTACGATAACTCGTGTATTGTTATTTTGCGAACTCAAACGGAGATGAACAATTTGCATCTAATCGAGACGAAAGCAAAACAACGAATGAAATTTGTACCGTTAAATGGGATAAAATTGACATTTTTTCAATGTTTCGTGACTGGTTATGTTTGTCTACGGAAATTGTAACGATTAAAAACATGAATAACGTTGTTCTATAAAAGATAACTGGGAAATAAAAAGGTTCGAACCGCTTTGTTTTCCTATGGCGATCTACTTCGGATTAACTGTCGAACAATTTGTTTACAAGCTGGGGCAACCGACAGAAAAAAAGTATAAGGTCGCGTACGTTTTGCAAGTCATCGTCGCCGTCGTCGGTCACCAAAACGACACCGGATGCCATCAAAATCCGGAGATATTCATTCAGCCTCCTTATTCTACATGAAATATTCAGCGATAGGAATAAATAATGTTGTTGGTTTGGTGTTTGTATTCGGCTAAATATAGCCAACCGCTCGGAGCCGGAGGATCGAACTCGTTGTACGTATTCTCACGTACGCGTTCTCGGATCTCGATCGTGAAGTGCGATCTCGGAGCGACTAAATATGGAGACTCCGTTTTCGTCATCAATAATCTGGACCAGGGCGAACACACTTCTCGATGCTGTCCGTTCCTTATCGTAGTGAAATAAATTACCAAATTTACTTGAATCAATAACAGTGTCAGCGTGATAACCGCTGTCGAAAGCATCCGAGATCCTAATCTAGAATGATAATTTAATTCAGTTGCGTCGACTAATTTATACCGTGGATGACAAGGGGAACATAAGATGCTTTTTTGGGGAGAGGGGGGGGATTGGAAGTTAATAAATGCTAGACGTTTCTGGAGCTTTTTGGGTGATGAATTAACCTCTCGTTGTTACGACAATGTTTTACATCGATAGGGAGGTACGCGTGGTTCATGGCTCACGTGGAACTATCAATGAGTAATCTCCATTAAATGATTGTGCAATAACAGTGTGGTGAGTAAACGTGATACCGAGGATTGCAAACGCCGGCCTGATCGGTTATGAGATGCTTGCTTTTGTCATTACAAATTGGTTTTTCATATGTGTTTATTTATGACTAGATGAACGTTCCCGGCGATGCTCGGGATCAAAAGTTTCAAAATTAAGAATCATTTTTTATAATTCATTTCATTATTAGCACAACTCACTTCAAAAATATTTCCATCATCATTTTAAGTACTTTAACATTCTGAGAACGCACAGAATTGGATTCCATTTTGTGATTTGGGGATGTTTTACAAAAACTGGAAGTCGCCATTTTGGATTTCAAAATGACTTATGGAGTTCGGAAGTTTCGGAAGTATTGAAATGGTTGGCTACTTTAGATTATTTTCCTGAAACCAGAAGTCGTTATTTTAGAAAATGTTATGTGGGGTCATCCCAGTTCCGAATATACCACACTCGGGTGATAAGCGGACATTCGTCAATCGTTCACAGTAAAACCTCTTTTTATGTAACTTCAGAAGAAATAAATCAAAGTAAGAAGAATTTAGCCCGACCATTCATGCTTAGTTCTCCTCTATAATCACATCTAAAAAGATAACATGTGAATTTTTATAACGAAAATGTTTGTTGGTGTCCAAGGAACACGTATGAGAGGAAGTTAACGTTTTGATCCACATAACTACGTAGAAATTAAAAAAAAGGTTAAACCAATGAAATGCGGCCTTTCCTCCAGCCAAATGTCCCAAGATCTAGTTTTGGTAAAAGTAAAAAAGTATTTCGAATCCCGTAATGTGTTACTATTCACAAAACTACGAAAACATCAGAAATGTAATTTTTTCTGCTCGACTCGCACCAAATTAAAACAAAAATTCTTCTGCAAGAAAATATTTGCAGATGTTGAAGGAACAACGAACATTTTATTGAAAAAAAAAATAATTAACAGGCGAATTGAGCTCATGCTCAAAAAGTCAAAATTTTGCATGTATTATATGTATAATATATAAATTTCAAAAAAAATATTTTGATGTGTTTTTCTGTTTGCAGAAAATCATCTTTTATCAACTTTTAGCAATAGGATACCTATTATTTTTCCTCAAATGTCTTTCCTGAACATTAACAAACATTTCAATGAAGAACAATTACATGTCATAGCTTTGAATTTTGATTTAGAGGCAAATTGAGTTAAAATATTCATGATTTTGCTTGTTTAACGTAATGTTGTGAATTTGTTGTCCATTTTCAGTAACAAAAATCTGTTATTCTTACTCAAAAGCCTTTCTTGAACATAAACAAACATTTCAATGGAAAAAATCATATATTATAGCTTTGTTTTGTGAATAATATCTACATTTTCAGTAATCAGATACCTATCATTTCTTCTATGTAAAATGTCATTCCTGAACATGAACGAACATTTCATTGAAAAAAATCACATGTCATTGCTTTGAATTATGATTAAGAGACAAATTAAGCCTGAAAATCTTGGTTTTGCATTTTTCACGTAGTTTCAATAAAATTATTTAAATTTCAAATGATCAGGTACTTATTATTTTCCCTTAATTTCATCTTAAAAACAATCACTGATCATAGATTCGAATTTTGATTTAGAGGCAAATTCTGTAAGAAAAGTCATGATTTCGCATGTTTCACGTAGTTTTGTGATTATTATTTCGAGTTTTAGTAATCAAATACATGTTATTTTTACTCGATTGTCTTTCTTGAACATCAACGAACTTTTTAATGAAAAAAAAAACTACATGTCATCTCTTTGAGTTTTGATTTGGAGACGAATTGAGTATAAAAAGTCATAATTTTGCATGTCTTACATAGTTTTGTGAATTATATTTCAAGTTTTAGTAATTAGCTATTTATTATTTTTCCTCAAATGTCTTTTCTGAACATTAACAAATATTTTAATGAAAAAAGGATCTCATGTCATCGCTTTGAATTTTGGTTTAGAGGTAAATTTAGCACAAAAAGTCACAATTTTGCATGTTTTACGTAGTTTTGTAAATAATATCTCAAGTTTTAGTAATCAGATACTAATTTTTTTTTTCTCGAATGTTTTTCCTTATCATTACAAACATTTTAATGAATAAAAAATCACATGTCATTGCTTTGAATTTTTATTTAGACGCAAATTCAGCTTAAAAAGTCATAATTTTGCTTCATAGTTTTGTGAATGATATCTCAAATTGTAGTAATCAGATACTAATTATTTTCCCTCAAATGTCATTCCTGAACATTAACAAACATTTTAATGAAAAAAGAAACACATGTCATCGCTTTGAATTTTGATTTAGAGGCAAATTCAGCTTGAAAAGTCATAATTTTGCATGTTTTACGTAGTTCTGTGAATAATATCTCAAGTTTTAGTAATCAAATACTAATTATTTTTCCTCAAATGTCTTTCCTGAACGTAACAAACATTTTAATGAGAGAAGAATCACATGTCATCGCTTTGAATTTTGATTTAGAGGCAAATTCAGCTTGAAAAGTCATAATTTTGCATGTTTTATGTAGTTTTGTGAATAATAACTCAAATTGTAGTGATGAGATACTAATTATTTTTCTCCAAATGTCTTTCCTGAACATCAGCGAACATTTTCCGGTTATAAAACCTTTGTGTCACCGCTTATTTTTCTGATTTAAACGGTTTTGAATGATGATTACTGTACACCACAGAGACGGAGGGAATAATATCAATAAGATCAAGCGTTACGGAATTCCATTTTTATATAGTAGAAGATAAGTACAGAAGGCCATTTGCTGTCATTTGTTGCAATACAAAAATTGTGTTGTTTTTCATCAGTTCCACCAAAGCTTGGTTTAATTTTAAGGAATTCAATATTCAGATTTTCGATTTATTTTCAAACCGTTAAATAACGTTTCGTAACACGATTCGCTAGTTTCACTAACCCAAGATTGTGGATGACTTACCATAAGATAAATATTCCGAATTATTCGGGCCAACGGCTCTTGAAAGGTTATGTCATATAGTAGAACAAAAACAATCGTCCACTTGTGAACGATTTTGCCTTCTTGCTCTTATAACTAATCGTCGTATTAACATGCAATGCCTCGAAATGGTAGGAGATATTCCAAAAAACACAGTTGAGGAGGTTACCGAAGCCAGCCTACACGTGCCACGCACAATAGAGGTTTTTCATTGGAGTAAACTTTCTTTTTTTGTATTTTTTTTTTTCGTATTTGGGTGTTATTTTTTATGATTAAAAGTTCCTTGAAAAAAAAAACAATCAGAACATAATATTTGGGGAAACTCTATTGGCTATTCGCTGACCCATACGGATCACGTTTCAGCGAAGAACTTCCTCCGTTATTGGTTTCGCTGGGCTGACCATCAGTGCCGCCGTTGCTGGATGGCCGTGTTCGTGCCATCGTGTGCCAAAACAACAAGTTGCGCAGTATCGAACGGGAACGCGCTGAACAGAACTGTCAACAAATAAGCTCAAATGGCTGCCGGGCGCGGTGGGTTCAACACTCTCCACCAAGGGACTCCAATTGCAAAGGCGCGAGCACTATTTTGCTGAATATCGATCGAAACGTGCTCCGAGGTTGTTCATCCTGGAATAGATTTCGTGCTTGCTATTTATTTTGTTGGCTTACTTGAATTGAGAACGACACCTCTGTTGTTTAGAGCGCGATCGGCACTCATGTTTAACGGAGTGAATTATAATGGCAAATTCTGGCCCAACTCGTTTACGGTTGTGAATCTTGACGATGACAGTATTATGCCGTAAAAATTTTCATTCTGTCAATATGTGTCAGTGTGGTTGATTTTTGCACATTTCGTTATTTACAGTTTTGTTTTTGTTTTGTGTTGAGTTGTTGAGTTTTTGTTTGAGATTTTACCACGCTCAGAAAAATTACGTTTGCAAGAGCGATTATAAATTTCTTGAACTAGAGAAGATTGTTGTAAAAAACTGAATGCTCTTTCCAAAAAAACTTAATTTTACTAGAATATTTTACCCACGGGATAGAGTATAATTGAACGTTCTCAACCCATTTTCGACCATGAAAACTCTGCAGACAAAATTAACATTTCAACTTAAAAACATATTTTGGATTCATTTACGGCCTCATGCGATCGAACCGTTCACAGCCTGTGTATTAATTTCTAATAAAGCCCAATAATTGTGAAAAAATATATTAACCGCACCTCGGTTGTGCAATAATCCACCCCCAAAAATGCGTACGAAACAGCATCGGCGCGCCAGTTTCCCATATTTTCGGCACCTTAAATCACCTGCATCTTAGCAGTTTTGTTCAAAATGGTCAAAACCAATTTATCACCCAAATGTAACCTCCACCCGCGCACACCCCCGACCAGGCGCTTACTCGTGCACGCAAGGTGCGCGCGCACTTCACGTCATACCACGCATCGAACGATGAATGACTGTCTCTCATTACAGGTACCTATACGCAGCGAAGATCGTACAAAGGTTGCCTTCATCTTTCCCCTTTTAAGTAAATACCGTAATTGATGCGAATGCTGAAATTGCATTACACACATGGTCACATGGTCGAGCCAAGCAGCACTTACGGACGTGGACTCTCCGGTTTCCCGGAGGGTCATCCACGCCACCAAATCGATGAAATCATCGATCGATGCGAAAATAGCGTGTGAAATCGCGCGAAATGACTTTTTGTCATGAACTTTTGGGAGGCCTTTTGTGATGGAGATACCCTGGCTTCGGTATCCTGTTACGTTACGGACATGGCGTGTAAAAGATTGCTTTGGTCCTGCAGTATTTTGCAATATACAGCGAAGTTTGCAAAAAAAAAAGAAAGCCGGATTGAAAACCTCTTAGCCAAGCTTTCGGGTGTCGTCGTAGTCGTCATCGTCGTAATCACCTGCACACCGGTCAAGTCTGGCTGCTGGTTACATTGTTATTGGAGCCGGCCGATCGATACGCGGCAATGACGAGCGCAGTCGGTGACAGCAAGTGCACCAAACAATGCACTGTAGGCACGAAACTTGATGGCTGCCGGGATTTCATAACCGCTTACTCTTACCAGTCGGTAACTTTTTCTCTCCTTGCTTATTGCTTCATCGTCTTCGGACAATGCATTGGAACAAAGGTGTACGCGGGAGCAGATCCGATCATTACTGTCCAGTTTCAAGGTTTGGAGCTAATGAGTGTACGCAGGGATGAAAAAAAAATCGCTGCTGAGTAAATAGCCCTTACCGTCGTGGTGGTTTCCAATTTGACTTTTTATTTTATAACCTAGACACCAAATTCACATTCTAAAAAGATGCGAAAACTTCTAACTACCAACCCACAAAATGGATGCTCTCAACAGATTCTCCAGTTCTGCGAGGGCTACCAATGTTTGATAGCAATCTGTGCCCTCCAGTCAGGCAGCGCAAAAAAAGCTGCAACTACTGAGACGTCGAGAAAACAAAAACATCTTCAGCCGGACGGACCTCGGATGGTCAACAGCGGTACTCCGTCCGGTCGGTGCCTGGCAGCAGGTGATTAATAGTTATTCAATGAATGAGCGATTAAATTTTTATTTATTGCATTTCATCTTTCACGCGTTTACTCTCTTTTTTTTTTCTTCTTACAACCATACTGTACGGAGAGGTTTGTTCGTCTCCACTAGGCAGCAACATTTTCAGTCACAAAGTGCAGCGACATGCAGAATGGCATTGCGGGGTGGTCCCGCGGTCCCCTCGGACGATAATCGGAAATCTTAATGGGCAAAAAGACTGCCCTTAATGGATCGAAGATTCGATCTGTGGCGTCCATCCGTTCGGGGAAATGCTTAAGATTCGCTTTTAACACCTCTGAGCTCCTCCAAACTAACGACACCTCCGAGGTGCAGGGAGCGCTCATAATCTCGAACAGTCCAAGGTCAGTGAGCGCTGGTGGACCCGGAGCGGAAGAGGTGTGAATTATTACCCAGTAGCTGTGGCCAATCGTCGATGACCGGGGTGACCATTAAAAATTTCTACTCTATCAAAAACCTAAGCGCCCGCCGGACCGAGATTATCCTCCCAGCTCAGACAGACAACCGGTAGCGAGATTCTCTCCACTACAGGTTCTTGTTGTGATGCGAACGCAATCAACGCCACCAACCGCAGTGCTACGGGGTGTCCTATCTACCATCATTCATCATGGGACCGGTGACTATCTCGGCGGAATTGGTAGCCACATGAGCGCTCCAACATAAGCGGATTGGCGCTGAGCACGAACGCATAATCAACCGGGCAGAAGCGCGACTTCTAATGGAACGGAATGCTAGAGAGGTTCCTGCCATTTTTACGTTCACACACTAGGGCGAGATTAATGCCGAACAAACGACGAACGAATAATGCCACCCTGCTGTGGGTCACTGATCGCATGCAAAGTGCGTTGATTAATAACAATGCATCTTGCTAGACTAAATAGCGAATCAATTGGCACGGCGCGAATGGCAAACTGTTTCTTGTTTAATTTATACCTGCTGTCTGCTGGCGGTGAAGCAGTCCTCCCGGGCCACTGCTGCTTGGCAGGAGCTCTACTAGCGCTGGGTGGTAATCTGCTTTCGAACGGATGGCATTTATGACCCGAAGAACCATATTAATGGGGCTGACCGTCGATTGGCGCGACGAACACTGGAACCAATATTAGAAACTGCAAGAAGCTTTCAGTGGCAAAATTGGCCAATTTGTTAGAACGAGGCTCGATCGGGTGGACATCGTTCGCTAGATCAATTTATTGCGAGTTCGTTATTTTATATGGGCCGACGCAATGGTGGGTTATACATTTTCCAATTTTTGTTATGAATGTGATTATAAGAGATATCCTGAAAAAAGTTGTGAGAACTCATAAGGTGTGGATAAAATATGTTCGATAACGAAACATTTTCACAAGAATAGATGAAAGCGCAACATTGAACATAACAGAAATAATTTCAAAATTCCCTAATGATTTGTAAATATCACACATTTAATTACTGAATGTTTTTTTCATGAAAGTACTACAGTAGAAAAGAGATATGAATAGTTAATTTTTTCACGACAATGAGTTAGGCCACTAGTGTCTTCTTCTAGCAACTTTGCTGAACATACTTACTTACTTTACTTTGTTGGCTAATGGACCGTTCACCGGTTTAGGGCCGAACGAATTAGAGATGTCCAGCTTCTTCTGCCTTGAGCAACCGTTTTCCAGTCTCCTCGCACATCAGTAGATCGTGCATTTTCTTCCACCGCGCACATCAACCGTGTGCGAGGCTTACCACGGAGCCGACGGATTCTTCCTGGTTCTCTACTAAAGATAGTTTTGGCGGCTCTCTCTTCAGGCATTCTGGCTACATGTCCAGCCCACTGTTTTTATACCTGGTACAACTCGTGATTCATGCGTCTGCGCCACACTCCATCTTCCAGTTTACCGCCAAGTATCGACCGCAGAACTTTACGCTCCAGAACTCCGAGCACTCGTCGATCAGCTTCAGCGTCCAGGCTTCATGTCCGTAAAAGGCCACCGGGAGTATCTGCGTTCATTACAGCGCTAGTTTTGTGTGAGTTTGCAAACTACGGGACCTTAGCTGGCTACGTAGTCCGAAGAAGGCCCTGTTTGCAGTTGCAACTCGTCGTTTCTTTTCACGGCTCATGTGGTTGTCACATGTTACAAGCGTACCAAGGTAAACAAATTCATCGACTTCCTGAAATCGTTCCCCATCTATCTCCACCTCAGCACCAACACCACGGGAACTCTCACGCTTCCTACCAGCTACCATGCACTTTGTATTGACAGCACTAATGACGAGTCCCAATCTCGCAGCTTCCCTCTTGAAAGGCCCTACTGCACCTTCAAGGGCGATGTTAAATGCTTCAGTCCATCCAACATTACGAACGCGACTGATGTCTCGCCAGCTATCCCCACGCATGCATGATTACGATCCCTCCAGCGTCATACGAATCAGCTTAATCAATTTTGTCGGGAAACCGTGTTCCAATATTATTCGCCACAGCTCGTTTCTTTTCAATGAATCCTATGCCTCCTTAAAATCTTTAAACAGATGGTGGGTCTGCAAGTTATACTCCCGGCCCTGTCGAAAACCAGCCTGGTATTCGCCAACAAAAGATTTCAATCGATTTCAATCTGAAAAACAGGATACGGTAGAGCACTTTATATGCCTCGATAGTTGCAACAATCTTATTCTTATAGATAGGGTATATGAGACCTTCCAACCAGTCGTTCGGCATTTGTTTATATGCCAAGAGACCGACTTTTTTGCTATTTGATTTTTCTTGTATTCAGATTTGACAGTTCGCGCGGGAATTCTGACAGCTTTCGAAGTCTAATGTACTCAGTTTGGTTTGCCATTTCACTATGAACAGACTTACGCCTGAACAACGCTCACAAATAATCGAATTTTTGGGCCTTAGAACTTCGTGCCGAAAATCCACTTTTTTACCGGAAAATTGTGTTCAGTGACGAAGCTCATTTCTGGTTAAATAAGCAAAATTGCCACATTTGGATCGAAGAGCAACCAGAGGCAATACAAGAATCGCCAATGCACCCAGAAAAATGCACGGTTTGGTGCGGTTTAGGGTTTGCAATCCCGGGAACGATTTCCCGGGAATTGCCTTTTCGGAATATTGATTCCCGGGATCCCGGAATTCCCGAGCTCCTCGGAAAATTTTCCATACAATATTGCAATAAAACTGAAAATCGTATCAAAACACGAAACTTACGTCGTAGAAGTGTAGAGCAGCTTCATAGTGTGCATTATACGAAGCAAATTTTTGCTTGAAACGACGATCAATATTTGCTTGCCGTGTAATATCAAATTATTTGCTTAATTTATTTGTCAAAAATATATGCTGTCTTATTCAGTAAACGATAAATTAAGAAATATTTTCTTTATCTTATGTCTTATTTTGCTAGTGAGTTTACTACTAAGCGGGTAGTTGCTTGATTTTTTCTTTGTTTATTGACAAAAAATTTTGAAACCTATAAATTGATAAAAAAAGTTGAAACCCGTAAATCAATGCGACCAGAAATAAATAAATTGATAAAACTCAGTCAGTGTAACTTGGGCCGTGGCCGCGATTTCACATTAATTACGAAGACATTCAAATGCTATAAAATCTGGCTGCCAAACACTCAGCTTTGTCTTCATTAAACTAAAAGTATTGGACTCTTTAGTTTCTAATGAAATGTAGTAAGAGCTGGAATCGGTGATTTAGAAGTATTTTAGAGATCAGACACCAGCGGTGATTCAGCGATCTTAAGCAAAGTTTTACAGAAGGGAACTACATTATTTGGGCCTAACGAAAAATTGCCAGCGGAACTGAGGCGATTGATAGACGATTGTTCATGAATTTCTGAAGCGAACTTGAATATATTTTGTTCTTCAATTGATAATTAAATTGTAAACGATTGTTTGAAACTTTTTATGAATAAACTTTATTTGAAATCTCATTTTTGCTAAGAATTTTTTCCTTTCCCGGTTTCCGGGAATTCCCGGGAAATGGGATTTTTCTTTCCCGTTTCCCGGGAAATCTATGCTCGGGAATATTGCAAACCCTAGTGCGGTTTACACGCTGGAGGCATCATTGGTCCGTTCTTCTTCCAAGATGATCCAAATCGCAACGTTACGGTCAATGGCGCTTGCTATCGCGCGATGATTCCTGATTTTTTTGCCGGAAATGGAAGAGCTGGGTCTTGTTGACATGTGGTTTCAGCAAGACGGAGCAACGTGCCACACATCGCGCGAATCAATGGACATATTGCGGAATGAGTTCGGTGAGCAATTCATCTCACGAAATGGACACGAAATGGTGAACTGGCCGCCTAGATCATACGATTGAACATCGCTAGATTATTTTTTGTGAGACTACGTTAAATCTCTCGTCTATGCGGATAAGCCAACAACAATTCCAGCCTTGGAAGACAACATTACGCGCGTTATTCGCGAGATACCAGCCGAGATGCTCGAAACAGTGACCCAAAATTGTACTTTTCGTATGGACCATTTAAAACGTAGCCATCCTTTGAATGAAATTATCTTTAAAAAGTAAATGGCATAAACCAGTTTATCGGCTCAAATAAATATTTCATACAGTTTTGTAATTTTTTTGCTTTTTGCCTTTCTCCTAGAAAGGTATAGCAATCACTTGCAAAACCGAAAGTATAAAAGTGCTCCAAAAGGCCGAATGGCATTTATCACTCGACTCAGCTCGACGAGCTGAGCATTTTCTGTATGTGTGTGTGTGTGTATGTGTGTGTGCAGATTTTTATTCTCACTCACTTTTCTCAGAGATGGCTGGACCGATTTCCATGAAATTAATTACAAATGAAAGGTCTTGTTTCCCCATAAAACTCTATTGAATTTCGTTGTAATCGGATTTTTATTTTAGAGGTTATGTTTAAAAATGTGAAAATCATGAAACATCAATATCTCAGAAACTACACAACCGATTTGAACAAAATTGGTTTCAAAAGAATGGGCTACATAGAAAACCCTTAAGTTTTGAATTTTATAAAGATTGAACTTGTGGCTCAAAAGTAATGAAAAGAAACGTGTTCTGAAGACTGTTTAATCTCACTCATGTTTCTCAGAGATGGCTGTACCGATTTTCATAAAATCAGTGTCAAATGGAAGGTCTATTTGCCCCATAAAACTCCATTGATTTGTTTTGCACGCGGACTATCACTTTGCCTGTTATGTTTAAAAATGTGAAATCCAGCTATGCAAAGGAACATATTCCGAAGACTACTTGGACTCACACACTTTTCTCAGAGATGGCCGACCCGATTTCCACAAAATTAGTGTCAAATGAATGGTCTAGCTGCCTCAGAAGACCCTATTGAATTTTACTGTAATCGAACTGTAACTTCATTTGTAATGTGCCGACTTGTGAAAATCACGAAACTTCATTATCTCAGAAATTACACAACCGATTTGATTATTATTATCAGATGAGCGGGCTAGTTAAGGGTTAACTGATGAATTATGATTGAACACGTGGTTTCAAAGTTTGGCTGCCCTACACGTTCCCATTTCATTTGATTATAATCGAACTTAAGCAACCGTTATGTATTAAATTGTTAATAAAACAACGAAAGTCTATTATCACAAAGATTACATGACTTATTTGAACATAACAAGTGTCATACGAACGAATCATCTCTCGAACTTACTAATAACAAACTTCATAACAATTTGATATGTGGTTCAGAAGTTATGGAAAGAAAAGAAATTCAAAGAATATTTAAAACTATACCTGCTTTGATCAATATATTTGGCCTTAACATGATTTAAATGTGGTATCGTACTATTTGAACGTTCCAAGTTCATTGATTCCTTGCGGTTTGTTTGGAGTCTGCAAATGCACGACGAATCGGCCATAGGACATAATCAAAGTCAAAAGACAAATCGTTTGAAATGGTTGGTTTTATCGAAATGACAACATCCTCGACTTTTGGTTTCTGTACATCGCCCTAATTCTGAATATATTCATATTGGGTGGTATTCGGTCATTTTCAGCAAATTTTCTGGCATCAATCTGACACCGGAAATACTCATATTGGGAGGAATTTAGTTATTTTGGTTGTTTGCCAGAAACTATCAGTGGTCGTCTTTAAATTCCAAATGGTGTCAGGGGTCAATGTTTGGTTTCTATGCATCATCTCGATTACGGAAATATCCATGTTGAGTATTATTTGGTCATTTTCGGCTGTTTCCTTTTCGGCCATTTAGCGATTTAAAATGGTGCCTGAGGTCAATTGTTAGCTCATCGCATCATTCTGGTTCCAGAGATACTCATATTGGATGGTATTTGGTTATTCTAGGCTGGTTTTTCACAAACCGGAAGTCGCCATATTGGATTTCAAAATGGTATTTAAGATAATTTCTGGCCTCTGAGCGTCATTCTGGTTGAAGAAACAACCATATTGGGTGTAATTCGATCATTTTCCGCTGTTTCCCAGGAACCGGAAGTCGTCAATTTAGAATCCAAAATAGGGTCTTTGAACGATTTCAGCTGCTGTGTATTATTCTAGATCCGAAGATACTAATGTTAGACGGAATTCGGCCATTTCTGGCTGTTGTTGCCATCCTACAATTCATAATGGTGTCTGAAGTCGATTAGTGGCTCCAGTGCATCATTACTATTCCGAAAATACCCCCCTTTTTGGGTGGTATTTGGTCGTTTGCCGTTATTTTCCCGAAACCGGAAGTCGCCATCTCAGGTCTCAAAATGGTATCTGTGGTCGAATTTAGCTCCTGTGTATCTTTCTTTATCCGGATATTATTATATTGGGTAGAAATCGTCCATTTTTGGCTGTTTTCCAGAAACCGGAAGTTGCTATCTTAAAATCCAAAATGATGCCGTAGGTCGATTATGGAACATATTTGTTACCACTAAAAACATTTACCTGCCAAATATGGTTCCATTTAGATGGTTAGTTCGCGAGATGTGCAGAAATTTGTGCAGAAACTTGTGCTTCCATAAGAGGGAGGGGCGTCGAACCATTATGGACATATTTATTACCCTTTAAAACATCCACATGCCAAATTCGGTTACATTTGCTTGGTTTGTTCTTGAGTTGTGCAGAAATGTATGTTTCATTTGTATTGGACCCCTCCTTTTCAGAAGAGGGAGGGGTCTCAAACTATCATAGGAATCTTTATTGGGACCAAAAACCCCTACATAGAAATTTTTACGTCGATCGGTTTGGTAGTTTTCGAGCCTATATGGATCAAACAGACAGACAAACCGGACTGCATTTTCATTTGTATAGATTACAGCATCAATATTTTAGAACCTAAAGAGTGAATATACTTTTATTGGATTGAAGCGTTCATGTAAATCTATTTTTACAAATAAAATTTTGAATGAGAAAGGCTGGGTCTGACCGCTAGGTGGATTAATTTAGGTTTTTTTAAAGAAAAACCAAATTCTTAAAAAATCACCCTTTATTATCTGGTGGATCGCATAGTACAGCCAGATATTTTTTCGAATGTCTCAGACCAATGACTTCTTATGATTAGGAATATGAAAATTAAGTTAGAATTTTTTTTTTAAAAGTAGATATCCTTGACTTAAAGTACTGGTCGAAATCCGCTTATTCGTGATTTGAGTGAAACTGGGGTGACATTGCGCATTTCGTTTCGAGCAACTCGAACAAAACTAAATGATCGCTGGTGGGCGTTGTGTTTTGTTTTTCGTATTTTTTCGACTTTGTGGGTAAGATGAGCCGAAGGACAAATGACAATGATAACTCCTTTTGAGCTTAAAGCAAAACTGACAGTGGGTGACGTACTCGAAAATAACGAAAATCGCTCGAATCGAGCTGCACAATGCCACCCCTGAATATTTTACTTCTGTATATGTAACTGAATTTCTTTCTCTTGAATAATATGAAATAACTCTATTAGTATTGATATTTTCAATACAACAGTCTCACATAAAAATTACAGAACATTCATAAACGCTGCCAAAGAAATTTGAAGTAAACGATGGAGGAGACAACGAAATGTAAAAATAATAATCCTTTAACTTCAGATGATGTCAGGTGTGAAACTTTGACCAAAACTTTGCATTTTTGTTTCACCTCTCCCATGATTTTTTACTTCTTTCAATCCTTCTACAAAATTGTGCGATGTTCACGGGACTGCCTCCCTACCCTCAATTTTCATCGCTGAAACAATCGCGAAAACTCTATTAGACAAATGATTTTATATTCCTGTGGAAGTAGAATAGATATTCATTCAGAAACATGATAGGCAATCTGCATTTTTTGCAGTCATTCAAAGTTCAATTAACCGTTGAACAAGCAATAATGCTTAAATACCCTTTTTTTAAACAACAGCAAGATGAAATGTTCTGCAACAATAACAAGAAGTTATAAAATATGAAGGAAGTCATGGAAAAAAGATATTTTGAGAATTATAATTCGAGTAAAATTTTCAATCTATTTATGTCATTTTGAATATAAAAAATATCAATTTTGCATCTTCAACAAAGTTTAACGAAAAATCATCTGCTACAATCTTTTGAAAGACACTGGCTGTCAATCTAACTGTTAAAAAAAATTCTTCATATCTTTTGAAGGTGGATAAGTTTTCAAAAAAGCGCAAAAAATGCATTGAAACTTTTCCGATCAAAACTTTATTTTGGTGAAGGAATGTCGGAATAATATGCCATCTGTCTGTCTGTCTGTCTGCCTGTCTGCCTGTCTGTCTGTCTGTCTGTCTGTCTGTCTGTCTGTCTGCCTGTCTGTCTGTCTGTCTGTCTGTCTGTCTGTCTGTCTGTCTGTCTGTCTGTCTGTCTGTCTGTCTGTCTGTCTGTCTGTCTGTCTGTCTGTCTGTCTGTCTGTCTGTCTGTCTGTCTGTCTGTCTGTCTGTCTGTCTGTCTGTCTGTCTGTCTGTCTGTCTGTCTGTCTGTCTGTCTGTCTGTCTGTCTGTCTGTCTGTCTGTCTGTCTGTCTGTCTGTCTGTCTGTCTGTCTGTCTGTCTGTCTGTCTGTCTGTCTGTCTGTCTGTCTGTCTGTCTGTCTGTCTGTCTGTCTGTCTGTCTGTCTGTCTGTCTGTCTGTCTGTCTGTCTGTCTGTCTGTCTGTCTGTCTGTCTGTCTGTCTGTCTGTCTGTCTGTCTGTCTGTCTGTCTGTCTGTCTGTCTGTCTGTCTGTCTGTCTGTCTGTCTGTCTGTCTGTCTGTCTGTCTGTCTGTCTGTCTGTCTGTCTGTCTGTCTGTCTGTCTGTCTGTCTGTCTGTCTGTCTGTCTGTCTGTCTGTCTGTCTGTCTGTCTGTCTGTCTGTCTGTCTGTCTGTCTGTCTGTCTGTCTGTCTGTCTGTCTGTCTGTCTGTCTGTCTGTCTGTCTGTCTGTCTGTCTGTCTGTCTGTCTGTCTGTCTGTCTGTCTGTCTGTCTGTCTGTCTGTCTGTCTGTCTGTCTGTCTGTCTGTCTGTCTGTCTGTCTGTCTGTCTGTCTGTCTGTCTGTCTGTCTGTCTGTCTGTCTGTCTGTCTGTCTGTCTGTCTGTCTGTCTGTCTGTCTGTCTGTCTGTCTGTCTGTCTGTCTGTCTGTCTGTCTGTCTGTCTGTCTGTCTGTCTGTCTGTCTGTCTGTCTGTCTGTCTGTCTGTCTGTCTGTCTGTCTGTCTGTCTGTCTGTCTGTCTGTCTGTCTGTCTGTCTGTCTGTCTGTCTGTCTGTCTGTCTGTCTGTCTGTCTGTCTGTCTGTCTGTCTGTCTGTCTGTCTGTCTGTCTGTCTGTCTGTCTGTCTGTCTGTCTGTCTGTCTGTCTGTCTGTCTGTCTGTCTGTCTGTCTGTCTGTCTGTCTGTCTGTCTGTCTGTCTGTCTGTCTGTCTGTCTGTCTGTCTGTCTGTCTGTCTGTCTGTCTGTCTGTCTGTCTGTCTGTCTGTCTGTCTGTCTGTCTGTCTGTCTGTCTGTCTGTCTGTCTGTCTGTCTGTCTGTCTGTCTGTCTGTCTGTCTGTCTGTCTGTCTGTCTGTCTGTCTGTCTGTCTGTCTGTCTGTCTGTCTGTCTGTCTGTCTGTCTGTCTGTCTGTCTGTCTGTCTGTCTGTCTGTCTGTCTGTCTGTCTGTCTGTCTGTCTGTCTGTCTGTCTGTCTGTCTGTCTGTCTGTCTGTCTGTCTGTCTGTCTGTCTGTCTGTCTGTCTGTCTGTCTGTCTGTCTGTCTGTCTGTCTGTCTGTCTGTCTGTCTGTCTGTCTGTCTGTCTGTCTGTCTGTCTGTCTGTCTGTCTGTCTGTCTGTCTGTCTGTCTGTCTGTCTGTCTGTCTGTCTGTCTGTCTGTCTGTCTGTCTGTCTGTCTGTCTGTCTGTCTGTCTGTCTGTCTGTCTGTCTGTCTGTCTGTCTGTCTGTCTGTCTGTCTGTCTGTCTGTCTGTCTGTCTGTCTGTCTGTCTGTCTGTCTGTCTGTCTGTCTGTCTGTCTGTCTGTCTGTCTGTCTGTCTGTCTGTCTGTCTGTCTGTCTGTCTGTCTGTCTGTCTGTCTGTCTGTCTGTCTGTCTGTCTGTCTGTCTGTCCCGGTTTTTAATTTTGTTTCGAATTCTTCAACAAAAAATGAAATCACTATTAAAATTATTATTACGTTAAGTTCGTAAAAAGATATTGATGATTACAAGCCAGAACGACTTTTTTGATCGGTGGCAATGTTGTACATAATCTTTGTCTTTTCAAAAATAATACACACCAAAGAGAAAAAAAAGGTTAAAAAAAGTTCTCTTTCTGTAGTTTTTTTTTTCATAAAAATTAAAAATAGTTAGCTGAACATTGATGGTCGTCTGATCATCAAATATTTGATTATAAAACATGTTTTTAAGAAAATCATTTTCGTAAAATCTGAATTAAATTCCACGAAAAATACCCAACATAAGCTAAACGATCATAGTTGTTTGAACTTGGAGAAATAAAATATATAACTTTTTATATGTAAAAAAAACTTCTTTTGAAATTTTTTTCTAGAAGGACAAAAATATCATCTACAACTTTGCCGAAGACACCATACTGATTGAACAAACCGTTTTGGCTTCGAAAATAGTTCTATCGTTGATTAGCTCAAAAAAGCAGCACAAGAAACTTTATGCACTGAAAACATATGCCAGTATGAATGAAAATTTTCTTTTACCTCACGGTGCACAATTTTTCTGGAAGAACAACTTGTAACTTCGATTTTTTTTTTCTAGAAAATTTTAACTTTTTTCTCGCTGCTCCATGATTACACAAAGTTCAGTTAACTTTTTCACAGTTTTCATAACCAAACAAGAATTTCAAAAAATAAGATCTTTTAAAAAATCATTTTCAATTTTTTAATTTTTTTAATTATTTTTTTTTTTTGGAAAGGCACACAACTTTGCCGAGCACGTGACACCGATCAAGTGAACCGTTCTGGTTCTAAACATTTTTGTAATTCTCAATATCATTCTGCCCTTTTCAAAAATTAGTCGTGATTCGAAAAAAAAGTTTCTAATGTAGGTCGAACTCGATTATTCGGGACTCGATTTTACGGAAAAAAAGGTTCAATTACCCGGAGTAATCTTTTGCCTCTCTCATAGTTTTCTTCTATTTCGGAATTTGTTTGCATTTGTGACGTTTGCATTTGTGACGTTTGCCTTTTTGTCGATTCTATCCAGAAGAATTTCATGCAGTATTTTGCGGCATATGCTGCGCAGTTAACTCAATGCGTAAAGAGAGGTGACACGATGGATTCATATCATTACGATCGAATTTTCTTTGTTTAGAAAAACATCGACAAACAGTCGCTATATAATTTTTATATTTTATGTAACAAATATTTAACCTTTACAATATTCTCTTTATTGTTGATAACTGACTGTTTTCGATGAGGAAAAAGAGGGAAGAAGATAACAATCGGCTCAATTATCCGGAGAATTCACTTATCCGGAGTGTAATATTTTCCAAAGATCCGGATAATCGATTCAGAACTGTAGCACAAAGCTTTGGTTCATAGAAATAACTGTACAAAGTTTCAGCCAAATCAAAAATGACAATTGGAAAAAGATAAGAACTGGGACATTTTTTTTATGAAACTACCCCGTTACTTTGATCCTTGATTAGGTATATTAATCTCTTCTACCGGAAGTATGTTCAAATTTTCATTCCACTTAAAGCTGATCAAGTCCAATCGATTCGTTATTTGGTAGGGAATTACTCAAAAGTGCTATTTTTATGCCATTCACCCTCTGATTGAAGAGTGTACTAAGCTAGTAGTTTTCAAACCCTGTTTAGCAAAACTCGACTTTCCTGATGTCATTGCTAACCCGTCTCACATTCCTTCCGATCGAAAGGCAGTCTGCGGCACGACGGCGAAATCGTCAGCCAATGTCGAAAAGACCGATAATCGTACCCTTACATTTTGCGAGCGAGGGGGATATGTATTCTCATAAACAGTGCTTATGTTTAGCATACTCGTGTACTGTTCAAACGCTTTCAGCATTTCAATAAGCACCTCTTCGAGAGCAGCGAAACTGGCTTGCCACCTAATGACAGCCAATTTATTTCAATTACTCCCAGTTATTCACCTTCACTCAAGTCCAATTATTTCAGCTCATTTACATGAATATTGCATACTATCGATCGGGTCTAATGGTGCATCCATTCGGCGCTGACCTTAAGCCGATAGTGGTAAAATGCTATCGAAGCCCACCCACCGTTAGATACTTACCTACTGTAGCTCAAAAAAAAAGCCAACACGTTTTTACTCGAAGATTTCTCGCACATTTATTCGAATTCCTACAGCTGATTTCAACTATGTTGAAAGTTTTACCGCGGCATCTAAACACCACATTCTCTGCAGTGTAGAGGACGGATCTCGAGTGTGGGTTAAACTGGATGCACTTTATCTTTGCGCAGTGTACCTATGCCTTTACACCCGGTTAGGCTATTGTTGGCGGCAATTAATTTAGTTCGTAACTTCCACCGTTCGACATGAGGGCGAAATATTGACCACCCGTTCGGTCGATTTTTCTCTATCTATCTCACATGTAAACCAAGCTGATTATATCGTCCATTCACGGGACGACGACGTTCCGTCCTTCGGAAAGTTAAACCGCGTGGGCGTGACTGTTGCCAGACCTTCCTCGCTGAACAATGACATCTTTCTACCACCGGAGGAGATGCACTGCATAATCTGCGCTGCATCGCACATAGAAGAAACTAAACTATTCAGAAGTCTACCGGGCGTCGTTCAGAATTGCGAAGGAGTGTTTATGACTTCTTCGGACCCTGGCGCTTATCTTAGCTAGTTTTTTTTTCTTTCGACTGTGTTATTCCTGCCACCAGCCGGAGGCTTTCACTGCGCTTGCCATATATTATTTTCACGAACTTTGCACCCATGCGCGGGACTTTTTCGCGTACCGAAAGAAAACTGTATGCATGTGGAACCAACGTTATCGCGACCTTTTCTCCTGTCCCGGGGCTACGGGAGGGCAAACTCACTTCGCACCGGTTTCGGGCCGCGACGCCGCGATGGTGCAATAGTTCACGGCACTCGTTTGCGGCGCGCTGGAGATATTGCGGTTTGTCGGGGTCCTAGAAGAAGACAAAAAAACAACGAACAGTGATAATAGCTGCAAGCGACAGGCTCAGTTAATAAATTGCCTCAAATGGGGAAATTTTTCGTGATTGTTATGTCACTCTGTAGCCCTGCTCGGGTAGAGTCAGTTTAGTCAGTTGTGAATCAAAAAAGAAATACAATTAATCAGGATACGTTCAGTGTTTAGCGGTGCTTTATTCCCAGCCCAACTTGGTGGCATCAGCAGCTAGGCTTATAAATTTTTTTTTTTAGTAATAAAGAGACCGATAGCTGACATTAGGTACGAGTAAATGCTACTTATTCAAATACCACATGCATAGGTAAACACGATCCGATCGGGACGACAGCCGGGGCTTGAGAAAACTTCAATTCGTAGAAATAGAGCAATAAGAGTTGTTTACGATTCGGAGGCGCCAAATGCGTTGTTGCATTGAACGGCTGTCGGCCCGCTACAAAAGGTAAATCCGCTTTCGCTTTCGCGGGTTTCATTGGCTGCCGCGCAGCCTGGTGTCAATACAACTGTTTCCTAACTGCGCCTTAGTGCGGCTCGGCAGCCGTAAACGGATACTGTGCTATCTAATTTACAACCATTCTCAGGCAAGTGCTCCAAGGTTTTCCAGCTGGTCGAGCAGTCGGAATGGTTTAACATTTGTTCGATTGGGCTGTTCCCAGTGCCTAGTTGTTTGTTCCAATCGAGCCCGGGCAAGGAGAATCTAATGTTGTAGAAAAGCTTGGGGAAAACTACTTCTAACTACGTCGTGTGAGAACTAGGCTACTATACGACGTATCTACATCGCTTGATACTGGGCTATTGCTCGGACGTCCTCATCCACAAGATAAATTAGGTATATCACTTATTCCCAATAGTTGTACTGCTGAAAATAGGACTGCAGAATACAGCAAAAACTTTAAAATAAGATTAGAGCACAGTAGGTCTACCTCAAAAGAATAAATAAAAAACTGATGAAGAGATTGTGTATGAAACACGACTGCAAGGTTGACATAAAACTACAACAGCCTGTCTTATGTTAATATATTTGGACATAGAAAAGTTTTTAAATGGTGTCCGGATTCGATTCTGGCTGTGGATTACCTTATCTTACTAATCAGATGAAAGCTCATGAAACAAATGTGTCAAAATGATAACGCAACAGTTGCGCAATGAATACATTGACAGAGATCGAAATTAGAATATGCATAATATACACAAAATCGTGGTGTTTCGGTAGACTTCGGTTTTGGGCAAACGGTCAGTTTTGGGGCGCTCAAAAAACCGCTGGTTAATTTCGCAAGTCGGTGCGTATCGAAGGCTCGTGCATCCCTAATCACCGTCAGCAACCGAAACAGCCAATAGCGAGCGTTGTTGCAACAGAATTTACTGACGCTGGTGCCAGTAACCAGTAAACCAGACTCGGCGTTAAATGCAAAATGGTTTAAGCAAATCTAATGTCTTTTTAATTTTTATTGATTCGGTGATGTTTTTGAATGACCGGACTCATGATAGTGAATCGATCAGTTCATATTTTCGTTAACCTAGTCAGCACCAAAATCATCAATATTGATTACTGCTTGCACTGCTTAAGCGATAGCAGCATTCTGAAAAATATCACCAATACCAGTACATATCATCATGGCAATACTAGCACCGGTTAATACTTCAAAAGTGTTTTGGTTTTGTGCCGTCCAAAACATGGAACATTCGCTAGAGCACCAAATGCGTTATGAACAACACACATTATTTGTACTGGTTCCGAAACAGTACGAAAGATGCTCTAAAAAGACACAATATTGATGTCCAATACGCACAGTCCAACTTTTGCGTGTAGGTTGACGAAGAACTAAATAACGTTGTTTGTTACATTACTTATATTGAATTTTTGCAAAATTCAGTGCATACAGGAAGTTGACTACCGAGCTACCGAATTTCAATTTGCACATATAAATATAACTCATAACTGAAATGAAAAATACACTATGCGACGCGAACAAGCTTGAGTAGTCAGAGTGCATGCGGATTAAAATAACGTTTCACTTTCGATTCCAGCGTGAAACGAGAGAATTTTAAATCTTTAATTCATTTGTTTGGTTGTCCTAAAAAGGACAATTTGTCGTTCAAATCAAAATCGTACTTGATGCTGATTGCACGTCTGTGCTTCCGCGACAGCGGGAATCATGGTGATTGTGCGTATGACGAAGGCTTCGAACTGGCTGAGAGAAAGCATTTTTTTTTAAATCTGGTAATATTACCAAATCTCAATAAGGCACTGTATGAAAACTAGGACAGCAGATTAAAAACGTTTCAGTGCCAAAATACACAGAGCTTTTCTCTGGAGGAAGTGCCAGCCGATGTACCTACGAAGGTAGGGTTTTATTAGAGGCAAGGTCGGCCCTACAGCTATCGCTGTTGGTACCTGTTGCTACTCAATTGGGACCGTCTTAGTCGCCATCTACTAGTAAAAAAATTAGTTTGAGCAGAGACAGACTCTTATATAACCTAAGGAGTGCATTCTAGGTTTATTTGGTATATTATTCTGTCGACCGTGCTAGAAAAAGTAAGCCTTAACCAATCAGGGTTTGAAACATACGTTTCAACAAGGTTTGACAATTTTTAATCGAGCAATAATTGGAATAATCGAATCATAATTTTCCATATTTGATCAAATGCTTATTACAATCGAATGATTAAGAACTAAGGAAGCCCATTGGAAATCAATCTACTCATAAGCATTTGAAATTGGAAATATTTTTCCCTCTTTTCGTGTTTAGGTTTTCATTTTATACCCCTATGTAGCCCAGCTTCTTAAATGACGTAGTTCTACGTAAATATATTTCACTGGAAAATTTTTTTCGAGAGGTCTATTTTGAAATAAATAACACAGTGTAACAAAAATTTACTTTTTTTTCTGCCTTGGCTTCTATGTATGATTCTTTGATGTATTTTAGCATGAGCATGAGCATGAGCATGATTGACCGCCCGCGGTTGCTACTCCGTTGTTGCCAGATCAGCTGTAATTACACAGAGAACCAATAGATGATGTTTGGGATTAACATTCATCCTCAATGTGTAAAAACTGGTGACCTTAATCTTTATATTAGGCAATACCAGCGTCGACTGCATCCAAATGCAGGTCAAAGAAGGAGTGTGTATAGGAATATGTTGACGTGATACTCGCTTTATTGGAAGCCGAGAACACCTCTGCACTTCCACGAGAAATCACTGGGATGTTGGAGAAAAGGGTAAGGTTTGCAGCAGATTTCGTTTTGGTAAACGATGCGCTGAGTTCTAATACCGGGTTCCTAATACCAAATATCGCGCGTACGAGTTTATTATATCTTCTACGGAAATCATAACGCGATCCGAACTCATTCCGGTTGATGATGTAACACCGCAAAAATAAAGCGCACGCAAGGATACCGGACCTATAACCTAATCAAGACAGACTCAAATATTCGAAAATCTGTTTATGAAGTCATTATGCAACTACCGAAACGTATCTCTCATTGATTTATCTCAGCTGACTACACAATGTTACGAAGCAACCATATATGCATTAACCAATAACAAGAAAAAAGTAAATTATAGGCCCTCAACACATACTGCAAGCGGTCAGCAAGAGAACTTCAAAAACAGCCTATTTGCTTGGCCATCGCCGTTTGAAACGAACGAAAAAAGAAAGAAAAAGAAAAAAAAGAATGTGTGCGTTGACAGACGAGTCGCGTATAATGCTGATATTAATTGCAAATAATTGCGATATTTGGTGGCGATCAATTACGATGTTTTGTCGCGATTAATTATTTACGATATTTATCGAACGAACGGAACCTACTCCGAATCACTGCGTGCTGGAATAGAACCTACGGGTGGACAGTCTGCGAATAAATGGTTTGGTACACCTCGGAAGTCACAACACACCGAAAATCCATATTCGAGCAAAGCTCACCTGGGCCGAAAACACGTTTACCCCGGAAAGTTGTGCGCGACCGCTCTATTCCCTCTTACCGACGCATACGCGCGGAGACACGGTATTTCGCGTTGATTACCACTTACTTCTTGAATAATGAAGCGAAGATACCTACTGAGTATGAAAAACTGGCAAAGTTTCATGCATTCATAGCTTGAAAATTTTAAAAAATGCAAATATGCATATCTAACAAGACCGAGTACTAATTAGATTCAAAAAAATGCCAAAATAATCGCAATCAAAATTTATTTGCCATGCTAACCGACAAGATTTCTACCTAATTAAATTAAAAATTGTCTATGTGTTTCTGTATTTACTCAAAAGCTAGAAAAATCATAAAACAAGGGCATAAAACTGCTCAAAATGAAAGCAGAGAAAAAAACAAAAAAAAACATTGGTTCCCTTTTGCCATGCAAATCAAACAAAAAACACAGGCAAAACGTCACCAACACCAACCAGTTGGCATCGGTCTTGTTTCCTGAAGCTGCCGTGAAAGACAGTGGCGCTAGTCTCATTTATGTTCTTGAAGGTTTGTTCACACAGCAGTGTAAGCGTGACGAGCAAAGCATAATATATGTTGTAGAGAGTTATGCGGCTTGAATCAATTTAAATATTTAAAAATAGCTTGGCTTAGCTTTGTAAATTTGAAACACACAGGCATTGATACGCTTTCTCTTTTATACATACATTGAGATGGTATTCTTTAAGTCATCGCACGTTTGCCAGCTACCTGCAAGAAACACCGCCATTCGCAATCGGCAAGAGCAAACGTTGTGTACATTCTATAACAATGCAACGCATTTATTTTTTGTTTTATCAAGTAAACCTCTCGACGTTATGTGTAATAAACATATAATCCGAAAACAACACGTAAGTACACTGCCGCTGAACACCGACACTGTGTGCACGTATGAACAATGTTTTTTTTCTTGTTTCGATGAACCAGCTGTCAAATTGCATGTAAAATTGATCCAGTGATCCAGCTAATATGCTGGCTTCACTTATGTTGTACTTAAACGTCAGTGATGCCACCGGGTTGACCAACACTAATACTTATCCTTTAATTCCCGCGTCCTCTCTGAACTATCATGCTAGTGCGAGAAAGTGCCGCACGCAAGAGCAGCGGTCATCCTGCACTCGCACTTCTTTCGCTTTTCCTTGTTCACCTTGCACTTACTCACACACACACTTATGACAAGGCAAGGGCTAGCGGGAAACGTGCTACGCCACCGAAAAAGAAAGGCAGCTCTCACAAATTAGCCACAAAATTGCACGAATCTTTCACGGATTTCAACATTGACGTCACTCTCACCGATAATACGAATCCGCCACATTTCGTATTACCTTTTACTCCACCCTTTGCACTTAAAATATAACGATTACGCGACGGGAAGGCTAAACAAAATACGTCGACATTATTGCACTATCCCCAACCGTACTCGACAATCCTCGAGACACTTCATCGCGATTCAAATCAAACACTTGGAATTCACACCGAAACAACAGCGGCCTTCATTCAATAAACGTAGACACATCACTTTTCCAGATAAAAAATATATAACTTATAAAAACTTGAAAAAACGATGGAAAATTCCGACGAGAAACATTTTCACGTCCGTTCTTGATCACAGCTTGCTTCGATCTCTGTATGATTTTTTGATGTATTTTAATGTAAAAACCCCGAGTTTGAACACATTTTACCTTAAAAGGTAACAGTGGCGCCATTTTGAATTTTTGAGAAATCGGAAATTTTCGATGTTTTTTGACGCCATTTTGTTTAAACCCCAAATGTCAAAATTATGAGTGCTTGTACACATATTATCATATCATTTCATATCCTTTTACCCATCTTTAAAAAAAAAACAGATCCTAAACCGGACAAAAACTGAGCTCAAAACGGTGATTTCACGGAAACGGGTTTGACATAGTTTTAGTATATTTCACAAAGCGAAATAATATTGAATGGTAATGGTAATGCGCCAATATCTAAAATTAGTAGTCAAACTATGTCTTATATTGAGTAAAAAAGTCTCCGGCAATCGATTGGCAGGGGTCAGCAATATGTCAATTCTGCTCCGATTCCCCTACAATACTAAAAGAGGTTTATCTCGACGTTAGATTAACTTATTTGAAATCTATTAAATGTCATATCAAGAGTGTAAGCGATACTTAGAGATACAATAACAATTTGTCTTCACATGATCATCTCCTCTTTGCGGGGAGGGGGTCGCATTTAACTTTATTGAAGACGCAATTGTTCTGTTTCATACCCGAAGCAAGGTTTTTATGTTTTGACCGGTCCTAGCCAGAAATGCGACCCCTCCACAGTGGTTTAAAACGCGAAAAACGTGATCGTCAGCCTTTTGAGTATAAATATGTCATGCAAATGCTATAGTGTATTCGACGAAGTTTATGTAAATCTTGAGGGGCATCTTTTGATGTAAATAAATTTTTGATTTTTTACCTGAAAGTGAGATAAAAATTTTATTTTTTTATTAACTTATCAAATCAAAAGGTTTCAACAAAGTTGTAGACAATTTTATGTATACAAATTTTGCCGAAAACATTTTGGTTCTATCTCTTGAAAATCGACCACATTCAGGTAGTTTAATACACAGACATTCTTGAAGTTTCTAAAAATCGAAAAAAGAACAAATAACTTTTTCTGAGGTGATTTTAGAAACCTACTATGTTCTAGACATTTTTTCATATCAAAAAAATATATCATTCTGCCGAACATACCTTGGGTGAATTTTCAACTATTTCATAGGGTTTGGGACATTTTGGATAAAAAAATGCACTTTTTCAAAATAAAATTTCTCGAAAAGCTGCAAAAACAACAGTCGTCACTCGATAGATGGGAATTGGTACTAGCGTTCCCAGGTGGTTTCATTAGTTTCTGGGTCTCTTGAAGATTTGGGCGTGGGTGAGAAAAATATTTTTTTTTGTTTTTCGACGTTTCTGAAATGTTTTACATCAGAATGTTGAAGCGGAACATCGTTTAGCTGCTCTAAAAAGATTGCATAGCCGAAAATCTTTCCCCCGAGTTGAACGTCACAGTCGATAAGCATCCACATTTTTGCTTTCAGTAAATTTTCTCGCCTTGATTTCATCTACTACTTTACTGAAGCCACCCACCCTGTCTCTCGAAGAATCAAAAAATAAATACATTTTGCATCTCTCTTTAAGAAGGATTCACCACAAATCTCATTTAACCAACAGATGCAAGTATTCCCATAAAATTTTATATAATTGGAGAAAAGTGTTTGGAAATATGATTAAGATTGGGATTGGAATAGAAAATGGAATTGAAATAGAAATCGGAGCTGAAAGTAGGATTGGGATTAGGATTCGGATTGGGATTAGGATCGGGATTATGATTGGGATTGGGATTGGGATTAGGATGGGGACTAAAATTGGGATTGGGATTGCGATTGGGATTGGGATTGCGATTGGGATTGGGATTGGGATTGGGTTTGGGATTAGGATTGGGATTGTGATTGGGATTGGGATTGCGATTGGGATTGGGATTAGGATTGGGATTGGGATTGGGATTGGAATTGGAATTGAGATTGAGTTTATCATCTGATTGAGATTGTTATACTACTTTTCAATCGGGCTCACTCAATTATGTAAGCAAAAAATGACGCAAATCAAAACTTAAATTGAAGTTATTTTCTATATAAATACACTTGGTTGTTTCAATTTTTTCGTTTTTTCATTTTAATTGCGATATTGACACTAGTGTTTCGAGCGATAAAGCAATGAGTTGGACGTTCAATGAGTGACAGAGGTTTTGTTTCTGTCACCTTGTACACAATTATGAGAGCTTGGTCGGAAAGGGATAGGGTAACGGGGGTATTTTGGCCCACATGCATATTTTGGCCCACCCGAAAACATTTTACGCATTTTATCTGATAAATTCAATGAATATTAGAAAATTATGCATGCAACATTGAATAACACACCTAAGAATCATACTACCTACACAATAATTTTCGGCGAAAAACTGGCTCTAGGTAATGTTATTTTGAAATTAGTTCATACATATTTAAAGTCATGGCTGAGTCAACCCAAAGTCAAGAGGAAGCGGTAATATACAAGTCAACGACCGGAAGCTATTGTAACATATATGTATGCTTTTGAAACAACTCGTTGTTGTAGTAACATCAATAAAATGTCATAGAAACAGTTTGTATACTCTAACATGTTGGAAAAAGTTGAAAAAGTGATTGAACGCATGGCCGAAATATGTTTGCCTCTTTCTGAAGCAAACATATTTTGGCCATGCCAAGTTTTGACATCTCTTTGATTACCGTTCGGCCGTTGAACGAGAACAAAGAAACAGCTTGTGACAATTTACAGATAATTACTTCTTAATTTAGCACATTTAACATTATGAAATTAGATGAGAATGCCTGTCAAACCGCTATAAGCCAAATCATTTCATTTTTAGATGCCTAAGAATTACAAAAATTCACAGCAGAAGGATGTTCTCCTCAAACCCACTATTTTTGCTCTAAAAATACCGATGATGATCTTAAATATGATTAATCCGAACTATTTCCATACACGTCTGTAGATATAAAGGTGGGCCAAAGTAAAAATTTGGTGGACCAAAATATGTTTTTAGTACTACGTACAAATTTTGATATTTCTAGGACAATTTTCAATATATTGCATTGTTGAACGGTGTATATTAAAATAGACACCTAGCTTTTAACAATGGTATAATAGAGTAGGTATTTATGTTGAAAAATTGTGTTTGTATTTAATGAACTGTGCGAACACTTCATAAAGCTGGCCAAAATACCCCCGTTACCCTACTACGTGACTTGGATTATTCTACTAGAACTATAAGATTTGAACTGGAAAACTAGGATTGTCCAATTGAACTTTCGGATTCGCAGTAGGACTATCGTACTGAAAATAGAACAATGTGTTCTTCAGACATGCCGAAACTGTAAATTGAAAAAAATTGGATACAGCAGACAGACCGTATTACTTAAACTTATAAATGGTTCCGTTGGACTGGGTATATATTAGGACTGGAACTGAATTTAAGGTGAAAATGATTAAGGCTGGAATTGGAAAATTTAAGACTTGAACTGGAAAAAATTAGGACTGCGTGATGACACAGTTAGATAAAAGTGCCGATTTTGATTGAAAATTCAATGATATCCCTCGTAAATTTTAATGCTATTAAACAAATTTTTCAATCGAAATCGCGGTTTACGCTAGAAGGAACTGAAATTTAAAAAATCACAGGAGGGTTGTGTGCAAAGCCACGACCGCAAGGTTGAAGTAGAATACTTTTACAAGAAAGATAACCCGGCTGCTTGCGTGTCAGTCATTTTATCTAGTGAATAAACGTTGACTAATCAGATCAATCGAATTTTGCGCTTCAACAAGGATTGTCCATTTTCAATAATATAGTAAGTTGCTTGTCATTTTTTAAATTTTGGTTATGCGAAAAATTAATTTTTATGCAGATAATGAAAATTTTTCGGATGACGTGCTCATGACTGAAGGAGAAGATAATTCAGTACGTTCTGAGACACGGAGATAAAGTAAAATTTATAACTCTAACCAATTTAAAAATGTAAATTAACTCAAGAGAAAATATTAACCCTTTAATCATCAGGTTTTGATTTCATCCTTAAAGGACAATTTGTTGTTCAATTCAATATCGGATAAGATACCGATCACATGTTGGCGTTATCACTGACAGCGCGAATGAAGTATTTCTTGTGATATAATAAACAGTGAAAAGCTGATTTAACACTCAAAACTAGACGGCTGATGTGTTATCAAAATGAGTCAACTTTTCATTGAATGCATTTACTAGTGCCCGTTATCGCACAGAGACTGCATTCTACTAAATTGCCTCACTGCATCAGCTGCTATCGATGCTGATACTCGCTGCAACTGCTACGCTATCCGTAGCCATGCCACAGTTGTGGCCGCTATACGCTGCCATTGGTATCCGCTGTCCCTGCATCAGCTGGCCCAGCTGCTATCCATGCTGAAATCCGCTGCAACTAGTGCGATATCCATTGCTATGCCACAGCTGTGGCCGCTTTCCGCTATCGCTGGTATCCACTGCACTGCTACTGCTGCTGCTAAGAGAGGACCGCTGTTGTCGCTGTCTAGAACTGTTTTGAGCGGCTTCGGTTGAAACAGGCTCTTATATAGGCCAAATAGCATATTTTAAATTGCAAGGTATATAATTCTGTCGACCGTGCTTGGGAAGCAAGCATATAACGACCAATCAGCGGTCGAATTTTCCGTTTTGACAAGGCTTGACTATTTTCAATAGTACAATAGTTTGAAAAATAAAATTACAATTATCTTCATTTGGGAAGAATCTTGGAAGATTTTCCAATCTTTTGCTGCAAGAACGAAGGAAATCCTTCGAATACTAACCGATTTATCAGCATTTGAAATTGGACATATTTCTCACTTTTTTCGGTTTTAGATTTTCATTTCACATCCCTATGTAGCCGAACTTCCTGAGAAAAGTATTCTACTTCAAAAGAAAAAAATGTACGTGGCGTGTAATATTCAGAACGTTTTACTCTGCAGTACTAAACATGGAATGACCGAAATTGGAATAGAAGCGAGTAGAATTGAAGTAGGTCCCAGAAATATAAGTTGGAACGATGAAACTGTTATCAGAGTCATTCAAATTTGCACCTAAAAGTTTTTAACTGGGACTTAAGGTAGGTACCGGTTTTAGGTGACGAGAACTCGAATTTGTAAAATGTTAAATCTGAAGCAACCGGAAATGACGAAGTTATTTATTCAAATACTTTACGCAAGCTTCTGTGTCGAATTTTATGTTAGCAGCACTGCAACAGAAGATACATAAGGCTATTTGCAGCGAAATAGCTAGAAATTTCCTATATTTTGACTCAGAAACTGTTGAAATATTGAGTTTTTGGCATATCCACCAACTTATAATCCATATCATTTGACTATAAATAAACTCTAAACAGAATAAAATAAGTAATAGTTAAGTGCTCTCACTTTAACTTGATCTCGGTATCCAAAAATTGTAATCTCATGAAGCATCTAACATTTCGCTAGACAAGAGCACGCGCATATGTTTCCATATGGCACATATTTAAAAATTCTTCTACTCTCCCCGAGAAAAGACACCAGCATAAACGAATATCCTGACAAGCCGTCGGTCGCTTCCACCCCATAACAGCAGCGGACGGCGGCACCTTCCTAGGTTATTTTTATGCACTGTGAGCACACCGACAATCGGCACACGCCACATTTTGTATTTCGCTATGTGTTCCTTCGAGCGTAGTGCATGCCTACGCTCTATGTAGGCCAACGGAGAGCGATATGAGTATGTATGGTTGATGGCATCAGCAGGGACTTACAGACACAAACAATTCATATCGCGAGGACGGTTCCGCTTGCTTGCACCCGCGCAGGCACGCAGGGAGTCCTTTCGAGTGTGGCTTAGCATTCAGCAGCAGCAGCAGCAGCTATAGTTTTCGTCGTCACCTGTTTCCTTTTGAGAGTGGCGAACATTTGTAAGTGATATGAAGCGTATCTTCAATAGAAGTTTTTTTTTCGCTCAGGTCGATATGAGTTCATGCACACATAGGAAAAAAAACGAAAACGAAGCACTATACTCGCAATGTGTTTTGAAATTAGAGTATGGCACCAGCCAGCAGCAGAAAGGACGGTTGAGGGACGAAAAAAAGTAGGAAATCGTGGATTTCGATAGACGCAGTTCAGTGACTTTTCCTATCTGGGGTCGCGTCGCTTCCTTTCGTGTTTGCTTTGCGGCAAGTGAGTCTGCACTCTGAGCCACATGTGGAGCGCGTCAGAGCCGGTGTTTCGGAACCGAATCACGGAAGTAGAGCGAGACAAGTTAATGTTGACAAATTCATCAGGATAGTGTTTCAGCCGTTCAGGAAACACTAAACGCTGATAAGTTTCGAATATCTACCACAGGACTTGAAAATCAATGCTCGGGAGAACGCCCAAAACTAAACAAGTTAGAAATGGAACACACATATGTTCACTTAAGATCACCTAGAGTGAAGGTGATGATAAAATGATCGTAAACGGGTGGTGCGCAGTTGAAGTTCCTGGTGCGCAGTAATGCGTGCCGAGTGACTGAGCCGTGAAAGGGCAATAGCAATAGCAGAGGGGTTGGAGTGGTGCTATTTTCAGCCCTTTCACCCCACATAATGAAAGCATTCCCATTCTGGTTACAACTGATCCCGACTTTGCGGTACTAAAAGCAGCTGGCACGTGTCCTCCACGCACAAGTCTTTGCACCGGCACTCGCGTTCGTGGTTCGTTCTGAAGCCGGTGAAGCGAAAATCTGCTCACATGTATGGCGAAGAATGGTTCCATTGAAAGCCGACTGATCGAGAGTGCAATGCTCCGAACTCGGACAACTTTTCCTCGCGGACCTCGCGCTTGTTAAAGTACCTGCAATTGCACTGACTAGAATGACCATCGGGTTCAATTTGTGATGTTGCACTTTTTTTTTCTTAGTTCCTCCTATCGGTAATTGATGTACCTACGTACAGAACGCACCGAGGCAGGCCCCGGGGATAGTCCAGACCAGCCGATAAATCACCATTAAATCTATTACACCAGACGCTCGTCTTGTTCCCGATGGTTCACTAGCAAGTGGCAGGTGATGTTTGCAATCTTTGTATAACTTTTTATGAATTACAGTGTTGCCGGAGGCAGATTGACTGTGAGAAACATTTGCGGAATTAACATCGTGTACAATAGAGGTAATTTTTCCGCCTGATTGGTTCGCTTGGATATTATACACGTTATTTAGTTCACAATTAGTGGTGATTTCATACATCATAGGCGAAACGTCTTGCAAGTGATGATGCTCTGGTTTTTCTAGACAGTTTATTATTTCCTGGTCAGATGGTTGGCGTTTTCTTACTTTTTAGACACACTTTTGTTGGTATTGTAGTTTCGATTTTTTATATTTTCACGACAAAATTGATTACCTGTTCTGCTGGCAATAAAAGCGAGAATATAGAGTTCTAATAAACATAACTGTAATAACACCACGTTTTTGCTATCGCTTTCTCACCTCCCAAGTGGCGCTGCATAACATTTTAAATCTCTAATCCAATGCATAAGACAATAATTATTCCACATATTTATAAATATATCAATTTTTATTCCACTCTTAAAATCAATCTCCCGAAACTAGTTAAGATGCCGCCATACCGCGCCGATGCTGGTGTTACCATGCAGAGCTCCGACATATCCCATAAACAACCATAATTTTACAGTAAATTGCGTGAATGGCCATGTTATTTACCAATTAAGTGTAAAATTATTGCTATTTATTTGTCAACCGCTGCTATAAACCCGTTCACGGATAGCCACCCGCAACCCGGTGCTTCGAAGTATGTACCGATCAGTTGGAAGCGCTGCTTATAAGGAACAGATTTGTTATGCAGCCTGGTGGTGGCCGTACTCTCGGGCCGCCGACTTTGAGCCGGTCGGTGGTCAGCGGATCGTAAACTGATCAACTCTATGATCGCACACTGTCTGGGACGGACGGCCCGGCCGTTTTCCCCCCTTCTTCAGTTACCAGAATTGGCAACGAGCTCCTAGCTATGGTAATTAAGGTCATAATCTGGGTGCTCTGTATGTGCCGGTGGTTCCCTTCTTTACCGCTAGACCGAGAACCGTCGATGCCAATCACACTCAGGAGGGTGCACACTGTGTACAATCGGATCCGCTCATCCGAATGATTGACTAGACTGGGCCAAAACTTCGGTGATGATGCCCGAACTGAATGGACCCCTTGAACGCCACGAATCTTATCTTTTTCGCGGTATCGCCGTCGACTGCTGCCACAACATTTTCGTATTCAACTTTCCTGATTGAATACATTTTGTTTTCGGCCCGTAACCGTAATTCAAGCAAAACTGACACACACACGTACGCAAGTAGGCAGGTTCGAGGTGCTTTGTTTGTTTGTTTACGTTATTTTCCGACTGATTCGACCTGACGTCGGGAGTCGATAAATCATGTCCAATTTAATCTTTTGAGGTCTTTTGAGGTCTCCGGGCTTATCCCGTATGCATCCAACGGGTCGTACTTACAAAGAAGCGGGAGTCAATCAATTTCTGCCCGTTTGGCAGCCCAGTGCTGGAGAGAGCTTCCGTGGATGCCGTTTGCCGCGAAACCAGACGACCGCAATGCGATGGTATTAATGATGAGAATGATGATGATGACGATGATGATGACGGAGGCAAAGTACGCAACTTATGAGCAGATAAATTGCCATCCGATCGGGCAAATGCAAACGAGATACGGTCAATAACGGGTGCCGAGCCAAGAACTGGGCGAAGGTACAGGTGGGTTGCGCAATCCGTGAAAAGATGACCGATTAAAGTCATACAAATACTCTCTCTCTCTTATACACACACTCACAGGGGCGCGCGAATAGTTTTGCAGATCATCTTTCTAGATTGGAGAGATCGATTTGCTATTGAGTACGAGACAGTACTCTTAGTTCCGATGAGGTACGATGGGATGATCATAACGGAATTTGGTTATTGCTGGAAAGTTTGATTCGGAAAGGCTGTCCATTTGTATAACAAACGCTGCATAATATTGCGTTTCATTGGAACGGCTTCAATCCTCTGTGTGTCATTTTAATAAAAAGGAGACCAAATTATTGCAGCATATTCCAGTATTGGACGTACCTGAGCACAGAATAGAGCCTTTAGGTAATAAATGTCGCGGAATTTCTTGAAAAATCTCAAGATAAAGCCTAACTGAGAAGAAGCCTGGAAAACGATGAATGAAACGTGTTCTTCAAAGTTTTGCTTCGAATCAAGTAGCAATGCTAGATCTTTTACTGTCGTTTCACGCTTCAACTCAGTACCAAAAAGTGAGTAGCTGTGAGGATATAGAGCACGCTTACGGCCGAACGAGATCGCTGAGCATTTAGACACGTTCAGGGACATCCGGTTGATGCAGCACCAAATTCCAAACAGCTCCAGTTGTTGTTGTAGTAGAAAGCGTCAGCGTGGTCCTTTATGACGAAATATAGCTTAAGGTTGTCAGCGTACGATAGCTTGAAGTATTTGATGGTGCCGTGAACATTGTTCATATATAGCAGGTAAAGTGGCGGACCGAGATGGCTCCCTTGAGGGATTCCAGACGAGACAGCTAGTGGCGATGAGACAAAATCACCGATCTTCACCGACATATTCTGGCCGTAGCCAGGCCAGCAGGTTATTTCATTTCATTTACACTCTTTTTTTAGGCGAGTTATTTTTATGCGGTTTTTTATACGCGACTTTTTTCACGCGATTTTTCACAATAACGCGGATTATTTTTACGCTATTTGGAAGATTATTTTTACGCGGTATTAAATAAATTTAGTATAAGTAAATCCAATAAAGTAAAAATAAATCGTATGGTTCACGACAAAAAGATATTCTGTTTTATTATTCTTAATATATATATTTTTGTTATATTTGCTGTTATTATCAAAAAAAATAGGCAATTTCCGTTGATTTGGGAAGAAGGAACAAAAATACATCAATAATTGTGCAACGATACGAGTCAGGGTCGTTGCGATTCTCTTCCGTTTAAGGAACGAAAGTTTAAACGTGTGGCAAAATTATAATAAAAAAATTAATTGTCATGTTCTTCAATGAACTTTCATTTTAGAAGCACTATAAACTTATTTTGTGTGTTTCATTACCAATTTTATATCATTTTTCAAGTTTATATTTACTTACGTGCCATTATTTTTAACCGGATCTTATTATTGAATGGAGCTTTTTTTACGCGATTTTTTAAAACTACGCGGTATTTTTATACGCGGATTTTTTCAACGCGGTACAACCAACCGCGTAAAAAAGACCCCAGTGTATTTAATTCATTCATTTCGTCGATCAGAAGAAGACAATATACAATATTCTAATATTCTAATACAATGTTTACTTACAAACTGTTTTTATTTTTTCAATAAGCGTTTCGATTGCGTATTGAGCTAAAAAAGTGTTTAAGTTCATGCCGAGACATTGTAAAGTCAAAGGTTTCGCAGTATTGATTGTAAGTGGCCATCATACGATTCAAGGGTTCGAATTTTGCATAATTTGTGCGGTAATGATTGGTGGCAAACTTGTTTCGATTTCGAAGTTGTCTAAGAGGTGCGTAGAAATTCAGCTTAGATAAAAGTGTAGCTGAATCAATGCGCTGCGAAACGATGTCGTTTACAAATGACACTATTGCGAATTCACGACGCTCTTTCAATGATTGTATGTTTATGAGCATGCATCGAGCTTCATATGATGGAAGGGGAAATTATGTCCAAACTACTTTACGAAGAGCATACAATAGAAACTGCTTTTGTACTAATTCTATTCTTTCTTCGTGTGTGATTGTATAGAGTGATGATGATGATGATGATGATGGTCCCACTTCATACACCTACATCGGTTTGAGCTGGACGATTTATCTATATGAGATATTTTTAAAAACATGCAATGTAACCAGTTGGCAAACAAATAACGGACTTGTTATAAATTTCAGACATAGTAACCCTTCAAATGAATACCAATAATTAAAAAAAAAACAAATGACGGATTTCCAATCCAAGGCTCATTCAAAACGTTTTCAACCCGGAAATTATCTTGAGTTGATTAGGAATTGAACCTAATGTTTAAGAGCGTGCACTAATCAGAATTGGTTCTAGATAACGATCTAGAACTACGAGAGAGATCCAATGATACTATATTTCTCGATAACGAGCTCTACAGATCACAGGCAAACTCAAGCCTTTTCAGTTTTCGCTCCAAACCCTATTTTAAATTGTGAAAACAGATGAATTGTTAAAAAGAAAGTAAAATAATTTAGAAAATATTACAAGCCAAAAAGCAATTTGTCAACCCGATATGCTTTTTGTTTCCATTTCAGGGTTTCAAACCTGATGTACTCCTATCAAGATTGTCTATGTCAGTCTCCGCGCGCGTGACTCAAACTTGTGTAACCGACTCTTTTTTTTTTACTCTATTATTTAATATTATATAACTATATTCAAACAAAAAATCCATCATCATCAATGAACATAATAACTTAATGTACCAAATAAATTAAAAAAAAAAATTTCAATTTTACAATCTTCTTTATAAATTTACAAAAAATCTATGCTGTCTACAAAACAGACTTTATGTGTGAAATACAAAGCCGTTTAAACTCTGCCATTGTTGCTGCACGTTTTACTTGCCTGGGCATCGAATTGAAAAAGTTTATTACTATGTACAACAGAGAGTTCTGTGATCTTCCGAAAAGAAAATTTGGTGTTCTGGCATCTTCCGCGTTTCTAGTGTTGTACCTGTGTAATCTCTGCAAATGTAGAAACACTATTGTCAAAAAATATACTCTTTGCTTCACAGAAAGCCATCGTAATGCGTCCAGCATAAAACTCGAGGAAGTGTATCTATTGCATTTTAACATTAATCGCATAATTCTATTTTGTAAACGTTGCAATCTCAATATTTGCGTATTGTTTGCCAGGAATAAAATGGATGAGCAGAAATCTATATGTGGTGAAATAAATGACTTGTACAACTGAATTTTACTACTAATAGTCAATTCATTCTTTAACCGGCACAAGACACCGTATTTTCTGGCCATTTTTTGATGACATTATCAATGTGAGACTTAAAAGTTAATCTGTCATCAATAATTACTCCAAGATACTTTATTTCATTTACCATCAATTTTAATGTTTACGTCTAGTCTGGAGTTGGCTGAAGAAATTATCAAGTACTTTGTCTTACTAATGTTTAACTTTGGTTGCTTAAATTTTAACCAATTCGCTAGATAATGTAAATCTTGGTTTAGAAGTGCTACAACATCAAGCGGATGCTTCGCTGCAATGAACAGAACAGTGTCATCAGCGAATAAATGAATATCACAGAACCGTAAAACTCGCTTCATGTCATTAATGTAAATAATGAATAAAATGGGCACTAAAACACTTTCTTGCGGTACACCCAGTGTATTAGCAATGGAAACTGATTCAGAATCATAAAAACGAGTCTTCTGAGTTCTAGCACACAAATAGCTTTCAAACCATTTGTATGCTGTCCCTACGATACCAAAGCGCTTCAATGTTTGCAACAATAAGGGCCTAGAAATTGTTTCAAAAGCGCGTTTAAGATCCAAAAACACCGCAAAAATAGTTTCTTTAGCCTCGATTTTTTCTTTCCATTTTGCTAACACCAGATTCAAAGCAGACTCACAAGAGTGACCCTCTCGATAACCTGATTGCTCTGGGATTAGCAAGTTATTACTATTTAAATAATTCATCAGCTGGCCTTTTACAACAAGTTCTAATATTTTCTCTAGTGTGTGCAACATGTTAATGGGACGGAACTCTTCGGCTTTATCCGTCCCAGTAATCTTGGGGATAGGAACCACAAGAGATTCCTTCCAAACTTCAGGCACGTGCCCCGTTTGTAATGATTCATTAACAAGGACCAGCAGGTCGTGTCCAATAACATAAAAGCAATCTTGTGTTACTTTTGCGTTGACATTGTCGATACCAGCCGAACTTTCCGAAGAAAAACAAATATCTTTCAACTCTGCAAAAGTAATAGGATGAAAACCATCAAAGCTACAGTTATTATTGATCGGCTGTATTATCTCGTCCGGTTCATTGACCAAATCAATGCTTTGATTGATCGATTGAACACTATCAACGAAATAATTGTTGAATTTCTCTGCTATTACTCGCGCTGATTGTTCTCTCAAACCGTCAAATGTTATGGATTGCGGAAAACGATCTTTATTTTTCATTCATGTTTTTAATATTTTCCATTACTCTTTGCTGTTATTTTGATGTTGATCGATCTCCCTCTGTATATATTCACAACGGGCCTTTTTCAAGGCGCGTGAATATAAATTACGCGCGACAGTGTACCTATTCCAATCATTGTTATCGTTACTTCGGCAAAATTGTTTGTACTTTTTATCTCTTTTACGTTTAAAACGTAAAAGATCCAAAGAGTACCAGCTGTTCGATTTATCCGATTCAATGTTTTTTTCAAAAACTAGTCTACTGGTACACTCTTTCAGCGTATTGGTGAGAACAGCTGCTTTATTATTCAAATCACCAGTTATTGGGAGAAAATCCAAGCTTCTCAAAACAAGCTGAGACAATGCCTGCTTTGAATATCTATTCCAGCACTTAATTTTTACCTTTTCATCACGGTTTCGATCATTCTCTATCAAAATACAAATTGTCTCATGGTCTGAAATTTTACAATCGGCCTCTGTAACAGAATGAACGTTGTCGAAATTGGAAAACACGTGATCAATTAATGTACGCGAATGTCTGGAAATTCTCGTAAATTCTGAAACCGTTTGTGTTAAATTGTAAAAGTTAGCTAACTGCTTCAATTGATTCGAATTTGGATCATTTAACCAATCAATATTGAAATCACCAGCAATGACATTTAATTTGTTTAAATCAACGAAGTTATCCCACCAGTTATCTGATATTTCTAAAAACGCTGGTTACTTGAACTAGGGTAGTGATATAAAAGTCCAAAGTTTCCAATCGTCATGCCTCCTTCAACTGAAATTCCAAGGAACCAATTGTTTTCAACAGATTCGTTTGATAGAATGTTGAATGTTACTGATTCCTTGGCGTAAATTGCAACCCCACCAGTATGTCTGGAATGCGAAAGGCAAAAAGCAACTTTGTATCCCGGAAAACTGTACTGATCAAATGCATTTCTAACTTCCTCTCACATTGCGATTCTTTTAGCTGCTATTTACTAAAAAACATGTTGCTTTTTCTTTTTTCAAACAGTCTCCGATAAACCGGACACTGTGAACTAGAAGCTGGATATTTAACGTCCAAATTCATTTTCAATTCTTTATTTGACTTTAAACAATTCACGCAGTAAAATTCAGTTGAAGAGCAATCAGATGTCTTGTGTTGCCCGCTACATTTGGAACATGTTTCGGGATTAACACACTCCGTGCTTTTATGGCCAAATTCTCCACATTTAAAACAACGCAAAACATTAATGGCCTCTTGTACAGGACACTTATCCCACCCAATGCTTACTTTTCCAGCACTCATCAAAGCGTTATAAGTATCCTTGTCAACTTCAACAATTACGTTATATTTATTATATTTGGAGCGAGTATTTTCGTACTCCGTAATAACTTTCACTTCATTGACGTTGATGTCATTTTGACTTTTCAACAGGTCAATGAAGTCTTCAGAGGAATACCGATCACTCATTCCCACAATTTTCAACTTTGGTTTCGGAATTGTGGGAATAACAGCACTATACTCTTCACCTAGATTGCTCCCTATATCTTTTTTCACAACCTCAACATTATCCCCTGTTGCACACTCAGCAATAATTGAGCCATTCTTTCCGTTCCTAAAATTACTAATTTAGTGTATTTCCAATTTTTCTTTCGAAAATAATTTAGTGTTTTCACTAGATTGAGAAGACTCGACTGGTTTGATCACAATGACCGGCCGAGCCTTACGGTTCTCTTTTCTTTGAATTTTTTTAGAAACGGTTCCAGTTGACCCTGCTAAAACGTTCGCGTAGGTTTGTTTATTGCAACAAAAAACCTCGTCATCGCGTCTCGAATCGTCCACAATCAGTTCATCGCGTGCTAAAAACATTTTCTTACTGGGATTTGAGTCCGATTCAGAGTGAACCGTTCTCTCATTACGTGCTCTCTTTCTGTTCATTGAGGCTGCATTATTTTCCCGATCTTTAATTTCAAGATATTTTTTTAAATCATTCAGCTTACTGGCAACACTGGTTTCAATGCATACCACACTCTCACGCAGAGAGTCACTGACCGATTTCAAAATTATCTCGATACCACTTGAAATTGCCGTGTTTATCTTTGATTCAATTTTGCTTTGGTTATCGGTAAGCGACTGAGACATAGATGACAATACACTCATAATCTTGGTCAGCTCACCACTCAAAGCATCAATGTTTCCGCCGTCATCTTGGGCTGATAGACATGATACACATTTAAACACAATATTATCATTATCATTTACGACTTTCGCTGCTATTTTTGTCAGTGGTGTGCAAACTCTATGCAATTGAGACTTGCATTTACCAACGCAAACAACAGGATCATCGCTAGTGCGAATGGTATTGCCACATTTTGCACAATCCATTATCCCGATACAAACAAGCAGACGCCGCTGCAGACAAATACGTCGGTATCGTCCAGCAGCAACGGCAGCGGCTATAGGCAGCGAACAATAAAAAAAAACAACAATGAAATTTCAATCAGCAGCCGTAGCGTCTCTGTGATATAGAAGCGGTGGTCGGCGCTGGCACAAATTAAATCAATAAACAACTGAATAAATCAAAAGCATGCAAAGACACTTCTACTTATCCGTTAAGATATCCAGTTTGGCCGTCGGATCACTAGCACTAGATCACCTATAGCACTCTATTTCACACAAAAAAAAGCTTTTTGAATTAGACACTAGTGGTACACAAGCTACCATGTTCACCGTATCACCAAATTTCCATACAATGCTGCAGTATTCCGGTATCGATCCTACATAGGCTATATATAATGTTTTGATGGTATACGGATCCTGAAAGTTTTAACAAAAGCGCTTTAAAAATCCTAGCGTGTTATTAGCTTTGTGGATTATTGTGTTGTAGTGGTCGATGAAGGTTAGTTTGAAGTCTAATACAACTCCTAAGTCCCTAAATCTTTCACAATTTGCTACAGTTTGGTTTGCAAATGATATCGTAATGTTTGGTGTTGTTCTTTTTCGACAGAATGATATGTGGTTGCATTTTTTTTACATTCAACTCTAGTAAGCTTTTTGTCCATGCTTTTTTTTCAATCCATGTATATTTCATATTGGAATGCATTGATGTCTTCTTCATTTCTTTTTTCCAAAAAGAGCTTCATATCATCGCCATAAATTAACACTTTTAGTTTTTTGAGAATAAAGGAAATATCGTTAACGTACAAGATGAAAATAAGAGGTCCTAAATGAGAGCCTTGGGGGACACCAGAAGTGACAAGAATCGGATTTGAGTTTTGTCCGTTAAATTTAACTATTTGTTGGCGATTGGTTATATATGATTCGAGCCAGAAATTCTGGCTCAAGTCCCATTTTTTGCAATTTGAAAAATAGCATTGGTATGTTTATGCGATCAAATGCCTTACTGAAATCTGTGTGAAGAGCTTCTACATGGTTTCCGTTATCCATTGTATTCAATGAATAATTTATAAATTCAAGTAAATTGGTCGATGTTGAACGGCCCTTGAAGAAGCCATGTTGCCTCTCAGTTATTCGGTTTTCAATTTGGGAAAACAGTTTTTCATTTACAATTGCTTCGAATAGTTTAGGAATGCAAGAAATTAGGGCTATCCCACGATAATTACGTATGTCGGATTTCCGGCCTGATTTGAAAATAGGCACTAGAAACGAGCTTTTCCATTTTAATGGGAAGCATCCATATTCTAGTGACATGTTGAAGAGTCAGAACAATGGAGCAGTAAGCTCCGTTGCAAGATTTTCCATAAATACTGGCGGAATTCCGTCAGGTCCAGGACTTTTTGAGTCATCTAAGTTATTCAACGCCTGAAAAATAGCCTGCATATAAATTTGGTTTACCCCAATATCTGTCGAGAAGTTTGGATAAAATGGAAAATAATCGCGGTCGCGATCCTCTTCAGAAAATGTTGTATAGATTTCTTGGAAAAATTTCGCCAAAAGATTGCAAATCCTTCCCGAGCTATCCCTGATATTTTTGTCAAGATGCATTATAGAGGGAAAATTGTCAGATTTTAGTTTAGTTTTCACGTAACTATAGAAGTTCTTCGTACAAGATTTTATTTCAAGTTCAGTTTTTGCATCATATTCATCAAACGCATTACTGATGGCAAGATTCAGTTGATAACATATATCCAAATAGATTGATAAATTTTCACTACTGTTGTGTCTTTTATAGATTTTATGTGCTTTTTGTTTACGGTTTTTTAAATTTTTTATATGACTATTATTCCAGACAGGATTTTTTGTATTTCCAGTACGTCTCCTTGTCTTCAAGGGTACTCTCTGTTTAATTATATCAAATAGAACTTCATAAAAAGTATCCACCGCCACGTCAACATTTCCTCTATTCTTATGAATAAATTGCCAGTTAACATTGTTTAATCATATTCAAAGACTTCCTCGAATTCATAGTCGTTGGGTTTTTGGTGCGCATGTATAATAAATAAAGAGTATTCGATTGCCGTGTGATACGCCTCATTTTTCCATAGAGGATTCAATCATTCAGTCACACAGAAATCATCATAAATGTTCGTAAACAAAAAGTCTGAGTAACAGTTCTGTATGGATTTTAGCTTCGGGAGGAACTTGTGACAAAATTTGTTCAGTAATTCGGAAGAAGGTTTCATAAATGGTTTTGTGAGCCTGGTCAGGAGGAAAATACACTGAGGCAAAGACGTGTATTTCACCTGTTACGTGTGATTTAACCCACACATGCTCGAATTCCTTAACTTTTGTTGTTTTGATAGTTTCGGAACTATAGTTAGATGAAACAGCTATCAATACTCCGCCGCCCGACTTCTTTTGGGACTCAACAAAATTCTTATCATCTCTGAATACATTATAGGCGCTACCAAAAATTTCTCTACTTTTTATACTTATCCCAGCTGGTTTCAGTAGCCAGAATAATAGAAAATGATGCGCTAAGTAAAGTTTTATAAATTTCCTTCATTTTTGCAGGACTTTCCATGCGATTAAAATTTTGACAATAAATCAAAATTTTATTCGCATTCTTTTTCAGTGAAGAAATTTTTGGAAGTAGGTCGATTGACTGAGAATTGTTTACCTCTTTCTCATCAAAAGGAGTCATTATTTCCGAAAAATCGGTCTATAAAATTTGTCGGCACTTTCCCTTGCGCGTTGCAGGGATTGAATCCTCTGGTTGTTCAAGTGTCTACTATAAGAATTAAGGTCTTCGGAAGCCGCTTGTTTCGGTACGCCGAATTCTTCATGTACCTCGAAGAAAAATTTCCTGAGCTCCTCCGCAGCTACTGGTAGTCCCTCTGATGCCAAAGTAATTTGTATGCTGGTTCTCGTCATACCGTCGTAGCAAACAGCAGTGCAATTTCCTGGTTCATCTTATCAAATGCTGCAGAGAGATCAGTATAGATATCGTCCACCTGATGTCCATTTTCTATCTCTCGTAGGATAAACGACGTTTAAAGCTCGATTTCGAAAAGTGATTAGAATGGCGAGGTAAATTCAATGCTCACCTAATTTTTTGAATGAATCTTAAAGCATTTTTTTTTCAGTTTTCCAATGGTGATGTCAAATTTAAAATCGGTGGTTGCAAACTTGCTCAAAAACACGTTTTTCTGATTAAATACAAGATGGCGGCGAGATCCAAGATGGCGGCCAATATTTTTCTTCTTAAAATGAAAGCTCTATCATTCCTCTTTGAAACGATGTGTTGATTACAGGGGGTTCAATGACAAATTCAAGAGAAAAGGGGTCAATAAAAAGAACAAGAATTGCTCAAAAATCAATTTTTGTAAAAACCGTTTACCCGATTAGTGCCCGAGAGGTCCATTAATATGAACTAACCAAAGTGGCTTTCACATTTTTTCACTATTTTCAATTATTTAGACACAACTTAACTTGTACTGCAGAATTTTATGGTCAATACCATCGAATACTGCATTCAGATCTCTCTCTTCTAGTGCATTGATGCATGTACTAGTAACATATAACGAGTTAGTAGTTACCGAACGCCCGAAAGTATAGATTCGTTGATCAGTTGAAATGTAGTTTTTAGATCGATTCAGCTTTATTTAGTATTTAGTATTTAGTAGCTTTATTCCGGGTAATCTCGAATAGCTTAGACACTGCCGAGAGACTAGTAATACCACGATGGTTTTATTAAGCCTCGTTTGCCCCCTGCCTTGATGACAGGAAACATGAATGGATTTTTTTCATAATACCTGGACAGAACACCACTGCACAGTGGTCCAATAAGGCAAAAAGTGGAACTTAATTCCATAGCGCCTTTAAACTTCATCCTAGCTTAATAGTGTCTTCGGAGCAATTGTTTGTATGAATGACCCGCATAATTGCAAATTGTCGAAAAATATTAAAAGTTTACTATACTAAAAATAAAAAAATTAATTTTTTTGTGTTAAGAGATAGAAGAATAGTTTATTCAGCAAGGTTGTAGAAAATTCAAAAATATGAAACTTTGTTCCACAAATGAAAATCCTATCTTTTTTCGGTACAAAGTTATAAAGTACATTACATCGAACTTATTTAAAAGTTAGTTTTTTGTACTTAACTTTAGTTAGTTGCATTTTACACGAAAGTGTAGTTCGGAGGAATTGTTAGGGCACACAAAACAAACATTTTTGCCGAAGACTATATATCTCCAGGAGTTTTCTTTACAAAGTTATATCATATTTTAGCTTATTTTTTCGATAACTTCAAGAATGTATAGGTTAAAAAAGGGCAAGTGGAATCATGATGTCAATAGTTTTTCTTGAAGTTAAGCTGAAGTACTATAAACTTCTTTAGGTTCCATTTGTCCCAATGCACCCATTTTAGAGTACGGCGAACATATGTCACAGTAGGTTTTCATATATCAAAAATACTAACTTTTTTGTGTTAAGAGATAGAGGGGGCAAATCGAAAAAATATGCTGAAATGTGCTATAACTTTATAAGGAAAAGTCCTGAATATGTGTAGCCTTCAACAAAAACGTGTGTTTTGTATGCCCAAATGCTTCTTCAGAACAAAGTTTTCTTGTAAAATGTAACTAACAAAAGTTAAGTACAAAAAACTAACTTTTGAGTAACTTTTACATGAAATACTCTGTAACTCTGTTCCCAATGAAGATACAAATTTTGTTTGTTCAGCAAAGTTTCATATTTTTGCTCGTTCTAAAACTTTGCCGAAAAGACCATTCCTCTATCTCTTAACACAAAAAAGTTAGTATTTTTGATATATGAAAACCTACTGTGACATATGTTCGCTGTACTCTAAAATGGGTGGATTGAGACAAATGGAACCTAAAGAAGTTCATAGTACTTCAGCTTAACTTCAAGAAAAACTATTGACATCATGATTCCACTTGCCCCTTTTTAACCTATACATTCTTGAAGTTATCGAAAAAATAAGCTAAAATATGATATAACTTTGTAAGGAAAACTCCTGGAGATATATAGTCTTCGGCAAAAATGTTTGTTTTGTGTGCTCTAACAATTCCTCCGAACTACACTTTCGTGTAAAATGCAACTAAGTAAAGTTAAGTACAAAAAACTAACTTTTAAATAAGTTCAATGTAATGTACTTCATAACTTTGTACCGAAAAAAGATAGGATTTTCATTTGTTCAACAAAGTTTCATATTTTTGAATTTTCTACAACTTTGCTGAATAAACTATTCTTCTATCTCTTAACACAAAAAAGTTAATTTTTTTATTTTTGGTATAGTAAACTTTTAATATTTTTTTACAATTTGCAATTATGCGGGTCATTCATACAAACAATTGCTCCGAAGACACTATTAAGCTAGGATGAAGTTAAAAGGCGATATGGAATTAAGTTCCACTTTTTGCATTATTGGACCACTGTGCACTGCCCAAGAGAAAGCGAATTCTTAGTATTTCTCGCTACTGAAAGCACCTTTGCTGGAGTAACTATGAAAGCATACAGATCCAAGAAATCAGCAGGAGATTCCATAGATTTCGCGTCAACATTCAACAATCATTCCACATGCTGCGAAAAGATATAAACTTTTTACCATCAAGAATCGCGCTGTACGGAATTCTCGAGTTTTTATAGTTTCAAAAATTCTGCAAAAATACATACCTACTAATGAAGCATTAGCAATTATCGGGGCGTAGCTATTCTTTCTTATTTACCTTTACCTTTCGAAGCGATAATTAACAAACTTCCACTTGCGCTCAAAACAACTAACGTACTCGAGTTTATCAACTTTTCTTTGAAACCTATACTGACTTCAGTAAACCTTTTTTATTTTTTAAAACGTTGAATTTTGTTTTATGTCGACGACCTTTTTTTATTTTGCGAAATACGAATGATATTCTTGTTGGCCAATAACTTTCAAAAATTGTAGCTATTTTGTCTTAATTGAAAATGAACTGTGGCATCCCTCATAAAATATTTTTATATAGGATTTACCATGCAGCGTGTAGTTTTAGGTACAATCTATTGGATTGCAATAACACGTTTAATGTGTTCATAATCGCCTAATATTCAGAATTCGATTTGCCTGCTTAAAGTAAGAACACATTTCGATAAGGCACATGATTTTTTTTTATATAAATATAAGGAATATAAGGAATATAACTACGTCAGTTCAAATTTTCAAATTGCAAAAAGCAAAGCCTTGGTGCCACATTCCAATTGTGAACTTGACCTTCTTCTGTTTACTATACACAGACTTCGCAGCCAACCGTTAAGTGGACAGGACAATTGCGGGGCTAGCGCTACGATCCTACTGACACTAACAGTCTCTCCCGATACAAGATTCGAACCTACGACGACTGGCTTGTTAGGCCAGCACCGTACCTCGAGATCAGCTGGGGAGGCAATTTTTAAATTGCAACTTGAGCAAAAATGCAATTTAACCACCGTGTGGTTTAGTTCTGATCCGGTAATTTCCTTTGCAGTTGCTATCAATTGTTCAGCATCTCCAGTTGATGCCCTAAACAAGCTCACAGCCACACAACATATCTCTAAGTGACAAACTAATGCCACAACTGAAGTCCTACGTGCGGGAAACTAGTGAACTTATCGGCGTCGCGTGAGGCACAACATTGTTGATCCTAATACGGACTGGAAGTCACGGTTTGCTACGCCATCGGACATCTTCATGAGAAATCGCCCATTTCGCACAATTGCCTCCAGGCTGCTGGCAGTAGACGGCAATTGACGCTGCTGCAGCCCGGGCAATGATCATCATCGCGCGACCACCGCAATTGAATTCACACCAACCCATAGCCGTACGAGGCGATGATGAGCAGCCAATTATCATCTGACCGCAGTGCCATGTGGGGGTCCCTACTCCAAACAAGGCGGGATCTCCGTCGGATTAGCTCGAACGGTGGTTACAATTTTCATCTACGATCCTCCGGCTCTCGTCGGAGCGGTACATTGAATGCAACAAGACACCAAACAAGCCTTCATCGCTTTCATGAATATTTGATTGATCCTAGGGCAGTTTAGTTTTGGGCTTGCTCTGGCGTGCTTCTTCGGTGCTTCCAGAAATGGGTGTTTAATGTACCTCCAATACCGGGAGCATAGAAAATGGTGTGGATTACCCTGAGGATATCATATTATTCAAATCAATGGTGCCCTCCTCGAATGAATGATGACCGACCGTAGCGGAGGTGGCCGATTTGATTTAGACCAGAACGTGCTGCCATACTTCCACATGAAGCACGGAAAACTCCACTCTGAGAGCATCCCATTCTGAAGTCGCTTCCGGCGATCGAAAAAAACGAGCGCGCGACTGGTCAACGAAATTATTCTGCCCTACTCTTCGAAACCCTCGACTGGTAAGAAGTAAACAAAACAGGACGATCAGCTCGCGAACACTGCGAGCGATGTCGAATTTGCATCTTCATAAATATGTAAACTCGTACATTCGCTTCCCCGCTATCGAGATGCTTATTATCAACACTTTCGCCGGGGATGTTTTTGCTTCGCAGCGTCAGACGGCGATCATCGCTCGGTTCGGGGCCCACACCAGGTGCCATGTTGTATCGAACGTGCTAAGATCCAACCGACGGAATTCGCCCACCACTGAGTAGCGCAGCTACTGGGCATATTTATTAGAATATCTCAACCGAATGAGTCATTTTAATATGTCCATAACGAAACATTCCAGGAACTGTCAGTCACACTCCGTTGGATTTCCATCCGAAAAGCGGATTCCATCCTCCATTAGGAATGTACATAAATGACGTCCGTTGTGTTCGGAACATTATTCACCGGCTGCGCCGCTGATTGATCAGCAAAATTCCACACAGGCGCGACAATCCGGCTAATATAGGCATATTTACACGTTTTTTTATGATTTCCATATGGAAGCAGGCCATCGTCGGAAAAGAAAAACAGCCCGTTCAATTATTCAAACACTGATTAATTGTTCGTTCCCCGGAAGGGTTCTCGCGTTTGATCGATTGACGAATTGTTCCGTCGCGGCGGTATGTGTGAGAGAGAGAAAGATTCAATCTGACCACAGCAAGCAAGGCTGATACACAGCGAAACGAGCGGCGCAAATGACGATGCCGGGGATGGAAAGATGGATTTCGTGTTAATTCGAGCCATTCTCTCAGAAGGCATTGCGTTCTAGCTTCTGTTACGGTTAAAGTCGTTCGAGATCGGATCTGATTTGATAGTGATTGTGGCCGTAAATAGCTGTCAAAGTGATAGGCGATCAATTGAAACACAAAATATTTGTTGTACTAACCAGAAACGATGTTACTATGCAATCAAAGATGCATTTTTAGAATTTTTGTTCAAATTCCACTTTAAAAAGCGATAATCATCATCGAGTAGTTTTTCATTCGTGGCGATGTGTAAATGTAATGGAAGTGTGGTGGTTAAATTACCTCCAGCTTCTCATAAACGTGGGCATAATTTGTAGTAACTTCTGGTAATAAATTTTATCATGCAGTAAAACACTTGTTATAAAAGTGTCCTGATAGAGTAAAAATAAAAAATTACCCAAAGAGATGTTTCGAATCTATTACATTATTTTGGGGTGACTTATAAGGCAAAATAATTTACCATTCACTCGCGAACTAAATTGTACAATTGAATTGGGAAGTCTCTTTCTCACTGTGTGTTCAGTTGCCTTGGGATTAATTCGTATGTTGTTTCCCAGAAAAATCATTTTGAACTGATAAGAAACACCAATTCTTATTGAATTTGAGTAAGTTTACAAGTTGTTATTGTCATTTGAAATTTAGGTCAAAATTGTGTTTAAATAGACATAGCTTTAAAAATATTGCATCGAATTTAATGAAATTTTCACAGCAGATGCATCTTAAGTTGTAGTTTACGAAAATATATTTTTTGGAGAAAGAATTTTTTTTTTCAATAGTAACTATTTAAAACAATATGTTGAAAATCTGTGTTCTGGGGCACTGAAAAATCTGAAAAAAAATCACAAGTATACTTGGTGAAATTTCGAAACTGCCCTGAAAATTTCGCGGTGGTGTTATTTTTTTATCAAAAGAAATGGGGCTTCAAAGTTGGTGCCCCAACACATTTTAATAAAATTTTAATAATTATAATAAAACTGGTGTGAGTTACGTATGAAAATTCTCTCCAGGAAATTGTATCCAGGCGATATTGTTAGGATAGGGCAGAGGCTCGGTATAGTAGAGTTGTAAGCTTGAAACGGAAAGGTAAAACTTACACACAAGCACGGATATGAATGATAAGCGTATCACTTACTTCAATAATGATACTGCCCATGGGCATAGCCAGAATTCCGAACAGGGGGAGGGGGAGTTCTTCAAAATTTTAGAAGTAAAAAAAAACATTGGACGTATCATTTTGGCGACGAGAATCTCAAGAATCTCGAACATGGCAGAAGATAGAGTTGATCAGTAGCCGCAACCGAGAATTCAAGGTATGATTCTCAAGAAGGTCCTACTTTTACAGCAGATGGCGGCCCAGCAGCAGCAGCCTCAGTATCAAACCCCGGAGCAGATTTTGTAGTCCCTCTCATCGAACAACACCGAGTTGACTAAGAAAACGGAATTACGTTCGGCGAGGTGCGGACATTTAGCCTAGGAGAAGGGGACGAATAAACCAACTAAGCAAAATCATAGCGACTATGTAAGTTTCAACAATATCCAACTTGAAATGATTTTTGGTGATCTGTTTTTTTTATATTAAACTAGCTGACCCGGCAAACTTCGTCTCGCCTATTTTAGTGTTCAATTTAATAATTTGAAACATTTCAAATTCATTGATTCCTTGCGATTTGTTCATATCATTTGAAATGATTGGTTTTATCGGAATGACAACATCCTCGACTTTTGGCTTTTGTACATCACCTCTATTCCGGAAATATATTGAATGCATTTCAGTTATTTTCGTTTTTTTTAGAAACTGAAAGTGGTCATCTTCGAGTTCAAAATGGTGTCCAGGGTCAATGCTTGGCTTCTATACATCATTTCGATTACGGAAATATCCATATGTAGTAGTATTCGGTTATTTTCGGCTGTTTCCCAGAAGTTGCCAATTAACAATCCAAACTGGTGTCTGAGGTCAATTTTTAGCTATTTGCATCATTCTGGATCCGGTGATACACATATTGGGTGGTATTTGGTCACTTTAGGCTATTTTTCAGAAACCGTAAGTCGCCATCTTGGATTTTAAAATGGCGTTAGGAGACAGTTTCTGGCCTCTGAGCGTCAATCTGGTTAAAGAAACACTCATATTGGATGGTATTTGGTCGATTTCAGTTGTTTTCCAGACACCGGAAGTCGCCATCTTACAAATCAAAATGTTGTCTGAGGTCGATTTGTGGCTACAGTCCATCATAACAATCCTGGAAATACCCATATTGGGTGGTCTTTGGTCATTTGCCGCTGTTTCTCAGAAACCGGAAGTCGCCATCTTGGATTTCAAAATGGCATTACGAGACAATTTTTGGCCTCTGAGCGTCAATCTGGTTGAAGAAACACTCATATTGGGTGGTATTTTGTCATTTTCGAATGTTTTCTAGACACCGAAAGTCGCCATCTTACAATTCAAAATGTTGTCTGAGGTCGATTTGTGGCTTCAGTGTATCATAACTATTCCGGAAATACTCATATTGGGTGGTATTTGGTCATTTGCCGCTGGTTTTCAGAAACCGGAAGTCGCCATCTTGGAATTAAAAATGGCATTAGGGGACAGTTTTTGGGCTCTAAGCGTCATACTGATTGAAGAAACACTCATATTGGGTGAAATTTGGTCATTTTCGGCTGTTTTCCAGACACCGGAAGTCGCCATCTTACAATTCAAAATGTTGGCTGAGGTCGATTTGTGGCTTCAGTGCGTCATAACAGTTCCGGAAATACCCATATTGGGTGGTATTTGGTCATTTGCCGCTGGTTTTCAGAAACCGGAAGTCGCCATCTTGGATTTAAAAATGGCATTGGAGGACAGTTTTTGGCCTCTGAGTGTCATTCTGGTTAAAGAAACACTCATATTGGGTGGTACTTGGTCATTTTCGGCTGTTTTCCAGATACCAGAAGTCACCATCTTACAATTCAAAATGTTGGCTGAGGTCGATTTGTGGCTTCAGTGCGTCATAACAATTTCGGAAATACCCATATTGGGTGGTATCTGGTCATTTTCCGCTGTTTTTCAAAAACCGGAAGTCGCCATCTTGGATTTCGAAATGGCATTTGGACAAATACCAGAAGAAGGAAGGGTGTCGGAACATTATGGACATGTTTGTTACATCTACAAACATTCACTTGCCAAATTTGGTTATATTTGCTTGATTGGTTCTCGAGCTGTGCGAAATTTGAGTATCATTTGTATGGGAACCCTCCCTTATAGAAGAGGGAGGGGTGTCAAACCATTATGGATATATTTGTTACCCTTAAAAACATCCACCCACCAAATTTGGTTCTATTTACTTGGTTAGTTCTCTAATTGTGCAGAAATTTGTGTTTCATTTGTATGGAACCTCTCCCTTCTAGGAGAGGGAGGGGTTTCAAACCAATATGGACATATTTGTTACTCTTAAAAACATCCACATACCAAATTTGATTGTATTTGGTTGATTGGTTGTCGAGCTGTGCGAAATTCGTGTTTCATTTTTATGGGACCCCTTTCTTGTTGAAGAGGGAGGGGTGTCAAATTATCATCGATATATTTGTTACCCCTAAAAACATCCACCTACCCAATTTGGTTCTATTTACTAGGTTAGTTCTCTAGATATGCAGGAATTTGAGTTTCATTTGTATGGAACCCCTCTCTTCCATAAGAGTGAGGGGTGTCAAACTAATATGGACATATTTGTCACTCCTAAAAACATCCATATGCCAAATTTGGTTTCATTTGCTTGGTTAGTTTTTGAGATGTGCAGAAATTTGCGTTTCATTTGTATGGGGGCCCTCCCTTTCAGAAAAGGGAGGGGTCTCAAACTATCATGAAAACCTTTCTCGGCCCCTAAAACCCCCACATACAAATTTTCACGTCGATTGGTTCGGTAGTTTCCGAGCCGATATGGATCAGACAGACCGACAGACAGACCGGACTGCATTTTTATAGGTATAGAAGATTGACCAGAAAAGTGACTTTTAACAATGTTTTGAACATGGTTCACAATTTTTTTGACCATACTTTTTATCATTTTTTTTGTGTAAATTACATACCTTTATTATATATTCCAATTTAACAAAGCTTAATTTCAGCGGAAGTGATCCAACCCTACATGATCTTTCTAATCTTTTTTTGTGGGTGATGATCATAAAAAGCACCTTACCATCGTTTTCCCACCAAAGTTAAATACATATTAGATCTTTGTAGAGCGTTTTCGTGATTGCTATTACTTTGTGAGAGACGAATGTTAATAAACATAAAACACTAGAATCAACGATCTTCACAAAAACCACTGTGTTATTACGATTGGAAGAAATTAAACGCTACCGCGCAGTTTCCTGCTACGGATCCGCATTTTTTTTGCCCATTCCAGCCAGTCGGACTTTCTCCGGAGTAACGCTTCCACCGTCTATCATTGTGCTTAAACAGCGTGTAAAAGAAGCAGTGAGAAAAGTTCAAACAGTGCAATAAATAACACACAAAGTGCAATTTGAATAAGCAACAAGATAATTACTTAATTATCGTTCACTTATCCCTGCTTCGATAGTCGTATAAATAAGATGATTGAAGTCGCTTTTTCATCGTTTTACGCTTGCGCTTCGGCTTCTTAAACTGAAACAAACCGTGAGCCTGCCGCAGAGAAGACTCACACTGGTGGCGGCGGCGTTCGCAGTTCGAAAGCACGTTAATACACCTTGCAAATCGAATAATTGTACCTCAACCTGCTGCTGCTGCCGCCGCCGCCGCCGCCGCCGCCGCCGCCGCAAGGTGGATGGAAACGGATCGGCGGACGAACAGGTTCCTCCGGTTGCCTTCGACGTCGTACGTCCTGCCCGTGGCAAAGACCCTCGTATGGCGGTGTGGTTTGTTTTGTCACACGGTTTATTTTTTCACTCACCACTTTGGTGTATGTACTCCGGTTCGAAACCTGCCACACCCGACCGAGAATTCATCAATCATGTAATCTGTGCTTTAATTATCTGCTGCAAGTGGTGCGGTTTCGGGATAGAAAGTTGGTTGTTTATCAACCTTGCAAGTATCAATTGTATTTGTTTACTGATTTGCTGTTTGACCCATTTATGGCATTGTCATCTAACCCACAGCACCGATGGCATTCGATTCGATCGTTCCCCGGAAAGACAATCGACCGGTTAGTGATGAATAATCTCAAGGACTAATCCTCGCGGCTGGTGATCTTTAAATCTCCGCTTGAAGAAAGCAGGGTACAGATTTACACAACAGCAACGTCGGCATGAATCAACTCGTCCCGCACAAAGAACGTACCGATTTATTTATTTACTTTTTTCCATTTCAAATTTGTGATTTAAATCCAGTGCAGGTTTGATGGAGAAAAACACTTGGCTAAATGTTTAAAGCGGTTCTTGATTTCGTCCGTTGCTCATTGATAGGCGCTAGAGGATAAACAATTTATGTTACTCAAGCTCGATAACTCGCATCAGTTCTATTCGATCAAATGTAAACAAGGATGTAAGACATTATTTTTACGAAGGCCGACTGGAAAGTTCGAAACGATCGGCCGATTGAAAGGGCACATTAAGTAATGGAAATATTATGCACGTTTTTCGCCATCGTCATCATCATTATCGTCGTCGTCGTCCTCGCATCAGCGAGGAGGTAAGAGGGGGGGTTTCCGAAAAGCGAATTCTGCTTCACGGTTTTCTGTAGAATTATGAAATATGCTCACGTGTGTGATTTATGGTAAGCCGCACGCGCGTACGACTTCGGAACGAGGCTGACCTTTCCGTATTTAGGCTGGCTTGCCAAAGATCAAGCAAATATCGGAGTCAATCCGTAACGGCCAACGGATTGTCATGCGGTCCACCTCGGGGCTATTTAATTGACTCCACGGTGACCACGGTTGTGGCCCATAAATACCCGGCTGCGTACATTAGCATAATCGAGCGTGATAAATGGGCCTAATGAGATCATTTTGTTTGTTTTGGTTTTCGATCGTGATTAGACGACTTGCGGCCATCGGGAAGATTTATCGCTCCAGGGTGATAATTAGCACACAGGTGGGACGGAAATGGATGTTGTAAAATATCCCTGGGGTGCAATCCGTTCAAATACCACTAATTTTGAAAGATCGCCAATGCTTCTGCATGGGTCTGTCTTTGTTCCACATGGGATTGTCGGGAATAACCGGAGTTATGGTTATTTGATACCACTTGATCGTAATCGGGGCTTTTTTTTTTCAACATAACAAAAAACCAGTAGCTGCCGGAGCAATCGTATTTATTACCTTCCTTATCCCGATGATCAACTATCTCTCGGCAGGCAGTAAATTCTTCTTCCTGTCCTGGACCGGGGTACGCGCGAACCAAACAACCGATGCTAAATCTTCATCTAGATTAGTATGTGCAACGCGCGCAAATCCATGCTGCTAATTGCTACCGTTTGCCATCTTATTACACGTCGTATTTGCAATCTTGATGATGTCCTCCACCTAACAGCATGCTTTCTCGCAAGAGACCGAGCAAATATATGAAGAAAAAAAAACAGTCACCCGACCAGCCGCACTCTAGAGCAACCCCTTGATCCGCACACTGAAGCCCGCGTGTGGTGCGCAGGAGAGTGTTGTAGCAAATAAATGGATAAAGAAGTAATCAAGTGAAATTGCTGCGATGAAAAAAGTGCATGCTTCTGGTGATCAGTGAATCAAGTTACTCTACTCGTGGTGGAAAAGCGAGAAACGAGGTCCGTCGATGTCGATGGGGCAAATAAATTATAAAACTTCTGGAGAATGAAAAAAAAATCGTCCATACTTACGGTACCGGTGCCAGGGACTTTGCAGCTCCAAGCCAAGTCAGTGGAGCAGGTAGTCGGGCAAGCTAGCAATCGAAACAATTTAATTATAGCGTGCGAAAATTTAAGAAATGTCACGTCTACTAGAGGATAATCAGCGACCAGCAGCAGTAAGGTATGAATTAATCGAAGTGTTTGTTTTTTTTCTTATTGAATGTTTATTTAGTGCACCGGAATTTGTATTTTTGTTTTGTTTTTTTTTTTTTTAGTTTTCTCAAGAGAAGATTATTTCAATTTTCATAGATTTAAACAACAGAAAGTTTTATTACAAACTCTAATAGGGGTAGTGTTTGGTAATGTTAGAATTTTATTCTCTTTGGGTGGTTGATCTTTCTCGGTGAAATATACACACTGTGTTTGTTTTACATGACGTTTCGGCGTACTGTTAATCAGCCATCGTCAGATCTAAAATTTTATTTGAACAACAGTCACACAACACGTACTACACAAAAACATTCTTCTCCCAACAGTGTGGTTTGCTTAGAATGTGTACAATAAATATTTTTCTACAGATATTTTTGTTCCAAATAAAAATGCTCAGTTTTTCAAAAGGGTGAAATGTGGCAACCCTGACCATCAGTACTATACTGCCGTTCTAGTACTATGCTGCCGTGAGAGAATTTTCGTTTTCAAAAAACGGGGCGTCGAAAAATTTTTACTGGGTATGTGCTCGATTATCAACACATCACAAAATCTAAACAATATGCTGTACTTATCTTACAAAATCCATTGAAATCGTTACATATCCTTGCGCCTTCACAGCCCAAAGCAACCACTCACACGAAACACACTTGTTTTACCAAAAAACTGTTGAAAAAACACTTCAAATGTAAACTTTTGCTAAACAAACAATTCACCATGCTGATGTTAGCCGTGCTGCCAGCCTCTCTCTCGTAACAACAGGAATATCGTTCAGATGGCACAAAAGTTGATTTTGTTTACGAAATACTCGTAGTAAATTGTCTTAGTTTAATATATCGACCAAGTTTGGATTGCGTGAAACAGACACTTGCGATTTGGAAATTTGATAATATATAACACAGATTTGAGCGAGGACCTAGAGTGGTTGGTAACGTCTCCGCCAACCACGCTGGACGCCTGGGTTCGAATCCCACCGCCGACATAGGTGTCGATGGTTGTGAGGGGGCGTGATCCACTCACAACCAACCCAACTGGTCTAGATTCAATCCTAGCCGACACCGGGAGATTTTCTGAGGCGAAAAATCTCTGGGATCACGCCTTCCATCGCATGAGGAAGTAAAGCCGTTGGCGCCGGTCCGTTGATAAACGGGTCGTGAGTTAGGGTCCTGGGTGTGGAGTCGCCTCCCTGGGCGTCGGTGATTGGCCACAACAGTGGCGGAACTAGACCGACGGAAAATAAGCGAGAATAAAAAAATAACACAGATTAAATCACCAGTTTCATGCAACAACACAACTCGTGTGACAATTAAGTAAAAAGCATTACTACCAGATGAAAACACAAAGAAAAACGATTATCCATCATCATTTGCAAACGGTAAACCGAAGTGACTATAAAATTAACAGTCTTGTCGGATGCCATTTAGGGAGATCAATGGCACTCCTCGGCGCTCCGAAATCATTTATTTGAATTTCAAAACTGAAATCTACTTTGGAAAAGGAAACTGTCTCAAAAATAAGTCTTTTTATTACTGTTAGCAACGTTTTGGCGAGTGGCAGATAAATAATAACTGCAGTTGAATATTTTTGAGGCGCTAAAAAGTGCCATTTGTATGCCACCACCAAGTTTGTTTAGTTTATCGTCATTGTGGTTTTTTATTTGCCGATGACACTGCTCTTATATTGGAGCTCTGTAGCCGCAAGGTTAAAGAGTCCGCTTTAGTAAGTGGATGGTCGTGGGTTCGAATCTTGGTAGAAGTAGGCCATTTGGTTGTCAAAAGACTTTAGCATGGGTTTATTCTCAGGCTCCGCACCTCGTACTCTTACAGTACCCCTGTTGACTCTCCTTCTAACGAAAATAAGTCCCTATTATAATAAAACTGGTGTGAGTAGCGTTTGAAAGGTTCTCTCCAGGGAATTGTAATTAAGCGATATTATTTAAATGAAGGGAGGGCTCGGTATAGTTAGAGCAATAAGCTTGAAACGGGAAGGTAAAACTTACACACAAGCACGGATATGAATGATAAGCGTGATGATATACTTCAATAGTGATACTGCCAATAATATGAAGTACGGAGTATAGAAAACACCTGGACAATATCACAATACAGTCATACCTCGACATTAGGCAATATAAAGATACATCTCAATGAACCAGTGTGTAATATCTTGACCCAGCAGAGCATGCTTATCTATGTAATCGAAAAACATCAAACAACAAAACAGTGATTAAAACAAAATATTCTAGTTCTAATTTAGATTTGATTTTAGCTCGTAGTCGGCAGCGAGGATAAAAAATTTGCTTTTAGTTTTTGAGTTACATAAGAAAGTAAGACACTAGTTATAATTGGCGCCGGTAAACATTAATTGTATCTGTGCCGTGTCAAATAAATGATATGTGAAGAAAAAAATAAGGCAACTTCGATATAACGTAACTCGATGTAACGTAACTTTTACCTCGATATAACGTAACTTTTTAGAATGTATTGAAATTGAAAATAAATGATACAGCAACTGTTTGATGGGGTATAAATTACTTAAAAAAATGGTTTGTAGTAAGTTTTGAAACCACTGCGAAAATTGTCCTAAATAGGCATGAGAAAGGTTTAAAAACACTAATAGGTGATTGGAAATAGGTTTTCACGCATCCTTCAGTAACAATTCACAGTCTTGCATTGATTGAAAAAACATTTTTTTGCTTGTTTAATTTTTCTTTAAATAGGCATCAAAAAGGTTTAGCAATACTGATAGAAGATGGGAAATAGGTTTTGACGCATCTTTGAGTAACCTCTTGTTTCAATTTAAAAAAAATAATTTTTTTTTCTTCTGAAAAGATTACTAAATGGGCATGAGAAAGGTTTGAAAATATTGATAGGTTATGGAAAATTGGTTTTCGCGCATCTTTGAGTAGTCATTAACGTTCTTGCATAAATTCAAAAAAAATATTTTTGCTTCTATATAACGTTACTCGATATAACGTAACGAAAATAAAAATACTACAAAGTATACAGCCCTAGGGTTGTATGAAATGGTGACGTGGGACTTAACACTGTAATCACTGTAATTACAGACACAATAAATTCGTCTGTTCAGTGATTTACGAATAAAAGTTTATTCTCACCCTCCCTTCATTCATTCAGAAATATATTTAATTACACAAGAAAGAACCTTATTGCACTTGGTGATGTGCCTGTAGTGTTTTTTGTGCGCAAACAACGTTTGACAATTACAACGAAGTTGAAGTTTAAAAAGATTTATTTTTTTTTTTGCTTCACAAGTTTGTTACATTTGCCAACATTCACTGTATTACTAAAACAGCTAAAATAAGTATATTATTTCATTTGTTAAGTTAAAAATAAAACAATAACTAACAATCTTGAAATGTAAAACAAAGATTCTGAATAGATCTTGGTAAATGGACAAAAAATTCATAAGCACTCGCTGGCTCTTACTTTTCTATGAGTTAGTATTTTTAGGAACTTCGATATTATTTACGAATATTTAGTGAAAACAGCAGCATTGCAGCATTACGATACCTTTGCTTTTACCAGCATGTTTTCTTTCAAGACAACAGTTTTTATTACACTCTGTTTCAAACTTTTCGAAAAACCTTTACCTTCGAGACATCAAATTAGTCTAGGTTCACGAAAGCAAACATAATTTGACCTATTGGGACGGGGAGACTCTGTCAATTTTTTTTTTTCAATATAAATACAGAGAATATCACAGGGAATGGTTGGTGTCTATTCATGTCGTCTGTACTAGGAATGCTTTGTCCTTGACACTTTTTATCAATTTTTACCGCTTTGCAATGAGAATATAATGATAACTAGCGTATCAAAGAATTGTTCAACATTTCTCGCCTAAGGACCTAAGTAACAATGACAGATTCTCTCCTCTCTCACTTTGTTTCGTTAATTACGTTGTCATTATAAATATTTTTCAAGCTTTCTTCCCCTAAATCGAGAGATTGTTATACTGTCTTGCTCACTATGCATTGAGTGTTATGAAATATGGAAAATATAACATAGTTAATGATCAAAGAGAAAGTAAACAAAGAGAGTCTCTCAATGTTAGATAGGTCCTATTGAAAAATAACGCGAGATGTTATCTATCCACAAACATATTGGTAACAATAACCATTCATCATTCGGTTATGCTGTTATTAATGTTTGAAATCTGACGCAACATTTGCTAGTTTCATTTCCAATTTTGCAGAATGCATAGGGGTAAACAGGGTAAGACCGCCCAGCGGGGTAAAACCGCCCACCGTAGTTTCACTGCCAAGTTATATATAAATTGAAAAATTTCCTTAATAGACATGTTACAATATAATAACATAACATTTTGCACTGCCATCTGCTTTGATGGTGCGCGAACGGTCACAGAAATAATAAAAAACAACATTTCACCTGGCAACCAGTCAATGCGCTAGTGTTTTGCGGCAACGGGACTTTCCGTTGCCGGGCTTTTCTGTCTAAAAATCTATTGTTTTGTTTGTGAATATACGTTCAATTGGTTGCCTGAATCTGTCTTCTTTCGGAAATATTGAAAGCCGTGAGTAATCTTGAAATTTTGACTGCTTTTTCGGTGAAATATGAAAATGTTCCACTGGGGGTAAAGCCTGTATCAGACTAACCGTTGTAGCGGTTACCCCTACCGTTCCGTTCCTTTTCGACCAATCAGAGCACAGCGGTCGACCGTCGCTTGTTGTTGTTGTAAAAAATAGAATTATTTCTATTTTTGCCGCCAACCGTTCCCAACGGTTGGCGACTGCTGTCATTAACATGGCAAAGGCAAACGTGCCTCTTCACACCTACACCAATTCACGTTTAGAGACTTGTCAAGTAAAAATGTGTGCTTCTTTTTTTGGCACACACGACAACCAGTCAAAACATTAATAGCACCGGCAACGCTGGTTGGAAATGTCAAATTTCGACCAACGGGAAGGAAAAAAAGTTTTATTTTGATCGTGCGCTACTTATTTTCCTAAATTTCGTTGCAATTCTCAATTATAGCCAGTAAAAGATAAATGTAAAATTAGGTTTGAGTTTTATTTTAATTCATTTTTTTTGAAAGCAACTACAAACTATTATAATAAAGTATAACATGTATGTAATTGTGTTGATGTTACCGTTTATGGCAGAACACACAATATGAATTCTAATTTAATATTAGTAAATGATTAATTCATCACATAAAATCCTATTTGAAGAAAAAAAAAAACGAATTCATAATTTTAATAGAACTAACTAAGAATACTACTACTAACTCACTAACTAACTAATAATACAACTAATAAAACAATGGCAACTATACAGAAAACCGATATGAAGCAGATTGAACGTATTTAGCAATCAAATTGCCAATAACAAAATTCCCAGGCTTCAAGCAGAGCAAGTGTTATATAAAAATTAGCACACCACTCGTCGCAACAATCAGCTGACAGCAAATACCTGTAAAAATATAGGACGACGTATTAGTATCCGGTGAAAGCCATATATTCACGAAAACCTACCGTTGAATAGCAGTATTGCCTTGCTTTGCTAGCACCAGCGATTCAACATCATCCGGCGGTGCTGGACGTCGAAATTGTAATAATAATTTGTTCAATCGAGAGCATACCAGTCTGGGTGCAGCCCTTCTGCAAATTCATGCTCCCGATCGGAGGCTTGCATTTTTCATCATCAGGATAGGTCCAATAGCGAAGGACATGACCATGCAGCCCATACCAGCGCCGATGCCGTGCTCCGATCCCGAATTCATCCTCGAACATCGTCGATACCTTCCAGTGGACGACTGGATTTTGTGTCCAATTTGGTCGCTGGATTTCCTACGTGCAAGTGAATCAGCATCACCAAACAAACACTACGCGAACACGACAAAAACCCGCAATCGCAGCAGCAAAAAAAGCTTAGTCTGTCCGTTTGACTATATTACTCCGGAGACACGAACGGCCAAGTTTTTTTTCCACTTATACTGGAACTCGCGGTAACTAACGAAATACACAGAAATTTAGGAAAATAAGTAGCGCACGATCAAAATAAAACTTTTTTCCTACCCGTTGGTCGAAATTTGACATTTCCAACCAGCGTTGCCGGTGCTATTAATGTTTTGACTGGTTGTCGTGTGTACCAAAAAGAGAAGCACACATTTTTACTTGACAAGTCTCTAAACGTGAATTGGTGTAGGTGTGAAGAGGCACGTTTGCCTTTGCCATGTCAATGACAGCAGTCGCCAACCGTTGGGAACGGTTGGCGGCAAAAATAGAAATAATTCTATTTTTTACAACAACAACAAGCGACGGTCGACCGCTGTGCTCTGATTGGTCGAAAAGGAACGGAACGGTAGCGGTCAACCGCTACAACGGTTAGTCTGATACAGGCTTAAGGCCGCCCACTATACATGGGGTAGAACCGCCACGTATACAACTGTTTGTTGTTTTACTTCAAGACCTAAATGCCGCGATACTACAAAGGGAATACCCAGTCCGCACGAGAGTCATAAGTAAAATAGGAATTTTTTCTTAAAATTGTCCCCCGAACGTTTTAAAAATAATATGGAAATAGTTTTTGTAATCGAGTAACCATTACTGTTTATAGAAAAACTTGTGTTTGTTTTCTTACAAAAAAAAAAAACTAAAGCTATGATCAAAAAACAAATATTTCTTTTATTTTGTTTCCGTGATCATTGAATTACAACTTATTTATTTTTCTCTGAAGAGTCACAGACGAAACCATTTCACTTGTGAAACGAAAGTATTTTTTCCATTATGTAGTCACGGTGATAATTTGAAGTATAAATATCTTTTTGTCTTAGAATAGTCACCAAGAAATTAAGAGGTACACTTTAATTTTTCTGACAAATGCACAGTGACTTTTTATAGAAATAGTTTCCCCAGTTAGTCACTGTGACTTTTGTAAAAGAATATTTGACAAAAGTTTTGTTTAATAGAGTTCGTGACCTTTTGAAAAAACTTATAAGTTATTAACATTGTCACAGTGATTTTGGTAATCATCTCTTTTGTTTTAAATAAAAATCAGAAAAAGTAAACATCGGGCTTTGATCAACAAATGTTACTGTTTAATCTATTTAAATACTATTTAATTTTGTAAGGAAACATATGCCAAATGTTGTCATTGAAGAATATGTGATCTTTCTGAAAGTTCCGCGGGATTTTAGTAACTATCCTTTTTTAACCAAGTAACAAAAAAATGGTTCACTATAATAAGGTTACATATTCCCTGAAACTAACGTTCGATTGGTATTGTCTCAAATGAGTCCCCGTATCAGTTGATTTTTATTGAAGAATCAAGAAATGATCTATAACCGGAGGAATGCATCTTGTTTTCAAAAGTCACCAAGAATAATTGGTGACGAACATTTGAACTTTGAAGTTAAAATGGGGAAAATACTTGCTAAAAGTGGCGTAAATAGTCCATTATTAAATAAAACCATAATTAGATTTAGACGTTTTCGTTGAAAATTTTTATTTATTGTGTAGCAATATTACAACAGGAGTCACTTATAAACAGACATTTGACCTCAAAGATCAACAAAATTATTTTTTCGTTTTTCTAGAATATTAAAATATTTACGAATACTATCTAAAACCTATTTTTTTGAAGGCGCGTTAAAATTTGAAGGGGTAGGCGATATACTTTCTCCATGAAAATGGGATTGCATTTGTAAATAGCTCTTGGCATTTATCGAAATTTCCACTTGTTTTATGTTATTACTTATATACACACACACTCAATCATTTCTAAATTTCATCGGCGAAATAAAAAAAAACATTAAAATAGCAATGTTCGTGAGTTGGTCACGAATAGTATGTTTTATTTTAGAACTTTGTTACGAAAAATATTCATGAATGTGTTGATAAAAATATGTCTCGCGGTGACAATTAAAAAAAATAGAAATGGTTCTGGTTTTTCCTATAAATATCACCAAGTTAAAAATATGTAAATGTAGAAGAATGTCTAACAAACCACTTTGTGACAATTACTAAAAGTTTGTATAAGGCTCTAAGCCCCGCCTTCTCGACGCTTTTTCAGCATTCCTGACCATTTACGGAACATATTCTTCATACGAATATGAATCTTCTCTTAAAGGTCACCAACATGTCATTTGTGCGGACTGGGTATTGACAGGATCAGTAAAGCGATTTCAAGCCTTATGAGACAACGATGTTTATCGACTTTTCTAGTAATATTTTTTTAACAAGACTAATTTTTAAAAGAAGTAAACTTGTGTCAAAATTGTATTAATGAGCAAAAATAATTTTATCGCCAGGACGGTTTGTGTGATCGGTATGATGGCAAAGTTTGAAAATAGTATTTTTGCCCTTCCGAAAAAAGTAAAACTGTAAAAAAAATTTAAAGAAAAGCTAAACTTTGATGGTTGATGGATCGTGGAGTAAAAATAAATAAATAGTTCAAATTTTGTAAAGATTTTGTTTGGCCGATTTGTTTGATTGGTATAGAGTCGTTTGTAAAGTTTTAGATAGCAATTATGTTCTACAAAAAAAAAATCAAAAAAATTTCAAATATGAGTAAAAAATTCATAATTGTTATTATTACTCTATATATAATAATTCTTCGAAAAAATCCCAGACAGGTTTAATGGGTATTTATTTTAAGCTTAAAGGCAGATATATTATAAATTGAATATATTGTAAAACCACATTTCTGAAAAATCTGTTTATTGTGTTTTTCAGATTTTTTACAGTATATTATTTTTTGAAAAAGAAAAAATACCATCTACTACTTTGCCAGAGACACTATACCGATAAAATCAACAGTTTTGGCTCTAAAATATTTGTTATCCTCAAAAAATTGTGGGCGATTTTACCCCGCTGGTGGGCGGGCTTACCCCGCATGAAACAGATCTGCAAATTTTCAATGCATTTTTAAAATCGAAAGAAAAAGCTGGAAAATAAACGAAAATATTTCAGTTCTAATTTTTTAGATGCGGGTATTGAATAGGAGAGCCTCTTAGCGATGAAAAATTGAAATTGCAGCTGTAACTTTTTTTCTGTAAACAGAATTGCTTAAGGGGGCGGCCTTACCCCGCTTACCCCTACCAGTATAGATAACAAAGACGTAGTCCCACGTCAATAAAGTTGCCTTATATCGAGGTATGACTGTAGATCTAATCTCTGGTAGTATAGTTATAATTTCTTTTTATACTGCAAACAAGCAAATAAAACATATCACAATCAAACAAACGCTACTACCACATGCAAAACTAACTAGATCCGTACCATAAACACTATATATATAGACCTGCGAAGTGAAAGGTAGCAACCCTAGCAATGCTGGTTTTTTATATTGTTGTTATTTGTTGGATACACATTTTTCATTATGTTCATTTTGGCTCGCTCGTTTGACGGTTATTTGGCTCGCTGCGATTCAGTCCGCAGGTCTATATATATAGTGTCTATAATCCGTACGTGCTGAATTCGTACAAGGCTATATTCAGCAGTGCTACAGATTCGCCTGTATGGCGATGCTTCCCACACAGACGGGAAATCCAAAATCTAGCGCTTTGGAAGGTAATCTGTAATCACCGGTTGGGTCGGTCGGTTTCCTCTGCTGATACGTCCGCTATGAAGGGCTACGATCCAATAAGCGAAAAACATATCGTCAGTTGAATTCAAAACTGGCACAACTCAAAATTCATAGTTTCGAGAAAAACGCGTTTGAAAATTTGCGTCAAAAATTTCTTTTTTCATTTTCTTAGAAAATTCCAATTTTAGGACTTCCCATTTTTATTAAACTTGTTTGGGTCTATCATGTGCATGTAAAGAGCAAGTTATAAGAATTGCAACCTCATTTGTCTGTCTTTTTAAGGGATATTAGATTTAGGGATTTAGATTTGTGCAATAAAGGCACATCTACCTATCTTTCTAGAAATATTGTGAATTTTGAAACGAATCTTTGTGAGATGAAACTTTATAGTATTTGGCAACGTTTGCCATCAATAACTCAAAACTGCGAAATTTTGAGTTGTGCCAGTATTGAATTCAACTGACGATATAAACATTTGAAATCACCGCCTGCTGCACTGCGACGTGCCATAGCTCTGCTTGTTGCTGATCGATCCAGTTCAAGGTAAATTTTCCTCTTGCTGTAATGATAAGATAGACAATGAAGGCTATTTTTTTTGAGGAAGAGGAAGAAAACTTTCGTGTTCCCTTGGAATTGTTTGGTTTTACATATTTTTAAAGGTTCAAGTGATTTTCATTATTCTTTTATGTTCAGTTTTTTGTGTTTAAGTTGTTATTTGAGTTTTGCTTAGTATTTTCAAAGTATTTACTAAAGAGTTGACCATCTTGGTGACGTTAGTCAAGTTTAAAATTTTAGAAGAAACTTTTATTTAAAAGTTAAATCTTATACAGTCCACTTTTTTGGACCTTTCAACATGGCATGATGGAGGAGGTTTGTCGTCTCGTTGTGCACTCAAACACAACAACAACATATCGTTCAGAATGCCAAATCGTCTGTAAACTCTAGTGTCGACTGTGCTCGAGAAGAGAGGTAGTAATTAGTTTAGTAAGGTGGGTAATGCATGTTATTTTACGAGGATGCGAAAAATTAAATTGGATAGACTTGGAAAAAACTTACTTTATCCAGACGGGACTCTAAATATAAAATCTAGTTATAAGACAACAAATTCAATTAGATCGTTTTAGATCGTTTATTTTTAAACTGAATCGAAACTGAGTGTATTTCGAGTTATTTGGCCTCTGATCGGTCGAAATTTGCGATTAAAACTAGATTCAGGATTTTTCAATAGTAGACGCACAGTGTTCCGGTTTTCTCAACCTAGTGAATGAAATCGATGGTAATGCCAATCTATAAAGGAAAAAGAAACGTTCCATTAACTATCGCTTAAAATTTTTCCACTCTTGCATAGGCATGGTATACAAGCGCCCAATAGGGTAAAAATGCCTTGGATGAACCACGTCCTTTTTCCCACAAAAATGAAAATAAAATTGGGTTGCACCGGAGTCCGTCTCCTCGTGGTACAACCTGAGTAACGCTAAATGGACTCAACAATCGCTTGCTTGATGCGAATCCTATCTAATGCCTCAATTTCTTCTATAATAATAGTTCCTACGGAAGTATTACTGAGTCCTATTAAGTAAGTGCCGCATCATCAATATGCTTTCCAATATACTCTAGCTACGGTGAATATGGACGAAGTTTATTATCAAAAGGTAACAAAAACAACCGTTCACCTTTTAATATCAATTTGCTAGAAATACGATTTCAACTGAACATAACATATTCAAGTTAACATCAAAATTTGCAATTGGTTTGTCCGTCGTCTGTCCGTCGGGGTAGGATTGTGGGTCTTCAAGTTGTCATACAATTGCGACAGATTCGCTTACATTTATCCATTGACCCCAAATAATAAAGTTTTTCTATGAAACTTTGCTCAAAAAAATCCTCTAAAAGGTACTATTTTTCCATTCAATATGGAATTGAAGTTTTCCAAATTATCAGATGAAATTCGCAGGCAAATTTCAAAGCTTAATACGCGATGTTTGAGAGTCAATTTCTTCCTTAGTCATTACATTTACATTTATTTTGACAGTATTTGTTCTCTTACGGACGAGGGAAAATTTCTATTTTGACTGATGTTCCTGGCTTGTCGCGATTGTTCTACAACGAAGTACGCAAAATTATATTATTTATAGTTTTTCAAATGTTTCAAACACTTTCACTTCATTGCAATAAAAATGGTTCGAGTCATTTAAATCATCGTGAGGAACCGCCATCGGTTTCGCATCACCGATCACCCTTCGCCGCGTTCGGTTTGTGTTGAAATTCGGCTCGCCTGCACGTGCCTCGAGTCCTGCGGCACTTTCGAACATGCCTCTGCCGCTAAGAACTCAGAGCGAACGACGTGCGAGCATGTGTAACGACACTTCATTTACAACTTCCTTAAAATCACGACTCTATCTGGCGACGTACTTTCGAGCACACACATGTCGTCCTTTTTTCTGCCCTTCCACGGGATCTATATTTAGTACGTTGGGACCGTACTTCATCATATTCGTTCGTTTCCGAAGGATATTTACTCATTTTCCTCCGGGGTAATCCTCAAGCTTCCTGCTAGGAATTATTCTTTCGATTTCTAATGGAAACAATCTCGAGCCACTAGAGATTTCTGATTCGAAGCAACTGTTCCGTTTTACGTCTTCATGTGCACCTTGACTGTGAAAGAAAAACCCGCTTGCACCAAATTACTGGGGCGTGGAATGCAATTACGGACGCGTTTGCGGCACTCCTGTGGCGTCACTGATGCGCTGCAGTGCAACGGAACGATCGTATTTGAAACCAGTATGTCGCATGAAATACACTTTGCGGCCCGTTTGACGCACTTTATGAAATATTTGAGGAATCTATTTCCCTAATAGATGGCAGAGCCATACTATCGTTCGTTTTAAATTGGTTTGTTAGTACCTACCTACCTCAAACTCCATTGCTGACCAACGCTGTAACGTATTCTCTACTTAATTCAATTGGATAGCCTGCACTACCGGAACAGCGAGACTAATCAACTCTCGAGAGAATCAATTTGGAAAAATAAGCTCGACTGTAATGAAGCTATTTCCTGCTAATACAAATAACATTTCGCTAGTGAGTACATATAAAGGGTGAAGAAAAAATAAACAGTAAATATGCACACGCAATGGAGGATCAATTCAATCAACCGAACGGCCGGCCAGCGGTGCTGGGACGCGGTCACTTACGGACTCTGCTGTGCAGTCAATCAAGAAGCGAGCCGCCACTCCTGCTGCAAGTGAAATGCAACTATGCGTTCAAAGCGCTTTTTGAGCTTTTTTTCCCTGATATATCTGCACCTGAGGGAACAGCTGAACCGGTGGCAGTCGGTTGCAGTTTTGTATTAATTTCAGATTTAATCGGCTATTGAAAGTCAAATTCAAATTTTTTTAACAAACTGACGGAACTGATCGCAGTAACAAATTGATTTCACTGGAATTTATGGTGGATTTTTCATATTATTTTCTTATATTGTGCATCAAACTATGAAGCAATTATGATCATATAAAATACGCAGCCTTTATTGGACTGAAAAGAAATTTATTCAACTGCTTAGGCAAACGTTGAAGACGTGACAAAAGAATTTCCACTTCGCAGGCTGTGATCTAATAAATGGTCACACACCTGCCCGATTTACCATTCACTCCGGGGAGAAAGGAAAAAAACCCCGAACGAGCACTCAGAGCGATCCGAGCGAAGAAAGAACAACAAACTTCCAGCGAGAAACGCATTCAACGGCTATCAAAAGCGACCCCAAAATAAACAAACCTCCGTTGGAAGGGAACAATTGGACTCTTTCATACATTGATTTCGGAATAAATTCGGTCCAAGCACAAGCACCACCATTCACCTGCTTGCTTTATTATTCTCGAGCGATGATAAATTCCAACCTCCTAAGCGCAGATGAGAGAGCGTACTTTTGGACCTAGCGAATCAACAGCGAGAAATCGGACATATTTTCATAATGTTAAACAGCTCAAAAGCACCCAATTTCAACCTGGGGCAGGTTGAACAAATGTACCGGAGGCCTTCTTCTCTATTTTGGTCTTTCCTGTCCATCCCTCTAGGTCGGCACTATTGTCCGCGCTGTATGTTTGCATTCGGGAGAAAGACCCCAAAAAGATGCCCGGTCAACAGCGTTATCATCATCATCATCATCATCATCACCATCAAAGCCTCATCTCGGCCGAGGTCGCATCGTTCACCCCGGCCAACATTCGACCCGAATGATCACAATCGGACTCGGACTTCAGACACGTTCTTAATTCCCTCTAGGAGGAGTGATGGGATTCGAAAAGAGACCCGAGCTTCGTTTAATGAGTGCGCTGTTTTGATACAGATCTCACAGTCCGCCGTGGTTAGTGTAAAAGCATCACGGGAAACCATTTCTCGGTGTTTCGGTGGTCCACCCAAGGCGGCGCGCAGCCACGAACGGTTAACGGTGATGGTCACTTGTCTCGGGTACCTACGTGTGACCGAGCTGCTACACCTGAGATGGACAGGCTGTCTGCTCCAGTTGTTCGGAGGAAATGTTCAACGGGTTTGCCCCGAAGATTGCATCTTGGATAGGAAATTATTACCACTTGCTATTGACAGCCAATGAAGGCTGGCGAATAGAATGTTGTGGTTCGATCGGTATCGATTGTTAGTTCAGTGTGATTTGAGGCTATTTAAGAGAACCGCTAGAGTTCAAATTGATCAATGAGTGAGTAACTATTGCATTGAATTTTTTTTTCTAAAATGCGAAATTTATGCACATCTCTCCGGATGAAATGTATTCATGTGGTTTTATATGCCATGAAAATTTTTCGAACAGAACTGAAAGAAATTACCTATCCGGTTCTAAGTACTGAATCAAAAACTGGTAGTAAGAGATGATCTCGAAAACCTGACCTGTCACATATGAAAAAATATGCTTGTAGCAATAATACTTTGAAAATTATTAGTTCGAAGTACCCATATAAAATTTTAAAATCAATCTGCAAATCTCAAATCCAAAAAAATCAGAAATCAAAGTGCAAAACTTCAATTTCTAAGTCCTAGCTGCTTGATTCAGATCCATATACTAAATTTTTAGCCAATATTGCAATTAATTATCTTAATTTCTGAGTCCATTTATGCAAGTGCGCAGGTCCCAATCCTAAATTTAAAATTTTTTGAGTAAATTTTATAACCAAAGTATGAAGTGGAATACCTTTAGCTGCACATTGCAGAACTTAAAATGAATAATCCTTGATTTTAGGTTTCAAGTTTTAGGATTTAATTTTAAATTTAATATCCCAAATCTTAACTCATGCTTTAAACTTTATCAAAATCCACACATTAACAGTTTAAATCACAAACTTCTAGATAAAGAACCTCAATTCCCATGTCTCCAACCTCAAGCCTAAAATTGTGTCCCAAATTGCAAGAAGCATGATAAAATAGGAATTTTCGACTTGTCGCATTATATTTTTTTTTTAAAATTTTTTATCCTCGCTGCCGACTACGAGCTGAAACTAAATGTAACTTAAAGCTATAATATTTTGCATTAAAAGCACTGGTTTACTGTATGATGGTTTTCATTGCCATAGGTAAGCACATGTTCCGCTGCTGGGCCAAGATATTACGGACTGGCATATTGGGTTGTCTCCCTCGGGCCTTGAGAGTATCGTGCGGGTCCGATTGCTGTTTCCGGATCCGGGGTCTTAACGTGTTCTTGTCGTTAGGCTGGATGCAGGCGGAAGAGGTTGGACTAAACTGGGGCGTGGATGGATTTCAGGAAAACGTATATGTAGGATAGGTCACGGCTTGCCAAGACATCACAAACAGGAACAGCCGACTACCTACCTTCGGCCTGCAGGGAAGCTATTAATTTAGACCTGGCGTCACGGTGTACAGGGCATGACCAAACAACTTGCTCTATGTCGTGATAACCTTCACCACAGGCACAGATACCACTTTCCCCGAGCCCAACACGACGGAGATGCGCGTCAAATCTATAGTGATTGGACATAAGCCGGGACATCACGCAAATGAAATCCCGACCTACATCCAACCCCTTGAACCACGGGTTCGTCGACACCTTGGGGATTATGGAATGTAACCACCTTCCCAGTTCCCCTCTGGTCCAAGCATTTTGCCAACTGATGATCGTATTCTGACGTACAAATGAGAAAAATTCATTAAAGGCAATTGGTCTTTCATAAATTTCACCGTTTGTTGCGCCCACCTTAGCCAAAGAGTCCGCTTTCTCATTGCCCGGTATCGAGCAGTGAGAAGGGACCCACGCTAAGGTAATCTGAAACAATTTTTCGGATAATACACTCAGATGTTCCCGTATTTTCCCCAGGAAATACGGAGAGTGCTTAACATCTTTCATTGATCGGAGAGCCTCAATGGAACTGAGACTGTCCGTAAAGATGAAATAATGGTCCATGGGCATTTTTTCGATAATCCCTAGGGTGTACTTAATTGCAGCCAATTCTGCGACGTAAACAGAAGCAGAATTATCGAGCTTATGGGAGACGGTTAAATTGTTATTGAAAATACCGAAGCCAGTCAGTGTAGAACATATAGTCGCAGTTGATGTTTCGATATTTATTGGAAAAAATTTTGGGGATCTGCTGCACGCGTAAATGATCCGGGATTCCACGAGTTTCTTCTATCATGGATGTATCGAAAAACACAGTAGAATCAGAAGTATTTGATAAGTCGACACGATTTGGAATATTCGAAGAAGGGTTAATATTATGGGACATGTGATTGAAACACAATGTCATAAAACGGGTTTGAGAATTAAGTTCGATTAACCTTTCAAAATTTTCAATCACAGGACGGTTTAAGACCTCACATTTGATAAGAATGCGAGAAGACAGGCTCCAGAAGCGGTTTTTCAATGGTAGTACTTCAGCTAAGACCTCCAAACTCATCGTATGGGTCGACTGCATGCAACCCAAGGCGATACGCAAACAACGATATTGTATTCGCTCCAGTTTGATCAAATGTGTGTTTGCTGCGGAGCGGAAGCAGAAACACCCGTATTCAATAACAGACAATATCGTTGTTTGGTAAAGCCTTATAAGGTCTCCTGGGTGGGCTCCCCACCATTGTCCGGTTATTGTACGAAGAAAATTCACTCTTTGTTGACATTTTTTCATCAGATACCTCACGTGACAACCCCAGGTGCCTTTAGAGTCGAACCAGATACCAAGATATTTGTGTACCAAAACCTGAGAAATCGTTTTACCCATTAATTGTGTTTGAGGCTGAGCAGGTTCATGCTTCCTAGAAAAAACTACTATCTCAGTCTTCTCCGGAGAGAATTCGATACCTAGCTGTAAAGCCCAAGCAGACAAATTGTCCAAGGTATCTTGCAATGGTCCTTGCAAATCGGCAGCTTTGGCTCCTGTAACAGAGATTACACTGTCGTCTGCAAGTTGTCTTATCGTGCATGAATTTGCCAGACATTCGTCGATGTCATTTACATAAAAGTTGTAAAGAAGGGGGCTTAAACATGAGCCCTGGGGAAGACCCATGTAGCTAATGCGAAAAGTTGCCAAATCGCCGTGCGTAAAATGCATGTGCTTTTCGGACAGCGAATTGTGCAAAAAATTGTTCAAAATTGGAGAAAATCCTTGTCGGTGAAGTTTACCCGGAAGAATGTCAATAGAAACGAAATCAAACGCCCCCTCAATGTCCAAGAACGCAGACGCCATTTGTTCTTTGCGAGCATACGCCAGCTGAATATCTGTTGAAACCAACGCAAGTGGTCTAAACGACGGAGTATCATTTTTTCCATCAATTTCCGGATACAGGATAGCATTGCAATCGGCCTATAAGAGTTGTGATCAGAAGCTGGTTTCCCTGGTTTTTGGATGGCGATCACCTTCACTTGCCTCCAATCCTGCGGTACAATGTTTTGCTCCAGGAACTTATTGAATAAGTTCAACAAGCGCCTCTTGGCATTGCCGGGTAGATTTTTCAACAAGTTGAATTTGATTCTATCTAACCCAGGCGCGTTATTGTTACAGGACAGGAGGGCAACTGAAAATTCTGCCATCGTAAAAGGTGATTCTATCGCGTCGTGGCCCGGAGACGCATCACGAACAATATTTTGCTCAGGAACAGAGTCCGGACATACTTTCCTGGCAAAATCAAATATCCACCGACTTGAAGACTCCTCGCTTTCGTTGGCCGTTACGCGATTCCGCATTCTTCGGGCTGTGTTCCAAAGAGTGCTCATCGATGTCTCCCTCGACGTCTCGTTCACGAACCGACGCTAATATCCGCGTTTCTTTGCTTTAGCCAGGCTTTTAAGCTTGGTATTAAGCTCCGAATACCGTATATAGTCGTCGGGTATACCTCCCTTCTGGAAGGCCTAGAACGCGTCGGATCTTTGCGTGTAGATATCGGAGCACTCTTTGTCCCACCACGGAGTTGGAGGCCGCTCTTTGATCGTTACGCCGGGATATTTCTTCATTTGGGCTTGCAACGCGGCGTCGAGAATCAAGCCCGCGAGAAGGTTGTATTCTTCAAGTGGTGGGTGATGTTGAATCGACTCGACCGCTTTTGAAATCATTTTCTCGTATAACTTCCAATCGACATTCCGTGTGAGGTCATACGGAATGTCAATTGGTCGCATGCGAGTTGAACCGTTAGTAATTGAAATAAGACTAGGCAGATGGTCGCTACCGTGAGGATCGAGGATAACCTTCCAAGTGCAATCCAACCGTAGCGACGTCGAACATAAGGATAGATCCAAAGCGCTTGGGCGCGCTGGAGGTTTCGGGATACGTGTCATTTCACCGTTGTTCAAAATAGTCATGTCGAAGTCATCGCAAAGGTTATAGATCAAAGAGGAGCGGTTATCATTGTAGGGGGAACCCCAAGCCACACCATGAGAGTTGAAGTCTCCCAAAATCAAACGTGGCGAGGGAAGAAGTTCTATTAAATCAAAGAGCAACCGTTGCCCAACCTGTGCTCTGGGAGGAATATATATTGAGGCAATACAAAGCTCTTTACCTTGTATTGTCATTTGACATGCGACAACTTCGATGCCTGGAATCGAGGGGAGGTTAATACGATAGAAAGAATAGCACTTTTCAATCCCTAAAAGTACTCCTCCATATGGGGTGTCTCGATCAAGGCGAATGATATTAAAATCATGAAAGTTGAGATCAATATTTGAAGTAAGCCAAGTTTCACAAAGGGAAAATGCATCGCATTTGTTTCTATTTATTTAAACTTTAAATGAATCCATTTTTGGTAAAATACTTCTACAATTCCACTGTAAGACAGAGATAGAATCCTTCGTATACGCAGATGAATTAGGCATCGAAGGATACAATCGCTGCAAGGAGGGGCCATTGGGCAGTCAACTGCTTCAAAAATGATCTAACTGTTGGGAGGAATGCTGTAAGAAAAATTTTAATTGCATCGAGTACATTGAAAGTTTCAAAAATCCAGTCCACAATGTCAGAAAATTTCACTAATCCAGAGTTTGTTTCATCAACTGGGAGTGCAAAAGGAACAACTGGGGTTTTAGATGTTCCTGGCAGTGCTGGGAACTCCTTCTGGGACTTTAAATTTGCAAGCCCAGGAGGAGTTTGCTTCGGTTTTTCCGCAGCACTGTTTGGTTTGTTTGTAACTTTCATTTCACTTTGGGAAATCTTAGGACCTTTACGGGGTTAGGTTTAGGAGAGGAAATATTTTTCCTCTTTCTAGACGCCCCAGGATTGGCATAAGTTGTTCCCGCTGGTGAATCGTCAGAATCGGTTTCATCAGAGGACAACAGATCAAAGGGGTTCGATGTTATGGTAGAAGTGGTCACGGTCTTCTTCAGCATCTCAGCGTAAGATCGCTTTGAACGCTCCTTAAGTGACCGCTTGATTTTATCCCTGCGCTGCATGTACACCGGGCTGATTTTCCCCGCAGTGAATACATTTTTCAGCATTTACACTGCAAGAATCGTCCGCATGAGTTTCTCCACACTTGCTACATCGTGCCTTATTGCAGCAGTAGGCGGCTGTGTGGCCTAGCTGCTTGCAAATGGTGCAATTCATAACACGGGGTACATACAATCGCACAGGCAGACGAACCCGATCGATCGAGACGTGGCTAGGGAGAGTAGATCCGGCAAACGTAACACGAAACGAGTCTGACGGAGTGTACATTTTTGTGCCGTTGACAAAAGAATCAGACCGCAATTGCTTGCAATCTATGATCTTTACTTTTACGTCGTGACACAAAGCATTTTTGAAGCAGCCAAAACCGCTTGCCAAGATACACTCGACCGACAGACTCGAATCGGTTATGACACCGTCGATCTCCACGTCTCGTGCGGGTATATAAACGCGATACTCGCGTGTGAAAAGCTCGGAGCGAGCAATAGCGTTGGCCTGTCCCAGGTTGCTGACCACGACACGGAGCTTGTTGGGTCTGACCTTGGAGATTTCGGTCACGGCCTTGTACCCCTCCGTCAGGTCTTTCGAAATCTGCAGGATGTTTAACGGTTTCGATTTCGGTCCTGCTTTTGGCCGAAAGAAAACAGTAAAGCTGCCCTGAGATCCGTCCGGGTAAAGCCTGGGGCGAGGGGGGACTGGAGAATTTACAGAGGAAGGGTTGGCAGGAGGGACAGGGTCGGAGGGGTTCGGGGATGGTGGCATGGGAGGCGAGGGATCTACATCCATCGCGCTAAATCTCCTTACTTCTCCTTTCAGCAGGGTTGGTTGTCCGAATGGTCGAAGCTGCAGCCGTTACCGCCAGCAGCACCAATACAGCAGCTCCAAACAGCCACCAGCAGCGAGCCGGGTGTGTGATCACTCAGCACAGCGACACAACTCGCTGTCAACTGTTGGCTTCTTCTTTTTCCTCCTTTGTGTTGAGATTCTCGTCCACTGCTGTAGCACAAATCACTAAGCAGCCAAATCGGCTTACGCACCAGCAAACAGCCACGATGCGAAACAGTTGCACAAAGGCGGGCGACCTTGAACCTTCACTCGACCAGGCAAACAATGCCAACACTTGCTCGCGCGTCTTTTGTTTTATATTCTATCGGAGCGATCACCAAACACATCCGATACTGATGCGTGTTCGGCACAGCTTTGGAGCTTTATGATACAAGATTGAAGTCCACAGCGAATAAAGGCAAAAATTGACAACAAAACCAATTACAAGTTAAGATTCCTAATCGAAAGTCTAGATTTTTGAATCCTGTTTTATTAATTAAGTTATTAATATAAACTCTTGAACCACAAATTTATAGACAATCTAGGGTTCAAGTACCAAACCCACACAGAATTCGGGTTCATGCCAGAATAATTTGAGTAAAATTTCTCAAGTCTTGAAGCCTCCGAATTCAATTTTGAAATGCCGAGGCAATTCCACTTTTCAAATCATATATTTCAATTAAGGAGCTCCAACTTTCAAGTCTCATGTAAAAAATCCAAAGTGCGGAGTTTTGGATTCAAAGTTCATGCCCAAGCTCCAAATCCAAAATCCTAAGATCCAGGCATGTAGTCTCACGTTTTAAGACATAAGTCCTAATTACAAAGTTCTATACCTCGAGTCCCAAATTCTAAGCTAAAGGCACAATTCAGGTTCTTAAACTGAATCGAAAAACTCTAGCTTTGAATTTAAATTTCAACTTTTAGCTCAAAGCATTTATTTGACACGGCACAATTTTGTTTTACGTCCTTTTAAGCATCGAATACTGGAACAAGAAGCTACAGGTCACATAGCTGAATTAAACTTTTCGACTTAAAGGTTTCAATAGTGGTGTTCAACGATTGAAGTCAAATCTGAAATCCAAAGTAAAAATGTTCAACACTTTAAGTAGTACATTCCAAAATACAAGTAAAAAGTTTGATTTCCTTAAACCTCATATTCACAATTCAATCCCGATTCCAAAACCATTATTTAAAAGTGCCTAATTCTGATCTCCCAAACGGTCTCGAGGCACGATGTTGGCCTAACAAGCCAGTGGGTTTGAATCCCGGCTCGGAAAAGACTGTGAGTGTCAATAGGATCGTAGCGCTAACCCCGCAATTATTGCAACAAAACAGTTGGCTGCGAAGTCTGGGTGTAAATAAAACAGAAGATCAAGTTCCGAATCGGAATGTAGCACCAAGGCTTTGCTTTGCCTCGCAGTTTTGAATTTGTGTTCCAAGTCAGGTGTTTACTCGGCGGTTTTCAAGTCCAAATTATCGATTTCCATATCAAGCCCCAAATTCAATATTTATGTCATTCATATCGTCCCCTTAATGTTAAAACTATTTAACTCGAAAATTGACGTTTAGAGAAAAACGAGTTTGATAATTTAATCTTTTTGGTGATGACGATTCAAATGCCATTTTAAATTACTCTTACTTAAATTACTGCTTACTAAATTACATGTCATTTCAAAAAATCAACAATTGAGTTATCTAGTTTTAGTACAAAACACACTTGTTCTACGTTGAGATATCTAGTTTTGTAATTGATTAATGACACTTTCCCTTGTTATCGTGTTTCAACGAGTTTTATGCGAAAAATATGATGCCATACTTAACTCAAAAACGACAAGTTTCGAGTTTATCTAGTTCCAGCATTAAGGGGACGATATGTTTACAGTTAAAATAAAAGAACTCAGGTGTCCAATATCAGGTTCCATATCTCACTTTACAATTTTCCAGTTCCAAACATTGAGTCCCGAACTCCAAGTTTCAAGTCTCGAGCTCGAAATTTCAAGTTGAGAATCCAAGCTCTAAGTTCGAAGTATTTCCTAAAATCTATGCTCTAAGCTTTTAGTCCTACGTCAAAATTCGAAGGTCCTAGTGAAGGCAGAAGCAATAAAATAAGTCCAAATTTAACATTTTTGAACTGGAGTCGCGACTACACATTTCCGATTAAGGATTTGGAACTTGGCACTCTGAAATTGTGGATGAAGATTAAAAATACTAACGAAGGGCTTTTAACTCGGGATTTTTTCAATAAAATGAAGGCTTGATATTCAGGTTAAGTATTGATTTCTTTGTCAAAAGTCCAAATCTCAAATCCAATGAAAAAAAAAGAACTTCAAGCTTCAATTATCGAGTGCAGTCCTACTATTGAAATTCCAACAAATCCTGCTAAGAGTTGGTTAACATTTAAAAAAGCAATCTTTTAAATCCTGAATATCAAATTATGATTTTGGAATTTCAAGCCCAGGATCCTTAACTTAAAACTATTAGTTAGAAGTCTAAATTTACTAATCCTATATTTTGCTCATGTAATAAATCATAAATACCTAGTTGTGAGAATAAAACTCCAGTAAATCCAACAAAATGTTTTCAACACAGGATTTTAACTATAAACTCGGGGTTTGAGATTCAGGATTAAAAATTGCTTTCCTAGTCGCTTGTCGCAAATCCTTAAAAATCATTATCAAAAGTTCAACAACAAATCCAAATCTTGAATCCAAAATAAAAAAAAATGAAATGAGTACTCAGTGTGCAGTCCCACTTTTAAAATTCCAACAAATCCAGTAAGGAGTGAAGTTGACAACGGAAAGACCAAACTTCCAAACCCTGAATCCCAGGTTCAGCATTTACTCCGAATCCCTAGCTAAAAACTCTCAGTTACAAGTCCAAATTCTCTAATCCCAAATCAGAAGTTTCTAGTCTAGAATCAGAAATGCCTAATTCCAGGTTCCAAATTATTAGTTCTGGTTAAGAAACGAAATTTCGAACCAAATCTTCTAAGTTCCAAATTTCAAGCCACAAATTCAGTGCTCAAGTGTCTAGTCAAGAATTCAGCAGTAATCGGCTGAACATTCATGGCATTCATGACGTTCATGGCACGTTCCCTTCACATGTGTAGGATTTGTGCCCGGACTCGAGATTGCAACTATGAATTGGTGATTTTAGGTTTTAGATTTAAAATTCTCTGATCCCAAGTCACAAGCTTCAAGTTTCTAGTCGTCAACCTTGAATACCTACTACCATGTTGCGAATCTGTAGATCAGAATTTGAGGTCATACTCACTGGATAATGAATCTGAGTCCAATCTTTTAGGTTCTAAATTTCAAGTAACGAGTTCAATGTTCGGCACTTCAGGAGTTTATGATAAAACCTCAGAACCTAGTTCTCTTACACACTTAGATTTTATTGCCGAGAACTCAACAGCTGATAAATCCAGCAAAATGTTCTACAAGTTTTCGGCAGAATTTTCAAGAACTTCGGCAAACGAAATTTAATATCTGCTGGTTTATGGTAGATCGATATATTTGCTGAATGTTCGTCGAGATATATTGCTGACATTTGTTGAAAAATTCGCCGAGCTCTATCAGCTGTTGGGAAGTTTGCCGAGATAAATTAAGTGTGTATATTAGGTTCCATATTCCAGTCACAACCATTCAAATCCCAATTCCCAAGTCTCGAATTCCAACTCCAAAGTCATACATAGCATACTACACCATACCAGCCAGCTCAAGGCCGAAGTGTCCCTTCCTGTTCGAAAAAATCGTCTCCAGTCAATTCGGTTGAAAGCTGTAGCCATAGCCGGATTTAGAGGAGGCTGTCAGGGGTGCCATGGCTTCAGGGCCCCCAAAATAGTGCACTTCCAATGAGTCACGACATGAAAAAACTCATGACTCTTAAAAAAAAACTTAAATGTGAACAAAACTGACACAATTCTTCTATAAACATTCTTCACCTTAGATTTTTGTTCCTTTATTGAAATTTTAACGACTAGAAAGGGCACTGACAAGTTTTAATTCGGTCCTGGCTGCAGCACGTCAGCCTTGTCGTCTGCGAAGGTCCCCCAGGTCGCGTTAGTACTCCACGAGCATGGTCCAAGTTTAGTGGCCGTATAGGACCACCGGTCTGATCAGTGTTTTATAGATAGTCAACTTCGTATACTTAGAAGCGTTTATTTTTTTATTTAGTCTCAGTCATCTTCTCAAGAGTTCGTGCTACGATGTCGATGTCATCGAAGCTCAAAATCTGTTTGGACCTCCTAAATATCGTACCACTCGTGTCAATATCCGCGCTTCGTTTTACACCTTCCGAAGCGATATTAAATAACAAGCACGATAGTCCATCATCTTGCCGTAACCCTCTTCGAGATTCGAAGAGACACGAGAGTGTCTCCAAAACTAGAAATATGCACATCGTCCGATTCATCGTCAACTCAAATCATCGGCCACCCAAATATGCCGCCTGGTGCTGTCCCACAAACTGCCTCGCGAAAGGTGAAAGTCGACGGCATGGAATTTGAGAGTGTTTGCGGCGTTTAGCAGCGTGATTGTACGGTAGCTGCGGCAATCCAACTTGTTGTCTTTTTTGTAGATGGGGCCCACCGTAACATTGGCAGTAACCCAGTAAAGCGCCTTAGCTAGTACTTCATTACCGTGTTTCTACTCCAGCTGCCTCGTTGTTTTTCAGCTGGCCGTCCTCCTCTTCAACCTTCTGGAGGTAAGGTACTGGAATTCTGTCGTCTTCAGTGCGTAGCAGAGGTTCTACATCGCCGTTAAGGTGCTCGTCGAAGCACTGCTTCCACCTTTTAATCATCTCACACATGCTTGGTATTCTCCTCAATATGTGAGAAGAGCAGAGTGAATATAAACCGTTTACTTCTCGTACAGCATGAGAACTGTGTCTAGTAATTTTTTGCACGACACTTTTCTTTCAGTTTGATTCTGTGTCTCTGTTGCTCGCGAAGAAATTAACACACTTTCTGCTTACATAACAGCTGAGCGAAACAAGAGTGGGGAATCACACTAGAGAGAATGCACAAAAGTTCGCCGCGGTGTACACTGCTGACATCAATTCGATAGAATTCGAAGAGCAAATGTGCGTGCAAATATGCGATGCAAAGCAAACAACGCAATTGACTTTTCTACCAAGATTTTCCCCTCATTCGATATTTACTTAAGAGACACACCGTAAAAGCACTGTAGTGAGCTGTGTTGTGTAGTTTTTGAGCGTATTGTTCGTTCGTGTGAGAAAGATCACACCAGTTTATTATCTCTCTGGAGAAAAATTTTTGAGATTCCACAGCGGTGTTTTTGGCGAGCTCCTCCGATACACAAGATTTGCTGCTCTTTTCAAGCAAGTGCGTCACTTTGCTCAGCAGTGTGAGAATAGTTGTTTGCGTAGTGAAGAAAGATAATCTCCTACACGGTAGTGTTTCTCCGAGGAAGAAAGGCAAGCCTGATCTTCACACTTGTTCGTGAGAAGGTTGTCGTTTAGGTTCATGCACCTGTCGGTTTGCGGTTAGCCTTTGCGGGAACTGTTTAGCAATTCCTAGATTAAAATCCAACGCCTCGAAACTCGGAATTTTAAGCCTAAACAACAAATCCATAGTCCTAATATCCAGATCGCAAGTTCCAAAACCAAGCTCTAGGAACCAAGAATAAAACCCAATTTCGAATACCAAGCTTCAAGACTGAAGTTCTGAAGCTCCAAGTGAAGCTACAAGCAAAATTTTGAACTCATCCAAATTCCAAAACACGGGTCGCAAATTTTAAACCAGAGTTTCACGACAAAAATAAAACAATTTCTTAATTCTAGTTGGCTTAACTTAGACAGACTTCACTTATCACTGTTACCACTAGAATGACTCCACTTACCACTCCGTGATTGATCAGAAAGTAAAACTACACAATGAACCAACCGAATGGGGCTGGAAAAGACCGTTTTATGTACTGCGTAAAAGTTTAAATGATACTTTTGAAAAATCAGGAATGGCACCGGTCACGGCTTTGCAATCAAATGGGAGAAGGAGCGATGATAGCTTGATCTTCACTGTTGGGAACCGGTTTAACCTCGGCATCCCTACAAAGGATATCAGGATTCACCATGATAAATGAGGTGATCTTATCACCTCATCGTTCAGCTGGCTGTTCAACTAGCTCATTTATATTTGGCACCTGTTTGGACAAACAGTCAATAAAAAGGGCAGCGCACAAGTGTGTAAGATTCATCTAAATAGGGCACCGATTTAAATCAACAGATAATAGAATGCCATTCGGGTTAGTGTTGTTAAACTCGCTCGCAAAAAGCACGCGATACTCGAAGTGGCGTTCTCGCTGCTACCGAAATCACACACTAGAGATACTCCTGTCGAACTTTTTCTCGTTCTCTTTCGCTTCTTTCATTGCACAACACAGAGCGTTGATGCTTGCGAGTTTTCACGTAAGCCGACACGTTGTGGACACACACTCTCGCTGGTGTACTCTCCTGTCGGTGCACGAAGCAAATCTTCTTGGCTGCAATTCAGCAATTGACAAATTGCATGCGTGAGTCGGTGAAGGAAGCATTTTGTTTTCGGGCACATTTTTTTAAAGCACTCCTCGTCAAGTTCTTTTATTCGAGTACTCCTACTCGCAAGTCCCTATTCGCGTACTCGTAACAGACAAAAGGGAATTTGCGAGCGGTTGTATGCTGGCTGCTGCTCTGGCAAGTGCGTGAATAGCAAAGAGTTTTTTGGGAAGTGTGCGAACGATTTGAAAAGTGTAGCACACATCTCATCCTCAAGCACAAAGGAGTGGAAAGGTTTTACTTTTCGCTCGCTCAACAACGCTGATTTGGGTCACGAAGAGGTATGTGTAGTATCTCAGTGAAATGCAGAATAATCTACCACCTAATGTGGATCCGATTTAGGCTAATATATCAGAGTGAGGCTGTTGGGGCCACGCACAAATGTGTGGTTCACTTAAAGAAATGAAAAAGGCATTTTATCTTCATTTTTGGAACCTGCTGAACCAACAAACCAACAAAAAATGATGTAGAAGTCTCGCTTAAAAAAATCGAAAGGCGCTCATAAATTGAAATCTATAATCTTTTGCTAGGTGGCTCTACTAATCCGCGTTTCAAGCGCTCTTCAGTGGTCTCTACACTATCTTTGAAAATCGATCTATTTCGATATTTGTTCAATCTTTTTCAAGTGCGACCCCAAAACAAGCAAAAGAAAAACTGCTTTCTTCCACGGTTAGCAGCAGAATCTGAACTTTAGAAAATTCGGTTATCACACCAATATTCTTCGCAGAAAATCCAATATTTCATAGTTTTTCACCTCAATATTACGTAAAACTAAAACGCACACCAAAAATCTAATTGTTTAATTCTAGAAACCAAATTCCTTATCATAACTCAAATGGCCCAAATGGCCACAATTTCACACTATGTATGTCCGGTACTTCATTAGTCGAAAACTGTTTTGCTCTAATCTTATATTTGGAAATCGAAAAAAAGTAGTAGGTATTCTGTAAACATCGTGCGAACTAGTCTAAGCTTTTCAATATTGGAGAATATTAGTCTTTTGTGTCACTCTTTGTCCGTATTCTTATTGTGGCACGCAGCATGAGATCATTTTTGATAAATAATTATTTCTTTTCTTTTCTTTTCACAACTCTTTTGCACTTGTTTCCTATGTAACCCATCTAAGCCTACGCTTGTTACCAATTAATCTAGGACAAACTTTTTATACAACCAAAGTTTTTTGAGCTGCAATGCTTTGATTAAATTCTTGCGTATTACCAGATCATCCTGGCTGGAAACCTTCCGAACAAAGATGTTTAACGAATTTAAAAACTATAATGCCATTATAATACTCCAATAAGCTATCACCTAACGTGAAGTTCGAGCACTTGCTAGGTCCGTAAGATGTTCCACGATGATTCGGAAACATACTTCCGCCTGATCGTTCGCCTAGTACCAGCATTACTATTCCGCCTGGCTTCGGTATAACCTGCTCGTGCAGAGTTACATCAATCCTGGCGGCGCGCACATTGTTGCATAGCTTCCGTACCCATAAATTAACCATTACACAATAGCCCTACCGCAATAATTGAAATATTGGGCAGTGTGAGGGGGGCCGATCGAGCAACAACAAGCTCGATCACCATCCTAGAGTATTATTATATGCTAAAAAGTTGTTCAACAATTTATCAAAACCTGCAATTTCCCACATAGAAAGAGCCGGCGTGCATAAGAAAAAAAGCCACAGCGCACCGCCACGTTCAACCGTCTCGAGATGGCCACCCCGCGTACTAGGTGGTACAGCTTTTCTCCCTTCGATCAAAACCGACCCAAAGCCGGGGCCCAGTTGAAATTGCTGCCCCGGCCAATCAGAGTGTTTTGTCAGTGAATAATCGATTGCCATTTTCCGAAAATCAAAATTAAGTAATTTCTCATTATACCGGTGCCGGTCACTTGTGTATGATCAACGACCGTCGTGCCGGCCGTCATCGTGGTTGGTAAGCTGACTGACTAGCGGGAGTTCTATGTGACCGAGCGTCACCGAGTGGCCCCGGTCACCGGTTGCGATTTTAACTGTTGACCGGGTCGCGTTTCTTCCAGTTTAATTTTGCTTACCTCCTCTGTTTGTTTATGTTTTAAGTGGTCTTTGTATTCTCAGTTCTGGGCACTCTTTGGGTTTATTTTATTTTTTCGGAGCACTTAGGTTATTTGTTGTGTTTGCAGTCTTTAGCTGTTGGCGGTGTTGGTAGTGAAGTCATAGTGTTCCGATCGTAAATACATCAGATTAACCGATGGCCGGCTGGCAGGGTAAGCGGGGCTGAGGGGTTGAAGTCTTTTGCGCGCATTTGCTTATTAGATATTAAATTTAATTACATAATCAGCTGTCTTTGGTAGGGTAATTGAAAAATCGTGCCGCCCGCAGATTAACCCGTTCCCCGGTGGCTAGGCTGGCACCGCGAGACGGCGTAATCTCATAATGCACCGGCCGCCGACGCCGCCGCCGTCTGCTGTGACGTGACCCGGCCAAACCGAGCGCGGCATAAACGCTTGTCTACTTAGTCCCAGCTGGGCTCGGAAAGTCGCTAAACGCTAGACGGACTGACGAATTTCTTCCTAGTCTCAGCTGGGAGCGACCTGCGGCGAGCTACAAGGAACAAAGAAAGAACTCATTAATTGTGCATGTCCGACGGGCTTTGACTGATCGGCGCATTTTGTCAAACTGTTGAAAGTGCAGTGCGAGTGGGTTGCTGGCAGTCATTTTGCTTTCCCAAAAATTACTACCACCTGGAAGAGATTGTTCAATGATTAGGGTTTTCGATTTCAACTAAACTAATACAAACCATTCATCTTGAGCATTTCTGATGTGTTTCCCAAAACAGCTTTATTTTGGTTTCATCCCTTCAGTTTAGCACTAATAAAGTACATAAAAGCGAGTGTCTTAGGTGTCACACCCGGCCGTCACTTGTGCCAGAAAACAGTTGTTTTCAGTCATTTAGTAGCATAATGCTAGCGCCGGTCGCCGTCGTCACTCCTGCTGGCTGGCGTCAAACCATTCGCTACAACTCATTTACGCTGCGTATCTTTCGGCTCGGTCCAGACTAATTGGTTCCTCTGGGTCCGCTAGGACCGTATTCTGGTTGCCTAACGACTGCCATATGGTGCGTTGGCGGGGAGAAAACGCTTCAGGATCTCTACCTGCTGCCCGATCCCAGCGGCCCAGCCGAGATCCTAACGGCCATAACTCATCCGCTGCTCCGTATTCGGCACTTGTTAATTGACATTTCGATAACTTGGGTAATGATCGTTCGATCCGGAAGATTGATGAGCTCGTTCCAAGGCAGCCGTGCAATCCCGACCGAATTGACACAAAACCGGCCACCATCAGTTCGACACACGTCCGACACGTGTTATCGTTTGCCTTTGCGTTCTTCCCGTTTGGGTTCGTGCGTTGCTCAACTGGACCTGGAATCAGCCAGCTCTGACGAAAAAATGCAAATTTATGTGCATTCATTGAGTGCCAACAGAACAGAACTTTTTTGGCCAGATATTTATGCTGGTTGGACATGGGCGAATGTGTTCGTCAAGTGGAACTGAGCACGAGCCGAGTAATTTCTATGTTTATTGGAAGACTGCGGTACAATTGTCGAGTAGGGAAGCTAACCGAATCAAGCAGGGAAGGATTCCTACCTTGTTTCGTTGAATGTTTTTGATTGTTGCTCGAAATCCTATTGCAATTCATTTTCATTTCCAATTAGAGGATGATTATTAGTTTTGTGAACTAATTTCTCTTTTTTCATTTCTCACTTCTACGTTTCTCCCTATCGAAGATCCTTCCTTCCACCAGGGCAATTCAATGGGGGTGAATCATCTGTTTTATTACTTTATGTTTTTTTTCAGGCGAGGACGTTCATCAACGTCATTATCTTTGCTGGGTCATTGTGTAGACACAAGGTGTTGCTGCTGCTGGTGCGTTATGCGGTCTGCACCCTCACGCACACCACGGCCCGACACCATCTGGGTATCATCGTCCTTTGTTAAACTAAGCGGGTGCGTGGATGACCCTGGGGATGAGGGTGCATATTTAGTGGGCCGGAAGGGAGCTCATCCGTAACATAGCAGCACACGGTGCCGACTGACGCAAGTGATGGCACTTTATCGTTTATCGTACTCCGGAAGTCCCGCTTGGCCCCCTGTAATAAGTGAACACTTTCAGGCACCACAGCCGAAGAAGAAGCACATAGCGCACGGATGCGTGGTTTTTCCTTCCACTTTTTCTATCTTGTGCTGGCCAGGACTAGCTGACCGTGACTGACGTTTGTCTCAGGAACGGTTGGATGAATTTTGGTTGCGGTGTCGAAGTCATAAGGACTACTCCTGGCGAAGATCCCGTATGGCACGCGTCCGGCCGTGTCCGTCATGTGCCAGGCCGCACTTTACCGGTTGACTAACAAGTGATGGCTTTCGTGATAACAAGTTGGACGGTTTGCTCATTAGGTAGCGAAGCTACAGTTGGTTGCACGGTAGCATATGGGAGTTCCAACGGTCTTTGACAGCTGCTTTTTTTTTTGCTTGCAGGTTCAAATTTTACGTTTGAAAAAAAAAACCGTTGCACGCTTTTACAATTGACATAAAAAGAACTTACAATTTTGTACCTGATTATTGTATCTCATATTTGGATCATGATAAAATAATTTTTTTAATCGAACGAACACAAAGTTCTGTTCCTTAAATACTCGTAAACAGAGCATAATCGATCTTTTTATTTTTCAATTTTATAAAATATTTTGCTCATACGATTACCAGTGTTTAGAGCAGTAAGTTTTGAATTCTCTCTGCAAACTTTTTCATCTGACAATGTGTCTTTTATGATTCGTTCGTACTTACAAACCTTTTTTTTCTATTTTAAGTATCTTAATTATACTTCATACTCTAAGTGAGAGAATGTTGAGATATTTCGATTGTTGTGGGTTTTTAATTTTTATTTATTGCTTCCCGATAACTTAGGTAGCATTTCAGACCAGAAAAGCTATTCATATTAGATTCAATAATTTTCTTGATCTCTACTCTCTTGTTTTTTTTTTTTTTCATATAACTGAATCTGAGCCTGCAGTATTTTATAGCAATAACACATTCGAGTCTGAAAGTATAGTTCGCATACATGATGTCTAGAAATAAGCCAACTCATTATTTTTGAAGAAAATTAGTCAAGAAATCTCAAAAATAACAATTTTAAGCGGACGTTTCTTTTTTCATTCAAAAAATTAAATTCCATGACTGGAAAAAATGGGTGACACTTGTTTTTTTTTTTTTTTTGGTGTATCCCAATGAGTGATATTAAACCAGTAGATTCAGCTCGACGAGATCTAGAAACTGCTTGGGTATGCTGAATTTCTTGGCGATTGTTGGCGATTTTTTTTTTTATTCTAATTAAATGTAATAAGATAAAGGCCCAATCGCAGAGAGCATAACGGGGCCGAAATAATTATTGGAGTAGGTAAAAGCCTGCTTGAGTAAAATTAATAAATATTTCTCCTCAAACAGGCATAAAAACCCTCTCATCTTTTCGTATACAATAATACAATTATAAATAAGTTACAAATCATACAACACAATCTTGATAAGTATGGTTCCTGCAGCTTCAAGAGCCAAATATATTTTCGGGAACGTCTTATTCCTGGTTAAGCGCGTAAATAGAATCTGAAATGAAAACAAAAGTGTACTAAATAGAAACATCAATTGATTTAAGGAAGGAATATAGAAGACGCATATATGGGAAATCTAAAATTGCTAAGACATCACGAACAGGGACATTTGGTTGTTTATTCCGAGCTTGAAGAGAATTTTCTAAATTGGATCTAGCTTCACGATATAACGGACATGACCAAACAACATGTTCAATATCGTGGTAACCCTCGCCACAGGTGTAAAGGTGATCCTCTGTGAGTCCTATACGACGAAGGTGAGCATTAAACCAGTAATGATTGGACATAAGCTGAGACATCATACAAATGAAATCACGACTTACGTCCAATTTGTGGAACCAAGGTTTTAAAGAAACTTTAGGAATAATTGAATGACACCATCTTCCTAGATCTCCATTGTCCCAAGAGTTTTGCCAGTTCATGTGCGACTCTCGACGTATAGAACTAAAAAATTCATTGAATTCAATAGGTCTTTCATAAATGTCACCATGTACCGTACCGATCTTAGCTAATGAATCTGCCGTTTCATTGCCCTCAATTAAAGAATGAGAAGGGATCCATACTAATGTAACCTGTGATGCGATTTCGGATAAAGTACTCAAATGGTCGCGTATTTTATTCAAAAAATACGAAGAACTCTTTATACTTTTTATCGATCGGAGAGCTTCAATAGCACTGAGGCTGTCCGTAAAGATGAAGTAATTGTCTTTAGGCAAATTTTCAACAAAACTTAATGTGTACTGAATAGCAGCCAGCTCTGCGACATAAACAGAAGCAGGGTTTTCGAGTTTGTAAGCGACGGATAAATTATTGTTATAAACACCGAAACCAGTAGATCCGTTGAGAAAAGAACCATCGGTATAAAATGAATTATTACAGTTTATATTTTGATATTTTTCACGAAATAGATTTGTAATCTGTTGTATACGTAGTTGATCAGGCATACTACGAATTTCATTTAACATTGATGTATCAAAAAATAGGGTAGAATCAAAGGTATCTAATGAGTAAATATTATTTGAAGGAAATGAAGAAGGGTTGATATTTTGAGACATGTAATTGAAATAAACAGTCATAAAACGAGTTTGAGATTGAAGTTCAACAAGTCTTTCAAAGTTATTTATTATCATAGGATTCAAAATTCCACTTTTCACAAGAATGCGAGAAGTGATAATCCAAAAACGATCTTTTAAGGGGAGAACGCCCGCTAACACTTCTAAACTCATCGTATGAGTTGAATGCATACAACCTAAAGCAATGCGTAAACAGCGATACTGTATTCGTTCAAGTTTTATGATATGTGTTTTTGCGGCAGAACGGAAACAAAAACATCCGTATTCGAGCACTGATAGAATTGTAGTTTGATAAAGTTTAATAAGGTCCCAAGGATGTGCTCCCCACCATGATCCAGTTACTGTGCGCAAAAAATTACCTCTTTGTTGACATTTCTGTATTAAATATCGAATATGACTTTTCCAAGTGCATTTTGAGTCGAACCATACGCCAAGATATTTATGAACTAAAACTTGAGTAATGGGTTCACCCACTAACATAAGTTGGAGCTGAGCTGGCTCATGTTTTGTAGAAAAAACTACGTATTCAAAAAAAAAAAGTCTATACCTAGTTGTATTGCCCAATTGGATAAGTTGTTCAAGGTATCTTGTAAAGATCTTTGTAAATCGGATGCCCTGGGACCTGTGGCAGAAATCACACTATCATCTGCAAATTGTCTGATAGTGCAATTTACCAAACAGTCATCAATATCACTCACATAAAAATTGTAGAGCACTGGACTTAAACATGAGCCTTGTGGAAGACCCATGTAGCTAAGTCTAAACGCTGACAAACTACCATGAGAGAAATGCATATGTTTTTCTGATAGTAGATTGTATAAAAAATTATTAAATTTAGGAGGAAGACCTTTTTGATGAAGTTTATCAGAAAGAACATCTATAGAAACAGAATCAAAGGCTCCCTTAATGTCTAAGAATACAGAAGCCATTTGTTCTTTTTGAGCAAATGCAATCTGGATTTCTGTTGAAAGTAATGTGAGACAATCATTTGTTCCTTTAGTTCTACGGAAGCCAAACTGGGTATGTGATAATAAATTATTACCTTCAACTCAATGGTCTTAACGATATAAAATCATTTTTTCAAACAATTTACGAATACAAGAAAGCATCGCAATTGGACGATATGAGTTATGATTAGAAGCAGGTTTTCCAGGTTTTTGGATAGCAATCACCTTTACTTGTCTCCAATCATGTGGAATGATGTTAAGTTCAAAAAAATTATTGAATAAATCTAACAACATTTTTTTAGCAGTGTCAGGTAAATTTTTCAGTAAATAAAATTTTATTTTATCCAGACCAGGGGCATTATTATTGGAAGAGAGAAGAGCGATAGACAGTTCAGTAATAGAAAATGGTAGTTCCATCACCGATTGTTCAGAAAAATTGTCACGATTAATTTTTTGAGCAGGAACAGTGTCTGGACATACTTTTTTTTGCAAAATTTAATATCCATTGATTTGAATATTCTTCATTTTCATTAGCCACTACTCGATTTCTCATTCTTCTAGCAGTGTTCCAAAGAGTATTCATAGATGTTTCTCTGGAAAGCTCATTAACGAATCGTCGCCAATAACCACGTTTTTTAGCTTTGATCAAGTTTTTAAACATGGATTCTAACTTCATGTATCGTACAAAGTCTTCGATTTTTCCTTTTTTCCGGAAAATCTTATACGCGTTTGATTTTGAAACATAAATTTTTGAGCACTCTTTGTCCCACCAAGGAGTAGGAGGTCGTCTTTTAGTTGAAACGCCAAGACATTTTTTCCTTTGGGCTAGTATTGCAGAATTTAAAATTAAACCCGCAAATGAATCATATTTTTCAAGAAGTGGAAGGTGTTGCAATGCCTCTAAAGCTTCTGTAATTTTTAATTTATAAATTTCCCAATCAATATTTAATGTAAGGTCATACGGAATGTCAATTGGTCGAGTACTATTTGACCCATTATTAATTGAAATTAAAATTGGTAAATGATCACTACCATGGGGATCATAGACAACCTTCCAGCTACAATCTAACCGTAATGATGTTGAACATAATGATAAATCCAATGCGCTTGGACGAGCTGGTGGTTTCGGAGCACGTGTCATATCTCCATTGTTCAAAACAGTCATATTAAAATTGTCACAAAGATTATAAATCAAAGTGGAGCGGTTATCGTTGTAAGATGAACCCCAAGCTACACCATGAGAGTTAAAATCTCCCAATATTAAACGGGGTGAGGGTAGAAGTTCGACAATATCAGAAAGCATTTGTTGTCTAATTAGTGCTTTAGGAGGGATATATACAAAAGCAATGCAGAGATCTTTGTCTTGTATGTTAATTTGACAAGCTACACATTCGATGCCTTGAATTGAAGGTAAATTATTTTTATAAAAAGAATAACACTTTTTAATCCCTAAAAGTACACCTCCATAGGGAATATCTCGATCTAATCGTACGATATTGTAATTATTGAAATTGAGATTGATATCTGAAGTGAGCTATGTTTCACAAATAGAAAACACATCACATTTCAAATTATTAATCATAGCTTTGAATGAATCAAGTTTAGGTATGATACTTCTGCAATTCCATTGTAAAATATGTATAAAATCATTAGTCTCAGACGATAAGTTAGTCATCGAAGGATATTAAAGTAGAAATGAGGGGCCATTGAGAGGTAAGCTGCTTTAAAAATGTTTTGAAAACAGGGAGTAATGAATGAATAAATTTGCTGAAAGGGTCCGGTATGTTTAATGATTCAAGAATTCAGTTTATTACATGAGAAAATTTCAGAATTCCTGATTTTGTTTGTTTATTTGAAGGTGTGAATGAGCTATCACAGTTTTTGGGTGATAGTGGTGGAAACTCTTGTGTTGACTTTAAATTTAAAATTCTAGAGGAAGTTTGATTTGATTTTTCAGTATCGTGATTAGATTTGGGAACATTACCATTTCTATTAAGTGATATTTTAGGGCCCTTGTTGGGAAGTTTTGGGGAAGAAAGATTTTTTCTTTTTCTAGACCAACCAGGTTTGAAAAAGAAGGACCAGCAAGAGGAACATCGCAGTCCGTCTCATCAGAGGACAATAAATCATAAATATTAGAAGAAATAAGAGAATTTGTTTCCGATTGCTTAAGGAGATCAGAATAACTGCGTTTAGCGCGGTCTTTAAGAGATCGTTTCATTTTAATTTTATGTTGAATGAATAAGGAACAATTCGAGAGTTCATGTTTAGTTTCACCACAGTAATAACAATTATTATTTTCTTGATTGCAAGAGTCATCAAGATGGCTACCCCCACATTTACCACATCGACTTTTATTGCAACAGTAGGCAGAAGTATGGCCTAACTGTTTGCAATTGGTGCAGTTCATGACTCGTGGAATATACAGGCGAACGGGTACAAGGACATTGTGAATCGAGATGTGAGATGGTAAAGCAGATCCAGCGAATGTGACACGAAATGAATCTGAGGGGGAATATATTTTCTTCCCTTCTACAAAGGACACGGATCTCAATTGTTGACAATCGAGAATTTTAACCGTTGGAATGGAAGTGTTCTTGAAATATCCAACACCGTCTTTTAAAAGAAATTCACTGGATAAGCTGGAATCGGTAACAACACCGTCAATTTCTACATCTCAAGCGGGAACATAAACATGATATTCCCGGGTGAAAAACTCCGAAGTAGCAATTTTATTAGCTTGAGTAAGGTCTTCAACCACAACTCTCAATTTGTTAGGTCTGACCTTAGAAATTTCAATGATAGACTTGAAATGAGACTCTAAATCTTTAGATATCTGAATGATGTTTAAGGGCTTTGATTTGGGCCCTATTTTTGGTCGGAAATAAACAACAAATGAACCAGTCGATCCGTCTGGATACAGTTTAACGCGTGAGGGAATTGAGGAAACAGTGGAAAAAGGGTCAGGAGGTTTAGGTGTAATAGAAACAGGATCGGCCAAATTTTTTCCATCCACTTCCATTGTGTGTAAAAGAGCACACTAAGGTAGGGCAACAAAAAATGCAAATGGATACAAATATAATAAATTAAGTTCTATACTTAGCTGTTATAATGAAAGAAATCTTGATCTTTAAATTTCTTGGTGTACTTGAATTGTCGTTGATCTTTCGAAACCTTCGAACCCCTTGAAAACTCTGATTCCTGTATCCTGTAGAGCAGCAAATCTTGAATAGCTCTGGATCTCTAGGAATCTTCAAATCTCTTGAATACTGATGGCGGTATCCTGTAGAGTTGCAAATCCTGGTATTTCCAATATTGAATCAATACTTCAGATCTGCAATTATAAAGAAAATTAATGACGGTAGCAGCTGTAAATAAATGCGACACTTCCCAAGCGAAGGTTGCTGAGCAATGATTGTTGGCGATGTTAAGTTTTTTGTAGAAGGCGCTAAGTCTGAGTTGCTTACAAACTATAACTTTACTTACATCTCTATTTTGATTACGGACATTTTATATGATGCAGTTTGAATAAAATTATCCAAAAAATTCAGAAAACACATAAATTTTGAATAAAAATGATGCCATTTGTAGTAGTTTTTTTATTAATTTGGAATTTTTATGCTTTAACTTAAACAAAGATTGTATTGATGACAATATTTTTCCTAGGAATAGATTCTCGTACAATTAGTAGTTTTTTTCCACAGACTGTAGAAAATGTCATGAAATATTGCATTGAAGATAAATGAGTAGAACAATATTGTTCACAAGCATTAAAAAACAATTGACATCACTACCTCTTTCAAAAAATAATATAATCTTTGAAAGCATGCTCCAATTCTTTCGAATCCTAAATATTTTTGTGAATATTTTCATAAAAAACTAAGATATACTATCGAAATTGGAAAAAAGAATAATTATTTTCTGACAATGCTTTACTTGTTGTAAAGATAACACTGATCGACAAAAGCGGATAAAATGTTGCCCTGAAGCTCAAAACAGGTGCCCTTAAAGATGATAGCTTTTAACCACTCCTTTTCAAAAAATCATAACTTTATTTTCCTGATTTCTCCATGGTTGGACCGGTTTCATAGTTTAGGTAATCTTTTGCAGTTTTTATAAAAAAAATCAGATTTTCAAAAAATGAGCTTTGTTAGATAATAAGTTCTAAATTATTCTTTTAACTTTTTTTCAAAAAGAAAGAAATTTTTTAGAGTGCATGTTTTTTTTTTCGGAAAGACAAAATTATTATCTACAACTTTACCTAAGATACACCGATCGAACAAACCGTTTTGGCTCTAAAAATATTTGTAATCATCAATACCTATCCAAACAGCATTTTTCAATAGCTTCTCAAATGAGTCGTGTTCCAAAAAAAATAAACCAGTAGCACAAAATGGCATCTTTTTCCCGTTTTTTGTGGAATTGCTCTACAGCGGGAAATAAATAATTTTTGGGTTTGAAACTTGCCCTACAGAAAGGTTTACCAATAAAAAATATCGCTTTTTCTGAGGTTAAAATTTCAAAATTTTGAATTCAGAAAAATAGCAGGAGTGTGAAATCCACGACACGACCGCACGGTAGACGTGGGACTACGTCAATTTTTGTTCATCAAACTCTTCAGTTTTATGATTATGTTAGTGCGGATATCGTAGGTGGTCTAACCATGATGCGTTTGGGCGATTACTGAATAAAATTTGCAGTTGCATTATTTGGAAAAACTTTATGAATTTCAACAAACTACAACTGTGATTAGATGCAATTGTAATCGCTGCAGATGCACAGCCGTATGATGTTCACCATAATTCTATGATGCTTCGCTTAACCAGCAGTATATACGAAAGTACTCCGATTTCAAACAGAAAAAACTCAACAAATTTTCACAACCCTTCATTGAAAGGATGTAACGCCTTGAAAAAAAAAAAAACAGATAAGTTTGACATCACAACAAAATTTCGAGCCTAATACTCATGTCTGCCACCCGTTAACGTCAGCACGAACAGAAGTTATACCCAGTCGCACATCGGCAGTATGCAACACGCAACAGTTGCACTCTTGGTATTTGCTTCCATTCGACACGAGAACAATTTGATTGTCTTCTTTCCAAGCCACAACACGAGACGATACGTTGCTGCGTTCGCGAGAGCTAGAATATTCTTCCAGTTGCACGTCGGCGATATGAATAAGTAACATGCAACAGTTGCACTCTCTGTATCTGCTAGCATCCGATACGAGAACGGCAACATTGTCCTTCCAAGCCACAATACGATAATACGATACGTGTTATATTGTTACGTTTCGGAACAGAAAGCGAGCCCAGCAGCAGCTTTTTCAATTGGTTTTTAGTGATTTTTCGACTGGAAAGATATGCCATTTAATATACCAAAAATACTCATCGGTTTACATATTCGAGCTCAGGATCTGTTCAGTGAAATTTAAATTGCATACAATCAAATTGTACATGGAACGATACGTCACTATACCATCCTGTTCTGATTGATATTTCGGCTTGCAGTCTAATGAATTGCGTAGATTTCTATCTGATCTTCGCTAACGTTTCGGTCCTACTATGGGACCATCGTCAGGGCCTACGAAATATTTAACATAATGTATTTTAAAAGATCACATTTTTGTCACACTTTGCACAGCGTGCGAATACGTAGTCCCATTAAAAAAAACTGTTTTAAAAGATCCAAGCAAATAGCGACACCTTCGGCCAATTATTATATATTCCTTCCAATTTACTGGCATCAACCAAAATATGTGGAATCAAACAAGATCCAAAGATATAAGTACAATAGAAATACAAATTGTAAGCAAATCCTTTTAAATTCCACTCATTGTGATAAGTGTTTTTCATATAAATTTACTCAGTAGCACGATGAAATTGTCAAATTTAAAATCAAAATGTTCTTATTTACCGAAATATGCAATTAAATTTTTCTATGCAAACAAAAACATATCTGGTAACACTTCCGTTCGAAACTATTATTTAACCCTCTTCCGCTCACAAGGTTTATCATTAAAATTTATAGCACTATAGACTAACTAAAATATAAAATGACTGTCAACTGTAGTATTTTGAAGAAAATGCCCAGTGATGCTCTGAGGCAGCATATAAAAGTTTATGGAACAATCGTAAGCACAACAAACTATTATATGTCTAGATATGATGATTATAATTCTTGGTGCACTAAAGTCACCATGAGTGGGAAAGGGTTAACGGATAATTTGCTCAATTTTTATAAAAAGGCAATTTGATTGATTATACTCATACACCGAAAAACGCAGTTTAATTTTTCAAATGCAAGAAGAACATATCTGGCAACAATAATTTTCTTAACCGTTTTTGTACTCGGCAGGGTGCCCGGGTACCTTTTCAGATTTTATTGCTTTAAAGAGCAGATACTAACTTGTCTCATCGGAACATGGTTCCGATAGATGATTTTTGAAGAAAATAAACCAAGGAATTCAGAAAAAATATAAGTTTTGACCGGAAGTTGTAACAATTTATTTATTTATTTCGTCAATCATATATGCAGACTGGTTACAATAATTTCTAAACTATACACGAACATAAAACAAATTAATTTTGTGTCCTCAGCCTCAAGGACTTGAAATACTGTTTAAGTTTATACCGGGACATCGTAAAGTCAATGGCTTCGCAGTGTTGATTATAAGAATTCATCATACTATTTATAGGATCATTTTTTGCGTATTCCGTACGATGATGGTTAAGAGCAAATAAACTACGGTGTCGAAGTTGTCGAATGGGTGCATAAAAGTTCAATTAAGAAAGTAGTACTGCTGAGTCAACGTTCTGCGAAACGATATCGTTTACAAATGAAGCCATCGCGTACTCTCGCCGTTCTTTTAATGTTTGAATGTCAATCAACATGCAGCGTGCTTCATATGACGGAAGACGATGTGCGGTCCAATCTAGCTTACGAAGAGCATATAGTAGAAATTGCTTTTGTACTGATTCTATTCTTTCTTCATGTACGACAGGACGAGGAGACCACACAATGCTACAGTATTCCAGTATTGACCTCACATAGGCAATATACAAAGTTTTGATAGTGTACGGGTCTTGAAAATTGTAGCAGAAGCGTTTGATGAACCCTAACATGTTGTTTGCCTTGTGTATGATAGTGTTATAGTGGTCGATGAAATTAAGTTTAGAATCTAAGATTATTCCTAAATCCCTAACTTTATCACATTTCTTCACATTCTGATCCCCTAATGCAATTACAATTTTGGGCGTTGTTAGTTTTCTGCTAAAGGATATTACATTGCATTTTTTTACATTTACTTCAAGTAGGCTTTTCTTACACCAGATGTAAAATGTGTGGATTTCATTCTGAAATACATTGATGTCTTCTTGACTTTTTATTTCCAAAAACAGCTTCATGTCGTCTGCATATATAAGAACTTTAATATTTTTGAGGATGAAGGAAATGTCGTTTACGTACAAAATAAAAAGAAGTTGTCCTAAGTGGGAGCCTTGGGGAACACCTGAATTAACTTGAATGGGATTTGACTTTTTTCCATTAATTTTTATTTTTTGTTGCCTGTTTGTTAAATATGATTCAAGCCACTTCAGGAGACCAGACTCAATTCCATTCTTTTGCAGTTTAAAAAGTAGCATTGGTATGTCAATACGATCAAATGCTTTGCTAAAGTCTGTATAAAGAGCTTCAACATGGTTCCCATTATCCATTGCATTCAATGAGTTATCTACGAATTCAAGTAAATTTGAAGAAGCCGTGTTGTTTGTCAGTTATTCGATTTTTGACTTGAGCAAATATCTTTTCATTGACAATTGCCTCAAAGAGTTTAGGTATGCAAGAGATAATAGCGATTCCACGATAATTACGTATGTCAGATCTACGCCCTGATTTGAAAATAGGCACTAAAAATGAGCTTTTCCATATATTTGGGAAGACTCCAGTTTCCAACGACATATTGAACAGCTAGAACAAAGGAGATGTAAGTTCCTTCGAAAGATTTTTCATGAGTGCTGGAGGTATTCCGTCAGGTCCAGGTCTTTTGGAAGGGTCTAAATTTCTTAGACCCTGCAAAACATCCTGTACCTGAAGTTGGTTGACACCAATGTTTCTTGGATATTCTGGATAAAATGCAAAATAATCGCGGTCGCGATTTTCTTCGGAAAATGTGGTATAGATTTCCTGGAAAAATTTTGCAAAGAGATTGCAATTTTTCTCCGAGTCATCACCAACATGTTCATCGAGTTGCATTATTGATGGAAAATTGTCTGATTTTAGTTTTGTTTTGACGTAATTGAAGAAGTTCTTTGGACAAGACTTAATTTCTAGTTCAGTTTTTGCATTGAATTCTTCAGATGCACCACTGATTGCAAAGTTCAGTTGATCACATATTTCCAAGTAAATTGCTAGATTTTCACTGCTATTGTATTTTTTTGAAAATTTTGTGGGCTTTTTGTTTGCGGTTTTTTAAATTTTTTATTTGTTTGTTAAACCAGACTGGATGTTTAGTGTTAGCGTGGCGTCGTTTTTTCTTCAATGGAATCTCTTGAGGGATGATGTTGTACAGAATTTTGTAAAAGACGCTAACAGATGATTCGACATTTCCTTCATCTCTAAAAATTTGTTGCCAATTGACACAGTTTAATTTGTTTTTAATATTTGCATAGTTCGCGAGTTTGAAATCAAGGACTTTCTCATACTCACAGTCGTTGGGTCTTTGATATTCATGTAGAAATAAAGAATATTCAATTGCTGTGTGAAAATTTTCGTTTTTCCACAGTGGGTTAACTGATTCGGTCACACAGAAATCTTCATGGATATTCGTTAAGAGTAGGTCCAAATAGCAATTTTCACGGTTTCTTACATGGTTAATCTGGTTCAAATCTAGTTTAGCAATTTCGTCAAATATGAAGTGCAAAGTGATGTTATCTCTTACGACTGGGAGTAGGATGCTTTCGTTTTCAGGGTCCAAGATGAAGTCAGCGGTGTTTTGATTGAAGTCCCCATAGATGTGAACTTTCACTTCTGGAGGTAGTTCAGATAAAATTTTTTCTGCGCAATTAAAAAACTTTTCATACGTAATTTTATTAGCGTTATGTGGAGGAAAGTACACAGAGGCGAATACGTGTGTTTCACCTGCTATGTGCGATTTTATCCAAATGTGCCCGAATTCTTTGAATTTAGGTGCAGCAACAGTTTCTGAGTTAAAATTCACAGAAACCGCTATGAGGACTCCTCCGCCTGACTTCTTTTCGGATTCTTGAAGATTCCTGTCATTCCTGAATACATTAAACATATTTCCAAAAATTTCTTCACTTTTGACACTTTCATCCCAGTTTGTTTCAGTCGCCAATATGACAGAAAAGGATGAGCCTAAAAGATTGTTGTAAATTTGTTTCATTTTGGCTGGGCCTTTCATGCGATTGAAATTTTGACAATAAACCAAAATTTCAGTCGCATTTTGTGTTGGTGAAGAAATTTTTGGGGATATGGTGGTTGACGATGTTTGAGGGTTGGTGAGTGTTACCTGTAAGTCTTCTTCTTTCTCATCGAAAGGGGTCGTTATTTCCGAAAACTCGGTTTGTAAAATTTGTCGGTGCTTTCTCTTAGTTGTTGTAGGCGGTGTGTTCGTTCACTGGATAACGATGTCCGATGAGACTGCAGGTCTGCTAAAGCGTCATCGCGTCAGCGATATTCCCAGTTCTTCATGTACGTCCAGGAAAATTTCACGTAGCAGGTTTAAGTCAGTTGGTAGTCCTTCAGCTGCCAGCATCACCGATGCACTAATTTTGGTGATTCCTCGAATGCATACCGTTATTGGCTGATCATGCAGGAAAGCAAGGAAAGCTCGTACCTTATCCATAATTTTGTAATCACGCAGCCGTGCTTTCAGATAGCGTTTATCACCAGCAGCGGATTGCTCCGTTAGTCTGACAATCGGTGGACGCATAGGATCTAGCAGCGAAGCAGTATTTTCCGGTTCTGACTGTGAAGTAGTGCTCTGTGTTGTACCTTTTTCAGATCGATACGGGTTGATAGTTTCTCCTTTCCTGAAGTTGATGAGTTTTGGAGCAGAAAGTGCAACTATCGGATGGTCGGTTGATGAGGGTGGCCCGGCGAATTGAACTTTTGCTGTGGCTAGTAATTCTTTGTCTGATGCGTTGATACGTTGATAGTTTTGCGTACCGCTGTGCTGGTTGTTTTGTTTACTGGTATGAGTGATTTGTTGTTTTCTTTTTTTACGGTTTCTTTTGGCTTTTTCGGCAGCTTTTTCTTGTAGTCTTCGAGACCGTTGCTTGGCATCATAAGTGGACCAGTCTTGCTTCCATTGCCATTTGTTACCCAGAAATCTCCATCCTGGAGATGTGTGGTCCGCTTTCGGGTAGTAAGATTTTTCAGCTAGTTCTTCCTGAAGATTTTTTTGAGGTTTTGTACTGCATGTGTTGGTCACCTGAAGATTGGAGACAGTCCCTGAGACAAATTTCACCTCCTCGAGTATTTCAGTAAGTTTTGAGCTGCTCCTGTTGATGAAGCAGCTTCCGTACGTCAGCTTCCTTCCGGAGAATTTCTTGACATTCCGTACACACTGGCGCCATATAAGATGTGATGAAAAGTTCGCGGTGTCGTTGTACGCCGATACACGCAGCATGGTAAGTTCTACTGCAGAGCTCGCACTTCCAAAGAAAGCGGTCGTCGTTTATGCTGCACGAATTTACACCGCACGGCATGGTTATTTACGTTAATACACTAAGCGGAAGAGCTACGACACGGTCAGCAAAAACACGCGACGTTGTCAAGGTGTGAAAAAAAAACAAAAAAAAAATGTATACTATACAAGTTAATTGCGGAGCGAAAAGCAAACGCGTCTGCGCCCGATGACTGTTCGAGGCGAAAAAAAGTGTTGCCAGATAAATTATTTTTGTATTTACAAAATAAATTTACATATTTCGGCAAATGCAGCCATTTTGATTTTTAATTCGATAATTTCATCGTGTTCCTTGGAAAATTTCACATAAGAAACAACTATCATCCCGAGGTAACATGAGCCAATCTCGAGATATAACATTTTTACGAAAAAAGTTGTAAACTTCATAATTATTTTTCTTTACAATTTATAGACTAAGACACCCGAAAAATTGTGGCAGATGAATTTTGAAGAAAATAAACCAAGGAATCCAGAAAAAAATATTACTTTTGATCGGAAGTGTTGCCAGATAGATTAGTTTTGTAATTGAAAACTAAACTTACATTTTTCGGAAAATTCAGCAATTTTGATTTTAAATTTGATGATTTCATGGTGTTCCTTGGAAAATTTTACATAAGATACATTTACCATCTTGAAGTAATATGAGCCATTCACGATATATAGCATTTTTACGAAAATAGTTTTGAATTTCGTAATTAATTTTTCGTATATCTCGAGAATGGATTATATTACCTCGAAATGATAGTTGTTTCTTATGTGAAATTTTTCAAGCAAAACGATGAAATTATCAAATTAAAAATCAAAATGGCTGCATTTGCCGAAAAATGTACAACTTTGAGCAAAATCTGTGATGGTCGTGACCAAGTGGTATGTGCACTTCGTATGGAATGACCCATATATGCAACCATAATCAGGCTTTATCCATTCTCTTGATTTTTGCTAACATTTCCTCCTCTACCTATTAAACTCCTAATAGAACCAACAGAACTAGAATTTCTCTTACACAGGGTGAGTAACTGTTCATATTTAGCCGGTAAGCATTTGAGTCGCACGGTCTGTTTTATATAAAATCATCGCGTGCAAAGAGTAACAAAATGTTTTCTCTCACAGTTTAAGGGGTTATTATTATTTTCAAGTGCATAGCACCATTTTTATTGCATCAAAGTGGTATTTTTCTGAAAGTACAGTTTATCAAGAACAAAAAACCCGTTTGATTTTGAGATATACCAATTATTACTGGAGTAATGGCCGTTTCCCCGAAACACTTTTTTTTCGCAGATGCTTGCGGTGCTCCTGATAAAGACTCAGCGGGTCAACTGAATTCAAAAAACTTATGTTATTTCATTAGTTTAAAAATGTGCCGTGTCCTTGAACAATCGCTTTTATGAATATTTGGTTTTCAGTGCAAACGGAAACGTTTTTCCAAAAAATGCATGTTTTGAGCGCTAAAAATTGCATAAAAAATTTTTGCAGTAAAATGTAACTGTATGTTTCAAAAAGCGATCGTTCAAGGACCGGCGAATTTAATAATGAAATTTGAAAAAATAGAAGATGAAGGAGATCGGCTCAGTAGTTTTCCCGCTATCAGGATCACGGCAAAGTCATTTTTCGAAAAACACTATTCCGAGATAATCGCGTTTAAAGTTTCAACACCCCCAATATCTGAAGTTATGGTCAAAATACGGTTTTTTGGACCTCAGCGCATATAATATTTTTTAACTCAGTCATTTATCAACCGATTTTTAATATTTAAGCAGTTTTAGAAAGAGGACAAACGAAGCTTTCAAAATATATACATTTGGCTAAGTTATATATTTTATAAAGAAAACCAGAATTTTTGGCTTCTATCGCACATTTATTTCACGGTGCTATAAATGATGAAAAAATGCAAAAACTTTTGATGTGACTTAGTGTGTGTTGTAGCTTTAGTCAAATGTTACTTGCGCATTTATTTAAAGTTTTTCAAATACCCCGAAAATTATAAGTTTTGTTCAAAACCCTGTGTTTTACCTTAGCTCACATTTTTATGTTCAATACGGTTATTTTTCAACCGATTTTTTATATTTTGGCAGTTTTGGAGAGGCATTTGAAATATATAAATATGTATAAAAAGTTTACCTATATGTGATGTATAGTTTGAAAATGAATAAGATGGTTTATGCTGTTTTCAAATTTTTCCAAATTTATTCGCAATTTTTCACACATTTTATTGATAATGGAGCTTTAATTGCTGTAAAATTTAGAAAGTTCTTTTTAATACCAAACGAAAACAGTAGGTGTTGTTAATGAAAATCTGTTAATATTTGGCTGAGAAATGATTTGATGAAACCTAAGTATATGGTGAAAAACATCAAGTCATATCTTAGCCAAATTATAACCGATTTTCATAAACAACACTTACTGTTTTTGTTTGGCACTGAATGTACTTTTCAAATTCTACAATAATTAAAGCTCGTTCATTACAAAAATGTGTGAAAAATTGTGAATAAATTTGTAAAAATTTGAAAATGACAAAAACTATCTTATTTTTTTTAAAACTGTTCATCACATATAGGTAAAATTTAAAAAAAATCATCTTATTTTATTTAATATAGATCATCCTATTTTATTTAAAACTATTCATCACACATAGGTTAACTCTTTAGACATATTTATATGTTTCAAGAGTTCTATTTCTCGTCTTTTCAAAACAGCCAAAATATAAAAAATCGGTTGAAAAATAACCGAATTAAAAATAAAAATGGGAGCTAAGGTAAAAAAACAGGGTTTTGAACATAACTAATGATTTTTGGGGTATTTGAAAAACTTCACTTAAACGCGCAAGTAACATTTGACTAAAGCTACGATCCACACTAAGTCGCATGAAAAGTTCTTGCATTTTTTTCATCATTTGTAGCTCTATGAAATGGAGAATTATCTTTGAAACAACCTTGCCGAAGACACGAGGGCTCCAAAATCAATTTCATTGGGTCAAAATAATTCCGATCACGTTTTTGCAGTTTTGGAAATAGTGTGCAGCGGGCCGATAGAGAATAGTTATAGATTTTTTGTTTGTAAGAGTTTTTTTTCAGGATTGTGGTGTGCATTTTGATACCATTTGTGCCATGGTAATCGCAGTTAAAATTATTATCTGTGTGTCACTTCTTTCGTTTTTTAGTTCAGTTGGTCAGCGGATTCTCAGAAGACTAAAAGCACCGAAATCATTAACTCTAATTAAAAACCTCTTGAGAAAAAAACAGAAATTTTCAATTTTACTAGGTATAACGATTTTTTTATGAAATGTTTGATCGATCAGAATGATAAAATTCAATTCATTTTTCCAAATCAAATTCCCAAAAGTGAAACAATTTCGCATCGGTCCGCAACGGCGTCATCGCACGAAAGCGTAACCGGCTGTCATCGCGCTGGCAATTTGTTTACTCACTTTGCATGTCAGTGACTGTGAAGGTGCCCACCTAAGGGTCGTCATCGAATCGGAATCGCATGCCAACTTCGTGAATAATTACCGAACATTATTGAAATTTAAATGATCCATAAAATCGAACCCTGAGGAGGATATCTTTGCGCGTCGAAAACTGCAGTAGCAGAAAGCCTGCTGCTGCATCGCTGGGGTGAAAACAAGCGGTGAAAATCGCACGCTAAACGCAGGAAAGTGCTGTTTAAATTGGTGCCTATAACGCGAAATTATATTAAATCAATTACAGCTTCTCCGTTTGTGGCGTTTCAATTTTCGAAAATCAGCAGTATCAGCCAGAAAATAAGGGAGAAACAGCAACCGAAAAAAAAATAAAAGTCGAGAAAAACGCCTTAAATAACTGCTTTATGCGTCTTTCGCGGTAACTTTTTCTTTTTGCCGCACTCGACACCCTCGTCGTCCCAATTGTAACTTTCTTTCGCACAGGAAAACCCACTCCGGCTCGGTTCGCCAAAATTGCACTCCGTGTGGCTGCGGAAAGGGTAACAGCAGTGCGATTACGGTGTTGCGCGTTCACCTGGACGCATTACACGCGGGGACGACAACGTGTTCCATCGCCGGAAAGCTTAAAATCCAATTAATCATTCGCGTTAAAAAGGCGAAAATATTTGCATGACATGTTTACATTAAAGCATTTTTTTCTTTTCTTTAGTTTCAGCGATTGCGTTGTGTTGTCCCTGAAAGCAGGATTTCGCTTTCGGTGGCGGCAGCGGAGAGATGCTGCCTGGATCAAGTTAAGTGCACTTTCGGTTGTTTGATTCGTTTTAGTTCTGGTCCTGTCGGCGTCGGGAAGTCTTCGAGAGACGGTGTGTTCACCCATTCGAAAGGATACACAGCCGGGGCAATTTGGCGAGTTAAAAACCGATTAAATTGCAAGTCAACAACAGAAATTGGTCCTGTCAAAATATTTTCCCTGTCCTGTCCGCCACGGAAGAGCAGCGCGATCGTTGAGAGTAATTGCATTCCGGTTCATTTCGGGCGAAATTGCTAGCTCAAGTTGGACAATGGCTCATTCGGAAATTTCTTCGTATTCGTTTCTCGCCTAGCTCAAAATTTTGATAATAGTTTAAAATTTTATGTACTAAGCTGTGTTGAAACTAAAATAATTTTAGTTTTACTTTTTTTAGCGAATTCATAACCTGCACTGCAGTTTGGTGACCCAATTGGGATAGCTCTGGCATGCACTGTCATGTGCAATAATTGCTTTCGCTCGACACCATTATTACAAAACTCCCATTGCTCACAAAGCTGTCATACGTCGGGAAGTGACGTAAAAAAAGATTTTTGGTTAAAATTTGAGGCTATACGCTTATTACTTTATATTGGAGCGGAGCGGGAACGGACGGGAGATCCAACTTTATTTCTTTTTCATTCAACATTTTTCCCACCTCGAGTAACATCCACCAGATATTCACCAGTCGCTCGGTTAGTAGGTTAAAACTGACCTCAAGTAATGCTCCACAAGTGATACGTACAGTTTTTGCTGCAGTTCTTTGGCTATACTCAAGTTGATGGGTGTTTCACTTCAGTGCTCAGTTCATCATCGTCGTCATCATTTAGACGAAGAATTTTGGCCAGTGAAAAATATCTGTCAACTTGGAACTTTGATAAGTGACATTTACTTAATGGGATTTTCGAACATTTTTGCAAAAAAAAAGGAACAATTTTGAGGGAAAGAGAACTATAATACAAGGAAAAATTTATCTACCAGCTCGTCCGCATGGAAGAAATCGGTAAAAAATTTGGTTTGACATGTATTACGTTCGTTCCGTAAGCAAGTATATTAGGAGACACAATTCCCATAATCAACCTTAATTGCGTGCAACCATATAATATATTATCAAATCACCATAAAACTATTAAACTTCTTGATAATATAATCCGCTCACGCTTCATTTCGACCAATTCTCAGTCATACAAACGCCTTAATTTAAAATTTCCCGTAATGAAGCTCTTGCGGGGGATGAAGAACTAACATACCGAAGATAAGTTCCCCCATAGAAGCCTGCAATGGATGATCAATATTAGCTTACGCATTCAAGCTCACAGGCTTCCACCTGACGCTAGTGCCCAAGCCGACCGACTGCACAGATTAACCTGTTTAACCGCCACCAAGCGCTCTGCTCTGCGTCTGATTTGGATATATGACAGCATATTTCATTCCTTTATGCAGGCCAGTAGTTCGTGCCGGATAAAAGAGCAGGTGGGCCGCCAGTTGCAGGCATCGCATATTGCACCCTGCAGTAGACTGTCTCGACGGCGATCTGGCAAGACGTTCAGGAAATCCGGGGGAAGGTGAATTTACGCAAATCGCTGTGACTAATCCGGTTGAATTGCAAATGGCATGAAAAAAAAAGAGCTAGCCACCGACTGGTTCCAGCGTAGAATAAAGATCCCACTTGGAAATGCATGCCCAGCAGTGACAGAATGCATTTGTTCGTTTGTTTACAATCAGCTTGTCTAGAGTTGTGTTCCTCGTACAGTCGTATGTCGAAAGGTTCGTCGCTTTTATCGTTCAAATAGAGCGAAATAATTTCCTTTGACAGAGCACCTGGTGACAAAGTGATGTCATTCATTCATTCATTTATTCAGTTTTGCCTTTTAGAGGATAGCTAGTAGACCAAATTGAAATAATGTGCATGCTGTAGGAACACATCTCTGTCATCATCGGTAAAAGTTCCATTCTCAACCGGCACCACGAGCAAGTCAGTCTCCGGTCGACCACGAGCAGGACTTTTCCCACTAGCGAGTGAAGCCCATATCGGAATACTTGCAAACTTGCGGCCACACTGCTGCTTGGCTCAGGTCGGCACCACTTGAAAGAACCGAGGCCGCGTGGCCAAACCAGTTGTGCCTGGGTTCTCCCGATAAAACAAATAACTTCACCGAGCAGCCGCCATCACATTATTAATTTTCTCCTCGCTGACGTTCGGCTTTTTACGAGGTCCGCTCGAGTCCTGCTGCACTGCAGCCGAACAATCTCCGAGAATGTCTAGTTTTGCACGCAATTACCAGACAGCATGTGGGGTCCACATAAATTTAATAATTTGAAATTAATTATTCCATATAGCCGATATCGGACATCGGACACATTGCGGGTCTCTGTCTCGCTCAATCTTTCGCTGCCCTGTATGCGCTCCCCGTCTGTTTGTATTTGTGTGTTACCAAAGGAAGTTAAAAGGGGCCGCCCGCGGAACAAAGCTGAGTGCCGTTTCCCTCGACGCTAACGGGCCTACGCACAGGTTGTCGTGGTCTTCTCTCCTCGCTGATCCCGGTAAACCGCTTTCGGATCTTCGTCGGTCGTTCGACGACGATCCTGCCTTCCTCGACAAGGTGCGTGTGCAAATTGAGTGCGCGCGCGAGCGATTTTACGGTGGAATTGGAATGTTCGCTTGACTAGATGTTGGATGGTCATCTGTCCGCGCTGCTGACGCCATGATCGTAAATTATAAGCTGAAGATGATTTGTGTTGGGAAGATAAGCGCGCCAGCTGGCTAGGAGATTACATTAGTTAAACACCTCCGCGGAAGTGAATAAAAAAGGTATTTAAAGGTTAAAACTCACGCTTTTGGACCATTTCTTTAGATAAATTTTCACCGTGAGAAAAATTCACTTACCCCCCACAAAAAAAATCATCGAATGCACAATCCCTCAAGTGTGAATTTTGTTTTCATTGGGAGCCAATTGGATGGGATCGTACACATTCAGGGCACTTTGCGAATTAAGTTTACGACACACTCTGACCCAATCAACCGGTTCGGTGATCATCATCGCGATCAGCACCACTCACATTTTACGGTTTCCCATCAGGTTGCGCATTTACGCAAGTGGATGTTAGCGGATAATCGGCTCAATATTGGGTGGACCATTTCTGGTCAGCTTTGTGCTGTTGTTGATGATCAGGTGCATGGAAGTGGCGAGTATCGATTGCATTCGTGCAGATGAGATGAAAGTTGGACATGGTCATGGGCTATATAGCGGCTACTGTAACAGCAATGCTAATGCATTTTTGGGTCGATTTGATATCTGTTGAAAAGTGTTATAAAATTTATAGCATTTACCTCCAGATGTGATGGGCGGATTGGTTCTTCCCAAAAGCAAATAACGTGTGAAAATTGCACTGGTGTCTGCTGGTTCTCATAACCCAAAATTTGGCTTGAAATTTTTATGAACTGGTTAGTTAAAGGTGAGAGCGAAAGTATTACAAGGCCAAGTTTTCGAGTTTTCGTGCCAAGTATAAAAACGAGGACCTCTAAAATTGTATAGAGCGTTTTGGCTTAGCAAACTAAATATTTTTCACGGAGGATTAGAATAATTTTGGCATAGGTTTTATTCAAAGCGTTGGAGCAGCAGAAACCTTTGGTTGTGCAGCAAAATTGAATGAGAATCAATTACAGGGAACTAACAATGCTTCACAAAAAATATGCAGCGTGAATTTTTTTTTCTGTGACTACCTAAAACAAAATACAAATAAACACTGAACTTTGAGTTTGAAAAAGGTTTTTCTTAATTTGTTCTCGAAGACACCTGAAGTTGCAGTAAAATTTTTTGAGCTTCTTGTGAATATACGTCTTTTTGTAACGTAAGCTTCTCCTGAAAGTATTGCACAAATCATTCTTTGACAGCAGAAAAATCGGATGAGTAATTCCGAAGCTACGATTATATTCTCATTTATTAAGATTTATTTCCAAGGTTTAAGAAGGGACACTACGAAAAAAAAATAAATTTCTTTTGGATATTTAGAGTGAAGTGATGTGTTCGAGTGTTTTGACTGTTTTTTTTTTCAATGGTGGCGGGGAAATCTGCGACTGACACCTGAGAAGAGCACTCAGGGTTTGGGGACACTAGGGGAGAGATGCTGGGGTAGTTACACTCCCCCAGACACCTACTGATCCCTCTCCCGACCCACTAAAACCCCTCCAGTCTCCAGCCCTGGTCTTCCCGGAACGATGGTTAAGTATTACGTCGGGGAGTGGCTTTTGTGCGTGCGTGCACGGGGGCATACGAAGAAGACATGCTCAGCAGTCTCCTCCTCCTCCACGCACTCGGGACACATGGGGGACCCCGCGTGTCCGAACCTGTGTAGATATTGCCTGAAACAACCATGGCCTGACAGGATTTGTGTCAGGTGGAAGTTCACCACGCCATGTCGCCTCCCGACCCAGCCGGATATCTCCGGTATAATTCGGTGCGTCCATCTGCCCTTTGCGGAGTTAGACCATTCCCGCAGCCAGCGGAGCATCGAGAATGACCTTCTGGTACCTCGTATGCCCCTTGTGTCACGTTGATCGCACTCTCTGTCCTTCTTGATGGCGATGCTGATAGGCATCTTACCGGACAAGACACAGATTGCATCGTATGACACCGTACGATACGCACTCACAACTCTTAGGCACATGAGCCTGTAGGTACTTTCCAGTTTACCGTGGTAACTGTTAGTACCTAGCGCTCTGGACCATACTGGCCCACCATACCTAAGTATGGACGAAACCACGCTAGCAAGAAGTCTTCGCTTGCTGCCATAGACCGCTGAGCTATTGGACATCATACGAGATAGTGCTGCAATAGCCGATGAGAACCACTTACAGGCATAGTCGACGTGACTCCCGAACGTGAGGTGGACGACAACACCATAACCCACAAGAGCTTCAAAGATCGCTTCGAGGTGATGGTGCAGTCTACGACACTGACCACCGCCTGTTGCTCCGATTTACGGTTGTTCACAACCGTAACCTCCGGCTTATGATGCGCGAGCTCCAGTTTCCTGGAGCGCATCCAGTCCACGATCTTGCGTATACAGTGCGCGGCCGTCAACTCGACCTCCTCGATAGACTCGCCGTAAACCTCCAACGTTATGTCGTCTGCAAAGCCGACGATCACAACCCCTCAGGGAACTTTAGTTTCAACACTCCGTCATACATGACATTCCACAAAATCGGACCCAGGATAGAACCTTGAGGAGCTCCTGCGGTGATTGGGACGCACTTCTGCCCCTCCTCCGTGTTGTAAACAAGTACTCGATTCTGAAAATAATTTTCCAAAATCTTGTACAGCGACACCGGTACATGGATGCTCCTGAGCGCAAGCGCTATGGAGTTCTAACTGGCGCTATTGAACGCATACTTTACGTCGAGCGTGGCAATTGCGCAATAGCGTATTCCTCTTCTCTTGCGCTAGAGTGCTACCTCCGCCGTCTTGGTGACGGAAGAGATGGCATCCAGCGTGGACCTGCGTTTCCGGAAGCCGAACTGGTTTCTTGCCAGACCGTGTACACCCTCCGTGTACCTCACCAGTCTGTTGAGGATGATTCTCTCAAGCACCTTGCCCGCGGTGCCTAGCAGGCAGATAGGCCTATATGCCGATGGGTCCCCTGGCGGTTTCCCAGCCTTCGGCAATAAGACCAGTCTCTGCCGCTTCCACCTGTCCGGAAAGAGACAGTCATCCAGGCACCTCTGCATGACTGCCCTGAACAGCCCGGGGGCCGTTTTTATCGCCAGCCTGATCGCCAGGTTAGGGATACCATCCGGTCCAGGTGCCTTGCTCACCTTTAGGGATTTGGCGATCACGATGAGTTCCTCATTCGTAACCCTTGTCTCCTCCTCAACCTCGACACGGCTATCGTCGCTCACTGATTGGATGCTCGGCAGGTTGGCCGACCATCTCTGGTCTATGTCTGAGATACTGGAACGTCGGACGTAAGACTCGACCGCTGGAGGCCAAGGCCTTGGCTTGTGGCGCGGAAAGAGTCCCTCGATGATACGCTCCAGCATCGCTGGTGATCACTCTGCAGGCGCCAGCGTGCCTTTTGTCTTAGCCATTACGATCCTTTAGGCGTCACCCCACGGATTCGTGTTGGCACTCGCGCATAGCCTATCGAAGTAGGCTCTCTTGATAGCCCTTATCGTACTCTTTAGCATAGATCTTGCAGAACCGAATGCTGCGCGGCGCTCTGTCTCTACTTCGTTTCGCGCACGCTGCATTCTCCGTCTCGCATGGAGGCGCGCACTGTGAAGGTCAGCTATCGCGTCCGTCCACCAGTAAACCGGTGGCTTCCCATTCCTAGGTTGGCGAGTCCGAGGCATGGTGGCGTCACACGCCCGCGATAGCATGGCAACTAGTTGGTCAGCAGTCGGGCGGAGCCAACTGCCCCCCACGCGCTCTCTTCTCATTGCCTCTTCGAATACCTCGGCATTAAAGTGCGATGTCTTCCACCCGCAGACGGTCAGAGTGTTGGCTCTACCCGTCGCTTGCTGCCTCTCGTTGTTGTCTACCCTATAGCAGACCGGCTATTAGTGTAGCTATCGTCTACCTTCCAGTTCTTGATCAGTCCTGGGCTGGAGAACGTCACGTCAATGATCGACTCCGCACCATTTCTGCTAAATGTACTTTTGTTCCCAACGTTGGCCAGATTTAGGTCGAGCTTTGCCAAAACCTCCAACAAGATCCGACCCCTCTGGTTCGTGAAGCGACTTCCCCACTCAACAGCCCAAGCGTTAAAGTCGCCCACCACCACCAACGGCGTTAGGCCCGTTTGCTCCATGGATAACAGGTCGACCACCTGGGTGAACCTTTCGGTAGACCAACGTGGCGGAGCATAGCAACTGCAGTAGAACACTCCGTTCACCTTGGCAACTACGTACTCTTCTTCTGAGGTTAAGACTACCTCCTGAACCGGGAACTTGCTCGTCGTCCATATGGCTGCCATACTAGACCTATCCGCAACCCAGTTACCATTTCCGGGAGGGATGCGGTAGGGGTCCGATATGATGGCAATGTCCGACAACGACTCAGTGGCTGCTTTGTGTAACAGCTGCTGGGCCGCGAAGCAATGGTTCAGGTTCAGTTGCGTCACCCTCACGCCCGTGGCTTCGCAGCCGGCTTACCGGCTGGGCTCTGGGGCCTCCCAAAAAGTGTTTGGCGTCCCGTTTCCCGGAACATACCATACACTTTGGAGACTCCCCACAGTCCTTCGCTTTATGGCCTGCACCTCCGCAACGCCTGCACAACAGGCTCCTACCGGGCCCATTGCAGGTCCAGGACTTATGTCCTCCCTCAAAGCACCGAAAGGAAATGTCCGGTTGCGGTAGTATGCTCAGAAGGCATACAGACCAGCCGACCCTCAACTTGCTTTCTTTCAGGGCTAGGTTAGCGTCCACCGTCGGTAGTCGGAAGGTTGCTACCTGGGTCTCCGCCGGACCTTTGGGGAGGCGGATCGACTCCTTAGCCACCTCTACCCCACACTTCGCTTTGAGGGCTCGTGCTATGTCGCACCCCTCGGTGATTTCATCCAGGTTTTTAAGCTGGAGAACCTCCTCCTTGCCTAGGACCTTTTCTGCTACCGTTTTGTAGGTAGCTCCCTTGTTCTTGGCGTCCTTCCGGAGCACAAAAATCATCTTGTCAGTGCGAGATCGGAGGATACTCCGCACATCCGCCCCCAGGTCCTTGCGCTGGGTCCCCCTCGTCTTCTTCAAGACTTCTGAGTACTTGGACCCGTCCTTCTTGATTCGAGGGCATCCCCCCTACTACGCGCCTTTGTGACCTTTTTTGGTCCCCTGGCCGCTCCGCCATCTTGGCGCGTCGCACCTTCTCGACGCTTACTACCCTCTACGGTCGTCCAAGGGTTGCCCGTAGCTTCCACCTGTGCCGTTTTCCCCGTGGACCTTGAACCGGTTGGTGTATTTTCCCGTGGGAGTAGCACGACCAACCGTTTCTTGGTGTTCCCAGGGGCCGCTTTCCCCGGGGACTGCCTCGTTCGCTTGGTGACCTGCCCCGTAGAGCAGACTGCCGCGAACGAGGGGGCGTCTGTCTGCACCTCTTTGGATGCAGTCGCCCTCCTGGTCCTGGCCACTTTCTCGGCCGCCTCCACCCGAGCTACGAGTTCTTCGTGCTCCTTTTTGGCTTCATCAATGGTACTCCGAAGCAGGAGAAGGCTCTAAGGTTGTTTTGACTGTTAGTTAAGGTACATTTGAAGATATACTTTGCATGTCGTGGAAGCAATTTTAGTGAGTATTACGCTGTTGGCAGCGTTTTTCTCGAAACCATGTTTTTTCAGCTGGTGGTACGTTTTTCGAGGCATCTACTAAACCTGTTTGGCTGAATTTTTTTAGCATGTAATTTGGGAATTGGAGTCAGGGATTGATTTGGTTTGAGTACTCGTTCTGATAAGGTTTCTAAATCTCTTAACTTAGCATATGTTTTTTTTCGTCAGTTTTATTTCTGTTAGGATTCTGGTAATTTTGTTTTGTTTTAGCACATGAGTCGGACATCGTCCAGCTGATGGGCAAGATCGTAGCCCGAAATCGGTCGACGAAAAATAAATTTACTCCTTTTTATGTTTTGTAAGAATAATAAGTGTTATGTCCTGTCTCGCGTCGCGGTACTTGAGTAACTTTCAGGAAACCAGATATTCATATTCCTAAACATAAAATAAGTGATTATTCTGTCGAAACGATACATAATTTGAAAAGTTTCATGCTCGCTCGTTTTTAAATCGAGTTCACTGATTTCTGAATGACATTTTGCTATTCTTTTGGAAATATATTTAATTATTGAGGTAGATGACGTTTGGAATTATGTGAGGAAACTTTCGGGCATATTCTTTTTGAGACGGACCTTTCCGGGTTCCTGGTTTCCGAACTATGATGGATCAGGGAAGTAAAGACCTCAGAATTGTACAACTCTAAAGTACGTGAATAAGTGTATCGTTTATTCAATAATTTTGCCTTATATACTATTTGTACAATGTAAGCTTAACCATCTTTTTTTTCTGCATGGACTTCCTCACTGCGACCAGAATCGTAGATCTATTGTGAGATATGCTCGGGTGCCTGCTGTATCCCGCACTTTTATTATTAGCAATACCGCTATTGAGAAGTGGCATGCTTATTATTATTGTTTATCATTGTTTATTTGTGATACTCTTCCTTTTACCCGCTGTTAAACAAGCGTCTAGCTTTCCAAAGATCATTGTATCTCATTTCATCAGAACACATCTCGGCAAACTGTCCATTCCGTTATGGGTAGTTTGAAGTAAAACGATTTGGTCCTTCGTCCTCGTCCTCCGGTAAGTAGGCGGGACCAATATCCATCCCCTGTTTACCATTAGCCGTTGGGACTTTTATCGCTATGGCAATTGAATTCTGTTGGATGGACTTTGTGATTTGTTTATTTGTTTATTTGTAAAAATTACATCGACAGGCCTTGTGGCCCAAATGATTGTACTATGCTAAAAATTACGTGCCAAAGTCAAAAAGCGGGTCTTCTGCATCTCGCGGCTGGTGTCGAAATCGAAGCTTGTAGCGAAACGATTGAAATGGCGCTGGAGACCGGTTATCGTGCTGAAGCTACTGTAGTTCGTTCGCCTATTCTGAACGTAAAGGAAGAGGCTATTTCGCAACATGCGTGGTCTAACGTAAATATTGAGTTGCTCGAGAATTGCCGGACAATCTATTCGTGAGGTCAGCACGTAGGAGACGAATATTGCCCTGGATATGTCCCGACGGATTTGCAGTGTATCCAAGTCGATGAGTCTGCATCGCTGCTCGTAGCTAGGTAGTCGAAAAGGGTCGTTCCACGGAAGTCTTCTGAGCGCAAAGCGAACAAATCTTCGTTGCACTGACTCGATTCTGTTTACTTCATTCAGGTAGTAGGGATTCCACACTGAAGCGCAGTATTCCAAGTTGGAGCGCACCAAAGCGCAATACAGTAGGCAATAGATGTCGTTGAAGTTTTTGGCGATACGCATAATAAATCCCAAGTTTTTGCTAGCCTTGTCAATGATGAATGTCATATGTTGTTTGAAGCTTAGCGTTGAGTCAAGCAATACTCCCAAATCCTTTACATAGTTTGTGCGTCGCAGAGGTGTATTTGACAAATTGTAGTTGAAATTCAGTGGACTACGCTTTCTGGAGAATGTTATTATCTCGCATTTTTTTTTTATTCTCGCTTATTTTCCGTCGGTCTAGTTCCGCCACTGTTGTGGCCAATCACCGACGCCCAAGGAGGCGACTCCACACCCAGGACCCTAACTCACGACCCGTTTATCAACGGACTGGCGCCAACGGCTTTACTTCCTCATGCGATGGAAAACGTGATCCCAGAGATTTTTCTCCTCAGAAAATCTCCCGGTGTCGGCTAGGATTGAATCTAGACCAGTTGGGTTGGTTGTGAGTAGATCACGCCACCTCACAACCATCGACACCTATGTCGGCGGTGGGCTTCGAACCCAGGCGTCGAGCGTGGTTGGCAGAGACGTTACCAACCACACTAGGCCCCCGCTCATTATCTCGCATTTGTCAGCGTTCAATTGCATGCAGTTGTCCGCGCACCATTCTGCAAAAACCCTTAACTGGTTCTGGAGCACTGCGGCATCTGACGGAGTTTTTACTTTGGCAAACAGTTTAAGGTCGTCAGCGAATGACAGCCGAGGGCCTTGAAGTCGAAAATTGACGTCGTTTAAGTAAATCAGGAATATCAAAGGCCCGAGATGACTGCCTTGCGGAATGCCTGAGTGAGCGGAGAAAGATGTCGAAAAAACTCCATTATTGTTCACAACTAAACGCCGGTCAGACAAATACGACTGAAACCAGTGAAGCAGTCGGCCTCCGATGCCAAGCTTTGCGAGTTTAGCCACGGCGATTCGGTGGTTTAGTTTATCGAAAGCGGCGGATAGGTCCGTGTAGATGACGTCCGTCTGAGACTGGTCGTCGAAGCTGTCCATTACGTAGGATGTGAGCGTCAGGAGATTTGTGGCCGTTGATCGCTCAGGCATGAACCCGTGTTGTTCGTCGACGATGTACTGCTTGAAGAACGAGAAAGTAGGTTCAAACACAACGAGCTCGAAGAGTTTCGATATGGAGCAAAGAGCGGAGATTCCACGGTAGTTGTCGATGTTACATTTATGGCCTTTCTTGTGCACTGGAAACATATACGCCGATTTCCAGACCGAGGGAAAGACGCCAGTGCGAATTGATTGAGCGAATAGACGACTCATCGGGGAAGCCAGACTACCAATGCATTTTTTAAGGAAAACCGATGGAATGCCGTCTGGTCCAGCGGACATGGAAGGCTTGATTTTCGAGGCGGCCAATGTTACCGCGCTATCGTCAATGGAGAGGTAAAAAAAAGGTAAAAAACAGTAGCGACTTAACTGTTTGTAGCGAGTATTAATCGATAAGTAGTGGTTCCGTAGAGGTAGTGTTCTGTATATAGAGAACCTTCTCAGGGCTGCTTTTCTCTTCGATTTAAGGCGTCGTAATGTGGGGTTCAACCAGGGCAATTTCTGTTGGACAGAGATGGTCCTTTTTGGGACGTGTCGATCTATGGCGTAATTTTAAATGTGGGAGAGAGTTGAGGCAGCAGTATCTACGTCGTTCGTGTCCAAGACAGCATCCCAATCGATTCCAGCTAGTAATACGTTAATATTATCAAAATAGGCGCGGATAAAATTGTAGTAAACGGTTGTCGGTGCCGAAATCGTGTTGAGAGAGACTCTCTGATGGATTGCCATAAGCAGGGCCGGGTGATGAGGAACGTGTTTAACGAGTGGACAAGGAGCCAGCGTCACTTCTGGGGCTTGGCAGCGTACAGTAGCGAAACAGAGATTCAAAAAACGTCCGTTTTCATTGGTTATTTTATTGCACTGTTGGAGAGTGGCAGTGCTGTAGCAATCTAGCAGTTCGCTGGAGGTTGGTGACAACGTAGACGAGCCGGGATCGACGTACATGAAGCCATTACCTCTCGCCAAATAATGCCGGGCAAATTGAAATCGCCTAGAACAACCACATCATCGACAGCGGACGTTATCGAAATAATGGTATTAATCGAAGACATGTGTACGCGAATCAGATCTAAATCTCGAGTGCGATCGGGAGGGATGTAGATGGCACACAAGTATAATGTGCGATCCGAGAGTTTGATTGTCACCCACACCTGCTCAGCAGTCGATCACTCGTCGCGCTCGAGGATAGAGGCACTAAGTTGGCGGTGAACTGCGTCACAACTCCACCACCTGAAGTTTTACGGCTATTTTTTGAGCTCCGGTCACAACGGAAGACTTCATAGTTGGGCCCGAAGATTTGCCGCGAAAGTAACGATTGTCGAGCCAGGATTCGGTCAGTACAATGATATCGTATGGACTGTCAGCACAAGCCAGTAGGTAATCGGAGACGCTGGCGTTGATACCAACCACGTTTTGGTAGTAAAGGTGGATATTTGTCATCGGATTGGTCGACGGACTGAAAACGGGTAGCGGATCAAAGGGAGGTCTGGAATCAGCGTTTTCGCACTTGCCTGTTCTGGGATTTTGGATGCCTCGTCCCTCGCATCCGCACGCAGGACCGGGACGGCTGGTGATCGCTGGCTGGATTGGCTCGACTGCGGGTGGGAGATTAGAGGCATCCATAATGCCAACATCGATGCGTCCCTGTGTAATGTTACGTTATGATACGTCAGTTGGAGAAGGTCTCCGTCTTGTCTTAATAGTACTGTCATGCTGGTGGGAGTCGGAAAATTGGTCGTCTCGAAGCGGTGGGTCGGCAGTCGGTCGGCTAGAAACACGGAGCGCATCAGCATTTGAATGATTGTGGACAGATTTATACTTGCCGCAGAAAGCAGTCTGGAAGTTCCGTTCCCCTAGCCCGCACGCAGGACCAGGACGACTGATGAACGCTGGCGGGAAATGCTCGACTGCGGCGGTAGGGTCAGGAACTTCCATGATGCTGTTAACGTTGCGTCCCGGTGATGATGGAGCGTGATTGATCAGTGGCTTTATGTTCCGAAAGGACGCCGACCTTGAACGAGACAAAGTTAAGAGACTGAAGGTCGGTTCCTATTTTCACCAGAGGGACGACTTTAATTGCGTCTTGTGTCTCTAAACCATCTCTGACCAGTTTTTCAACGACATCAATTGTCACGGTGGGATGAAAACGTGAAAGGTAAACTCAAAACAAATTAGGTGGAGTTCTAGCCACAAGCCTCTCTTGATTTTCGATGTGTCTGGTACCAACCGCAGGTTCGTTTGGAGTCTCTGGCTCGCCACGACGACGCTTAGCAGGACGGTCTCGATTTTATATTCGCACCGGGGTAGCTGCGTTTACCTTATCGACAAGTTTAGCTACATGTTGGTTATTCTTAGCGATTTCATCTTTAAGCTCCGAGAAACTGTGCAATATCGCCGAGGACTGAGGCAACCACACTCCCGAAGGAAGAAACAACATTTTTAAATCGGGTGTATTTCATCAATTTTACACACTCATCGCACATCCAAAACAGGTTGTGTTTTTCACGAATGACCTTTATGAACGGCACGTTAAGACCAGCACAGCGGATTTGGCAGATTTGATCGCAAAAACCCATGCATTTCAACAGTTCATCTTCCTTCTTAACAGATTTGGCACAACGGTCACAGGCAGCCAAATCAGTCATAATGACCCGATAAATGAGAAAAGATATATTGGCGTGTAAATGATGAAACAAACTGGAACTCGTGTGATGATGCTCTTAACCCGGATAAACAAATACAAAGGCGAGTGGCTTACGAATAGAGCCGGTTAGGTAAACAAACTATCTGAGCGGGAAAACCTTGCAAGTTAAATGACTAAAATCACTACACTGATGGGAACAATTTTAATATTTCAGTTTAATAGAATTGCAGTTATTGGATTAGACTGTTAGTTGCTCTCAATCAGCTCACCATTTGTATTGCCTAACCTAACGGGGGTCTTCGTATCTTGGACCCACGTTCCTTCGATCACGGATAGCTGATACCCGGTAAAGAAATACTCCTTGCACGATGGAGATTCACCTGAATGCAGCATAGGCTACTTATCTGTGGTGGCTGATAAACTGCTTACATTTTTAATCTACCACTCATTGGTTCTGGTACCCACTTTCTGAATAATTTGCCCTAGAACAGCGGTTCTCAACCTTTTTTCGTCCCGTACCCTTCGGCGGATTTTTCATATCGATTGTACCCCTGGCTTGGAATGTTCTCGCAGAGTAGCAGACAGTGGTGGTAGATCATGTAGTGGTAAGCTAGTTCAGGCTTCAAATTGAACTATGGTTTGTTTGATTGCTACAGTCATGTATTAGAAGTAAGATTGAACAACAAATGAAATATTATGAAGAAAAATTGAACCATTACTGATTTTTCTTCCGCGTACCCTCTGAAAGCTTTCGAGTACCCCCAAAGGTACGCGTACGCGTACCCGAGGTTAAGAACCGCTACCCTAAAATAACGAAAATGAAGTACCCAATTGCCAATTGACACATTCTCGAAAATAGAAAAAAATATGTTTAAACTAGGAAGTTTTCATGTGCAATTTCGATAAATACTTTTTGTCAGCATTTTTACCGGAATTTTGAAGCAATAATGAATTTATGACTGATAAGAAAGTTTTTGACGTGTCCCCTGTCACGGTTGCAGTTTAGCATTGAGTGTATAGGATATAACTGCCTATAATGGACCACTTAGTAGCGTAGCTGCAAATTTTGCAAGAGAAAGTGTAAATATCTAAACTGAATTAAGTATTTCATTAGGTATGAACATGAAGTAACATGTTTATCATCTTCTCTGCAGGAAAAACAACTAGATAATACCTCTATTTTTGTATAATGAAAGAAATAAATCATCGTGTCAGTTTCCTCTAATGGGCCACCGTTTCCTTATCTGGACCACAACAATTTCCTAATTTGGGCCAGGTCTAAATAATACTTCTCTTTAACCGTAGCTGCCGCTGATGAAACTAACTCTGGATTACGCACTGAGAGTTCTGCATCTGGATCAACTGTAGACTGCACCCGTTCTTTCGTGATACGGAATTCTTTACGTGCCATCCGAGTTATCCAGCGAACAATTGAATCCTCTTCCGCGGCAGTCAATGCAGTTTGTTTACCTTTTCGTGGTTTTCCTGACCACTTACTGCTTGCACGGAACATTACGGTGGTTCGTAGAATATTGGAGCTCCTGCAAGCTTCTCTAGTTGAAACACCACTTTTTATTGCTTGAAGACACTCAGTAACAGCTGTTTCAGTATATTTTTTACCAATTTCCGACGTTTTTTTCCATTTTAGCAGCAATTTTATACAATAACACGATCATAACGAATTTATGGTAACTATGGTAACTATGATTCGCGGCGTTATTTCGATGATAGCTCTTGTACGAAATGAAGCATGCCGGAATAAGGAAAACAGTATTATTTCTACCCTTAATTAGGCCACTATTTTTTCAATATTTTAAGTGTTTTTCTAGTAAAATTTATTGCTTATCATTTAAAGACACTATTATCCTACCCGTTCATCGAAAATCTGATTATTTTCGCTCGGAAAATGTGATGTTAGTACAGTTTTTGGTAAAGGCATTTCCTATGAGAACGTTAACGAACCATGGCAAACCAGGTAGCTGTTTTTAAAAGACATTTTTTGCAGCTTTAATGAAGTATATTATAGTAAACGTCTGTTGCGACATTTCTAATGAAGAACATTATTGAAGTTGTCAAAGCATAAATCAAAATAAGTATATTTATAATGTGTCATTTGGTGTAAGAAGTTCAGGTGGTTCACTAAAGGAAGTGGTCTATATTGAGCAGATCTACCCTATTTACTCTGATTTTGGGTACTTTCGTGAATGCGTGTACCCAAAAGATTTTTCAATGAGTTCAACCTTCTCCCGCTCACAAGGTTTATTATTAAAATTTATAGCTTCACGAGAAAATTCAAGCTGAACACTTTGTAGACTAACTAAAATTACTGTCAACTGTAGTATTTTGAAGAAAATGCCCAGTGATGCTCTGAGGCAGCATATAAAAGTTTATGGAACAATCGTAAGCACAACAAACTATTTTATGTCAAGATATGATGATTATAATTCTTGGTGCTTTAGAGTCACCATGAGCGGGAAAGGGTTAAGGGATAAATAGGTCGTGAACTCGTGATTTGCTTCTAGCTATTAAAAATTCGTGCTGAATTCGACTTCTTGACGGTTTGTTTTGGTCGGCAGTGGAGGAAGCCATCGCGAGATTGTTGAGTTTAGCCTCGATGGAAACGTACGGGAAACAGCTCGCATTTTATTTTGGTCCACTATAGGAATGAGGTCCACTACAGGTTAATTTATCCTACAGCAGAATCACGAGAAACATTCATAAGATTCTAATTTATTTATTTTTTTTAGTCTCGTTTATTATCCGGCAGTAGTGCCAGTCATCGACGCCCGGGGTGGCGACTCCACTCAGGACCCTTACTTACGACCTGTTGATTGACGGACCGCCGCCAACGGCTTTACTTCCTCACGCGGGGGAAGACCCAGAGATTTTTCGCCTCAGAAAATTTCCCGGTGTTGGTAAGGATTAAGCCTAGACCAGTTGGATTGGTTGTGAGTGGATCACGGCACCCCACAATCATCGACACCTATGTTGGCGTTGGGATTCGAACCACCAGCGCGCGTGGTTAGCAGAGATGTTAGGAGGAGTCTCCGAATGTACCCTTCATGTTTTTTCAACGGAGCCTTTCGAGCCTGTGTTAGACAACTTTCGGCCAACACAACGTATTGCATGCGTGCCTAACCGTATTTACATCTCAGCTTCAACTCTGTGCCGCCATGAGATTGGCTGACTGCTAGTCCAGCTCCACCTTAAGTTTAACAGTTATTCCTGTAAAACTGCGATGGCATACTTGTCACGTACGTATTGAAAAGCTATTATTTTAGTTTTTGAGCACACAGAGAATTCTCTAATTTGTTTGAAAAGTCTTTGGAAAGTCACATAGGCTCTCTACCTCTTACGAGAAGGAGGAGAAAGAGGAGAAAAAATCCGTTTTTTAGTCAGTACCTCCTAAACTTGGGCCTGATGGTAAGAGATTCCTGGTCCGCAATGAAGACCACAATGGCATCACGAACAGTTTTACCTGTTCAAGAGTAAGTATAGAAGTTTGATAGTCGATTGAAGTGATAGGCAGGCATGTGGTCTCCAGCTTTTCCCTATGAATATTGAAGTTGTATTTTAAGTGATACTGTAACCATAAGAAGTGAAATGTGACGTAATATGTGTGAAGTGAGTTGTGCTGGAATGATAGTAAAATATAAGAAATGACTCTTGATTAGCAGACCACTAAAATAGTTTGGTGAGAATTTTTATTACCTACAATTAATCGTTGAAAACTAGCTCAAATTCTCCTCCCTTATTCGCTTTTAACTACTAATATCATAAAGTTTTAGTACCTTTCAAAGAAACTCCCGCTTCTTTTTGTATTGATCGACAAGACATTTCGTCATCCTGAATCGGCAAATTCTACACCCCTCTAGCTGGTGGCGTGGGAACCAACCTTTCCAAACTTTAGATATAGATGATTACACGTTTCTCAAAAATCACTCACATTACAACGGGCCGCTTGCCCACCCTCACAACCCCAACCCCGCCGATATACACTTCAAATGCAGTTACTAGAGCACTTTAGCATCGTCACAACATTGTCTTGTCGGATGGCAAAACACCTAACCACGCTGCCATGCCACACTGCGCCATCGTGAAGGACGGAATCCTACGGAGAGACCCCTCTGGAGAGCTATTACGTAAAACTGAAACTTTCGCCCTGCCGGCCGGCAGCTCTGGCGCGGTTGGTAGTGATTTAATTTCATATTTACGCACAGTCAGGCCGCCCCAAACGACAAGCTCAGTCCGCGCCGTGGTTCGGCAGCGCAGACGGATTCCGATTTATAGACAGGCCGGGATCAGCGGCACCCGAATGAGTCGCAATTCATATATCACATAATAGCAAGCTTGGCGACTCCGCAATGCTTCAAGCGGCACGGTCAGCCCCGAAAGGCCATTCTTCCCATCAATCATGGGTGCTGGAGTGCGAAGTGAGACAGAAGAAGAACAAGAAAAGAAATACGCTGAAATCAACCGTAGCAAAAATAGCCTGGCCTGATATTAACTATAATGGTACAGATATTGGTACCACAGCCCACAACATATCCCTTTTGTTGGGTGACTCCGCGCGACGGTCGCCACGCACGGTCCGGTCGAACAAGTACGCGCAAAAGGCGGTCGAAAGGCGCGCGCGCGGGTATTCAAATTTGGTCGAGGCGTATCCCGGCTGTCGGTAGTGTACCGACTCGATATGGAGCCGCGCGCTTTTCGCATTCCTCCGAGAGTAAAAAGCAAAGCAAAAAGTGAAACTTTGCACTAACTTCCTGCTTCGAGGCCTCTCTTGGTACCTGAGTGGTATGAACACGAAAAAACAGGTGCGCACCGTTGCTCATACGGCCGGTAGGAGGTCATAAAGGTACGGACGAATACTGTGGATGGACTTGCCGTTGTCGTCATCGATCGCTGCTGGCGTCGTCTTGGGCAGGGGAAAGTTGATTCGGGGTCGAGCGAAATATGCGTAGCGTGACAAAATGTCATGAGCAATCGAGTGTTCGAAAATGTGTGTACGAAATCAGGACATTACCAACTGGTGTGTGCGCACACAGGATGCCTGAAAACGATATCGAATATTAATGCAAAATTTATTTCTCCTCAGACGAGTGACGGGACGTTTCCTGGGCGATACCGGATGCGAGTTGGACTGGTCCGCATTGCGGACACGATCGCTGTGCGATCGACGGGGTGAGGATTCGTCTGAGTTGGGGGTCAGTCTACATCGTCATGCACATGCAGCTGCGAAACAGCATCGAAGGAGTTCAGAGTAATGAAAATTTAGTTTCACCTTATAAACTAATTTAATAGGTAATAAAATTGAATACCACCAAGCGCTGCTCGGTCGACAGTTCTGATGGGAACCTATCGAAGCGTACCACTCCTTACTCCGACAGGTCACCTCGTGCTGCACTTGTTTACAGCCATTTGGCCGATCGCGGTGGGCGTTAGCGGAGTCCGTCTAGGCATGGTGACTCCAAAAAAGACCACGGGTTTGTGCTGCGCTAGTGAAAAATTATGTGCTTGATGACGGGTTGCTACTGTTTTGCTATTCTTTACAGTAGAGACGAGTTTCAGATTTATGTCCAAATGTTGAGAGCGCATAGTGTGTGATTAAGAAACGATTCCGAGAAACCTAACAGAGGCAGAGAGGTTGTTCATTGTGAATATAATATTTTGTGCAATACTATAAACTTTTCAATAAAAAGAAAACAACCTTTTTTACTGCAAATGTTTTAAGCATCCTAATTTTTATGGTAATCAATATATCGTCCTTTCGCAGCAAATCGTGCAAATATTCCTATACGAAAAGCGTTTTGGCATTCAAACCACTCATAGTAAGAGTTAAACAGCTTTTCACTCATTACGTTTGAATAACGTGTTCAAGACGGACTACAAATCAAATGATTTATGGTGAAACGGTAATTCCAAAACGAAATAAATGCTTATTTTCGCCATGAACTGATGAGCCGAGAGTTAAACGTGCAAATATGAGAGAAAAAAAACATCAAAAAATTTCACTGCCACCGCAGTAACAGCCAATCCGATCTGCAACTGCGTATAACGCAGTGATCCTCGTTAGCGACGCTTTGTAAACGCACGTGGGCCCGGTTTAATAGGGCTTATGATTCGTTACTTCATTTTCGCACCCAGGACGGTCGTCGAATCTGTTTTGAAATAGCATAATGCGAACCGCAACCATCCTCCTTCCACTTTGCACCACACAGTGGGTGCTAAATGCAAAAAGTAATCAGCTTCATCTGCTTCGCGAAAGCTGCATGAAGGCTCCAGATAAGGTGCATTCAAACACCCACATGCAGTTTGTGCTTTGTGTGCAATAATGAGTGTACAACATGTTCGGTTATTCCTTAAAATAATGTAATAAATACAGCGAAACATTGAAAAACCGAACGTCAAACGGAAAATATCGTTCGATCAAATTGAGACGACCATTAACGTGCACCTCGCTGGAAGAGATCCGGAAACGAGCGGGACGATGAGTGACGCGATCATCGCGTTTTTCGATTTTGTCAAGATTGCTTTCATCTCTCATCTCGCTAGTGCCTGTCGAGACGTGAACGATTGGTTGATGGTTTATCGGACGATTTCATCTTAATTAGAAAACTGTCGGCATAAACAGCGCCGTCGTCGTCGTGGGGCCTATCGTTCGTGATTGTTGTTGGCGGCGCAGGAGCAGCAGCAGCGGCAGCAATCAAGCGAAGAAAATTTTCACTCAAACAGCAGGTAAGGCACGACATGTCATCATCATCATCATCGTCGTCGTCTTCGTCTTTCCCCTTAGAGATGTACTTGAGAGTGCGTTGGTTGAGTTGTTGGTGGACTGAAATTTGACATCTAATGACGAGTAATTGGAGATCACTTCGCCGATAGTGAGGTGATTCTGATCGGATTGAGAATGAACCTAGTACTAACTAGTTTGTTTTTTTTTGTGCGTGTCGTGGTGAAAATAAAGCTTTACGCAATTATTCGTCATTTTATTTCTAACTGAATTGGAATTTACCATCATGTAATCTTAATCACATGTACAAATAAACCGTGATACACTTATTATAAACAAAAAACCGTTTTAGATTACAATTGTCACCGAATCCCATAGATTACCACTGTCAATTCGTTAGATGCGGCCAAATATGGTTTCGCTAATAGAGCGAATCGAATCCTGCGGCACGATTTAACATTTTGTCAAAATATTTCACATCAAAGCTCTAGGCTACCTGTCGCGCTGACGGTCGGTGCGCTCTGCGGCCCACTCTGCGTGTTCACTTGACATAAGTTGGTTACAGTAAGCCTGCCCGTCACGCTCTATTGGGTCCCGGATTCGGTACGCTTCGGGCCGATCGCGTTTAATCACACCGTGCAAACCGTGGCGAACAACGATAATCAGCTCTATTACGGCGTTACTGGCCGGCGTCCCGCATAGCACGGCATTAGCCGCTGCCCGCTCCACAGTGTGTAAATGTTCCACCGTCACGGTTAACGTTTGATAATGAGAAGTCGAATCAGGTAAATATAAGGGCGAAGACAGTAAACCTTAAAATCGTTGATGGGTAAATTAGAATATCCGGAAGATTGTTCTAGACGCAAGCAAACGTGAAATTATTTAAATTTTCACTCACTCTTCATATCCTTTTAACTGTTGATCGTTTCAAATGTCTTTCAGGGTTAGAGTATTACTCCTTTGGGCTGGCCCGTTTCTCAAGTATTGAAAACAGAAATTTTGAATTTGAGTTAAATTTTAAAATTCTGGCTGTTCTACATCCATACTTTTGTAGCAGGAGAGCAACCTTGCATCGCTCTTTTTACTCTGTGTGTCGATTATTTCAACCAAATGATTACGGTTCAACAAATTATGATTACGGTATAACAACCATATCGTCAGTTGAATTCAATACTGGCACAACTCAAAATTCATAGTATCGAGAAAAACAAGTTTGAAAATTTGCGTCAAAAGTTTCTTTTCTCATTTTCGTGAAAAATTCCAATATTAAGACTTCCCATTTTTATTGAACTTGTTTGGGTCTATCATGTGCATGTAATGAGCAAGTTATAAGAATTGTAACCTCATTTTTCTGTCTTTTTAGGGATATTTTAGTTTTGTGCAATAGGCACATCTACTTATATTTCTGAAATTATTGTGATTTTTGAAACGGGTCTTTGTGAGATGAAACTTTATAGTATTTGACATTGTTGGCCATCAATAACTCAAAACTGCAAAAATTTGAGCATTGAATTCAACTGACGATATGTACTTGCAATATCAATTTGGACAGATGACATAGTTAAAACGGCTCGAGAATTTTAGTATGGAATATGAGTATGGAGTTTAGTTTGTGTCGATTAGGTTGTTAAGCTATCTCAGTTTTTGAATATCATTTGAAAATGATGCGTTTTTTTGAAAAAACGTGATTTTAATAAAACGTTTATCGTTTTTCTTCAATTTTTGAATGAAGAATATAAAATGAAAAATGCTGTCTATCTGATCTTCATAGACTAGAGAATCACTAATCCGATCAGAGTGACAATTTATAGGCAGGGGTTTTGAGGCTGAAAAAAATTCATATAGTGCTTCGAGACCCCTTTCCTCTCTGGAAAGGGAGGCTTCCACACAAATGAAACACAAAATTCTGCATAACTCGAGAACTATTCAAACAAAAGGAGCCAAATTTGTGTTTGTGTTTCAGGTAATTTTTTTTAGCCTAGCCTAGATCTCAGACTACAAAAAATAGATTGTAGTTTTCTAACTTTTCCTGTGAAGTTCACCTTGTTTAATTTTCCCTAGTGAAGATAACTTTTCCAGATACTTCCCATAAGCCAACGTAAAAGTGACGAACCCGACGAGAAATTATTTCGTCGCATTTTACGCATTTTTGCATACACTAGAGGCACCAAAATTTACAGGAATGGCTATAAGGCTATAATCTTTTGGGGCAACTATTTCTAGCTCTAGCGAAACATTTCTTTCGCTTTTGTCGATAAGTGTTATTGAATTAAAAGGTACCGAAATTGGAATTTTAGGGTTTTGAAGTAGAATACTTCTCTCAGGAAGTTCGGCTACATAGGGATGTGAATTGAAAATCTAAAACCGAAAAGAGTGAAGAATATGTCCAATTTCAAATGCTCATAAATCGGTTAGTATTCGATGGATTTCCTTCGTTCGTACAGCAATAGATTGGAAAATCTTCTAAGATTCTTTCCAAAAGAAGATAACTGTAATTTTATTAATCACACTATTGTACTATTGAAAAAAGTCAAGCCTTGTCAAAACGAAAAATTCGACCTCTAATTGGTCGTTATATGATTGCTTCCCAAGCACGGTCGACAGAATCATATACCTTGCAATTTGAAACATACTATCTGGCCTATACAAGAGCCTGATTCAGCCGAAGCCGATACAGCGACAACAGCAGTCGTCCTCCCTTAGCAGCAGCACTAACAGTGCAGTGGATACCAGCGATGGCGGAAAGCGGCCACAGCTGTGGCGTAGCAATGGATAGCGCACTAGTTGCAGCGGATCTCAGCATCGATAGCGCCTGATGCAGTGAGGCACTTTAGTGAAATGCAGTTTCTGTGCGATAGTGGGCACTAGTAAATGCATTCAATGAAAAGTTGACTCATTTTGACAACACGTGAGCCGTCTAGTTTTGAGTGTTAAATCAGCTTTTCACTGTTTATTTTATCACAAGGAATACTTCATTCCCACTGTCAGTGATAACGCAAAGATGTGATCGGCATCTTATCCGATACTGAAATGGACAACAAATTGTCCTTTTCAGGATGAAATAAAAACTTGATTGAAGAGGTAATATTTTCTGATGAGGTAATTCACATATTTAAATTTGTAAAAGTTATAAATTTTACTTTATCTCCGTGTCTCAAAACGTACTGAATTATCTTTTCGTTCAGTCATGAACACGACAGCCGAAACTTTCATTATCTGCATAAAAATCAATTTTTGCAAAATCAAAATTTTAAAACAAGCCCCAATCATGACAAGCAACTCACTATATTATTGAAAATGGTCAATCCTTGTTGAAGCGCAAAATTCGATTGATCCGATTGGTCGTTAACATGATTGCTTCCCAAGCACAGTCGACAGAAACATAGACCTTGCAATTTGAAATGTGCTCTTTGTCAGTATAAGAGTAAGGATGGGAAATATCGACCGATAGTTATCCGATAGTTATCGATGATTTCTTGCTCCTATCGATAAGTTTTTCATCCCTATATAAGAGCCTGTTTCAGTCGAAGCCGCTCATAATAGTTCTAGACAGCGACAACAGCAGTCTTTCTCCCTTAGCAGCAGCACTAGCAGTGCAGTGGATACCAGCGATGGCGGAAAGCGGCGATTGATCTGATTTAGAGGTGGGAAAAATGGTTCTTTATAGTGAGCGGATCAGAGCGGTTCCGCTCACTAAGATGAACTAGTTCTTTTTAACAGCTCACTCGCTCTTTTCGTTCATACATAATTTTTGGTTTTTATCAGTAAAGCCAATTATCAGGCACTGTAAGCGAGAGCCATGTGAAAACTTTACACCTGATTTTCCAAGCACAAGGTCGCGCAAAACTACAATAGAACTCCTAGAAATAAGCTGCCACCAAACGTCTGCCCTGATATGCATAACCTGCATTTCCCATCACCCAGCCAGCCGCAAGAGCATGCAAAAAAAAACAACTTGCAACAGTCCATACACAGGTACAGGGGTTGACTAACGCCGAGTACGCACACAAATGGATGTGGAACGAAAAGAACGAAATAACTGATTCACTTATCTTCTGGCAATCCGCTCGCAGGGTCTTTAAAAGACTCAGTTCTTTGTAATAGTGAAATCTTTCGCTCTATGAAGAACTGGTTCGTCCGATGGCTCTTTTGTTCAGCTCGCAGGCAATGCGCTCGCGATCAGAAGATTTCGATCTTTCAAAAGATCAATGAACCAGTTCTTTCGCTCTTTTCGGTCCACTTTTCTTGTGCGTTCCGGCGTTTGCCAGCCCGTGTGCTGTGTGTGAACAGTGGCTAGTAGATTTTATTTTTTATTCCTGCGGCTGGTGGATGGTTATGCATAGGGGAGCAGGCAGCCGGCGGCAGCTATTTTCTGGGAGTTCTATTGAAGTGTCGCACGCCGCTTTACGCTTGGGGTGTAAAACATTCATATGGCTCTCGCTTGCGGTGTCTGATCAACAAAATCAGCTTTAGCTTTTTGCTTGAAGTAAGGGGTGAGTTACCGCTCTTTGAAAAAGAGCGATAGATCACTCGCTCACTTTAAAGAACCAGCTCTTTAGATCAGTTCGTGAGCGGATTGCCCACCTCTAATCTGATTAGTCAACGTTTTTTTACTAAAAAAAAATAACTGACACGCAAGCAGCCGGGTTATCTTTTTTGTAAAAGTATTCTACTTTAACCTTGCGGTCGTGGCTTTGCACACAACCTTCCTGTTATTTTTCGACGTTACGAGCGATATCAACCTTTGATGATTTTTTAATTGCTGAACCGATCATCATTAAATTCGGTACGTCGAAGCTATACTAGCTGATGCGATTCTACGACTTTAATTTTTAACTATTTGATTATAAAATAACGGGGTGGCAATTTTTTTTTGACGTAGGACTACGGCTTTGTTTTCTATACTAGATTATATTTTGTGAAATTGAAAATGAAACTGGCAAATGTTGCGTCAGATTTCAAACGATTATAGCAAGCGAACGACTTAATGCGTCTTAGTGATTTATATGTCGGTGGATAGATAAAATGTATAACAGTTGTTTGATATAATGTTTGACATTGTTGCTTTTCTGCTTAATGGTGAAAAAAGGTGAAAAGTTTCAAGGTCAAGCTTTCCCATACATTTCCCTCGCTATTCCCTTGCTTCCCGAGCACGGATAACTATAACATGGACGGAAGAAATTCCACTGCCTACATATTTTGACTCTACAAAGTGTTTCGGTTTGTTTGTTTTTCTCTATGCTGCGTGGCCACGCCCTAAAGGCAAAAATCTACGTTAAACTCGATACAAAAGACTGCGTGTAGAAAACTCAGCTTCAGTCTAGTTTGTCACACAATAGTGAGTGGAGTATGGCTGTTAGAGGTACGCGACATTGAGAAACGAGAGCTGCATACGAGTCATCTTCCAGGCACTGCGGAACATGTTACCTTCATGTTGCATACGGCAGCAACAGGTACCATCGTACGCTACAGACTATTTTGCCGGCACAGCTACTGGAGGGCACAGCGGAGAGCAAACTTTATTATGCGCGGTCAAGCAAAATATTCAATGCTACCGATGGTGCGATTATCAGCGTTCTGTAGCACTCTAACTGAAGATTATGGAATCAGTTCTTTTCAGAACTATAGATGTTTGAAGATAAGAGTTATGAGAATTTTCGCAACTACTACTAGTGTAAAATTTTCATGTATTCATGCATCGTTAGTTTTACAATAACGACCATCAAATATAAACAGTAGTGTTGCCTATGAATAGTTTATCGCAGCATATAATATATACATTTAGTCCTACGTCCCCATTTCATACAACCTCTAGGGCTATATACCTTGTGGTATTATTTGTTTACCCTTGAATACTCAATTTGATCATCACACCAATAGGCTGTCGAGTCCTAGGCATGGTGGCGTCGCACGCCCACGATAATGATAATCTTCCCATCTGCCTTTTTTAATACCTCGGCAACGAAAAGCGATGTCTTTCGCCCGCGGACGGTCGGAGAGTTGCCGCCTCGTGTTACAGACTTCAATTATGTCGCCCTTACGTCTGTAGCTTAGTAGCCGGCTCACCGGCTGGATACCTTGGGCCTCCCATAAAGTGTTTAGCGTCCCGTTTTCCGTTACATACCGGGCACTTCCCAAGTAACAATTCTATAGCTACTTGGTTTTCTAAAGGTTTTATCACAGCAATGAATATTACCAACAGTTTTATGGCGTTTAAACCCGTTGCCAAAAATAGAAAGTCGTAATGAACACTGATAGCTGTCAATAAAACTCTAATAAAACTTGCAATAAAACCGGTAAGAGTCAATGCGATTTTGCTTTATTATTGGTTTTATTATTACTATCTATTGCCTCATTAAACCACTCCAGCTTGCTGTCATATAACATAGAAACCAATTTTATAGCGGTCATTCAAAATCTAAAAAACCACTAGTTGGCTATGAAAAATGTCTCATAAAATTGTAATAAGTGCCCTGTTTTAACCTGTCAAACTTGTAAAACAAGTATATGCAGGTAATGATACACATACAGGTGAGACAAAAGCGGCTTAGTTGGTTTAGTGTGATACAGAATTCTGTCGCAGTCTCCGTAAGATGTGTGTAAAATGCTTTAGAGCATCTTGCAGCGCATTTGTGAACATTGATGACGTAGAACTCCAAAAATCTAATAAAGTAACACGGCAAATTTAGTACTGTTCGGAAGATTTTTTTAAATTTTATCGCCAGTTTTGTCTTGTTTCGGTTGAAAATTATTTCCTTTGTCGTTAAATTATGCGTCCTTAAAAATAAGGTAGGGGCAAGACACTATTGATTTATTTCGAAATATATTCAATATTCAATTAAACTAAGTATGTAGGGTTGCATTTTTTGTGCACCTCTATATTTATATCAAAGCTCGTTGATTCCCCATTATCGTCGGTGTGATGTCAGATTTTTCATAAAAATTAAGTTGTCTAGGCCCCAGGGATTTACCATATTTTTCTCTAATAATACAGGCATCCAAGCTTTGCCGCACCTTACAACATATATATCATTGAACTAGGCTTATTGCGGCTACGATTGATACCAACTAATTACCACCCGCGCCATATTGATATTTTTAAAACTTTTCATGATCTTGAAACGAAAATTCAATCGTGTCTGACTAACAAATAAATTGAACATCCAAAGTTGATTTTAATCTATCTCTGTATTAAAGAACACGGCTAGATTTTTTTCTGAAAAACTGAGCTGAAACAATCCAATTCATTTTTGCTAGCAATCATTTTTGTAAGCCCGTACTATTTTGATAGTGCATGAATTTTAAGCGCCTAAGTTCTCAAAATGCAAGAAAAAATTTCATGCGCATATGCTTGAGAGCTACAAAATCTACCAAAAACCCCTTTTTATTCCTTATCTTTCTACAATATCACCATCAAACGAAATCGATTGCACGATGATAACCAACACAGGTGAAACATTTCTCCCGCGACGAGAGATTTCCTTATTAAAAAAAGTGGCGTGATGTTCTGGTGTGTGTGCAGGAACGGCACAACAAATCAACTTATTACGGTTGCTGTCAAGCAATGAAAAGTTTAATTGCATTTATTGTGGCGGGTAGCAGAGCGCAATAATGCAACCAAACTTATTGCGCTCTCAAAGAGGTAATGTCAGCTGCTTATAGTATGCGGTACTTTTTCCATATGGTTTTAAAGCATGTTTTTTGCCATTGTTATAATTGCTTCAATAAGCTTGGTAAGGGTGGGCCACCTGGCTGTAAAGCAAACTTATAGCGGTTATCAGGAGGTACTGATAGTATTTTTAGTTTTAACAGCAGTTTTGTGAAATTGGTCATGAAAACCGCTAAAAGAATGCAATACGACTTAAATTGTTACTTGGTTTAAGAGGCTCCCGGCATTTTTTTTTTTTGGCCAGCACCACCACAACGCCTACATAACTGGCTACTATCGGGTCCCTTGCAGGTGCAGAACTTGTGTCATCCCGCGAGACACCTGAAACAAACGTCCGGCTGCTGGAGTATGATTTGGGGATGTACTGACCAGCCAACTTTAAGTTTGGCTGTTTTCAGGGCCAGGGTTGCATCGGCCGATGCAAGCCGGAATGTCACGATGCAAGTCGGAATGGGTCGGCATTGCCTCAGTGGCCACTTCCACCCGCACTGCTCCTTGAGGGCCTGTGCAATATCGCATCCCTCGGTGATTTCATCCAGGTTTTAAACTTGAGAGTCACCTTTGAGGTGAGTGCCCGAACTTGCACATCTTTCCAGAGGACCTGCTCGGTTACCGTCTTGTAGGCAGCGCCCTTGTTTTTAGCATCCTTACGGAGCTCAAGGATCATCGCGCCAGTGCGAGAAAGACGGATGGTTGAGTTTCGCCTCTCATTTTACTCAAGAACTCGGAGCACTTGGACCCATCCGTCTTGAGTATGAGGGCGTCCCCACTGCTCCGCGCCTTCGTTTTTTCGCGTCCTCGTCATTGCGCTTTCTTGGTGCTTCCTCCCCTTCGCGGTAACCCAAGGGTTTTCCGTAGCCGCTACTCCGGCAGATTTTTCAGCGGGCTTTGAACCCGTTGGTGTGCTATCTCGCGGGTTTAGCACAACTAACCGTTTCTTAGTGTTCTCGGTGTCTTCCCCCGGGGACTGCCTCGTTCTTTTTGCGGCTGGCCCGGAGGTGCAGACTGCTGCAAACGAGCAGGTACCCGTTTGGACTGACTTCGTCGCCCTCCGTTACTCTTTCCTTGGCAGCCACCGCTTTTGCCTTAAGCTCGACATGCTCCTTCTTCGCAGCTAATGCTGGAGGACCGAAGTATGGAGAGAGCCTGCTTCAGGTACTTCGTCGTATTAGTGCGACTTTTCGCAAACTCGCATCGCACATAGCATCGAGCTGCTCCGACAGGGCTACACCCTCGACCGGTGCAAGTCAGGAGGGGACCTCTTCGCAGCTTTTAGCTTTATGACCACCGGGCGGTGGTGCTAGATGGGGAAACATTTGAAGTAGTCGACGAATTTACTTACCTGGGAACATTAGTGACATGTGACAACGAGGTTAGCCGTGAGATAAAGAGGCGGATAGCAGCCCCAAACAGGGCCTTTTACGGACTACGTAACCAGCTAAGGTCCCGCAGTCTGCAAATCCGTACTAAACTTGCACTCTATAAAACACTGATTCTTCCGGTGGCTCTCTACGGCCATGAATCATGGACGCTGAAAGAGGCTGATCGGCGAGCTCTTGGTGTTTTTGAGCGTAGGATTTTGCGTTCAATCCTTGGCGGCAAACTAGAAAATGGTGTTTGGCGCAGACGCATGAACCATAAAGTGTACCAGGCATACAAATCGGCGGATATAGTCAAGCGGATTAAACTCGGCAGGCTTCAGTGGGCTGGGCATGTAGCGAGAATGCCGGATGAGCGTCAAGCGAAGGCTATATTTAGCAGGAATCCCGATAGAGGTCGTCGACTTCGAGGTAGACCCCGCATTCGTTGGATGTGTGCTGTCGACGAGGATGCACGCGAAATAGGTGTTAGGGGCGATTGGAGGATAGCAGCCCAAGACCGAGGGACATGGTGACGTATTCTGGATTCGGCACTGGATCGATAATCGGTCTGTCGCCTTGAAAGTAAAGTAAAGTAAAGTAAGACCACCGGGCAATGTATTTGGAACGTACTGGGAGGCCTGCCAGGTTTTACGCGGAGGGAGACCGGTTATCTCGGACGGAGGTTATCTCACCGTTTCAAGCCGTTGTTCTAAGGGTGCTGGGCACAGATGCCAGCCCAGAATCATGGTTCAAGAGCCGCCGTCTTGGATATAGCTGACGAGACATCGCATTCGATAGCTCAACCGTCGACTACGAAACAAACGCAGCTATACGCCGCCCAATATGGGAGGACAGATGATTACCGAAACCTTCCTTAGTTAGCATAGGGCCAGGATTCCCACTTGGGATAGGACAGGAACCTCACTTCGAATCAGGTTGCTTGTATACTAGCACCCCGAGGAGGATGAGAAAGGGATGTTCTCGCAAGATAGGTCGCAACGGTACCTTGACTTACAATTGTCGAAACTTGCTAACCAAATTGAATTTTTGCATCAATTTGCTCATCGATTAAAACAACCAGGTGCCCCGCTAAATATTTTGGGTTGAAAAAGTGCTCCGCCAAGCAAATAGTCTGGAAACTCCTGCTTCAACAACTACTGGTAGTTGAGTTCTTAGTCTTTTGATTTCAAAAATTAAAATTCCTATATTCTTAGTTTTCATCCAGCATTGTAATATTTCCATTTTGATATTTTTTCTGATTCTGGATTTACCTGTTTAGCAATATTTCGAAGTATACCATTACTCTGCACAATGGGCCAGGAATGAAATCTAGCGGAAGAAAATTAGTAGCGCTCTCATAGTGTATTTATTCTGTTTCCGATCTTTTACAAAGTTCCTTGAACTTTAATTTGAGTGCAAAAATTAGTTTGCGATTTGACCGCAAAGGTTGAATAATTTTTTAATTTTTTTTTCGATAGAAATTAAATAATATCGTTCTTTTGCGCCGAGCTTGGAAGTTTCTTAAGTATTCAAGCAAAACTAGGAAACAAAGTTTGAAAAAAAAAAAAAACAGTTATCTCATTTATTACCAAGTATTAGCAAACTATGATCGTTTCTTAAAATTGTTCATTAGAAAATCTTTCTTCTTTAGAATAAAAGAAATTATTGAATAGTTAGTTTTGAAAGATGTGTTTTTTTGTGTTTTTTTCTGAACCATAGGTGTCATGTAAACGGTGTCTCAGCAAAGTCTTCGGTCTAATTAAAACCTCAATTCGAATGCTTAATTGATTCGTGATTGGGCCGCAAAGATGGGGCTTTGACACCAACTTTTATTCTTTTACACGCTTGAGCATTGCAGTTCTCGACAAAGTTGTGGATCATAAAATTTCTACAGTTTTTGTATAAGACACAGGATAGGTACATCTTTGATAATGTACGAGTTTTTGTACCGATGCCCGCTCCGGTTAGATCTCACGCGACTGAAGCTACCTAACGTCGCCGAAAACTACGCGCATTCGCTCGAAGCTGCGCTGCCGGAAGAGGACCAGCCAAAGGAAGCTCCCCTCGAGGACTGTTGGAATACCATCAGAACAGCCATCAACAGCGTAGCGAAGCACGTCACCGGACATGTGGGACGACCCAACGAAAAAAGTTGGGTCGACGACGAATGTAGGAGGGTGATGGATGAGGAGAACGCTGCGCGGGCGCCGAAGATGTGAAGTGCCGCTCATCAGAACGTGGAAAGACATAGACAGAAGAAGTTGCAGCGAATCCAAATCTTCCGGGAGAAAAAGCGCCGCCTGGAGGCGGAGGAGTTTACAGAGTTCGAACAGCTGCATCATTCTCAGGAAACGTGAAAGTTTCATCAGAAGCTCAACGCATCCCGCAGAGGTTTTATGCCGCGAGCCGAAATGTGCCGGGATAAAGATGGTAGTATTATGACGGACGATCCTGAGGTGACCGAAAGGTGACCGAAAGGTAGAAGCAGCGCTACGACGAACACCTGAATGGCGCCCAGGCAGGAGACCATGGCGGCGGAGAAAGCGATCCCGCCGGTGCGACAAATGTAGAAGACGTGCCAGCCCTAACGATAGGCGTAGTTGAGGATGCCATCAAGCAACTGAAAAACAATAAATCGCCAGGGAAGGATGGCCTCGGAGCGGAGCTTATTAAGAAGGGGCCGGAGAAGCTGGCCACCTGCTTACACCGGCTGATTGAAAGAATTTGGGATACAGAACAGCTACCGGAGGAGTAAAAGGATGAGTTTATCCGCCCTATCTATAAGGAAGGCGACAAATTGGACTGTGGGAACTATTGTGCGATCACCGTCATGGATGCCGCCTACGAAGTGCTTTTCCAAATCATTTTCCGCCGCCTCTAACCGCTAGCCAACAAAATCTTTACCATACGCCAGATCCTCCAGCAATGCCGTGAATACAGAACTCCCTACGCACCACCTATTCATAGGCTTTAAAGCCGCGCCGCGTATGATACTATCAACCGAAAAAAGCTATGGAAGGTCATGGACGAAAACCATCTTCCGAGGAAGTTGATTAGACTGATGAAGGCTACGGTTGTTGGGACTCAGTGCGTTGTGCGGATCTCGGGTGGATTGCCGGGTCCATTTGAATCCCGTAGGGGGCTTCGACAGGGTGATGGTCTCTCCTGCCCGCTATTCAATATTGCGCTACAGGGTGTAATGAATCGAGTGGACATCAACACCCACATTAATTTTCAATTAATTCGTTTGCTTTGCTGGTCGACATTGTCGGCAGAATAACTGCGGCGGTGGCAAAACAGTACACCAGACTAAAACGCGAAGCAGCGAGGATTGGGTTGCAGATAAATACGTCTAAAACGAAGTACATACTATTCGGCGGAACTGAAGCCGACCGACGTCGTTTAGGCAGTAGCATTACGATCGCCGGCGATGAGTTCGAGGTAGGCGACGAGTTTGTCTATCTTGGCTCACTGGTAACCGAGGACAATGATACCAGCCGTAAGATTCGGAGGTGTATTATCAGCGGAAGTCGTGTCTACTATGGGCTCTACAAGCAATTGCGGGCGAACAGACTAAGCCCCCGTACGAAGTGTAACCTGTACAAAACGCTCATAAGACCGGTTGTCTACGGGCATGAAACGTGGACAATGTTCAAGGAGGACCTGCGAGTGCTCGGAGTTTTCGAACGATGGGAACTAAGGACGATATTTGGCGGCGTGCAGGAGAACGGAATATGGAGGCGAAGGATGAACCATGAGCTCGCGCAACTCTACGGCGAACCCAGTATTCAGAAGGTAGCTAAAGCTGGACGGATACGCTGGGCAGGGCATGTTGCAAGAATGCCGGAAAACTACCCTGCGAAGATGGTGTTTGCCTTGAATCCGGTAGTAAGAAGACGACCAACGGCACAGCGGGCAAGATTGGTAGGCCAGGTGGAGCGAGATCTGGCGGAGAGTACACTGTGTCCCAGGGATTGGAGAGCAGCAGCTAATAACCGAGTGAATTAATGAAACTTTGTAAATCAGGCCATGTCCTTATGACGGCATGCCAAATAAATAAATAAATAATTTTAGCATTATCACAAAAAATGCTTAAAGTTCAGACAAATTTGAAACATGAAGTAAGCGAAATTGTGAGTCTTTTCAAATAAATTGATCCACAATTCTGTCGAAGATCGCAAAGCTCTAGCGGTCAAATCTCAAACTAATTTAAGCATTCACATTGAAGTTTTAGCTACACCAAAAAACTTTGTAGAAGATCGGAAGCTGCTTATATAAACCCTGAGAACGCTCACAATTTTATTTCACTAAATTTTATTCTTGGTCCAGTAAGCCCTGGTCGACAAAAGCGAAAATAATTGTTGTCTTAGGAAGGTTATAGCTTTTGAATTGTACCTGTAAATTTTTGTGCTCCTAGTGAATGCAGAAGTGTGTCACAAGTTTGCAGACTTATTTACCCATTTTATATCAGTTTCTTGATTTTTGTGCTCTCTGATTTCATTTGTTTCTATATTTCCTGCTGATTTATTCAACTCAACTAGTTATTCTCCCCACAAAAACCCACCGAGACCCGCTACCATAGTCTGGCTGAATCCACGCGGAAGAGCCACCGACCGGACCCCCGGTTTGACGCAGCTTTTGAGGTCGCAGTCGTCCTGGACAGGGACTACGGCGGGCTGTTGTCCCCTCCACCAACGGCATCGTGACGCGTATCGTGCAGAGCAGCAGCGGTACCGCTAAAGCAACTAGCGCAGGCCACGTGCCTCCCCCCACATTCAGGAAAGCAGAGTGAGTGGTTTTTTAAAATAAAAATCAGTAAAAATATGAAAGAGTTGAATTCTTGGTTCTAAAGTAGACCCGGAGCCGACCCTGAGGACCTCCGAGTCTCTCACTGCCGACAGGGAGCAAAGAAAAGAGGTCTTGAGAACCCAACCCCAAACAGTCCCCAAAGGAACTACCAGGGACTAGGGACTTTGGCAAAAGCCCGACTGAGCAGTAACATATTATTAAATTTGGTTTAGCAATATGGTCTCGAAACAATATCCAAGTTGTCAAATAATTACTTGAAAAACTGTCAGGGCAAAAAACTATTATAGGATTGGTCGATCTTGGATCGATCTAAGGAGAATCGATCTTTTCCGCTCCGATCTTCGATTTTTTTGATCGATTTTTCAGCCCTGCAAAAATCGAAAAGATCGTTTACTTTTCGATTTGATCTTTTCGATCTTTTAAAAAATTTATTTATGTTTTAGCATGCAGCAATTTTTTTAGATCCAATTTTGAGTCATTGTCAGTGATCGTGTTTCGTTGTTTTATCGGGTTTTGAATGGTTGCGTGCGATTATGACATTATTATGCCTCCTTATAGTCCATTCCATTCCTGCAAAAATATGCAACTGGTGACGAACTAGCAAATATGATATGATCGGCGTGCATTCAAATCGAACCAAGCTCCAAAAACATTATTTCGAGTAATCGGCGTTCAAAGTTCTAGGAAATTTTTGTTATACAGTCAAATTTCGCAAGTTGCACTGAGCCCGCAGCTCATCTAGTGAAAAATTTTCAGTCGTCGGGCTGAGCTGTCAAAGTTGCAAATCGATCAAAGAGCACACCGATTGTTTCTTGTTGTTAGGACTACAACTGGGAACGCAGAAAAGTTTTATAAAACCGTTGAGTTGGTTGACAAACCGCAAAAGTTCAAAACCATTCGTTGAGAATGATATTGCTTGTACTAATTTCTCTCCTACTTTTTTTGGATTTTCTTCAATGTTTTCCATATTAATAGAGCTTCGTTTGATGCCATGCAAAAGGTCAAATTTGCAAAGAAATACGAAAAGTGCAGCATAGGGCCAAATTCGAAATTGGCTCATTTAAGCCACACATCACACATTTGAAGCCAAAAATGAGTGCTCAATAATGTGTTCTCAAATACTTTCAAAAATACGCATAGCTCTACGTTGCATTATTATGCCAGAAAACTTATATTGTTTTTCTAACAAACCCCTCAAACGAAAATCAACGTTAACAGAAATGATGTTTGGCTTCGATTCAGTTGGGCTATAGTCCAACGAGCGGGAGCCCAACCAAAACGTAACTCAACTAAACATAACCAAACGAGCGAAATTCGACCCGCCTCGTCAGTGACTTAATTTTCGAAAAAAATAGGGCTTGGTTCGGACTGGTCGCACACCGACCATCTCATAATCATTGCTATCCTGTATCACATTCCACACACAATAGAGAAAAAGTGTGATATTTTGACGTATGATTCTGCAATGTATTTTGAATGATGTTCCGACACGCTAACAAACACATAACCAAAGTTTTCAAATGATGTAAACTTTTAGGTATATTTCTTCAACAACCTTTCGAACTTGATAAAACAATCTATTCTATCTCCTGTGCATTATAATCACGGACGGTGCTATAACATTATAAACTTTAGTTCCAATCAGTTAGTATGAATTTCACAGCGCCGCAAAAAAGTGCTATAGAAGATCGATCCAGTTGAGAGCGATTCCGCGGCTCCGATCTTTTGGGTGGATCGATCCAAGGACCGTTTGAATGAATCGATTCTCAAGATCTATCTTTCCCTGAAGATCGCCCAATCCTAAACTATTAACCTTCATTGCATCCTAAAAAAACTTACGTTGTTTACCCTGGTGTGTGGATTTCCACACATACAACATTTGAATTTGTTTTGGACAAGAAACAACTTAATTTTGCCCCAAACTCATTTTTGACGTTGGACTAACGTCTATGTCGAAGTTAGGCACCTGAATTTGAAAATCTAGTAATTCAACCAGGGAAAACCAGGAAAAAGTGGTCAGGTTTTGAGCGCTTATATATCAGTCATTTTTTTTCAGAATTTCGAGGTTTTGGCATCAACTGATCAGAAATTCTTTTACGGTTGAATTTATGTAACAAAAATAACCTATTGTTCGAGATACACTATTGAAAAATTGATAAATCACATCGATTGTTTAAATCATACCGAGCAACCAATCACCACCTCTCTTCACAAGCACAGTCGACACTAACGGATACAACCGATCTGACTTTGTAAACAGTCTCGCAGCTTTCAACCAATAACGAGCTCGCTTTCGGTAGCGGCAACAGGTGTTTCAACACCATTTTAAAATGCTTCTTTTATCATTACCACTGAACAGATTCTAAACAGGAATGGCTTGATAGATAGGGGAAATATTGCGCAAGATTGTCATATACTTATTTAAATATGTTTTCGATACTAAACTAGCTAAAAGTTGTGTTAAAAGTCGTGCACATTCAACCAATCACAAGCTCGCTTCCCCTTTGCTCGCGAATGGATTTTTGCTTTGGGCTATATAATAACCTGCGTCGTCTCATAGTAGTCATCAGTCAACAAGTGGAAGGCCACTAGAACGGTCTTGAATAATCAGCAGCGGTGGCTGATTCCAGTGGCGAAACTGAGCTGCAGCAGAACCAGAGCGGTGGTATCAGGCAGCAGCGGCGGAGGTAGTGGGCAGCTGCATTTCTTCATTCTGTTCGATAGCTAGAGCTGTTGCGTGTGTATGGCTAGCTATAGCGTGTGTAAGATATAGCATGTGTAGCATATTATGGCTATAGCGTGTATATCTTCAGCGTGTGTACGGATAGTTATAGCGTGTGTGTGGATAGCTGCTGCGTGTGTAATGATTACTTATGGCGTATGTATGGATAGTGATAGCACATGGTTGGATAGCTTATGCGTGTTTATAGATAATTGTATCGGATGTATGGATAGGAATAGCGTGTGTATGGATAACTTGAGCATGTTTGTATAAAAAACTATAGCTACAGCGTGTGTATGAATAGTTTTAACGCGTGTTTAGATAGTTATAGCATGTGTGTGAATAACTATAGCGGGTGTTTATCGAAGATTATTATTGTCATTAAAAATATTAAAACGTCTTAACGAACACAGTTGTGAATTTGATTTTACAGCAGCGATTTTAACGTCTTCAGCCAGTCTTTAGTCATCGAGAAAAAATTACTGCCTATGAATGATCAACACTTATTTACTAAAAATTTCATTTAGATCAAAACAAAACAAACGTGTAATTGAGCTCTTGCTGTATTAAGTTATTGAAATAAACGTATTTTTTGTTTAAATACATGAAGTTATATGCTGGGCTGGAGCTAACCGAGCATGAGTTTTATCAATTTAATGTCAAACAATTTTTAAATTTAAAATTTTCGTTTGAATCGTTCTGGGCTCCAATTTCAGATAGTTTCGTTAAGTTTGCTTTTTTTTTAGATAGGAAAATTTTACCAATTCGCTCAATTAAATGATTGTCTTGCTGGTGCAGCTACGAACAAAGGTTTGATTCGAATATGTATGAAATGACAGCGATTAAATAAAAGATATCCATTCTTTTAGTAGGGTAGGAAACATATTCTAAGCAGCTTTAGGAACCGCCTGTGTATTCAGACGAAATACTCGAAATGTGCTGGGTGAAACTCAAACAGTAGTATATCAATCTGCTCTCTATCGTTTCCTCTGTCAGAACTTGTTTTCGGATTGTAAAACTAAGTTAGCAAACTTTGACAATAATCAATCAAAGTTACCAATCGAGGGACACTATTCCAATAACCCCGAGCCTATTTTAAGCAGTTTCCATCTGTTTTGCAGGCGTTTTTTTTTTCAGCACCTGAAGTGGCTCCTGAATGGCTGCAATATAGGTCGATTTGTTTCAATTGCAATTGTTCACAGATTTCTTTGTGATTAACGGTATTTCTTATATTCGTAAGACAGCTAGACAATCAAAGTTTGCGTTTCCATCATTGAAATTGTCGATAGTGGTCGAAATGCAGGAGTTTGAGGCCTGTTTTCTTCGACTGATTAAAATAGGTGCTACTGCTTAAGCCGTTCCCTGCCCTATATATTATTATTTATAACGTTTTAACGTCTCAGCATTCAGAAATGCACTAGATAAAATTGCAGCAAATACTAGAATTGCAATTCTCTCTATTATTTGTTTTAACGGAAAATAAGAATACCGTAGTCCAACGTCATGCGGTCGTGTCTTGAATACCACCAATACCATTTTTTTTTTATTGAGTGCATACATACCTGAAGCTATAGGTACCAAATAATCCTGTTTCGAAAATTGAATGAGGTATGTATGTGTGCGGAAGTATGTGTATGTGTGAATATCTTCATTCTTACAACCATCATATCTCGATTTTCTCAGCATCGGCTGAACCGATTCGATTGTTTTTAGTCGCGTTTGAAAGAGCTAAAAGTCTAGTTATTTGATGAAAAATATCGTTTTGATCCGAAGGTTCATTCAGAAATGACGTAACGAAATGTAGTCAGCTTATAGAGGAACTGATAAACTAACCGATTTTTTCTTTCAGCGGTTTGACTGATTTAAGTCCTTTTGGTGCTAGATGCGTTTGTTAGGATTTGGAGGGTAGATTCTTATTCAAAGATATACTTAAAATTAAATGATAATTTCCAAAGGTACGTTGAAAAAAAAAAAATGGTATTGGTGGTATTCAAGACACGACCGCATGACGTTGGACTACGGTATTCTTATTTTCCGTTAAAACAAATAATAGAGAGAATTGCAATTCTAGTATTTGCTGCAATTTTATCTAGTGCATTTCTGAATGCTGAGACGTTAAAACGTTATAAATAATAATATATAGGGCAGGGAACGGCTTAAGCAGTAGCACCTATTTTAATCAGTCGAAGAAAACAGGCCTCAAACTCCTGCATTTCGACCACTATCGACAATTTCAATGATGGAAACGCAAACTTTGATTGTCTAGCTGTCTTACGAATATAAGAAATACCGTTAATCACAAAGAAATCTGTGAACAATTGCAATTGAAACAAATCGACCTATATTGCAGCCATTCAGGAGCCACTTCAGGTGCTGAAAAAAAAAACGCCTGCAAAACAGATGGAAACTGCTTAAAATAGGCTCGGGGTTATTGGAATAGTGTCCCTCGATTGGTAACTTTGATTGATTATTGTCAAAGTTTGCTAACTTAGTTTTACAATCCGAAAACAAGTTCTGACAGAGGAAACGATAGAGAGCAGATTGATATACTACTGTTTGAGTTTCACCCAGCACATTTCGAGTATTTCGTCTGAATACACAGGCGGTTCCTAAAGCTGCTTAGAATATGTTTCCTACCCTACTAAAAGAATGGATATCTTTTATTTAATCGCTGTCATTTCATACATATTCGAATCAAACCTTTGTTCGTAGCTGCACCAGCAAGACAATCATTTAATTGAGCGAATTGGTAAAATTTTCCTATCTAAAAAAAAAGCAAACTTAACGAAACTATCTGAAATTGGAGCCCAGAACGATTCAAACGAAAATTTTAAATTTAAAAATTGTTTGACATTAAATTGATAAAACTCATGCTCGGTTAGCTCCAGCCCAGCATATAACTTCATGTATTTAAACAAAAAATACGTTTATTTCAATAACTTAATACAGCAAGAGCTCAATTACACGTTTGTTTTGTTTTGATCTAAATGAAATTTTTAGTAAATAAGTGTTGATCATTCATAGGCAGTAATTTTTTCTCGATGACTAAAGACTGGCTGAAGACGTTAAAATCGCTGCTGTAAAATCAAATTCACAACTGTGTTCGTTAAGACGTTTTAATATTTTTAATGACAATAATAATCTTCGATAAACACCCGCTATAGTTATTCACACACATGCTATAACTATCTAAACACGCGTTAAAACTATTCATACACACGCTGTAGCTATAGTTTTTTATACAAACATGCTCAAGTTATCCATACACACGCTATTCCTATCCATACATCCGATACAATTATCTATAAACACGCATAAGCTATCCAACCATGTGCTATCACTATCCATACATACGCCATAAGTAATCATTACACACGCAGCAGCTATCCACACACACGCTATAACTATCCGTACACACGCTGAAGATATACACGCTATAGCCATAATATGCTACACATGCTATATCTTACACACGCTATAGCTAGCCATACACACGCAACAGCTCTAGCTATCGAACAGAATGAAGAAATGCAGCTGCCCACTACCTCCGCCGCTGCTGCCTGATACCACCGCTCTGGTTCTGCTGCAGCTCAGTTTCGCCACTGGAATCAGCCACCGCTGCTGATTATTCAAGACCGTTCTAGTGGCCTTCCACTTGTTGACTGATGACTACTATGAGACGACGCAGGTTATTATATAGCCCAAAGCAAAAATCCATTCGCGAGCAAAGGGGAAGCGAGCTTGTGATTGGTTGAATGTGCACGACTTTTAACACAACTTTTAGCTAGTTTAGTATCGAAAACATATTTAAATAAGTATATGACAATCTTGCGCAATATTTCCCCTATCTATCAAGCCATTCCTGTTTAGAATCTGTTCAGTGGTAATGATAAAAGAAGCATTTTAAAATGGTGTTGAAACACCTGTTGCCGCTACCGAAAGCGAGCTCGTTATTGGTTGAAAGCTGCGAGACTGTTTACAAAGTCAGATCGGTTGTATCCGTTAGTGTCGACTGTGCTTGTGAAGAGAGGTGGTGATTGGTTGCTCGGTATGATTTAAACAATCGATGTGATTTATCAATTTTTCAATAGTGTATCTCGAACAATAGGTTATTTTTGTTACATAAATTCAACCGTAAAAGAATTTCTGATCAGTTGATGCCAAAACCTCGAAATTCTGAAAAAAAATGACTGATATATAAGCGCTCAAAACCTGACCACTTTTTCCTGGTTTTCCCTGGTTGAATTACTAGATTTTCAAATTCAGGTGCCTAACTTCGACATAGACGTTAGTCCAACGTCAAAACAAACAAAACTTGTGGAAACGCCTAGTACATTGCAGTAGTTTGGAGGTAACCAATTGAATGATATTATGCGTAGTGTACAAAAACAATCTTGAAAAATACATTTGGATTATCTCAGCAATGGATGTATTGATTTGATTTCCTTGGCTGCAATTGGAAGGGCATGAAGGCCATTAAGTCATCATCGGATATTTGTTTGATCCGATGGTTCATGCAAAAGTTACAAAACAAAACGTGTTTTCATAATATGAGACCAATTAAACATTCTATGATAGCAATTGAACAAAAAAAGTCCTAACATCGGTTTGACCAAATGAAGCAATTTGGTGCTAGGAATGTTCGTAAGAATATTCTGAAATCTATGCTAAGCAAAGTAAGCAAAGCCTTGGTGCTACATTTCGATTCGTTCATTATACACAGACTTCGCAGTCAAATGTTTAGTGTAAAGGACAATTGCAGGGTTAGCGCTACGATCCTACTAACACTAACAGTTCCTCCCGAGCCGAGATTCGAACCCACGACGACTGGCTTGTTAGATCATCTCGGGAGATCCATTCTAAATTTATTTCAATATACCTAAAAGTGCGAGTATACTTGTCTTGCAGTAGACTTAAAACTGTGTAAATGTTGAACACTGCTCAACCAGGCTGTGGAAACACTGAATAGGTACTTTTAGCATTAGCGTATTCGTAGCCCATATGTGTGAAAATTCTCACACTCTGAGATGAAACAAATAAACACATACTTTTACACATGTCCCACGTAGCCTTTTGATTGATTTGATTTTGATGCAAATTACAAGAATGCACCTTTATTCATTTTTAAAATCAGTCAAACCGTTGAAAAAAAATCAATTAGTTTATCAGTTCCCATGTAAATTGATCACCTTTTATTACGTCATTCTTGAATGAACCTTCGGATCAAAACGATATTTTCCATCAACTAACTAGACTTTAAGCTCTTTCAAACGCAACTAAGAATAATGGAATCGGGTCAGCCGTTGCTGAGAAAATCGAGATACATTGGTCGTAAGAATGAAAATAAACACACATACACATACTTCCGCACACACATACACACCTTATTCGATTTTTGAAACAGGATTAATTGGTACCCATAGCTTCAGGTATGAAAGCACTCAATGAAAAAAATAAGTTTGGGGCAAAATTAAGTTGTTTATTGTCCAAAATAAATTCGAATGTTCTATGTGTGGAAATCCACACACCAGGGTAAACAACGTAAGTTTTTAAATATCTCATCAACCAAAAATATTTTTCCCTTGGAGAAAATCTATTTTGTGTAAGATTGATGGTTTAGGAGTTGTCTAGATATTTCATCAAAACCGATCGAGAAGTTTCCGAAAAAAATCAAAACTAAATTCATTTGTGTGGTTTTCCACCCAAGGGTTCAATGAAGGTTAATAAAGTTGAACGGTATTTCAATTTTAGTAAAAAGGAATTTTTATTTATTTTTCAATAATAATTGAGAATACACAATTGCCCAAAGATTTTGTCCGTTATACAACCACTATCTATAAAGTTTATTTCGGTAAAAATATCGCATAATAATTGAAAAAAATGTACATTGAAACATCAAGGTTAACTAAAATGTCATGCATTATGTACTAATTATTTGAACTTTCTTACTCTTTCAGCAAACCAAACGAGGAGAATCGTGAAACCAATTGCGCTTGGCTATATAAAGCTACTCTCCTAACTAAACCACGCATAAAGTAATATATTTTGAAATTTAAGTAAAACAGAAATATTCAAACATTGATCTGAGGTTATTAACGGTGATCAAAATAATAATAATAAAACCGAAGATCGTTGAGCAAGACAAAAAAGAGAATTGAAACAAATCATGGCCGATCAGATCAAATGATTTTCTTGTTTTAAGTAAATTGAATGATAAATTTATTGATTATAATTTACTGTCAAATTAATTATTTATGTTTAATCAAACATAAATTCCCTGGGTGTTTAAATATTCTATATAATTTTGAATATTATAACAGTATTTTTGATCTGCACAAAACAATGTTTTCCCTGTAACTTATTTATAACTTTTTCCTTTCATTTTTTCAGTAAAAGATGTTGCATGTTTTACTTGGGGAAACACATTGACAATTTTTAATTTAATTAAGTAGAAATCTTGTCGGTCAGCATGGCAAATAAATTTTGATTGCGATTGTTTTGGCATTTTGTTAAATCTAATAAGTACTTGGTCTTGTTAGATATGCATATTTGCATTTATAAAAATTTTCTAGCTATGAATGCATGAAACTTTGCCAGTTTTTCATACTCAGTAGGTATCTTCGCTTTATTATTCAAGAAGTAAGTGGTAATCAACGCGAAATACCGTGTCTCCGCGCGTATGCGTCGGTAGGAGGGAATAGAGCGGTCGCGCATAACTTTCCGGGATAAACGTATTTTCGGCCCAGGTGAGCTTTGCTCAAATATAGATTTTTGGTGTGTTGTGACTTCCGAGGTGTACCAAACCATTTATTCGCAGACTGTCCACCCGTAGGTTCTATTACAGCACGCAGTGATTCAGAGTAGGTTCCGTTCGTTCGATAAATATCGTAAATAATTAATCGCGACAAAACATTGTAATTAATCGCCACCAAATATCGCAATTATTTGCAATTAAAATCAGGATTATACGCGACTCGTCTGTCAACGCACACATCTTTATTTTTTCTTTTTCTTTTTTTTTTCGTTCGATTCGAACGGCGATGGCCAAGCAAATAGGCCGTTTTTGAAGCTCTCTTGCTGACCGCTTGCAGTATGTGTTGAGGGTCTATATATTTACTTTTTTCTTGTTTTTGGTAATGCATATCTGGTTGCTTCGTAACATTGTGTAGTCAGCTGAGATAAATCAATGAGAGATACGTTTCGGTAGTTGCATAATGACTTCATAAACATATTTTCGAATATTGGAATCTGTCTTGATTAGGTTGATAGGTCCGGTATCCTCGCGTGCGCTTTATTTTTGCGGTGTTACATCATCAACCGGAATGAGTTCGGATCGCGTTATGATTTCCGTAGAAGATATAATAAACTCGTACGCGCGCTATTTGTTATTATAAACCCGGTATTAGAACTCAGCGCATCGTTTACCAAAACGAAACCTCCTGCAAACCTTACCCTTTTCTCCAACATCCCAGTGATTTCTCGTGGAAGTGCAGAGGTGTTCTCGGCTTCCAATAAAGCGAGTATCACGTCAATATATTCCCATACACACTCCTTCTTTGACCTGCATTCGGATGCGGCCGGCGCTGGTATTGCCTAATATAAAGATTAAGGTCACCAGTTTTTACACATTGAGGATGAATGTTAATCCCAAGCATCATCCATTGGTTCTCTGTGTAATCACAGCTGATCTGGCAATAACGGAGTAGCAACCGCGGGCGGTCAATCATGCTCATGCTCATGCTCAATAATTTAGAATACACAATATTATACACCTAGAACGGTTGTACAATAAAATTATATTTACAGGCAGCGATAATATATGATTATGTGAAAAAAAAACACACCGTCTAGCTATCCCTCCTAACTGGAACCGATCACATACCTTCTCCTAAATTGCATTACAAAACTGACAGCCGAAGACCACCTCGGTGCGAAACTTGGCCAGTGTGGCTTATCGGTTCCTAACTCGTCAATTAATATCTCTCTCACCTCCAAGCATTCATCAAAATACCGAAACAATCAAAACAAAAAACCTGTCCGGGATCCATCAATCTCCTGGTAAAACAAAACTTCAACTCGATCAAGTGCGCGCCTCTAGCCCCCCCCCCCTCCACCTCGGTACGGCCCACGGTGATGGCGGTTGTGCGATACGGCGATGCGCCTCGGCCGGCTGCTGCTCCTCCTGTTCGACTGGCAGCCACTTGACTATTCGCACCTACCACGACGCGGCATTTCACCTGACGCGCTCTCGAGAGCGGAGCCCACACGTACGTGCGCACACATTCCGGCACTTGCGATGGGTTTTTGCTCACACTTCAAAGCTAGACGAAAAAAAAATTACGATTGTCTTGTTTGATTGGGTATGATTTATGACACTTGCAGCCACCTCCCACTGGGGTCCGCAATCCCTCAATTCCTATTGATTTTTGGAAACAGTTTTACGATTCGAATTTGTTCCGTGTTTTGTTTTTGCTCTCGCAGACCTGGGAGCCGGAGCTCCCAGAGGATCTTGATTAAAGTCGAATGGCTTAATCTCGCCGTTTGGTGGCTGGTTGACTGCTTGCGTGTGGTTATGATTTATGAATTTATGATGGGCCCATTTCCTCGTGTTGTTGCGTGTTGTTGGTTCAATTTTGTTGGCATTATCGTTGCTGTTTTTTTTTCTTCTCTCTTGCGTACATTTTGAAACAATCAACGTAAGGGTTGAAAGTTTTACACTCAGATATTTATGCATTAATCAAACACGCACGTTTATGTACGGAATCTCGTAGGTGTTCGCGTGTGGTCTTTTTCAGGTAAGAGTTGCAGTTATCGAAACACGAGGCCCGTGCCAATCAATCATCTCCCATCGATTTTCGCTCGTAAAAAGATCTATCTACCCTCGAATCACAGCAAGTTGATTTTCGCTAATTGCCAAGAAGCTGAGTGACTGGGAGGTCGTCTTCGGCAGCGGTAGTGCCCACACAATCGACAAGGTCTTTAGTGAGCTAAATGGTTCAAAAGGCGGCTTAAAAGCATTTGTGATAATAAAATTGTCACCATAAATCATGCATTAATTTTTAATGCGCAATAAATAAATTGCCGTTGCAGTTCCCTTCCCAGCGGCGGACCGCGCCGGCCCTACACTTGAGAGCCATCATGTAAGTATGGCAAAACTACATGGCTAAGCCGCGCACAGTCCGATGCAGGTTGCGGTACGGATATTGCTGAGCCTTCTCTAGCCCCGCGCACAGATCGGACTCGTTTTATCACCCGCAACCATCCATGACGGCCTGCGAGAATCTGGGGGAGTCGTAGAATTACCCGGCACTAGGCTGGGTCAAATGGGGAGGAATACCCACTCCGGTGACGGTATAATTAATTTTATTGCCTCTGCAGTTAATTTATTACCGCGCTGCGAAATCAGGTTGATATCGGGGAAAGGTATTTTTATGGTACGATCTCTGACCGTCGCCGCCCGGTGACCGCTGGTGACGTTAATGGAGATGCTGGACATTGCCGGAGTCGGACGCGTGTGGAATTGATGAGACGGATAAAATGTGTGCCAATAGTGTGACACTTCTTTTTTGTTTGCAGCAGTTCTGCTGGTAAATCAAAAGTATTACCGTGTACCTTCCAGTTGGTCTCGAGGTAGCTAAAAAAAGTAATTCAGGTCTTGAAAGAGTGAGTTTTTATACATAATATTTTATTTGAATATTTTTCAAGGAGATTTTTTTATCTTACGTATAGCTATAGCTAGAAAATAAATAAAGATTGAACAACCGAATTGAACCCCATTTATCGAGGCTCCGAAACTGTTTATTCATTATAACCTTTTTAAATTTTGACAGAGACAAAATTACGTTACCATGCTGGTTTAAATTTTGAAGCATTGTTTTAAACTTCACCAGTTTCGTTCAGATTTATGGAAAAAAACTGATGCCCATTTAACGTTCTAACGCTTGGCTAACTGGGACAATTACTAATGCTAATCCTATAAAATATCACGGTAATCATTTTCTAGTCGCATTAATATCAAAGAGTGTAACGGAGCCTGCCTCGCTCTGGGCCATAACTTCGGTCAACATTGCGTGTGACACACCGGCTCATGTTTTTCGTCACGTTCAGGCTCGAATCAACGAGATTGACGCCCGCGCACTGCCGAAACGATTTCAAAAGGAATAATAATCCCCGCTAAACATACGCGCGTATCCAACTGCACACTCTGCGTCTTCCCGCTGCTAGTATATCTGCAACAGGTCAAATTATACCTGTCACCTAAAGCGGCTTAACTAAAATGGACCCCCCGTCGGTGAGGTGCGTTCCTTACCGTAAGCCGGATCCCGCGTACGCCGTTGTTGGCAGCCCCACTGACCTACAATGAGCCGGCCGTGCTCTAGGAGCTGTTTCACTTTTGTTCCTGCCACGGTCGCGGTTGATAAGTAGTAATTGGGGACAGGTCGACAGACGGATTCTGGTGGGTCTATGATATGATTATACGCATCGGCTGACCGTCCGTTTTCGGCGAGACGAGCGATCCCGTTCGGAATGTAAGCACTTTCCTGCACGGAGGCATTGTGATCCGCCCTCGTTGGACGCCTGCGATCCCTCTTGCGCCCCGAAAGAGAAGTCCAGTTAAGATCCGTTGATTACTGGTTTCAGGTGATGAAGATATTAATACGCGCTCCTAACACCTAGATTTCGATCCACCAATTTTGAAATCTGTTCGGCGTACCGATTGCGTTCGGATTCGTGGGTGGAAAAGGTTAACGGTTGTTGAGTAGGCAACGTGTTTCATTTTTTATTTTTTGCTCTCTTCACTGAAGCAATTTGAAGAGCTCTATAATTGTAATTGCGGTTTTGGGCGTTTGAGTGAAAGAGCCTTTAACGAGTCAAAAGTAGGTTGAAATGACGACCTTCCTATTCAAATATACACTGCTGAAAACTATAATCATTGGCGGGTTCGCGAGATTTCGGTGATCTCTTCGATTCGGCAGACATGAGGATAAAAAGGTCAGCCTGGAGGTTCATCCAAATTGGTGGATGAATTGGATGAACGATTCAGCTGTCGACCGTGCACCGTGCAGGGACGGAAAATAACCTGACCACGTTTCCCCATGTCACCGTGAAGCGAAGCTACCGCAAAGCACGTTTGACATCTTTGAATTTCAATCTTGCCAAACGAAAATATCTCCCCGGAGAACCCCGACGACATTTGAGATCAGATGCAATAACAAAAACAAACAGCAAAACATAACCGAAAAGCAAAAAAAAAGTCGAAGTCAAGAAGTGTTGATGACAGCCTCGCACTTCAACTGTTCACAACATTGCATTTAGCTGTTGGGAGGGTGCGGGGCGGGAGGCATTTCTGGAGAATATTGTACATTCCTGACGACGCAGCAGCAGAGTCTTACCTCGCTGACTGAATGGCGGCTACATGTTCTGGTAAAAAAATGCTTCCGAGCCACTTTGGAATGCGGGAAATTTTCACCTCACGTGCGCACACGGCAGGCGTTTATTTTCGGGACTCGAACAAGCATGCACCAGAGGAAAGAAAAAATCGGAACATTTAAAAGCCTCCACGTAAGTAATAGAGAAAAATATTTAGATGACACTCGGTAAATAGTGCGCTGACGGGTAGGAATTAATTTTCCTAGGAAATTTGCCTGTTTAGGGGGAAGCTGCGTTGTATAGGATTTCGAGCGAAAAAATCGCTTGTTAAGGCAGAAAGGCCACGGTTGAGAGCGGCACTTATATTGGCTCTGAAGACTGATTCGACGAGTTTGACTCGCTCGATGGGAGGATTTTGTCAGCAGCAATAATTTGTCTATTTGTTACAGAGAAAAGCGGATATTTTGTCGATACAAATTATGCGCTTAACCTGCCACAAAACACCGTAAATCCCTCAATGATGATTCAGAAGAAAGACTACAAGAGCGAACACACGTTAGATAATGGTTGATAGCGTTCTGTTCAGTCCAATTATAAGTTTATTATTCTTTAGTAGAAATTTGATCATATTGTCGAAAGAATTTATCTCAACTGGACTCACAAAATTTGAAGTTGAATAAGGAAAACTCTCAAACTGTTTTCTGGCCTTTAGAAGGCGATTTCGGCCATTCTGAGCTCAATTTGGGATCATTTTCTTTATTGGTCTTTTCTGGCCTTTAGAAGGCATTTCTGGCGATTCTGAGCTCAATTTGAAATTATTTTCTTTTTTGGCCTTTTCTGGCCTTTTCTGGCGATTCTGAGCTCAATTTGGGATCATTTTCTTTGTTGGCCTTTTCTGGCCTTTAGAAGGCGATTTCGGCCATTATGAGCTCAATTTGGGATCATTTTCTTTATTGGTCTTTTCTGGCCCTTAGAAGGCGTTTTTGGCGATTCTGAGCTCAATTTGAAATTATATTCTTTATTGGCCTTTTCTGGCCTTTAGAAGGCTTTTTGGGCGATTTTGAGCTCAATTTGGGATCGTTTTCTTTATTGGCCTTTTCTGGCCTTTAGAAGGCGACTTCGGCCATTCTGAGCTCAATTTGGGATCATTTTCTATTTTGGCGTTTTCTGGCCTTCAGAAGGCATTTTTGGTGATTCTGAGCTCAATTTGGGATCATTTTCTTAATTGGTCTTTTCTGGCCTTTAGAAGGCATTTTTGGCGATTCTGAGCTCAATTTAAATTATTTTCTTTATTGGCCTTTTGTGGCCTTTAAAAAGCGACTTCGGCCATTCTGAGCTCAATTTGGGATATTTTCTTTATTGGCATTTTCTGGCCTTTGGAAGGCGATTTCGGCCTTTCTGAGCTCAATTTGGGATCATTTTCTTTATTTGCCTTTTCTTGCCTTTAGAAGGCTTTTTTGGCGATTCTGAGCTCATTTTGGGATCATTTCCTTTATTGGTCTTTTCTGGCCTTAAGAAGGTGATTTCGGCCATTATGAGCTCAATTCGGGATCATTTTCTATTTTGGCGTTTTCTGGCCTTAAGAAGGCGATTTCGGCCATTCTGAGCTCAATTTGGGATCATTTTCTATTTTGGCGTTTTCTGGCCTTTAGAAGACGATTTCGGCCATTATGAGCTCAATTTGGGATCATTTTCTTTTTTGGCCTTTTCTGGCCTTTAGAAGGCATTTTTTGGCCATTCTGAGCTCAATTTGGGATCATTTTCTTTATTGGGCTTTTCTGGCCTTTAGAAGGAGATTTTGGTATTTCTGAGCTCAATTTGGGATCATTTTCTCTTATGGCCTTTTCTGGCCTTAAGAAGGCGATTTCGGCCATTCTGAGCTCAATTTGGGATTATTTTCTATTTTGGCGTTTTCTGGCCTTAAGAAGGCATTTTTGGCGATTCTGAGCTCAATTTGGGATCATTTTCTTTATTGGTCTTTTCTGGCCTTTAGAAGGCGATTTCGGCCATTATGAGCTCAATTTGGGATCATTTTCTTAATTGGTCTTCTCTGGCCTTTAGAAGGCGATTTCGGCCATGATGATCCCAATTTGGGATCATTTTCTATTTTCGCGTTTTCTGGCCTTTAGAAGGCGATTTCGGCCATTCTGAGCTCAATTTGGGATCTTTTTCCCATTTTCTTTTTTCTGGCCTTTAGAAGGCTTTTTTGGCGATTCTGAGCTCAATTTGGGATCATTATTTTATTGGGGCTTTTCTGGCCTTTAGAAGGCGATTTCAGCCATTATGAGCTCAATTTGGGATCATTTTCTTTATTGGCCTTTTCTGGCCTTTAGAAGGCTTTTTTGGCGATTCTGAGCTCAATTTGGGATCATTTTCTTTATTGGGCTTTTCTGGCCTTTAGAAGGCGATTTCGGCCATTATGAGCTCAATTTGGGATCATTTTCTTTATTGGCCTTTTCTGGCCTTTAGAAGGCGTTTTTGGCGATTCTGAGCTCAATTTGGGATCATTTCCTTTATTGGTCTTCTCTGGCCTTTAGAAGGCGATTTCGGCCATTATGATCCCAATTTGGGATCATTTTCTATTTTCGCGTTTTCTGGCCTTTAGAAGGCGATTTCGGCCATTCTGAGCTCAATTTGGGATCTTTTTCCCTTTTTCTTTTTTCTGGCCTTTAGAAGGCTTTTCTGGCGATTCTGAGCTCAATTTGGGATCATTTTCTTTATTGGGCTTTTCTGGACTTTAGAAGGCGATTTCGGCCATCATGAGCTCAATTTGGGATCATTTTCTATTTTGGCGTTTTCTGGCCTTTAGAAGGCGATTTCGGCCATTATGAGCTCAATTTGGGATCATTTTCTTTATTGGCCTTTTCTGGCCTTTAGAAGGCTTTTTTGGCGATTCTGAGCTCAATTTGGGATCATTTTCTTTATTGGGCTTTTCTGGACTTTAGAAGGCGATTTCGGCCATTATGAGCTCAATTTGGGATCATTTTCTTTATTGGCCTTTTCTGGCCTTTAGAAGGCTTTTTTGGCGATTCTGAGCTCAATTTGGGATTATATTCTTTATTGGGCTTTTCTGGCCTTTAGAAGGCGATTTCGGCCATTATGAGCCCAATTTGGGATCATTTTCTCTTTTGGCCTTTTCTGGCCTTTAGAAGGCGACTTCGGCCATTCTGAGCTCAATTTGGGATCATTTTCTCTATTGGCCTTTTCTGGCCTTTAGAAGGCGATTTCGGCCATTCTGAGCTCAATTTGGGATCATTTCCTCTTTTGGCCTTCTCTGGCCTTTAGAAGGCGATTTCGGCCATTCTGAGTTCAATTTGGGATCATTTTCAATTTTGGCGTTTTCTGGCCTTTAGAATGCATTTTTGGCGATTCTGAGCTCAATTTGAAATTATTTTCTTTATTGGCCTTTTCTGGTCTTAAGAAGGCTTCATTGGCGATTCTGAGCTCATTTTGGGATCATTTTCTTTATTGGTCTTTTCTGGCCTTTAGAAGGCGATTTCGGCCATTCTGAGCTCAATTTGGGATCATTTTCTCTTTTGACCTTTTCTGGCCTTTAGAAGGCGATTTCGGCCATTCTGAGCTCAATTTGGGATCATTTTTTATTATGGCGTTTTCTGGCCTTTAGAAGGCCTTTTTGGCGATTCTGAGCTCAATTTGAAATCATTTTCTTGATTGGCCTTTTCTGGTCTTTAGAAGGCTTTTTTGGCGATTCTGAGCTCAATTTGGGATCATTTTCTTTATTGGTCTTCCCTGGCCTTTAGAAGGCGATTTCGGCCATTCTGAGCTCAATTTGGGATCATTTTCTTTTTTAGCCTTTTCTGGCCTTAAGAAGGAGATTTCGGCCATTCTGAGCTCAATTTGGGATCAATTTCTTTTTGGCGTTTTGTGGCCTTTAGAAGGCTTTTTTTGGCGATTCTGAGCTCAATTTGGGATCATTTTCTTTATTGGCCTTCTCTGGCCTTTAGAAGGCGATTTCGGTCTTTCTGAGTTCAATTTGGGATCATTTTCTCTTTTGGCCTTTTCTGGCCTTTAGAAGGCGATTTCGGCCATTCTGAGCTCAATTTGGGATCATTTTCTATTTTGGCGTTTTCTGGCCTTTAGATGGCGTTTTTGGCGATTCTGAGCTCAATTTGAAATTACTTTCTTTCTTGGCCTTTTCTGGTCTTTAAAAGACTTTTTTGGCGATTCTGAGCTCAATTTGAAATTATTTTCTTTATTGGCCTTTTCTGGCCTTTAGAAGGCGACTTCGGCCATTCTGAGCTCAATTTGGGATCATTTTCTTTATTGGCCTTTTCTGGCCTTTAGAAGGCTTTTTTGGCGATTCTGAGCTCAATTTGGGATCATTTTCTTAATTGGCCTTTTCTGGCCTTAAGAAGGCGATTTCGGCCATTCTGAGCTCAATTTGGGATCATTTTCTATTTTGGCGTTTTCTGGCCTTTGGAAGGCATTTTTGGTGATTCTGAGCTCAATTTGAAATTATTTTCTTTATTGGCCTTTTCTGGCCTTTAGAAGGCTTTTTTGACGATTCTGTGCACAATTTGGGATCATTTTCTTAATTGGCCTTCTCTGGCCTTTAGAAGGCGATTTCGGTATTTCTGAGCTCAATTTTGGGATCATTTTCTATTTTGGCGTTTTCTGGCCTTTAGAAGGCGACTTCGGCCATTCTTAGCTCAATTTGGGATCATTTTCTTTGTTGGCCTTCTCTGGCCTTTAGAAGGCTTTTTTGGCGATTCTGTGCTCAATTTGGGATCGTTTTCTTTATTGGCCTTCTCTGGCCTTTAGAAGGCGATTTCGGTCTTTCTGAGTTCAATTTGGGATCATTTTCTATTTTGGCCTTTTCTGGCCTTTGGAAGGCGATTTTGGCCATTCTGAGCTCAATTTGGGATCATTTTCTATTTTGGCGTTTTCTGGCCTTCAGAAGGCATTTTTGGCGATTCTGAGCTCAATTTGAAATCATTTTCTTTACTGGCCTTTTCTGGTCTTTAGTAGGTTTTTTTAACGATTCTGAGCTCAATTTGAAATTATATTCTTTATTGGCCTTTTATGGCCTTTAAAAGGCGATTTCGGCCATTCTGAGCTCAATTTGGGATCATTTTCTTTATTGGCTTTTTCTGGCCTTTAGAAGGCGATTTCGGCCATTCTAAGCTCAATTTGGGATCATTTTCTTTTTTGGCGTTTTCTGGCCTTTAAAAGGCTTTTTTGGCGATTCTGAGCTCAATTTGGGATCATTTTCTCTTTTGGCCTTTTCTGGCCTTTAGAAGGCGATTTCGGCCATTCTGAGCTCAATTTGGGAACATTTTCTATTTTGGCGTTTTCTGGCCTTTAAATGGCGTTTTTGGCGATTCTGAGCTCAATTTGAAATTATTTTCTTTCTTGGCCTTTTCTGGCCTTCAAAAGACTTTTTCGGCGATTCTGAGCTCAATTTGAAATTATTTTCTTTATTGGCCTTTTCTGGCCTTTAGAAGGCGACTTCGGCCATCCTGAGCTCAATTTGGGATCATTTTCTTTATTGGCCTTTTCTGGCCTTAAAGGCGATTTCGGCCATTCTGAGCTCAATTTGGGATCATTTTCTATTTTGGCGTTTTCTGGCCTTTAGAATGCATTTTTGGCGATTCTG